>NC_092343.1:309184792-309839514 GCF_046630445.1 Rutidosis leptorrhynchoides
TTCACACACATTCATACGATATTCATCCTAAGGGTCCTGACATGAAAAATATATATCTATGTGAATGTGAATATAATTTTCTTTAATCTATCACCTAGATGGTTTCAAGTTTCGAAACATGGTACCGAAAAGTCGTGCAATTCGGATTTATAGGAATTTCATAATCTTGTATATATTATTGCATTAGTGATGGCTTCATAATAGGTTTTATAGATGATAATTGGAAACATAGTGACCTTTATCTCTATAGCCTATGATGACCTATTATTAATAAAATATATAGTTGCAAGACAATCGCATATTTTGATGATATAACTTATCTTGCATAATTGTCTTTAATATAGAATTTTTTTTGTTTGATCATGGCTTTCGCATCAATGAACATTGTTGCTGAACTTAACAAGGGTGTTAAGTTGAATGGTGACAACTACGAAATATGGGGCATGAAACTCGAATATGTGTTGGAAGAGCAAGAGGCTCTTGTTGCTCTTACTCAATCAATGGAAGTACCTGAGGTGGGTGATACAGAACAACATAAAAAGGATGCTGAAGTGTACATCGCTTGGAAACATAAGAACACCATTGCTCGCATTACGTTGCTGAGCAGCATGGATGATGACATCATGCGTGATTTTTGCAAGTATGAACTAGCAAAAGATATGTGGAAAGCATTGGCTGACAAGTTTGGTGCAACCTCAGTGACCAAACTAAGATCTCTCACTATCAAGTTTGACCAATATAAAAAGAAGTCTGATCATACCATGAAAAAGCATGTCAGACAAATGTCAAACATGATAAGTGAATTGAGAAATGCAGGTCATGTTCTTACTAATGAACAACAGGTTCAAGCTATGATCCGTTCCTTGCCTCAAAGTTGGGAGCAAATGAAAATGCATCTCACACATAATGAGAACATCAAGACTTTTGAGGACTGTGTGCGCCATTTAGAGCTAGAAGAAGATCGGATTGAGGCCGGTAAGTCAATCACTGAGGTGAATATGGCAACAAGCTCTAAAAATGCTTTTGGGCATAAGCCCAAGTTTCATCACCATAAGGGTAAAGAAACTTATAAGTCCAAAAAAAGGCCAAACACCAATCATTGTGGCAAGGGAACACGTCCCTCCAAGAAAGTAAACATTGCAAAGGTGAAATGTTACAATTGTAGCAACAAAGGGCATTTTGCTCGTGATTGTCCTGAGCCCAAAAAGGTATATTCTTACGATGCTTGTGTTAGTAAACTTTGTGTTGCTAGTTCTGTTTTCTTAACTGAATCTCAACCTTTGTGGATTGTAGACTCAGGAGCAACAGACCATGTAGCTAAGGACAAAGATGCCTTTGTAGAATTTCGGCGAGTTTCTCATGGAGCTATGTGGATTTATGTGGGAAATAACTCAAGAGTTCCAGTTGAGGGGATCGGGTCATGCAAGTTAGTCATGCGTGAAGGACGAACCATAATCCTACATGATTTTTTATATGCTCCTCAAATTCGTCAAAATTTGATTTCTGTTTTGGCTTTGTTAAGACTTGGTTTTCATTGGTACTTTCATGATAATGTTGTTGAGTTGTCTTTGGGAAAAAAACTCTTATGGTTTTGGTTATGTCCTTAACGGTTTTATCGTAATGGATGTTGATTATCTTAATAATAAACCATGTTTTTCCTTAGTTGCATCTTCTGATAAGTTTGATAATGATGTAAACAATTGGCATGCTAGACTTGGTCATATCGACCAACAAAGAATGAATAGATAAGCTAGAGATGGTTTACTGGCTAATATTGATAAAGTGGAATTGTCCACTTGTGAGCACTGTCTGGCAGGAAAAACTGCGAGAAAACCATTTGGAAACGGAACTCGTGCCGATTATCCATTGCAACTAATACATGTGGATATATGTGGTCCTATGAATGTTCGAGCAAGGCATGGAGCGTATTATTTCATCACATTCATTGATGATTATTCTCGATTCGGTTACGTCTACTTGATCTCTCACAAATCCGAAGCGTTAGATTGTTTTCAAAGTTATATGAATTTTGTTGAGAATCAATTAGAACGTAAGATTAAAGCATTAAGAACCGATCGAGGACGTGAATACCTATCTGATTCGTTCAAAGCTCTTTGTGATGCTAAAGGTATTCAACATCAATTAACTACTCCTAGGACTCCGCAACAAAGTGGTGTTGCAGAAAGGCGGAATAGAACGCTTCTTGAAATGGTTAGGTCAATGATGGCACAATCAAATTTACCTATCACCTTTTGGGGTGATGCTTTGTTAACTGCCACATTTGTACTTAATCGTGTGCCTTCAAAATCAGTAACTTCCACACAATATGAGTTTTGGACATGTCACAAACTTGACTTGAATATGTTAAGACCTTAGGGTTGTGCAGCGTATACTTTGGGTTCCTCACACAAATATGGAAAATTAGGTCCAAGAGGAAAGAAATGTGTTTTCATAAGATACTCTGAACAATCAAAAGGTTATGTGTTTTTGGGTGAACACGAAAGTGGGAGCATAACTGAATTTGAATCTCGAGATGTTACATTCTTGGAAAACGAGTTTCCAAAACAAGGGGATCTTGATAAAGATTGGTCGTTATATGAGACTACAGAATTACCTCATTCGAGTCGGAGAGATTTGAGGAGTGAAAATGAAGAATTTGTTTCTTTGGATTTAACTCCTCAACATATTGCGAATGATGATAATCCTGATTCGAGTGGGAGCAATACGGCAAACCAACAACAAGTTTTCGAAGAATCTCAACCCATTGCCAGCGAACATAATTCTGATCTAAGTGGGAGCAATTTGGTAAACCAAGAATCTGTTTCAATGGATAACCAACCACGACGAAGTAGTCGTCAAAGTAAACCTCCACTTCGGTATGAGATCGAAGATGGTTATACTTTTATGGTTCAACTAGAAGAGGATGAACCAAGAAATATAAATGAAGCTCTCACTTATCCTGCAAAGAATGAATGGTTCAAGGTAATGGAAGAAGAGATGGAGTCTATGAGATCCAACAACGTTTGGGAATTGGTTGAGCTTCCAAAAGGAAGAAAAGCCATAGGAAGTAAGTGGATTATCAAAATACAGCGTAAAGCTGATGGTAGTATTGAAAGATACAAAGCTTGACTTGTGGTAAAAGGATACAATCAGCAGGAAGGGATTGACTATGATGAAACGTTTTCACCTGTTGTAACACTCACATCAATTTGTTTGATTCTAGCAATAGTGGCAAGTATGAACCTTGAATTACATCAAATGGATGTAAAGACTGCTTTTCTCAATGGAAACTTAGATGAAGAAATCTATATGGAACAGCCGACGGGTTTCATTAAAGAAGGCCACGAACATAAGGTTTGTAGATTGCTTAAATCAATATATGGCCTCAAGCAGTCATCAAGATAATGGTATATACATTTTCACAATGTGATCACGTCACATGGCTTCAATGCGATCAATGAAGATAATTGTGTTTATAGCAAAAGGTCTAAAGGAATATTAGTCATACTGTCATTATATGTTGATGATATATTGATTGCTGGAAATGACAAGGA
The DNA here is from genome assembly GCF_046630445.1 of Rutidosis leptorrhynchoides. Classification (NCBI taxonomy): domain Eukaryota; kingdom Viridiplantae; phylum Streptophyta; class Magnoliopsida; order Asterales; family Asteraceae; genus Rutidosis; species Rutidosis leptorrhynchoides. The sequence continues at coordinate 309,188,347 of NC_092343.1, forward strand.
GTTTGTTTTCGAGGTTAAAAGATGGTTATCATCTAACTTTGAAATGAAGCATATGGGTGAAGCTGAATATATCCTTGGAGTTAAGATTTCAAGGGATCGTTCAAGGAAATTGTTGGCTCTTTCTCAAGAGACTTATATCAACAAGATTCTTGAACGTTTTAACATGCATAAATGTAACCCCATAGACACTCCTATGGCGATTGGTGATACGTTGAGCATTAGAGAGTGTCCGCAAACTCCACAAGAGAAACAAAAAATGAAAAATGTTCCTTATGCTAGTGCGGTTGGACGTCTCATGTTTGTTATGATGTGTACGAGACCGGATATCTGCTTTGCTGTTGGCATGGTAAGCCGATACCAATCCAATCCAGGTTAACCCACTGTAAAGTCGTAAAAAGGATACTAAGGTATCTTAAGGGTACTGGTCATTACTCTTTGTGCTACGAAGGAAATGATCTGCAATTGAGAGGCTATACTGATGCTGATTGGGGAAGATATGGATGAAAGAAAACCCACCTCTGGCTTTGTTTTTCTGTTAAACAAAGGTGCTATATCTTGGAGTAGCAAGAAACAATCATGTATAGCATTGTCTACAATGGAAGCTGAATTTGTGGCATTTTCAGCTGCTGCACAAGAAGTTGTGTGGCTTAGTCGATTTTTTAGTAGTTTGAGGGTTGTTGGCAATACCATTGATCGAGCATTGATATACTCTGATAATGAGGCTGCCATTGCATATTCTAAAGACCCCAGGTTTCATTGTAAAACAAAGCACATTGGCATAAAGTACAATTATGTGAAGGACAAGATTGCAAGAATGGAAGTAAGTATGGTGTACATATCTACGCATGATATGGTAGCAGATCCTTTGACAAAACCCATACCTAGAGATGCATTTGTTAAGCATGTTAGGTCTCAAGGACTGCGTAGATTGTGATGAATGTACTATTTTAATAAATGTACTTACAAATTTTTTTTTATATCCAATGCAATAAGTTTTCTTTTAAATCCTTGTTTTATTGTTCGCTCTTTGTGTTGCGAATCGAGAAAAGTATTTCAGACAGATACAAGATTAGCCCACTCACATGGGTAATCAATTCCATGTCATGTGACAAATGGAAAAGTGGTGTGTATTGAGCACATTGTTTTAGTGACAATTGAGAGCTCAAGATTGAGATAATTAGACGCCACATTTGTAAGTGTACAAATATTATGTGAATTTTCAAAATTCACCCTATCTGTCATGAGTATCTAGATGTGAGTTCTTAAGAGTTTTATGAGTGGTTAAGTGAACTCGAGTTTTGAACATTGAGTATGTTTGAACTATCATCTGTGCAACATTGATTTAAAGACATACCTCCATTGTGAAGGAGAAATGTTGCAGCATGTGATTCATACCACATGTGATCAAGACGTCCAAAAGGGAAATAGAAGAAACGATCTCTACTTCTATGTTATGTGAGTCCCTTGAGGTATTAGTAACCTCAATTTAATGTCCTTATGACTTTTTCTTGTCTCTTGAAGCTTAGTTTAATGTTTGCTATCTTAAGGCGTTGTTTAAGGGTTATGAGTGATTCAACCTGGGTGAACGTTCTTAGAAAGCAAGTTGAGCTAAGGCCAATGGATTCTAAGAAAAGGGAAGATCATTTGAAGTTCACATTAACTTGTATTCACCGGTCAACCAATTATCTTTTGTCTTAATGACAAGTCTTAGTGATAAATGATAATTGTGAATACAAAAGGGTTTTATGAGTAAAACTGAGATCATACGAATTACTAATGTGATTAATGATCTAGGATATTGCATACTAAATCTACTCTTTCCAAGTTTATTGAGATGCTATATATTCCTAACAGATGTATAGCAATTGAGCTCTCAATGTATGCCGGTCGCACAGCCTAGTTCCCAGTATGAATGGTTTGCATACTACACGGTATGTTTTTCAAGATATATGAGTATATCAAAATTGTTTGTGTGCAAGTGGGAGATATTGGAAATTAATTGTTTATCACACACATATTAATTGTTTATCGCCCACAAACATTGAAAGTGAGAGTGATTCAAAAGTAAAAGTTGCTTGGTAGTTGTTGACCCATTGTATAATGGGTGCCATCTCATTGCCACTAGTACATGTTTATATAATATAATGGGAGTTGTTAACCCATTGAATATATATATATATATATATATATATATATATATATATATATATATATATATATATATATATATATATATATGTATGTATGTATGTATGTATGTATATATATATATGTATGTATATATATATATATATGTATATATATATATATATATATACATACCATCTTTGATATAACGATGAACAAGAGAAAAACTTACATATCAAGACTTTTGAGAGATTGTGAGTATACTTGTTCAAGTGGAACATAGCAAACCGTTAAAGGAACTTAGGCTGTGAAACTGTGAAAGCTTTTCATTTGTGATTGTTTTCCCGACCGGTGATCTAAACGTCGATCATATCGCTTCCGCTGTATAATTTCTGGTATGTCTAGAAACTATCTAAATACAACACTAGCTCAATAGCTCGTGCGTTGTACGATTAATTTAAAATTGTTATCAACAACTTACAATATATTTAGTAACGCATGTTAAAATAAATAGCAGGTACATTGTAAATTATTCATGTAAACGTTGTCAGGTACTCATACAGAAGGGTTGATACTTCAGCAAAAAAAACGATGGGAATATCATTTTTAGACAACATTTGATGGTCCGAAATTCTGCATTTCAAATGTAAATAGCATAGAATTTTGACATTTAAGCATAACATCCAGACTCCGATAAACTTATGTTCATGGATCTTTAAACAGTTTTTGCAGAAGGTGCACTATTTGGGCAGTTGTGTAGGTTGACTCTATTTCTATAAACATAGATTCAGTAAAACCCGTCATTATTTAACAACCCAAATTGTCTGATCATTTTTCCTACCCATTCTTACTACCACCATAGCACGGTAATACCAATGCATGTCAAAGTAAACATGCATTCTTAAAAACATATGAACATGGATGATTGATTAACCTGTGACCCATCATAACTGGTCAATTGAGACCTATTGGCACTATTTTCTTTGACACCCTGAAAAGATGATCGTGTTATAAACATAGAACTGAAGGGAGGCATATAATAGATGAAAATCTATACATCTATATCTATATATACAATTACAACGAATCTAAAATGTCATATATGATTTCAGCTTGTAATATAACGTATTAAATTTAAAAATGAATGCTTAAAAATTTTAGTCACTCTCCAAAATACACAAATAAATACATGATGTATGTTGTGTTCAATCTCCCACCGATTAGCCCGCCCATATTATCACCTATAGAAATAAGAATCTACAAACAATACCACATGTTTGTAAAGGTTAAATAAATAAATATACAACAACAAAAGTTTACACAGATAACTACACAATCACTCATTCTAGCTAGAAAGTTAAAGTCACTTGAATTTTAGAGATAAGTGTAACACAGATTTTATAGCATAAAGTCTTTTGTACGAACCTTTCCCTTAGCCTTAAGGATTTCTTGCCTAACTATAATGATACTTAACTATTGTTTGACCATTAAGATCTCCGGTATGGATGAACAATATCAAATAAAGCAATGATAAATATCTATTTTACAGAAAATGTAACTTTGTATGCTTTTAAAGGAGTTAAACATGAACCTCACTGATATCAGTTTTTCCTATTAAAAGTCAAGTAAAACAACAAATTACATAGATAATAGAATTTTGTGCAAAATGTGATGCAAATAAAGGGAGTGTAAGAATATAGCACTGTCCATTTTGGAATATTAAATTGGATTGGTTATTAATCTCACATTCACAAGAATGATTCGTATCTTGTGTCAATTCATACTTGTTTCCAAATTTTAACATTCTTCACCTAAATAGTCAGATTATCATCACAATCATTATTACAAAAGACGAAAATATAGCTACACTTTTGGTTGCAATAATCGCTTTTAAACTAAATGTGGCTATTTTATCTCATTTATATATAAAAATTATCAACATCTATATTTATGTGGTTTATAAAATAGAATAGACAACTTTCAAGTCAGCAATCAGTTGGTAATTTTAGCATGATCCAACATTCATTTTAGGGATTGGATTACTATGTTGAAAGTGTTTTCGAACCATTGATACGTTACACGAATTCGGAGAGTGTAGAGTAAACGTTCGTAAAACGTGAGGTGGTTTAAGGTATTATTTTAGACTTGGAAATAACATTTAAAACTTAAGGAATGCGAAACGCGACTTGAAAAGGCCATACGCACGAAAAACCATGAGCACGAAATTGAGCTGCTGGACACAGGGTTAAGCAGCGGCGCGGCTAGGAAGCGCGCGGTGCGGCTCAAAGGGTGATTTGGGGGTCGAGATTTTATCAAAACCAAAATTGCTGGTGGCTTCATTAGGCCGCGGCGCGGCCTCGCCACCCGCGGCGCGGCTTAAGGCATAAATCTCAGGTCGAGGATTTTGGCATATTTTCAAGTATGGTTCTTTGTTAGCCTGCGGCACGGCTCTCAAGCCCGCGGCGCAGCTTAAAACTGATTCGCTTAAAAGGTGCATTTTCAACCCAAAAGGCACATTTGAACCCCAAACGTTTTGGGGTTATTCCAGGGCATTTAACTGCGTTTTCTACATGTTTTTAAACCATTTTAAGTCTAAATACATGAATAAAAACTTTCAAGTTACTAATGGGTATGAATCAAAGGTTGTGATGAGTGGTAGCGTTTAAGGTAGTGATGGAGATGGGAGAGTGTGATAATCGATTATGGAAATATTATCTCTGGCATGAATTTTGAAATTCAAAGTGTGAAGAGAGTAGTAGGGATAATGATCCTTTTATTTTATAATTAATATTTGGAAATAGAGGTTGAAATAACGGAGGAAGGAAAAACGTGTGGAGTGAAAATCGGAGTAATAGTTACGAGGACAATAAAGACCGGTTCATTCAAATAATCTGGTGTCTACTAGTATAAACCTTTTCATATATTAATCCGGTCTCTAAAATGTGAAATGCAAATCGGTTGTTATATTAATTTGGTCTTTATATTTCCCGCATGTATTTTATGGATATTACCATTACCAATATAACTAATAGACAAAATTTGTCTTATTTGTTATGAATAGTAGTACTTAATTTTTCATTTTTACAAACCAACCTCCTAACTTTCAGTAAAATACAAATCGAACCCCCTACTTTATACCTATATTATAAATTATTATTTATCCCATCACTAACACCAAAAACACCAACCACGCTTTACCGGCTTCTACACTGCGCTCAAACAGTAGGACTCACATATGCTACATTTTTTTTTTGTCTCCAACGATAAAAGAAGCAACTTTCTTAAAAGGAACAACCCTTCAATGCTACCAAAAGATGTCGAAAAATATTTTTTCTTACAAAATAGATCAACTAACTTTAACGCTAAAAGAAGCAACTTTCACAAAAGGAACAACCCTTCAATGTTAGATGTCGAAAAAAATTCTTTTTTACAAAATAGATCCACAAAAGGAAAGACTTTTTTTTAACTCGCATTCAAAACGGAGCCCCCGGCGCGAAGCGAGGGCTCCACAACTAGTAGAAACCAATTTTCTTTCAACAAAACGGTCTCTATAATATTTAGAAACCATTTTGTTACAAAACACATTATCTGATTCCTATTAGGGGTCTGTATTATGTTTTTTTTAGTAGTGTGCTTTACTTTCAGTATATCAACTATAATGTTGTATAATATTTAGATTTGTATGATATCATTAGTATTATGAAATAGTTGTTAGTTTTTATTTAAAGTTTTGTCAATTTAACCCGACGGACTCCTTCCATGTGTGTTCAGTGTTCAATCAACACGGCACGTTGTTATTTAGTTAACTAAACTGATAACGAGGGTTAGGATTAGAACTCAACTCACTAATAAATCTAGTGCTTTACTGAGGATAACCTCTGAGGTATAGTTACCTTTCAATTATACAACCAAGTGACATACTTTTCACTACTCAACGAGAACTCCGAGAGTCTAGAGATAAGTAGGTCTGTGTAATTGACTCATCCAACCAGATCTACACCGTTCTATTCATAGCTTAAATATAAACATAATTACCTTTCCATAGCCCAAACTGATATCTTGGTCAACATTTCCTTGATCTGCATACTTTCACTTTCTTTACTGTTCCGCAATTAGGACTATTAACATAAAACCAACTACTATCCTTTATCTAGGTAATTTAACCAAAGACAATTATCCACTTGATCTTCAATTCGTGAAACCATTCAAAAGTACGACCCTAAGTTAACTTGCACATTCTATCTTAGAAAGTTAAAAGTAAATTTAGGCCCCGCAAAATATAAATAATAAACCATGGTTCGCTACTCTGATCAGCTGATTATGACGCATTGCAGCCTAACGACACCGCATAAATAAAACTGTCTGTTTCGGTCATATCAGTATTGAACACCTGAACTTTAAACCTGTAGTGACCCGAAATTTTTCATGTTTATATATATATTAATTGAGATTGATATTTACATGACTAAATGTTTCCAACGTGTTAAGCAATCAAACTTGTTAAGACTTGATTAAATGAAATAAGTTTCATATAGACAATTGATCACCCAAGTTGACCGGCGATTCACGAACGTTACAAAATTATAAAAACTACATGTTGTGGTATATATAGACATATATATATGGTTGACATGAGATTATGATGAGTAAGTATCTCACTAAGTATATTTACAATGTGTGATATACATAAGAAATGAGATTACTAAGTTAAGAAACTCGAAATGATATATATAACGATTATCGTTATGATAACGTCTACTAAATACATATGTATCATATTAAGATATTGATACACTATATTTAACATGATAAAATGATATTTAAATATATCATTATGTGTGTTAACAATGAACTACGTATGTAAAAACAAGACTACTAACTCAAGAATTACGAAACGAGACTTATATGTAACGATTATCGTTGTAACGATTATCGTTGTAACGATATTTTAATGTATATATCATATTAAGAGATATTCATACATCACAATATCATGATAATATAATAATTTAACATCTCATTTGATATAATAAACATTGGGTTAACAACATTAATTGAGATCGTTAACTTAAAGGTTTCAAAACAACACTTACATGTAACGACTAACGAAGACTTAACGACTCCATTAGAATGTATATACATGTTGTGTTTTGATATGTATTCTTACACTTTTGAAAGACTTCAAAACATATATCAAAGTACTTCTACTTAACAAAAATGCTTACAATTACATCCTCGTTCAGTTTCATCAACAATTCTACTCGTATGCACCCGTATTCGTACTCGTACAATACACAGCTTTTAGATGTATGTACTATTGGTATATACACTCTAATGATCAGCTCTTAGCAGCCCATGTGAGTCACCTAACATATGTGGGAACCATCATTTGGCAACTAGCATGAAATATCTCATAAAATTACAAAAATATTAGTAATCATTCATGACTTATTTACATGAAAACAAAATTACATATCCTTTATATCTAATCCATAAACCAACGACCAAAAACACCTACAAAAACTTTTATTCTTCAATTTTCTTCATCTAATTGATCTCTCTCAAGTTCCATCTTCAAGTTCTAAGTGTTCTTCATAAATTCCATAAGTATAGTTTCATAAAAATCAAGAATACTTTCAAGTTTGCAAGTCTACTTCCAAGCTTTCTAATCCATTCCAAGTAATCATCTAAGATCAAGAAACCTTTGTTATTTATAGTAGGTTATCTTTCTAATTTAAGGTAATATTCATATTCAAACTTTGATTCAATTTCTACAACTATAACAATCTTATTTCGAGTGAAAATCTTACTTGAACGGTTTTCGTGTCATGATTCTGCTTCAAGAACTTTCAAGCCATCCAAGGATCCTTTGAAGCTAGATCCATTTTTTTCATTTCCAGTAGTTTTATCCAGAAAACTTGAGGTAGTAATGATGTTCATAACATCATTCGATTCATACATATAAAGCTATCTTATTCGAAGGTTTAAACTTGTAATCACTAGAACATAGTTTAGTTAATTCTAAACTTGTTCGCAAACAAAAGTTAATCCTTCTAACTTTACTTTTAAAATCAACTAAACACATGTTCTATATCTATATGATATGCTAACTTAATGATTTAAAACCTGGAAACACGATGAACACCATAAAATCGGATATACGCCGTCGTAGTGAAACCTGGGGTTGTTTTGGTTTGGATAATTAAAAACTATGATAAACTTTGATTTAAAAGTTGTTCTTCTGGGAAAATGATTTTTCATATGAACATGAAACTATATCCAAAAATCTTGGTTAAACTCAAAGCGAAAGTATGTTTTTCTAAATGGTCATCAAGATGTCGTTCTTTCGACGGAAATGACTACCTCTTTAGTAATTGACATGTAACTTAAATTTCCGACTATAAACCTATACTTTTTCTGTTTGGATTCTTAAATTAGAGTTCAATATGAAACCATAGCAATTTGATTCACTCAAAACAGATTTAAAATGAAGAAGTTATGGGTAAAACAAGATTGGATATTTTTGATTTTTTAGCTACGGGAAATGTTTAACAAATCTATACAAATCATATCCTAGCTAACTTATATTGTATGATACATGTATTCTAATATATTATGTAATCTTGGGATACCATAGACACGTATGCAAATGTTTTGACATATCATATCGACCCATGTATATATATTATTTGGAACAACCATAGACACTCTATATGCAGTAATGTTGGAGTTAGCTATACAGGGTTGAGGTTGATTCCAAAAATATATATACTTTGAGTTGTGATCTAGCCTGAGACATGTATACACTGGGTCGTGGATTGATTCAAGATAATATATATATATCGATTTATTTCTGTACATCTAACTGTGGACAACTAGTTGTAGTTTACTAACGAGGACAGCTGACTTAATACACTCAAATATTTAAAACATAATAAAAATGGTTGTAATTATATTTTGATCATACTTTGATATATATGTACATATTTGTATAGGTTCGTGAATCGATCCGTGGCCAAGTCTTATTTCCGAGGAAGGAAATATCTGTGAAAGTGAGTTATAGTCCCACTTTTAAAATCTAATATTTTTGGGATGAGAATACATGCAGGTTTTATAAATGATTTACAAAATAGACACAAGTACGTGAAACTACATTCTATGGTTGAATTATCGAAATCGAATATGCCCCTTTTTATTAAGTCTGGTAATCTAAGAATTAGGGAACAGACACCCTAATTGACGCGAATCCTAAAGATAAATCTATTGGGCCTAACAAACCCCATCCAAAGTACCGGATGCTTTAGTACTTCGAAATTTATATCATATCCGAAGGGTGTCCCGGAATGATGGGGATACTCTTATATATGCATCTTGTTAATGTCGGTTACCAGGTGTTCACCATATGAATGATTTTTTTTATCTCTATGTATGGGATGTGTATTGAAATATGAAATCTTGTGGTCTATTGTTATGATTTGATATATATAGGTTAAACCTATAACTCACCAACATTTTTATTGACGTTTAAAGCATGTTTATTCTCAGGTGAATACTAAGAGCTTCCTCTGTTGCATACTAAAATAAGGACAAGATTTGGAGTCCATGTTTGTATGATATTGTGTAAAAACTGCATTCAAGAAACATATGTCGATGTAATATATTTCTATTGTAAACCATTATATAATGGTCGTGTGTAAACAGTATATTTTAGATTATCATTATTTGATAATCTACGTAATGTTTTTAAAACCTTTATTGATAAAATAAAGGTTATGGTTGTTTTAAAAATGAATGCAGTCTTTGAAAAATGTTTCATATAGAGGTCAAAACCTCACAACGAAATCAATTAATATGGAACGTTTATAATCAATATGAACGGGACATTTCAAAACCCACATCGCATCCACGCTCTTTCGGCCTCGATTACTCAACGAGTAGTGTAACATCGCACCCTGCTACACTATAGTGAATCCTGGCGGATAACACTAACCACCAACACACGCTCTTTTGGCCTCGATTGCAACGAGTAGTGTAACATTGCGCCCTGCTACACTATAGTGAATCCTAACAGATAACACTAACCATACCTGACGGATAACACTAACCATCACACCCAATGTCCTACGGGTCTCACTCAAGCGAGGTTAACGACCCAATACCAACCCAAATGCCTAAGCACAAAAGACTCGCACAATAGAGTCAATGCACGACACACTAACCATACACTCTACCGAATGCAACCCGAAACCATAAACGTAAACTGACCGCTTGCTACAAATTACCTCTAACGGAGAATAAAGCTTAGCTAAGGCTTACATACACACCGCATGTTATTACAAACGAACAACATACAAATATCACACTAAAAGTACCTGAACGTCTCCTCGCGACGCCCGCCACCGCTAGCTCTGGACACTCCGCCTTTCGATGTCCTTCTTCACGATAATTGAAACACACAATGCCACTACTTCTCGATACCAGGCACTCCCAAAACTTGTACTGTTGATGTTGTGCGAGGTGTATATGAAATAGTTATATTTTTATTGCGAAATACTATTAAATATGATACAATTTTACACAAGTTATTTATTTATTTATTGAATGGGATATACCTAAACCTTGCTACAACACTTATAGGCAGTGTACCTAATCGTAGAGTAGTGTAGTTTTTAGTAAGTCCGGTTTGTTCCACAGGGAGCTAGCTGAGTTTAACACTATATTTTTTTTACAACTATATTTATATAAAATATATATAATTATATATAGTAATATTATTATAAAAGGGGGTTTTTACCGTTTAATGACCGGTTTGTCGATTTTATATTTTAAGCGTAAAGATAAATGACGATAATATAAATGACAGAATTTAAATTGCAATAAAGTAAATAGCAGTAATTAAAATGACAGTAAATAAAGGTACGATGAAATATGAAATAAAAATATTATGCTTATTTAAACTTCCGTAATCATGATGTTTGACGTGTTGATTTTAGTTTATTACCATGGTTAATTGTCCTTTGTCCTGGATTATTCAATATGTCCATCTGGTTTTTGTCCATAACAGTCCATCAGTTATAAATATAAAGTGCGAGTGTCCTCATCAAATTATCCTTATATCTGAAGTCAAATATTCCAACTAATTGGGGACTTAAACTATAATTACACCAATTTTCCTTGTATATAATTCACCCCTGTTTTAATAAGTCCATTGACTATTAATCCATTCCCGTGTCCGGTTAAATGAACGATTATTAGTACTTATAAATATCCCGCCCATCGTGTCCGATCGAGTGTATATGGTTATTTATAGGTACATCCAATTGTAAATCTTTATATTAAATTAACGAACTATCATTCAATTAAACAAATATAAAGCCCATTAATAACTCATAGTCTAATTTTCACAAGTGTCGTTCTTTTGTTCAAAGCCCAATTATGGTACAAAGCCTAATTACCCCATCTTTAATATTTAGCTCAACATCACGATTACTTTGATTTAAATAAGCATAATAATAACTTAGTTACAAGACATTAATTTAAAAAGGAGAACATAACTTACATTGAGTATTTATCGCGTAGCTTTACACAGACAGAACTTCGACTTGAAAACCCGTAAAATAAACGTTACGCTACCCAAACTTGTAGAAATGTAACCACTAAATTAACCTACTCCTACTCCTAAAACTAAATTACATAAAATAAAAATTAAAAACTGAATTTTAAAATATAAAAGAGTGTGTTTGAAGCTCGAGCACAGGCCTGGTATTTATAGCATTTTGGCCTGCTACAGTAACCCATGCGATCGCATGGGTTTTATGCCTATTTCCCATGCGATCGCATGGCCGCCAGATCCAGCTCACATATTTTTTGTACACTAGCTTGTCGACATATTTAATAAATATATATAATATATATATAATTTTATATAATTATATATATATTATATTATATTCTTGTGCATAGTTGACTCGTAATTTTGGCTCTGATGTTTCGTACATTTACGCCCGGTTTATGTCTTGGTTCCGGTTTCTCGAACGTCTTTTCATACAATTTAATATCGTGCAATTTGCGTTCCGTAACTTGCGTTCTTGTTAATATTTAGATGTTTTTCTTCGATAAATTAAACCACTTGAAGTTTAACTTGTACGTTTGAGCATTTTGGACGTTTTCGCCTTTTAAATCTTCGTTTTCGACTTTAAATCTTCGTTTTCGAGCGATCTTCGTCTTTTGTCTTCACACTTATTTATTTTAAACAATTACAACTAAAAATAAGGAAATTACAATTAAAAACATTACATTTTAGAATGATATTGCGACTAAATATATGTTCTTTTGGAGCAATATCAATTATCTCTACACTTGAGCGTTGATTGTCCTCAAGCAATACAGAACTTGAAATTAAATCACACGAATCACTTCTTTATTCTTCACAATTTATACATTAGTGATTTTGATACGGCGGTATAAACAATGATAGTAACGATGTGGTTTACAGTCCCACATGACTATAAAAATTTAGATCCTTAAGGAAATTGGATCTTTATGAAAACATTTGATCTTTTGAAAATTCATTCTAGCTTTTACCCTAGATAAGTTTTTCGGAATAACCCTTCACCGGTGTATGCAAAATGTTTTTGTGGGTTTGGTGGGTTTCAGATTTGAAAATTTTAGCTCAAAACTTATGGTTTTGTGTCACCCACTTGCTAACCTTATATTAGGAAAGCAACACGTCCAGTATACTTGCTCCGTATATTACCTTTCGGTAAACTACCGTCCGGTTGTAAAGGAAAGCGTTGAACAAGCAACTGTTAGGGCGATGTCTAATGACATGCAGATGTTCATGGTCTACAACGTGTCGGATGCAATTACTATCCTTTGTAGGAGCAATAGTAAAGATCACCCTATAATTTTTTTTCGGTCTGGCACAAGGTCCTGTCTTCGACCATGCTATGCAACCACCATTCTTACAGTTGACACCCGAATTGGTTCAGGTGACCTAATGAATTCCAGGTGAGTTCCTAGGATTTTACGTTCAATGGTAATGAACGCATTGAAAATGGGTTTTCAGAAAACAAATCGGTTTTAATTTGATCAAAATATTTTCTCGTTCAAGCTCGAGTTTAGATATCATCGAATTCCATGAGTTTGTAATCCTCAATCTTTAAAGTCAATCTCAAGAATTGAGTAATATAAGTCTTAAAAGCTGATTTTTAATCTTTAAGGAGATTATCCTTTCTGGGGGTCTGATTCATTAGTCTTAACAAGCTAATTTGCACGGCGCCCTCCCCATTTTACGAGACAGATCCTCTCATGGTTAGGATAAGTCTGACCACTTGGTGACCCTGTTTGATGCTGAGGTCCGTGGATTTCCTGCTGATTTTAGAGAAGACTTTTCTAGATTTTTCGTCAACCTACAGCTGGTCTGGACGACAACTTCTTGACCTAAATAAAGAAGTGCGTGTCTTTTTCGGAAGACTTTACTTCCTTTTAATGATGGAATTGATTCATCGTGTAGATCCATCTTTTCTTTTATCTTTATTATAATATTGCGGGTAAAACAGTCAATTTAATCCAAAACAAAAGCACCTGCAATAACTTTACAGAAACATGTGATCGATAGTTTTTTTAATTGAATAACTTGGTACATTCTCCCCACACTTAGTTTCTTTCTTTGCCTTTTTATTCTCCTTTATTCCATTTTAAATGAATTCAAGTGTTTTAGGGTATTTCTCAATTTATGTCTTTTCCGAGGTAACGATAATTTCGGTATTAACACCTAGTTTTCATCGTTCATAAATATGTATAAACATGATTTTGAATTCATTTATTTGAAAAATTTTAAAATTTTCACAAAATTTGGCAAATAAACTAAGTGCAAACCCGAGAGAATTTATAACCCTTCCCCACACTTGAGATCATGCAATGCCCTCATTTGCATGAAATCAGACTATAATTATAAATTCACGAGGGTGATAAGTGTAGAAAAGTGATTAAAAATACCCAGTTTGTAATTACAAAGCTCGTCGAATGATAGATGGCGCGCCTCATCGTTAATTCCTTCTTGTTTTATCACACATGTTTTTCTTCAAAAACGGTTGCTTTTCTGAACTGTTTGCTAATCTTTGAAAATGCGTCTTTTACCCTAACTTATTATGCATGTTTATTAACGAGTTATGCACTAACTCGAACCCCGAATTTAACGTTAAGTGGGGTTAGACTTCCCCATACTTAGCTGACGAGATGTGAAGTTGGTAGAATAAGTTCCACGAATTAAAATAGTGAGCCAGTTATTTACATCTCGGGTGGTATAAAATATATCAATGGGTTTAAAGTTTAGACCCACTCGATCGTCACTACTTAATTCTTTTTTAAGTGTAGCTTTTAGTAAATGGATATGTCTCTTTTCTGGTTCTTGGTCAAATGGATTGATATACACCGACATACATATTTCTATAGGGTGGACAATTCCTAACAATTCCTTTCTTTCATTCTCGGGATCAAGGTTTTCACCTCTATTACCCAATTGGGTGAAATTCGAGGTGTCAATATCTATTACAGCTTGTAGTTCATCTTTGGTAGATGACTCGTCTATTGAGAATATTGGGTTAGAAGGTTGTGGAATGGTGAATTTCGGGATAGAAGCAAATTCTTCTTCATTAATGGTACTTATCGGTCCCACCATTTTGGTCTCGGGGGTAAAATTTTCAACGTTATCATTTTCCCAAGAGTACCAATTTGTCACCCTTACTTCTTCTTCATCCATTGATGGATCGATGATTTCGGTAGAGGCTAATGTGTCGATATGTTGTGAAATTGGTAAGACTGAATAAAAAGTATCATCTGGATAGTTGGTGATTTCGGAGCTCTCGAATTCATCAAAATTCGATGATATGAGATTTTCTTGCACACGACTCCTCAGATCAATAGGTGTGTAATCTGATAGAGTTTCAGGTTGCCGATTTACAAACTCTCTCATTTGTTCATTTTGAGCATCAAGTTCTTCGAGTTTGATTTTCATATAATCTAAAGAATTTTCAGGCACATAATTTTCCTCGTCTTCTAGTTGTTGAGTTTGGATATATTCTTGGGAATAATCCCAATTAGAATTGTATTCCTTATAATCATTCCATTTAGGTTCCATGGGTGCATAATTTTTCATAGAAACGTAATAATAACATTCCCATGTTGAGTGATAATCTCCACAGATTTCACAACCAGTTATTGTTTCATCATTCGTGATCCAAGATTGACCGAACGAATTGTCATCAACACTCGCTTGAGAGTATTGATTAAATTGATTTCGGATGTCATAAAGAGTTTCCAAAATATTCTCGAGATTTTCCATAATACGCTTATTACCAAATTTTAGCTACAATGTGGTGCATTTACTAATTATTCTATTAGTTATAAAACTAAAAATTATATAAGTTATCAAATTAATAGACTTTTCTGATTTTGCCCAAGTTTCGAATAGCCAATAGATGCAGCAGGTAGCCAGGACCCTTTAAATCGAAAGCCCACAACTCGCCACTAACAAATCCAACTATTACTACGAACCAGAAAATTTGGATGTCTATCAATTTAACTGCTTAAAATAATTTTTCTTTTTGAAACTTTAGAGAAGAAATAGAAAAAAAAATTCTAAGTCCTAAAAACTAAAGCGTCGAGAAATAAGAAAGAAAAAGAGCGCGTCGAAAAACGTCGAAAAATAAAAGGTCGAAAAATAAATGTCGAAAAATAAATAGTCAAAAAATAAAAATAAGAAAATAAAGCGTCGAAACTTAGTATTCTAAAAACTAAATATTAAAAGTTATGTCTAAAGGTATTAAAGCTTAAAAGGAATTCTATATCCAAAACGGCAATAACTTAAAAAGTACTGAAATTTTAAAATGGCGTCTCAAAATTCTAAAGCACCTAAATCTTAGTCTAAAGAAAAGGCACTTAAGGGATTTTACGGCAAAGTCTTAAAAGCTAAAAATAAAGTAACTACGGCAAAATACTAGTCTTAAAACTAATTACGAACGATAAATATAAAAATTACGAATTAAGCGATATAAATATACAATTTATAAAAA
Source organism: Rutidosis leptorrhynchoides (assembly GCF_046630445.1). NCBI lineage: Eukaryota > Viridiplantae > Streptophyta > Magnoliopsida > Asterales > Asteraceae > Rutidosis > Rutidosis leptorrhynchoides. The sequence continues at coordinate 309,204,549 of NC_092343.1, forward strand.
GAAAATAAAAATGATAAAATTACAATTTTTATAAAAATATTATTTTTATATTATTATTATATAAAAATATTAATCTATATATTTAATAATAATAAATAAACTTAAAATTACAAATTATAAATTAAAACTAAAATTATAAACTAATTAAAACCCTAATTAATAATAATTATAAAATAAAAACCCTAACTGCATTTATGACGTACCAGGTCAGACGTGTCAGACCACCCCATGCAATCGCATGGGGTTTAGGCTGATGGGTCATGCGAGCATGGTCTGTCAGTCCAGGTTTTTTTTTAAATTTTTTTTTTAGATTTTATATTGTTTTTCTAAAAATTATAAATAAATATATTTATACAAATATATATTAAAAATATAGTGTTTCGCCAAAAACTTGATGTTGTGCGAGGTGTATATGAAATAGTTATATTTTTATTGCGAAATACTATTAAATATGATACAATTTTACACAAGTTATTTATTTATTTATTGAATGGGATATACCTAAACCTTGCTACAACACTTATAGGCAGTGTACCTAATCGTAGAGTAGTGTAGTTTTTAGTAAGTCCGGTTCATTCCACAGGGAGCTAGCTGAGTTTAACACTATATTTTTTTTACAACTATATTTATATAAAATATATATAATTATATATAGTAATATTATTATAAAAGGGGGTTTTTACCGTTTAATGACCGGTTTGTCGATTTTATATTTTAAGCGTAAAGATAAATGACGATAATATAAATGACAGAATTTAAATTGCGATAAAGTAAATTGCAGTAATTAAAATGACAGTAAATAAAGGTACGATGAAATATGAAATAAAAATATTATGCTTATTTAAACTTCCGTAATCATGATGTTTGACGTGTTGATTTTAGTTTATTACCATGGTTAATTGTCCTTTGTCCTGGATTATTCAATATGTCCATCTGGTTTTTGTCCATAACAGTCCATCAGTCATAAATATCAAGTGCGAGTGTCCTCGTCAAATTATCCTTATATCCGAAGTCAAATATTCCAACTAATTGGGGACTTAAACTATAATTACACCAATTTTCCTTGTATATAATTCAACCCTGTTTTAATAAGTCCATTGACTATTAATCCATTCCCATGTCCGGTTAAATGAACGATTATTAGTACTTATAAATATCCCGCCCATCGTGTCCGATCGAGTGTATATGGTTATTTATAGGTACGTCCAATTGTAAATCTTTATATTAAATTAACGAACTATCATTCAATTAAACAAATATAAAGCCCATTAATAACTCATAGTCTTATTTCCGCAAGTGTCGTTCTTTTGTTCAAACCCCAATTATGGTACAAAGCCCAATTACCCCATCTTTAATATTTAGCCCAACATCATGATTACTTCGATTTAAATAAGCATAATAATAACTTAGTTACAAGACATTAATTTAAAAAGGAGAACATAACTTACATTGAGTATTTATCGCGTAGCTTTACACAGACAGAACTTCGACTTGAAAACCCGTAAAATAAACGTTACGCTACCCAAACTTGTAGAAATGTAACCACTAAATTAACCTACTCCTACTCCTAAAACTAAATTACATAAAATAAAAATTAAAAACTGAATTTGAAAATATAAAAGAGTGTGTTTGAAGCTCGAGCACAGGCCTGGTATTTATAGCATTTTGGCCTGCTACAGTAAACCATGCGATCGCATGGGTTTTATGCCTATTTCCCATGCGATCGCATGGCCGCCAGATCCAGCTCACATATTTTTTGTACACTAGCTTGTCGACATATTTAATAAATAAATATAATATATATATAATTTTATATAATTATATATATATTATATTATATTCTTGTGCATAGTTGACTCATAATTTTGGCTCCGATGTTTCGTACATTTACGCCCGGTTTATGTCTTGGTTTCGGTTTCTCGAACGTCTTTTCATACAATTTAATATCGTGCAATTTGCGTTCCGCGACTTGCGTTCTTGTTAATCTTTAGACGTTTTTCTTCGATAAATTAAATCACTTGGAGTGTAACTTGTACGTTAGAGCATTTTGGACGTTTTCGCCTTTTAAATCTTCGTTTTCGACTTTAAATCTTCGTTTTCGAGCGACCTTCGTCTTTCGTCTTCACACTTATTTATTTTAAACAATTACAACTAAAAATAAGGAAATTACAATTAAAAACATTACATTTTGGAATGATATTGCGACTAAATATATGTTCTTTTGGAGCAATATCAACTGTAAAGACCCGTCCTAATCCATCTGGATGAAGTCTTCAACATTTGGTTTCATTGCGAGGTTCTGACCTCTATATGATACATTTTACAAACATTGCATTCATTTTTAAAAGACAAACTTCCCTTACATCGAAAGTTGACAGATATGCATATACTTTCATAATATATCCAAACTATGGATGACTTAATATTGATCTTGATGAACTCAATGACTTGAATGCAACGTCTTTTGAAATATGTCATGAATGACTCCAAATAATATCTCTAAAATGAGCAAATGCACAGCGAAAGATTTCTTTCATACCTGAGAATAAACATGATTTAAAGTGTCAACCAAAAAGTTGGTGAGTTCATTAGTCTATCATAAACAATCATTTTCATTATTTTAATAGACCACAAGATTTTAATTCCATAAATACACATCTCGTATCAGGCATTTCTCAAACTGCATTGAGATAAAAATCATTCATATGGTGAACACATGGTAACCAACCTTAACAAGATGCATATAAAATATCCCCATCATTCCGGGACACCCATCGGACATGATAAACTCGAAGTACTAAAGAATTCCAAATTCCAGAATGGGGGTTGTTAGTTCCGTAGATCTACCTTTAGGATTCGCGTCAATTAGGGGCCAGTTCCCTAATTCTTAGGCTACCAAGCTAAAAAGGGGCATATTCGATTCGATAATCCCACCATAGAATGTAGTTTCGATTACTTGTGTCTATTTCGTAAAACATTTATAAAAGCAGCGCATGTATTCTCAGTCCCAAAAATATATATTGCAAAAGCATTTAAAAAGGGAGCAAATGAAACTCACTATACGATATTTTGTAGTAAAAATATGCATACGACGGAACTGAACAATGCAGGGTTGACGTCGGATTCACGAACCTATATCATTTATTTATATATTAACACATATAATGGTAATCGAACAAATTTAGGTATTATTATTAATTGTTATTTTAGTAACTTGTACGTTTCATTAATAACTAAATTAACTATATTTATTTTATATACATTTAATAGTTGATTAATATTTATTACAAAAATATTAATATAGTTATGCTTTATGTAATTAATATATATTTTTATATAGAAAATCTTTATTTGATATATTAATAATACTAATAATAATAATGATAAAAATAATACTATAAATGTTAATAATAATAATAATAATAATAATAATAATAATAATAATAATAATAATAATAATAATAATAATAATAATAATAATAATAATATAATAATATAATAATAATAATAATAATAATAATAATAATAATAATAATAATAATAATAATAATAATAATAATAATAATAATAATAATAATAATAATAATAATAATAATAATAATAATAATAAAGAGTAATAAGTAAACTACCTCAAGGAAGTAGTCCTAAAACAAAATGCCCAAGTCCGGATTTGAACCCGCGACGTCCCGCTAACCCGATAACATACCAAACCACTTCTCCGTTTTCTCTTTTCTGTTAAATTCAAGGATTATATTACCTATATATATCTATCTGTTTCTTTTTCTTCTTACATCAATTCATCATCAATGAATTACATCATCATCATAATCCTATATCTTCATCATTATATATCACGATATCATTATCATCATCGGCATACTCATCACCATCACTATACCATCGTTAACATACACCATTTTAATCATCATCGTGATCGTGCACATACCATCATCATCATCTATTTGCTATCATTAAAATCATTATCATTCATAACCTCTAGCCCTAGAGGAAAACGGATGTTGGATCACAGCCCGAATAATAATGCAATAAGAATTTGGCCCAATAAATAACACATCAAAGTCACGGCCCAAATATAAAACAATACTTGAAACATGGCCCAACAACCTACTAGAAGCCCACGAGAAAAAAAAATATATTGATTCAAAGCACATTCACTTGTTTCATTTAAACACCGATGGTTTTTGGATTGCCTGGAAATAGAAACAACAAACGTTTCATCATCATACATCATTCCATCATCTTTATCATTATTCATTCACCTCTAACATTATCATAACCCACAATCATCATCATTTAATCATATTGTCGCGTTTATCATCGTATCATCTTAAAGAATCATCATTATATCATAAGATATCATAGATTTCATAATCCTAATCCTAATCACTCTCGTCTCTATCTATGACCAATATTATCAATATCATACGCAGTTACCTAATAGTTATAATAAACGTCTCTTTTTAGTGACTAACCTCTACAACCCCACCATCTGTAGGTTCTGTTGCAAAAATTATATATAAACGTGTACTCCTCTTCTTTCCAGCGCGGCACATAATCATACTACCTTTTCCTTGTTTTATTTAATCGATTTTTGGGTCTCTCCTTAGACCTACTCCATATCCCACTTCCTCAATACTAAAATCTCGTCGGTATAGGATAAAAGGGAAAACGCACAACCGAAAAATAGTGGCATATTATATCAAGTGGGATTATCTTTATTGCCTTTATTAAACTTTAAAGATCAACCCAATATTTATATAAATCGTTGTGCAAGTTTGAAAGAGGAGAAAAAAGATGTCGGAAAATCAGCAGAAGAAAAAGAAAACAAATTGTGCAGTAGTAACATCATAATACCATGTATCATCTCACCAATCATCCTTCCTTCATGTATCATCTTTTTCATCATCCCTATCATATTATTCTTCATTTTAATTGCAGTAGAAACAGATACGTTTATCAATTGCAGTTTCATAGTGGTTGTTTGTGTGGGTTTCGAATAATTAAATAAGTAGTAGTATATAGGTTGATTGAAGGTATTGGTTTTGAAGATGGTTTTCGACATGTACACAGACTCAACATCTGTTCGAAGGTTGCGTTGAGTGTTCAAACGAAAATATAAATTGTAGGTGTTAGTGGTTTACGGCTAATAGTAATATATGGGTTCTGGTTTTTGTGGTATTCGATGGTTCGTGTTTTGAATGGTATGTGTGGGTTGGGTGTTTAATTGTTTTATGGTTTGGGTTTGATTTGAAATCAACTAGTAACATAGCTATAATAATCTTCTATTGTTAATAGCATGATGGCAGCATCAACCAATATGGTGCTTGGTTTGAAGGGTGGTTGTTTGAGGTGGTGGTTGTGGGTATTGGAGATTCATGATGTTCGTTTTGGTGATCATAGAAATACAGAAGAAGCGAGGCAGTAGTAACTAAGTTGATGGTTGTGGTTTAATGGTTTCATTGTTGTTAGATGGTTAGTCGACAACAATAAGAATGGGAGTGGTGTTCGACAAAAATGAACTTCTTGGAAATCTTGGAAATCTATAAGATTTGATTCTTCGGAATTTATGGAAATTAAGATCTCTTTAATTAAATGCGATCATCTGCCTCGATTGCTTTGTCTGGTATTTCCACTATAAATGAACTTCTTCCGTTCCATTATTTCCCACTACTCTCATTTTCTATACTTTAATTCATACTTCCAAATCCTCAGTCAATATGCTTCATCTAGTTTTAATTCTGGATATATTCCTGACTTTCATATTGATCATTCTCCTTTTTCATCTACCACCGGAGGAATCTGTTAACTTCTACTATTAACTTTGGGTTATAGTGTTTTTCATTCTCACGTGTCTTTATATTGCTATACGCACTGATATACACGGTTTGTAATTTCTGTGTTTGTGATCGGCTTTATATTTTCTTTTATATTTCGGAGCTCCATGCTCTTGTTTTCTCTCCTCGACTTGAAGTAAAGCGATCAAGAAATCTCGAATTCGTAGATTAAATCTTTGAATTTCAAATGATCATGGTTAACGTTCTAAGAATGAAATGGTAATAGCACGACCTGATTTGTTAAATTACCAGAAATCAAGGAAAGATAGAAATATCAAGAAAATATGTTCTTGATATGTTTAGAGGTTAAATAGAATGAAAGAGTTATGTAACATGGCACATGATGAGGGTGTGATCTGTGAACCATTATCACGTTCCATTAGAAACTCAGCATGACTTACTGTAATATAATCACGTTGGTCGGGCGTCATTATATTATACTAACTCATGCTTCAATTCCCAACACTTCTCCAGAATTCATTCATAATTTATACTTAGTTGTTACAGAATATTGAAAACTAAAACAGTTTTCAATATGATGTAATACAGATAGCACGAAGAGGTATATAATTTTAGACAAGAATATCTATGAAAATATTCTCAGAAATATCGAAGATATTCATGATGATGTTTTGGAATTTCTAAGTTCGAAGGTTGATGAAGAAAGATTTCCGCAAGATTTTAACATGACTTCGGAGCAAGATATTCTCTAAAGATTTCATCGGATGCAGAATTATCTGGATTCTTTGAATATAGGGTTTGGTCCTTGTATTTGTCCTTGGTCTCCTTCAGGGTTAGCTCAATCCGATTTCAGTACCAAATTTTCTATCGAGCGTTCCCAACCTTCCATTCTTTATTATCAAACTTTTGGTGGTTTAGACCATCTACAATTTTGTTGTTTCCTCTGCATTTAATGCTACCATATCTGAATCGTCGTTTATCAATCCGAGGTGGTTTCAAGAGAATTGTGTTTTTAGATGATTAAACGCTGATGGTAATATGGTGGAATATGAAAGGTTCTCAGGTAGCAATAAAAGAGCTCGCATATATATCAAGGTTATAATAAGGCTAATACAAATGAAAATTCGAAGTTGACTTGCTGGAGCTGTGACAAAATTTGCTACTTTGAAAGGGATTACCAAGTTATTTTAGGTAATAATAATACTAAGAAATTAGCACAGCTACGTATTAAACGTTTACTCAGTTTCCGAGAGTTCTTCAGGTGCATAACTATATGCATCAATCTTTTCTCCCGTAGATGAAGTGCAGTTGGTTCATTCTCTCGATCGAGGTGTTTTCAAGAATCATGAAAGGTTTGAACGCAGATTGTAATCGTCAAGATACAAATGATGTTTAAGATGAAATTAAGTGGCAAACTTGAGGAATTATTTAATTGTAGTAGGTGTAACTTATTAACGATATTTTAAGTCAAAATGTTATAATTAGTATTTCCTACTCTTTTAACACTTTTTAATTGTCCAAGGTTAGTAGTCCAATGTTAGTAGTTCAATGGTCCCAATATATAATCTTAGAATTTAAATTTATTTAAGATCAGAAGATGATGAAAAAATTTTACGTAGTTAATTAATTGGTTACTAATCAATTTTATTTTGTCCATTATTTTCTTCATTATGCCACTTGTCAAATCTTGACTTGAATTCTGATCGCCAGAAACTAGTATATGAAATTGAATTGAAATGAAAATGGTTATTCTTGGTGAACGAATACGTATATCTGTGGTTGTATATAGGATACTAAATGACTGTTGAATCGGATTTGAAGAATGTACAATGTAACATGTTAATGTGAGATCTAAATATTCCTTGGGTATTACTTACCCGTTAAAATATTTTCACCATTAACAGTTTGTACAAAAGAATTTTTAATTACAATCTTTATGAAAATATACTTACATATATATTGTCTTCGGATGTAATCATGGTTTTAATGAGTCAATATGATATTAAACACATTTGGTTTTCCGTTAAAACAAGAATATATAATCTCCAAAAGTTTAGAAATTACATAGTCGCCATGTCAAATGAGGATTATGATCGAGGTATCGATTAAGAGGTTGAGGTGTGTGATGTTGAGGCTTGGAATGCGGATGTTGTTGGTGGTACAGTTGGTGCCGGTGATGTTGCTGAAGCTGGTACGTTTTGCACTATATTTTTCAAGGCTACAACTTGGGCACGAATTTTGTTGACTTCTTCTATTACTCCGGGATGGTTGACGGTTGGAATGAGTGGATGAATAAGGTTTAGAACTGTGGATAGAATATATCGTGATGAGTTACCCTGGAAATGAGGCTGAAAATGGTGTTTCGGATAGGTTAGCCGGTAAGTGCTTCAGGTTCTTCGCCAATAGGTGAATTCGATTGGTGAAAGGGATCGCCTTCTTCGTGTCTCCATTGATTAAGTCGACTACGAACCCATCCTCAATTCATCCGGAATTGATGATGGCTGATTAGTTGATCCATTCCGGTCACACTATTTTCGGAGCTCAAGTGAATCTCCATATCGGGATCCGAAGGACTTGAACTAGTGGTGAGTTCCATTTCGTATGATTAAATAAAGGACTTTTCAATGTGAAATGATTTCCGACTATCAGATGGTATTCTAATCACATAGAATATCTATATATATAGAGTAAAAGGTTTCGTAGATTACGGAGGAATTTACGGAATATGTCAGGCAAAGTTTACAGTAACAGATACGCTAAGATACGAATTAGCAAATACGCTAAGATATGAATTAGCAGATACGCTAAGATATGAATTTTGTCTATACACTATTCATGCAATCAATGCAGTAAGATGTGTCTAGACTTAAGAATGATAAGAAGGTAATTTTTGACAAGAAATGATAAGCAAAATCTTTTGACATGCAACTAAGGTCGAAGTCCAGACTCATTAATGCATCCTAACAACTACTAGTTAGACACACTAATGCAAGACCTGGTTCGCTAAGACCACCACTATGATACCACCTATAAAGATGAAATGTCCCGTTCTTATTGATTAAAAACGTTCCATATTAATTGATTTCGTTGCGAGGTTTTGACCTCTATATGAGACGTTTTTCAAAGACTGCATTCATTTTTAAAACAAACCATAACCTTTATTTCATAAATAAAGGTTTAAAAAGCTTTACGTAGATTATCAAATAATGATAATCTAAAATATCCTGTTTACACACGACCATTACATAATGGTTTACAATACAAATATGTTACATCGAAATCAGTTTCTTGAATGCAGTTTTTACACAATATCATACAAACATGGACTCCAAATCATGTCCTTATTTTAGTATGCAACAGCGGAAGCTCTTAATATTCACCTGAGAATAAACATGCTTTAAACGTCAACAAAAATGTTGGTGAGTTATAGGTTTAACCTATATATATCAAATCGTAACAATAGACCACAAGATTTCATATTTCAATACACATCCCATACATAGAGATAAAAATCATTCATATGGTGAACACCTGGTAACCGACATTAACAAGATGCATTTATAAGAATATCCCCATCATTCCGGGACACCCTTCGGATATGATATAAATTTCGAAGTACTAAAGCATCCGGTACTTTGGATGGGGTTTGTTAGGCCCAATAGATCTATCTTTAGGATTCGCGTCAATTAGGGTGTATGTTCCCTAATTCTTAGATTACCAGACTTAATAAAAAGTGACATATTCGATTTCGAGAATTCAACCATAGAATGTAGTTTCACGTACTTGTGTCTATTTTGTAAATCATTTATAAAACCTGCATGTATTCTCATCCCAAAAATATTAGATTTTAAAAGTGGGACTATAACTCACTTTCACAGATTTTAACTTCGTCGGGAAGTAAGACTTGGCCACTGGTTGATTCACGAACCTATAACAATATATACATATATATCAAAGTATGTTCAAAATATATTTACAACACTTTTAATATATTTTGATGTTTTAAGTTTATTAAGTCAGCTGTCCTCGTTAGTAACCTACAACTAGTTGTCCACAGTTAGATGTACAGAAATAAATCGATAAATATTATCTTGAATCAATCCACGACCCAGTGTATACGTATCTCAGTATTGATCACAACTCAAACTATATATATTTTGGAATCAACCTCAACCCTGTATAGCTAACTCCAACATTCACATATAGATTGTCTATGGTTGTTCCGAAATATATATAGATGTGTCGACATGATAGGTCGAAACATTGTATACGTGTCTATGGTATCTCAAGATTACATAATATACAATACAATTTGATTAAGTTATGGTTGGAATAGATTTGTTACCAATTTTCACGTAGCTAAAATGAGAAAAATTATCCAATCTTGTTTTACCCATAACTTCTTCATTTTAAATCCGTTTTGAGTGAATCAAATTGCTATGGTTTCATATTGAACTCTATTTTATGAATCTAAACAGAAAAAGTATAGGTTTATAGTCGGAAAAATAAGTTACAAGTCATTTTTGTAAAGGTAGTCATTTCAGTCGAAAGAACGACGTCTAGATGACCATTTTAGAAAACATACTTCCACTTTGAGTTTAACCATAATTTTTGGATATAGTTTCATGTTCATAATAAAAATCATTTTCTCAGAATAACAACTTTTAAATCAAAGTTTATCATAGTTTTTAATTAACTAACCCAAAACAGCCCGCGGTGTTACTACGACGGCGTAAATCCGGTTTTACGGTGTTTTTCGTGTTTCCAGGTTTTAAATCATTAAGTTAGCATATCATTTAGATATAGAACATGTGTTTAGTTAATTTTAAAAGTCAAGTTAGAAGGATTAACTTTTGTTTGCGAACAAGTTTAGAATTAACTAAACTATGTTCTAGTGATTACGAGTTTAAACCTTCGAATAAGATAGTTTTATATATATGAATCGAATGATGTTATGAACATCATTACTACCTCAAGTTTAGTAGGTAATCCTACTGGAAGTGACAAGAAATGATCTAGCTTCAAAGGATCTTGGATGGCTTGAAAGTTCTTGAAGTAGGATCATGACACAAAAACAAGTTCAAGTAAGATTTTTACTCGAATTAAGATAGTTTATAGTTATAGAAATTGAATCAAAGTTTGAATATGAATATTACCTTGAATAAGAAAGATAACCTATTGTATATAACAAAGGTTTCTTGATCTTAGATGATTACTTGGAATGGATTAGAAAGCTTGGAAGTAAATTAGTAAACTTGAAGGGATTTTTGAAGTGTTCTTGAAGTGTTCTTCCTATGATGATTATAGCTTGATTCTTGAAGTGATTTTTGATGAAGATGATGATTAACTACTGGAAAAATACGTTCATAATAGTGTGGGTGTGTTGAGAGAGAATTAGAAAGAGAATTGGAAGTGAAATGGAGTGAATGATGAGTGGTAATTGGTGAGTGGTGAGTGGGGTTAAAAGGAGTTCTAGTTAGTTGACTAGCTCATGGTAAAAGTTAAAATTGATTAGTCATACATGACATAATCAAGAGTGGAATCCCATGCTAGTTCCTATTGGTATATACCCATAGTGAGTACGTTTTGAAGCTGTGTATAATACGGGTAAGAATACGACTAGAATTCTTGATGAAAGAAAAGAATGGGAAAGTAACTGTAACCATTTTCGTTAAGTATGAGTGTTTTGATATATGTCTTGAAGTCTTCCAAAAGTATTTTAATACATCTAAATACACTACATGTATATACATTTTAACTGAGTCGTTAAGTCATCGTTAGTCGTTACATGTAAGTGTTGTTTTGAAACCTTTAAGTTAACGATCTCAATTAATGTTGTTAACCCATTGTTTATTATATCTAATGAGATGTTAAAATATTATATTATCATGATATTATGATATATTAATATATCTTAATATGATATATATACATTTAAATGTCGTTACAACGATAATCGTTACATATATGTCTCGTTTCGAAATCCTTAAGTTAGTAGTCTTGTTTATATGTATATAACTCATTGTTAATATACTTATGGAGATACTTACTTATCATAATCTCATGTTAACCATATGTATATCCATATATATATATCGTCATGTCGTTTTTACAAGTTTTAACGTTCGTGAATCGCCGGTCAACTTGGGTGGTCAATTGTCTATATGAAACATATTTCAATTAATCAAGTCTTAACAAGTTTGATTGCTTAACATGTTGGAAACATTTAATCATGTAAATATCAATCTCAATTAATATATATAAACATGGAAAAGTTCGGGTCACTATAAAACACCCGTCCTAATCCATCTGGACGAAGTCTTCAACATTTGGTTTCATTGCGAGGTTCTAATCTCTATATGATACATTTTACAAACATTGCATTCGTTTTTAAAAGACAAACTTCTCTTACATCAAAAGTTGACAGATATGCATATACTTTCATAATATATCCAAACTATGGATGACTTAATATTGATCTTGATGAACTCAATGACTCGAATGCAACGTCTTTTGAAATATGTCATGAATGACTCCAAGTAATATCTCTAAAATGAGCAAATGTACAGCGGAAGATTTCTTTCATACCTGAGAATAAACATGCTTTAAAGTGTCAACCAAAAGGTTTGTGAGTTCATTAGTTTATCATAAACAATCATTTCGATTATTTTAATAGACCACAAGATTTTAATTCCATAAATACACATCTCGTATCAGGCATTTCGCAAACTGCATAGAGATAAAAATCATTCATATGGTGAACACCTGGTAACCGACATTAACAAGATGCATATAGAATATCCCCATCATTCTGGGACACCCATCGGACATGATAAACTCGAAGTACTAAAGCATTCCAAATTCCAGAATGGGGGTTGTTAGTTCCCATAGATCTACCTTTAGGATTCGCGTCAATTAGGGGCCAATTCCCTAATTCTTAGGCTACCAAGCTAAAAAGGGGCATATTCGATTTGATAATCCAACTATAGAATGTAGTTTCGATTACTTGTGTCTATTTCGTAAAACATTTATAAAAGCAGCGCATGTATTCTCAGTCCCAAAAATATATATTGCAAAAGTATTTAAAAAGGGAGCAAATGAAACTCACTATACGATATTTTGTAGTAAAAATATGCATACGACGGAACTGAACAATGCAGGGTTGACCTCGGATTCACGAACCTATATCATTTATTTATATATTAATACATATAATGGTAATCGAACAAATTTAGGTATTATTATTAATTGTTATTTTAGTAACTTGTACGTTTCATTAATAACTAAATTAACTATATTTATTTTATATACATTTAATAGATGATTAATATTTATTACAAAAATATTAATATAGTTATGCTTTATGTAAATAATATATATTTTTATATAGAAAATCTTTATTTGAAATATTAATAATTTAATAATACTAATAATATAATGATAAAAATAATAATATAAATGTTAAAAATAATAATAATAATAATAATAATAATAATAATAATAATAATAATAATAATAATAATAATAATAATAATAAAAAAGAGTAATAAGTAAACTACCTCAAGGAAGTAGTCCTAAAAAAATGCTCAAGTCCGGATTTGAACTCGCGACGTCCCGATAACATACCAAACCACTTCTCCGTTTTCTCTTTTTTGTTAAATTCAAGGATTATATAACTTTTATATATATATATATATATATATATATATATATATATATATATATATATATATATATATATATATATATCTGTTTCTTTTTCTTCTTACATCAATTCATCATCAATGAATTACATCATCATCATAATCCTATATCTTCATCATCATATATCACGATATCATTATCATCATCGGCATACTCATCACCATCACTATACCATCGTTAACATACACCATTTTAATCATCATCGTGATCATACACATACCATCGTCATCATCTATTTGCTATCATTAAAATCATTATCATTCATAACCTCGTTTTAGCCGAAGAGGAAAACGGCTGTTGGATCACAGCCTGAATAATAATGCAACAAGAATTTGGCCCAATAAATAACACATCAAAGTCACGGCCCAAATATAAAACAATACATGAAACATGGCCCAACAACCTACTAGAAGCCCACGAGAAAAAAAATATAATGATTCAAAGCCCATTCACTTGTTTCATTTAAACACCGATGGTTTTTGGATTGCCTGGAAACAGAAACAACAAACGTTTCATCATCATACATCATTCCATCATCTTTATCATTATTCATTCACCTCTAACATTATCATAACCCACAATCATCATCATTTGATCATATTGTCGCGTTTATCATCGTATCATCTTAAAGAATCATCATCATATCATAAGATATCATAGATTTCATAATCCTAATCCTAATCACTCTCTTCTCTATCTATGACCAATATTATCAATATCATACGCAGTTACCTAATAGTTATAATAAACGTCTCTTTTTAGTGACTAACCTTTACAACCCCACCATCTGTAGGTTCCGTAGCAAAAATTATATATAAACGCGTACTCCTCTTCTTTCCAGCGCGACACATAATCATACCACCTTTTCCTTGTTTTATTTAATCGATTTTTGGGTCTCTCCTTGGACCTACTCCATATCCCACTTCCTCAATACTAAAATCTCGTTGGTACATGATAAAATGGAAAACACACAACCGAAAAATAGTGGCATATTATATCAAGTGGGATTATCTTTATTGCCTTTATTAAACTTTAAAGATTAACCCAATATTTATATAAATCGCTGTGCAAGTTTGAAAGAGGAGAAAAAAGATGTCGGCAAATCAGCAGAAGAAAAAGAAAACAAATTTTGCAGTAGTAACATCATAATACCATGTATCATCTCACCAATCATCCTTCCTTCATGTTTCATCTTTTTCATCATCCCTATCATATTATTCTTCGTTTTAATCGCAGCAAAAACATATACGTTTATCAATTGCAGTTTCATAGTGGTTGTTTGTGTAGGTTTCGAATAATTAAATAAGTAGTAGTATATAGGTTGATCGAACGTATTGGTTTTGAAGATGGTTTTCGACCTGTACACAGACTCAACATCTGTTCGAAGGTTGTGTTGAGTGTTCAAACGAAAATATAAATTGTAGGTGTTAGTGGTTTACGGCTAATAGTAATATATAGGTTCTGGTTTTTGTGGTATTCGATGGTTCGTGTTTTGAATGGTATGTGTGGGTTGGGTGTTCGATTGTTTTATGGTTTAGGTTTGATTTGAAATCAACTAGTAACATAGCTATAATAATCTTCTATTGTTAATAGCATGATGGCAGCATCAACCAACATGGTGCTTGGTTTGAAGGGTGGTTGTTTGAGGTGGTGGTTGTGGGTATTGGAGATTCATGATGTTCGTTTTGGTGATCATAGAAATACAGAAGAAGCGAGGCAGTAGTAACTAAGTTGATGGTTGTGGTTTAATGGTTTCATTGTTGTTAGATGATTAGTCGACAACAACAAAAATGGGAGTGGTGTTCGACAAAAAGGAAGAAACAGGAACAAAGGGAGCAACATGTTGAGAGCTAAGTTCGTTGGTTCGAACAAACAACAAGAGAGATGGTATTGGTGGTCATGTGGCGATGAACGATGGTGATCATAGGTGATGAGAGTATAGCCATGAGATTACTGTTATTCCAAACAAGAAGAATTGTCGGTTGTTAATGATGTCGACCGAACTTATTAGAAGGGAAGAAGAAGTAGTAGATGGGTGTGGTGAAGGAAGGTGATGGTGATTTTGATTATATAATCATACACGTATAGTATAAATGTATATTTAGTTTAGATAGTGAGACAGATTAGATAGCTATTAAAAGCAACATAGTGACAATTTCATTATTAACCAACTTCACGGATGAAACAAGTTGGTGGAATGATTGGTGAATGCAAGTGTGCCAACATATTCTCACGAGCATAATAGGAAGTAATAAAGATAAAAGAATTGATAGTGATATGAAACAGATTTTTGCATAATTATCTTCTTTATAATTTATATTTATTTAATATTAATAATTAATAAATATATTAATAATAGGTATACTGTTAATATTATTAATATTATAAATAATGATATTAATAATACAAATATTGATATTTATATTAATAATAATGATGAAAATTGTATTAGTGTTAATACAAAAATTATATTTTAACTTGTTTAATTTCCATCGAATGATAATTTAGTGCTACTGACGATTACAAAATAAATTTGAAACTATATATACTTATTCAATATACTTTATATATATATATATATATATATATATATATATATATATATATATATATATATATATATAGATATATTTTAAATAATTATTATTATAATATCATATTTTATTTTAGAATAAATTCTAATGATTAAATCATCTAATATTTCAAATTATTATTATATATTCATATATTTAAATATATATGTAATTATTTACAAATTGCACTTAGACTCACTAGCGCCCGACACTCCTTTCTCCACACTACTCGTGCTCACAATTGCACTTTTAGCTTTCTTGCTCGGAGCGCCAAACGAGCTAACCCTTCTCTTACCCGAAGTATCACCCACCATCGTAGGAATATACGATTAAAAACCCTTAGCCATGACAAATAACTTAGCAAAAGAGTCCACTTGTCCAATGCTAATCTTCCCACGCAAATCATCATTCAAAGTATTACGAAAATCCTCATCAACATCCTATCGTTATTAGTATACTCGGGGCCTAATAGAGCCTTAGACAAAAAGGTAGCCCTAAGAGTATTTAGGTCTATAGACCCTTATCGCAAACTTCGCAACTCATCACGCATCCGCGTCAAATCGGCTTGTGTCCGGTACTTCTCAAAGAATTCCTGCTTAAAATCATCCGACGATAACCTCATGAATGGTTTCACGAACGATATCAATCTTACCATCCAACCAATTCTTCGCATTAGCCTGCAACAAACTAGTAGCGAGTCTCGTTTTCTTGTCAAGAGGGCATTCACTAGTACGAAAACACCCTTCGACAACCAAGATCCAACTAGTACTTATCAAAGGATTGGGACCTTCGTAGTACATTGGAGGCTTAGTCACCCTAAAGCTCTTGTAACTAAACTCCTTTTTGCTATCACCTCGAGGTCTGAGAAACCCCCTTTTGAACTCTTCTTTGAGCGCACTTATCCGCTCCTTAACCGCGGCTTCAATCCTAGTAGTCATCTCATCATCGTCATTTCGTTCTCCATACGAAGTCCTGTTTCTCGTCGTCATTCTAAAGAACGTAAAACGATTAAACAATGAAACGCAAACAAACCATACCCACAATAGCGCCCCATCTTGCTTAACACCCATCGTACATCACTTGTTAGACACGATTTGCACTAGTAACAATGATAGCTAGTCATTATTACGCGCATACGCCTTCTCAACTCATTAGTACAACGACTATATTGCTCGATGATATACACAAACACAAACACAAACTCTACGCGCTATAAACACACGCAAGAATAATATCACGATACAAGCCACAATCCTAGTTAGTTCACCTACATGCTAAGGCACTAACCAAATTCCCGTCCGACCCGTACTCCTACAAGTTCCACAACAATTAAGCACACACAAAATCTAAGTCTATGCACCTATCTCAAGTCGCCTAAATCCCTTAGACCATGCTCTGATACCACTTCAAACGACCCAACCCGTCGATTTCTGGCCCATAAAACTTTTTCCCTTTTAAACACAATAATTTTAACAATATTTTGGTCCTATTTAAGTTTTCAAAACATCTCCATTACAATAGTAATTTAAATTACTTAAAAACATACAATACATAAGTTGATATATAAAAACGGGCATAACAACCCAAGACTCATTTGACACAACAAAAGACATTTCGACCCAAAGCGTTTAACTCCAACACAAGACCGAGCATGGTGATTAGGAAAACACTACCTATTCCTAAATAGAATCCATAAGCAAAGTCTTATAAAGCAACCAGCAATAGTCCACTAATCCCCGCGCTTACCCTTGCCACCACGTCCACGCGAATCTATAAAAATACTAACAACGAGAGGGTAAGCTATAAAGCTTAGTGAGGATAAACATACTATATACATACATATGCATAAAATGAATACGTAACACCAACACAAATAATAAACACATACCGCATCCTTGTATAACTAAGCAAGCTATACATAACGACTCACCAAGTCAATCCGCAAGATTAGCTACAACACAATAATATATATATATATATATATATATATATATATATATATATATATATATATATATATATATATATATATATATATATATATATATACATCTACCCAAAAATCCCAAGATTAACCCCTTAACCTCAAACACATGAAGGTTGGCTGAACTACACGTGCTTAAGTGAATTCGAAACCACACGCAGTTCACTACCTTCATCTCAACGACAATAGGGATGTCCGAACTACACGAGACATTGTGAATCCGAACTACACGAGATTCACTAGTGAGCCTGAACTACAAGAGAATCACTACCCTAGGCCGCAACAACAACTATGGGAATGTCCGAACTACACGCGACATTGTGAATCCGAACTACAAGAGATTCACTAGTGAAGCCGAACTACACGAGAATCACTACCCAATTCACCTCAACAACATCACAGGGTTGACCTACTTATTAATGTGAATCCGTAACGGTCGAGATTCACTACCCCAAAGGTGGTAACTCAGAACGCACAAACGTGCCACATGGACTCAAAACGCATAGAGTCCATCATCCCACACACATGTAAAGTGAACGCGAACGCAAAAGGATCACTCTACCCCACCCACACCCATCCTATGCATACATACGCATATAGTATATTTACACTCACCTTAGCGCCTTGACAACTGTAAAGCCAAATCCACAAACCGCCAATGGAAAGTACATATTCCATTTCTCACATAATAAACAACACAATTAGGGTGGATTACAAACCAACCCAAATTGACACTTAGTGCAATTTTGACCCAAATGTACTTCCAAGCACAAACAACGCCTAAACTAACCAATAATCACTCAACACTAGTGAAAAAGGTCCTATAACACCAATTAAACCGAAACAAAAGTATTAAATACCTGTCTTCCCCAATTTGACCCATAAACCCTAATTTTAACCCATTTCAAAATTAGCCTTCCAAATACACCCAAATGGGTTCCAACACTTCCATAATTACTAAAACTAGTGATTTTTACCCAATTTAAAATCCCTAAACATGGCCAAGTCAGTTTCCAACCCAAAACCCACCAACAACAATATTAAACCCGATTACTAGCTCCTAACTTCCATTAAAGAGTTAGGTGGATTTTCTCCAGAACTCTAAAGCTCAAACCCTAACATGAACATCAAATCAAACAATTGAAATTCGGAGTTAGAACTTACCACCACTATCAAAATGTAGCTAGAAATGAGATGAACAACTTTAACACTCGAACTTTATTGAGAATCATGCTTCTTCTTCTCCAAATCAAGCTCTCGCTCTCTCTCTCTCTCTCTCAAAATGGGTTTCTCTCTCTAGGTCAAGAAAAGAGTGTTTGAGTGGATGAGAATGAGGTGAAATGAAGATAAGAATGAGGAGGAATCAGTTTTGTGGCTCAAAAATCGTCCATACGCAAAATGACTCATTTGCCCCTCATTAAACCCCTTTTCAAGAAGCTGAAACTGCATATAGAACGTCGTTCCACAACTTGGAACGTCGTTCCACTTAACCCCTGGAACGTCTTTCTTAAATCTGGAACTCCGTTCCAAATTCTCTCTAAACAGCTTCTGATCAGATTTTACTTAAATAACGTCGTTCCACTACCTGGAACATCGTTCCACTCTCTGGCCCTTCTGAGAACACTCTCTGGTGGCACTTTCTGGTGACACTTTCTGGTGACACTTTCTGATGTATTAAAATTCAGGGTGTTACAACTGATTTAATGGAATTGAGATGCAGTCTGGGATGGATTATGGATTAAAGAGAGAAAGATAGGCATATTAGAGAGAGATTATTGGATGTTTCAAAAATTCAACGAATGTGAGAGAAGAAAGGGATGGAAATTAGATTTGAAATAGGTGATGGAGAGGACAGGTGTCAGTCTGTGAGCAATTGTGTAGAGGCTGTAGAGTAGGTTTTTAGAATGCCACATGGATCATGCACATGGAATATTAAAGGTTATACATGCGTAGTGTATCAATAATATGTATTCATAAAAAAAATAGTTGAAAATATTATATAAAATAAGTCGTGTATCAATAGTACACTGATGATAACTCACTATGTAAATCATTTTGTATCAGATGATTCGTGTATCAATATTAGAGGCATTTTAGTGAAACACACGACAAAATATTTTGAATATTGACACATTTATTATTGCTCACTGTAAACGTCGAATAATACTTATAGTGTTATTTCCGTCGGTGATTTTTATGTGATCCAAATAATATAGATATCTAGAAAGTTTGTTATGGAATATGATCTTTGAATCAATAAGTAAACTATGCGCATCTTTTTTAGTCATGTCTGATCTGTAACACCATGTTTCTGTTTCTGATTTTGTAGTAGATCGGGACACCGTCCAGCAACAAAAGGTGGGACGCCGTCCAAGGTTTAGGACGCCGTCCAAACTGTCTGTCGAGCCAGCTGTTTTAATTAATTAAAAAGGGGTAAAATGGTAAATTCACTTGGATGCCGGTTTGGAGCCTTCAAGGCTGGTTCCTTGGTTATTTGTGGATGATATTTCATCCTCACAAACACTCTCAACCTTATCTAGAGAGAGAGGAGGGTTTTAGAGAGAGAGAGAGAGAGGTGGATTTGGAGAAGAAGGAGTCGGATTCTCGCAAAAGCTCGGGTTCTAAAGTTGTTCATCTCGCTCCTAGCTACGTTGTGGTGGTATTGGTAAGCTCAAACTCCGAATTTCATTTGTTAGATTTGATATTCAAGTTAGGGTTTTGAGCTAGTTTGTTGTAAAACCCTTCTAGATGATGAAGTAGGTTTATGGTGACTTGTTATTCTTGTCACTTGGCGGGTTTTGGGTCGGTTGACGATTTGGCCTTGTTTAGGGTTTGATGGTGAGTTTAACCACTAGGTTTAGTGATTATGGAAGTGTTGGAACACCTTGGGTGTGTTTGGTTACCTAATTTTGAAATAGGTCAAAATTAGGGTTTTGGTATCAAATTGGGTAAGATACGTGTTTAACACTTGTGTTCGGGTTTAATCGGTGTGTTAGGACCATTATCACTTGTGTTAGTGATTATTGGTTAGTTTGGGCACGGTTTGTGCTTGGAAGTGCAATTGGGTCGAAATTGCACTAAGTGTCGAAGTGGGTTGGTTTGTAAATCCATCTTAATTGTGTTGTGGTATTTATGATAATGGAATAGGTACATTCCTTCGACGAGTTGCGGATTATTTTGGAAGCATTCATCAAGGCGACAAGGTGAGTGTTAATATCCTATGTGCATATGTATGTGTAGGATGGGTGCGGGTCGGGTGAAGTGGTTCTCGGTTATAGAGCTCACTTCACATATAGGTGGATTTGATGGACTTGTGTATAGGTCCATTTGGCACGGTTGTGAGTTTTGGTTGACCACCTTTGGCGAGGTGCACAATTTGTGTGTACGTTATCACATGGGCGTGTGAGGTGGACTTATATAACCCCAATGACGAAGGGTTAATATAGTGAGTGGAATAATTATATGCGTAGATATTTAATGTATTTATTTGTGTAGCGTGAAATGTGAAGTGTCGATGTGCTAAGACACCACGTTCACGTGACGAGTGAAGTGTCGATGTGCTAAGACACCACTCAAAGTAGTATGACGGGTGAAGTGTCGATGTGTTAAGACGCTACCCGGGGTGAAATGTCGATGTGTTAAGACACCACTCGGAGTGAAGTATCGATGTGCTAAGATACCACTCCAAGTAAGTTGAAGGGTGAAGTGCCGATGTGTTAAGGCGCCACTCGAGGTGAAGTATCGACGTGTTAAGATGCCACCTCAAGTAAAATGAAGAGTGAAGTGTCGAAGTGTTAAGACACCACTCGGGGTGAAGTATCGAAGTGTTAAGATGCCACCCGTGGGGTTAGTGTACGAAGTGTTAAGTGCACTAATGGTTGTTATGAACATCGATGACTTGTTTCGCGAAGTCATTCCCTTGCGAAGATTTGGTTAACCATGGTTACTGCGTTGTAAGTGTAAGCATTTATGTTATTCGAGTTATATGTATTTTGTATACGTATAACGTTGTTTTGTCATGATATAGCTAACCCTCCGGGTGTAGTTTATTGGCATTGTTCACATCGTTGTTGGTGAACTTATATTTTGTTGATGTATCTTTAGCTCGTTGCTTAGTGATCTTATGGTATGCTTAGACTAGCTTGCCTTTATGCTTGGATGCTCCGGTATGCGGCATTTGGTTTTGTGTGGCGTGTCCATTTTATGCATATATATGTATGTAGTATATTATCACTCACTAAGCGTTATCTTACCCTCTCGTTGTTTACATTTTTATAGATTGCATGGATGCGGTGGCTCGGGTAAGCGCGGGGACTAGTGGACTTGCGTAGTTTGCTTTAGAAGACTTGCTCTTGGATTTGATTAGGATTGGGTAGTGTGTCCCCAATCCCATGCTCGGTTTATGTTTTGTAAACTAATTGGGTCGAAATGGTCAATGGTAGTAAATTGGGTCGATGTGGGCCCGATGTCGTAAAACTCGGTTTTTATTATGAAAAACTCTTAGTTTAACTTATTGTAATATGTTGTGAAAGTGTTTTGGTTTAAAAGTGTCGGGAAGCGGGTTTTTCACCCGTGTGTAAATCGTTAAACTGATCAGAATCTGGCAGGCAATCTGGACGCCGTCCAGATATGCTGGACGCCGTTCAGGTCTTAAGTGCTGGACGCCGTCCAAGCTTTTGGACGCCGTCCAGATGGGCAGTTCCAGAAATTTTTTTTTTTTATGACACGTTTTCGGATGGTTAACGGGTTGGGTAGTTACATGATCTTTGAATAAGTTTTGTTGAAGCTACAAAACTGTCCACATGTCTACAGCCCCGCTAACAATGGTTATGCCCGGTTACATAATTTCTAGTTGATCTTACAGCAGACACCTCCATGTCCCCCATTGGTGTGCCTAGGATGTCATGAATAGTTCCTTCTGTGATCTTTAGAGATTCATCATTGATTTTCAAAGTGCATGTATTAGCATCAAAGTTATCAACTACGTATCCAAAATTCCAATTGGGTAGGTAATACATTAATTTTAAATGCAAGAATCGATCCAAAACCCATTCCTCTAACAACTACTTTCTGATTGTTCTTCAGAGTATTCATAACAAAAAACAAGTTTTTTGGAGACGATCGTGTCCGAATACATTTTTGTGTTTCATGATTTACCCGGAATCGCTTTCTTCTTTTTCACCAACATACGCCATATGTTTGAACCTTGAAAATGATGATTTACTCAATTTTCCATCTTGGGTTCTAACCGGTGTAACAAAATCATCATCATCATCATCATCATCTACTTCTATGCATTGTATTGTATTAGTTTCTAATCTATATATCAATCCCTAATATTGGATCACCTGGGACGCATAAAAATTCAGAAACATTATTTGTAGTAGTCCAATACAAACATGCAAGTTGTGCATCAGTTAATCTACACTATCGATTAAGAAACATTATTTATAGTAGTCAAATACAAACATGAAAGTTGTGCATCACTTGATCTACACCATGCGATTAAGAAACATTATTTATAGTAGTCAAATACAAACAGGCAAGTTGTGCATCACTTCATCAACATAGTAAGCATGTTTATGAAAATAAATTAAACTATAAATACTTACGAATATAATGAATTGCCTGCTTAGATTTTTTTTTCTGTTCTCTTAGAAAGAATTCATGGCAAATGTTATAAGAAAAAAAATGAAGTTTATCTATTAATTTGAACGAGCTGGCAATCTTCACACGGTTTATAGTTCGTAATTATCCTAATACAAAATCACCATAAACTTTAAATTGATACATATCAAATGTCGTTTAAATCTCAAATCCAATATAGCTTGTGAAATTATTTTAATTTTTATCATATTTTATCTCTTAAATTTAAACTTGAAACACGTGACTAATTAAATTGTATTCAAAATTTTTCCCTAAAATTAAGGATTGTTATAATATGAGTACAAAAAGTCATATGGATGATAAATTTTAGTCAACTTTGTATAGCTTGTATAGTAATATTTTACACTATAAATAAGGCCTCTATGTTAGCCTTCAAAAAACACACTTTGATATATATTTCATATATATAAACTCTCTCTCTTTTCTTACTTATATGTATAAGTCTCTACTTAGTAAATAAGCCAAAGGTAGTTATAAACTACTAAATTACAACACGTTATCAGCACGATGAGCTTAGTGTAATCAAAGGATATCTCAAACGATCACGAGTCACTAATCAAGGTATGAAATTATTAATAATTTTCAGACTTGAATATATCAAATTTTGGACTACTAACATTTTGAACTACTAATTTTTATTAAGTTCTTAGTGCATTTGTATTGTTCTTATTATATGGTTGGCTCTGCCACCTAAATTATATATGGTCGACACTGTCGCCTAACTATCATTTATGTTTTCTAACTATTATTAACTTCACTAACATTTATATTTATGTTATTTAAGTTATATATGGTCGGTTATACCACCTGAATTATATTTTCTGTAATCTAACTCTTATTAACTTCACTAACATTTATATTTATGTTATTTAAGTTATATATGGTCGGTTATACAGCCTGAATTATATTTTCTGTAATCTAACTCTTATTAACTTCACTAACATTTATATTTATGTTATTTAAGTTATATATGGTCGGTTATACCGCCTGAATTATATTTTCTGTAATCTAACTCTTATTAACTTCACTAACATTTATATTTATGTTAATAAGACCTCATGATTGTACGCAACACGTCATTTGACAACACGGTACTTTATGTACGCAATACGTCATTTGACAACACGGTACCATGGGTCGAGATTAATTCCGATCAATACGAATACGATGGGGTCTTTATATGTTATCTAACATTTATGATTACTTATGCAATTAATCATTATTTATTTCATGCATACTAATATTTATTCTTAAATTTATAATCTTAAAAGTTAAAATAAGAAAAATTAGTTTGTACTTTTATTAAAAGTAAATCTTAAAAGTTAAAATACAAAAAGTAGTTTGTATTTTTATTAAAAGTAAATCTTAAAAGTTAAAATAAGAAAAAGTAGTTTGTACTTTTATTAAAAGTAAATCTTAAAAGTTAAAATACAAAAAGTAGTTTGTATTTTTATTAAAAGTAAATCTTAAAAGTTAAAATAATAAAAAGTAGTTTGTACTTTTATTAAAAGTAAATCTTAAAAGTTAAAATACAAAAAGTAGTTTGTATTTTTATTAAAAGTAAATCTTAAAAGTTAAAATAAGAAAAAGTAGTTTGTATTTTTATTAAAAGTAAATCTTAAAAGTTAAAATCAGAAAAAAGTATTTTGTATTTTTATTAAAAGTAAATCTTAAAAGTTAAAATAAGAAAAAAAAAAAAAGAAAAAAAAAGGAATGGTAACATGGAGTAGCTTTTTGTCAAAAATGAAGTATTGAAAATGAAGTGGTCTACTTCTATAATTAAAAAAAAATATACTTCTATCAAATGAATTTTTTTTTGTGGCCGACAATTCCAAACACGAGTCAGTGTTTAGTTTATCAAGAATATCTCTTGCTTTGGTGAAAGGTCACGATCACGATATCGGGTGTTGTGAAAGAATTAAAAAATTGGTCAAGTGGCCTTTTAAAAACTAGAAAGTTTTTTTTTTTTAAACAAAAAGTTTTTTTATATATTTATAATTTACGGGTAACGTATAAAAAAAAGGAAGTTTTTTTTTTAAACAAAGAAAGTGTTTAAATGAGTTTTACAGAAAGGGAGAAAGCAAAGTAAAAAAAAAAAAAAAAAAACTTTTTTCCAAACTTGTCAAATGTTTTGTTAAAAACGTGACCGTTGAAAAAAGGAGGTTGAATAATAAAACTTAAAAAAAAAACAAATTATTTTTTTTTAAGAGTGTGCATCAAAATGGCCCGTTTAATAATGGGGAGTTAAAAGGATAGTCAAATTGTTTCAACGAACAAGGGTTCAAATGGATGTTTCTTTAAAAAAAAATCCGCGAGTACGGGTGATGGATCCAATGAATCCGCATCCACGACCCGCGGGTGCTATCCCTAATTGTGACAAGTACAAATCAACTAAAAGTCTAAAAGATAAATGCTCTTATAGGGACCAAATGTTCACAATAATTGCCTAAGCTAGATATGAAACAAATAGTTCATCAAGAGAAAAAAAATGCATCTAAAGCTTCTACTGAAAATTAATGTGCAAGGTACAACATATAACTATATGGTCAAATTCATTTGAGTCTTCGAAGTCACAAGTATATGATGTATATATATTACTCAATTAACAAAATAGTAAATCGAAATTAATTCATATGAATAGTAAAACGAAATTAATTAATTTACTATTCACATAAAAAGCGCATATGATGAAGAGCGCGGCGCATATGATAAAAAGCGAATATGATGAAAAGCGCAGCGCATATGATGAAAAGCGCATATGATTAAAAGCGCATATGGTGAAAAACAAAGCGCATATGATTAAAAGCGCATATGGTGAAAAACACAGCGCATATGATTAAAAGCGTATATGGTGAAAATGATATATAATGAAAAAGCACATATGGTAATTTATGAAAAAAAAAAAACACACATATGGTGATTAATGGAAAGCACATATAGTGATTAATGAAAAGTATATTGTGAAAAAGAATCACAAATGTTTCTTGAAAAATTCAAGGTAAGATATATGAACCAATTCATCCATCATGTGAACCATTTTGATATTTCATGGTTCTAATAGACGCATCTAGCGGATGGTCTCATATTTGTATGTTATCAAGCCGTAATATGGCATTTGCAAAGTTTCTTGCACAAATTCTTAAATTAAGAACACATTATTCTGATTACACCATTAAAAGGATGAGACTTGATAATGCCGGTGAGTTAACATCTCAAGCATTTAATGATCATTATATATCTACAGGGATTGTTGTTGAACATCCAGTTGCTCATGTGCATACACAAAATTGGTTTAGCTGAATCAATAGATAAACGCTTGCAGCTAATAACTAGACAATTGATAATGAGTACAAAACTCTCAATATTTATATGTGGACATGTAAATTTACATGCTGCGACATTAATTCGCATTATACCATGTGGAAGTCATAAATATTTTCACTTACTACTTGATTTTGGCCAAGAGCCAAATATTTTCTACCTTAGAGCATTAGTTGTGCAGTGTATGTTCCAATTATATCACCACATAAGATATACTGAACCCATGATGGGTGATGTTTTTACAGCACGTTTTGCTGATTGTCATTTTAATAAAACATTGTTCCCTAGATTAGGGGGTGAAGTAAAAAAATAAATAAATAAAATGATGCTTCATGATGTGAACATCAATTAAGGTATATTGAACTCGCATAAAAGAATGTGAAACGAAAGTTAAAAAATAATGCATATGCAAGAACTTGCAAATTAATTACTTTATGCATTTACAGATATATAAAAAAAGTGACTAAATCATATATACCAGCGATAAATGCTCCAACTCGAACTGAAATTCCAAAAGCTGGCAATAATGTCATTGTTGAGTCTTTGCTACGCATCAAACGTGGAAGATCAATTGGTTCCGAAGATAAAAATCCTCGAAAAAGAAAATCAGCTGATAATGAGGTAAAAGAAAGTGTTCAAGAAGAACCACAAATCAATATTCCTTCTGCAGAGGATATTGATAAATGTAAATACATAAATTGCGATAAATTATGCAATATTATGGAACCAAAATGAAATGAAAAATCTTGATGAAATATTTTCATATAATATTACAATGACATCATGAATAAAGATGATGATCTAGAACCAAAATCTGTCATTGAATATCAAAATAGACATGATTGAGCTCAATGGAAAGGAGAAATACGAGCTGAATTAGAATCGCTCAATAAAAGAAAAGTTTTCGGATTAATCGTTATCACTTTTAAAGATGTGAAACGTATGGGATACAAATGAATTTTTATCCGAAAAAGAAATGTGCAAATGAAGTTACAAGGCAAAACTAGACTTGTAACTCAAAATTTCCCACAAAGACCGAAAATGAATTATGAGGAAAACATATCCTCCTGTAATGGATACAATTACTTATTAGATACTTAATCAACCTGGTAGTTACTTAAATGCATCTCATGGATGTTGTAACTACTTATCTGTATGGATCACTTGATAGTGATATACATGAATATACCTGAAGGGTTTAAGGTATCATAAGCATCTAATGCAAAATCCAAGGGAATGTATTCTATTAAATCACAAAGATTTTTATATGGGTCTATACAATTGGGACGTATGTGGTATAACTGATTAAGTGATTACTTGATAAGAAAAGTGTATACATATAAACTTATTTGCACATGTGTTTTTATTATGAAAAACAATGATCGGATATATATCGTAGTTATTTATGTCAATGTTCTTAACATCATATGAACAAATAAAGAGATCTATGAAATCATTCAACTTCTAAAGAATTATTTTGAAATGAAAGATCTTGAAAAAACCAAGTATTACCTTGGAGTGCAAATTGAACATATGCCTAATGGTTAACTTGTACATTAAACAACTTATACCGAAAAATTTTAAAACATTTTTTTTTAAAAAACAAACTCATTGTTGTTAGATCACTCAATATTGACACTGATCTATTTCATCCCTGCGAAGATCATGAAAATCTTAATAGATCGGAAGTTCCATATTTTAGTGCAATTGAGGTTCTTATGTATCTTATAAATTATACAAGACCTGACATTTCTCTTGCAGTTAATTTGTTGGCAAGATTCAGCTCAACTTCTACAAAAAAAAAAGGACATTGAAATGGGATCAAGCAGATATTTTGATACCCTTGAGAAACTGCTGATTTAAAATTATTTTATTCTAACGCTTAAAAACAAGATTTGGTTAATTATGTATATGCAGGTCATTCATTAAATCCTCATAAAGATAAATCTCAAACTCAGTATGTATTCCTAAATGGAGAATGCTATAAAAGACCAACAACTATCTTCACCAACAACTGTATATGAAGATAATGCAGCTTGCATAATACAAATGAAAGAAGAGTATCAAAAGTGACATAACAAAATATAAATGCTGACGAGGCGCCAAAGCCATAGACGGTCTAAACGGTCATAAGTTTGATGGAAACGAATGGTATGTTGGTAAGGCTCAGAAAAGACTAAAAGGGAATAGGAATTGAAATAAGGGTTTAAGCAAACCATGAAGGAGACTGTAGACAAGTCACAAGGGCTAAACTTGTACATAAAAGATTTAGATGATAAAGTTTCAGATGAAAACCTCATATTCTACTCATATAAGACAACCAGATTAAAATGAGATACGTTCAATTAACAACTCTGCTGATCTTTATACCAAAGCACTGTCAACCGCTGTTTTCAGAACACACGTTCACAATATTGGCATGGAGCAAGTTCAAAATATGTGACGACTCAGCGATGTCTACTTGAGGGGGAGTCAACTCTACACTGCACTCTTTTTCCCTTGACTAAAGTTTTTATCCCACTGGGTTTTTCTTTAGCAAGGTTTTTAATGAGACAGTACTAGTTGCACTCTAATAAAATTGATCATCCAAGGGGGAGTGTTATAATATGAGTACAAAAAGTCATATGGATGATAAATTTTAGTCAACTTTGTATAGCTTGTATAGTAATATTTTACACTATAAATAAGGCCTCTATGTTAGCCTTCAAAAAACACACTTTGATATATATTTCATATATATAAACTCTCTCTCTTTTCTTACTTATATGTATAAGTCTCTACTTAGTAAATAAGCCAAAGGTAGTTATAAACTACTAAATTACAACAAGGATGTTATACAGAATAAAAAAAATACAATTGTTTTTACTAATTTAATTGCCATTTAATATTAATAATATTACAACAATGCCACTATTTTTAATATATTTAGATTGAAATAATCAGGACTAAGATTTAAACTTACCCTATGTATCTTAAGGTTCTATGTATCCTAAATTAGTATTATAACCCACAAAAAATTAATCAAACAATGTTAATATTCAAAAGTATATATTTTAATCAAAATTTATATTATTTATTTTTTTATACATTTACATCGATTTCAATATTAAATTCACAAGATGAATCTTAACTATATAGATGAATGTTATCTCAAAATTCAGTTTTCCAAAATGTTAATATTCATTATATGAACGTTGGTGATTTTGAATATAATATTTTGTTCAAGTTAAAGAATTAAACAAAGTAAAAAAGGAAGGTATTGCATGAATCTCGCGGAACACGAGATGGTTGTTCAGGACGCGAGAAATCAAACAGGGATTAAATTCGAACAAATAGTAAAATTTCGCAAAATGCAAGAGGTGTTTGCGAAACGCTGAATTTGTCTTGGACAACAAGTTTTGCGATTTATTTTCTTTTGTGTTTAACTCTTATAAATTATAACCATAGCCTCCTGTAACATTGTGCACGAAAAATATAGTGTGAATTTTCTGGTTTGTGCCTATGGACTATACTTTCTCCATGTTGAAGTTGGGATATAACCACATTAAATCCTTGTGTCATTTCACTTTTATCATTTATGCTTTAATTTTCCATTTATTGCTGTGTTTTATGATTGGTTCAATCACATGTCTTGTTTGGAGTCTACAAATTTCTAACAAGTGGCATAAGAGCTTCAAGGTTTGAAGATCAGGAACAATGGTGGATTGAAATCATGGTTGTCGATAGGTTGATAAAGATGATTTTTTCTTGTGAAACTTTAGGCGATACGAGCTGGATATTTAGAGATGTTAGTTTGTTATGGGAACTCAAAAGGGTGGTTTCCCTCAAGTTTGAGCAGTTTGGGTAATGAACGTGAACACATCGGTTTGGGAATCGATATTAGGAGTTATCGGTATTTTTGGCACTTGCGGGTTTTGAAATGGGATAACCAAAGTGATTGGTTGGATGTTCCAGGGTATTTGGAATATGCGGGCGGGTTAGAGCTTCTCTCACTAAGGCAAGTTGTTAGAAGGGTGTTAGATAGAATGCGTTCGACTGAGGCTCGAGTTTTGGTTAAAGGTTGGTTCAAAAAAGTGAGCGATTTTCTTCGTGATGACATATAAGGAATCTTTAGGTAATGGAGGGAGTGGATAATATGGTAAGTCCCGGAATTTAAGCTTTTTGGATTGTTGAGGGTGTCGAGACCTTGGTGGGAGTTTGTTAACCTGCAGAACTATCGGGCTAGTAGTTTTTTAACGAATAATGGAAGTTATGTAGACGGTTATTCGACGTAGGTCTCTAACTTTCACATGATTAGTGCATAGATTCTGGATAATACTAGGGACTCGAGTACTTGTTTATCCTCCAATGGCAAAGAAATTTGCGATTGATCGATGGTATGAACCAAGTTTCTTCTCGAATAGCTGCGATTTATTTCTTACTCATATAGTGGGAGCATGCTTGGAAATAAGGAGATGGTTTGTGAAAATCGTAGCACTATGACGTGTGTTAGTGTATCAACGGGAAAGCAGACTGTTGGATTTGGTAAATTTCAAGCTTGTGAATGCGCTCTCACTAGAGCCTTGATGAATAGTCTACGAAGGCATCTGTTTCCATTTTTTGATTGCTGAGAAGGAAAATCAAAAATAGATAGGGAACTCTGTACGAGTGATCGTTAACATGTCAGTGGCAGGATTAAACGTGTCTAAAACGATGAGTGATGTGGTGTAGTTTCCTGGTTAAATCCCATAATTGAAGTTTTGCATACTTCACTGTATCCTCTATTGTGAAATGATGATCTTCTCGTGTAAGAGTATGGTGGTGCAAGAAATCGAGATGGCCCAAGCTAGTGACTTAGAGATTGGATTATATCTCATCGGTATTTTTTTGTCAAAAAACTTCCTTCCCTCGTAGTAAAAACGTTGTGAAAGTGTGGCGTGATCTGGATAGTTTATCCAGCATTATCAAAAGGAGTCATAGTTAGCTAATCGGGAGTTGATGTGGGTGTGTTTGAGCAATGTTGACAATTAAGGCGGTATTGATTTCCGATTTTCACTAGGTGAGGTTGGAGAAGTCTCTATCGAAAGTGTCTTATCATGTTATAGTTAGATTGTGCATGTCCTAAGTAGTCTAGGTGGTATACATGAGGTTCCTTGACGGTTCAGTTGAAATGGAGATCGGTGTTCGGGGTTTGTTCATAATATTCAAGTGGAAGATTGTCGAGGATGAAGAGTTTAAATCACGTTGGAGTTGAGATATAATCACGTTAAATCCTTGTGCCATTTAAGTATATTGTTTATGCTTTAATTATCCGTTTATTGTTGTGGTTTGTGATTGGTTCAATTACATGTCTTATTTGAGTCCACAAATTCCTAATACATTCATCAATTAGTGTTATAACCAACACAAAAGAATTAATCACGAAAGGTTACATTCCAAGCGTTGTTTTGTCAACATTTATTTTTTTTTATTTTTTTTATTTTTTGTCAACATTTATTAAATTCCACATCTACTTTTTTGTTTGTAGATTTTCAACTATTTTGATATAACATTCATCTAAATGAATGTTATCAGATAAATGTTATCATGTTATGTTATCAGATGAATGTTATCGCTTTCCCACAAAAAAATTACTTTTATTTGGATGATTCCCCTATATCATAATTTTGCTTACACCTACTAATGAATTAGGTGTTGAATTAACATCATCATAATTATGATCAATCTCATGTAATCACATATTCAACATAACAAGAACATGAAGAAGACTTACTTGATTGTGGAACTGACTTGAATCTTAGGATTGAATGATGAAGACCTCGTTAGGGATTGTCGATTCCAATAATAATGTCATAGGTCTGATGGAGGGATTTCTCAAATAGTTATGGTGTTCTTGAGAATACATAAATGACAAAAATTATGGAAAATGACCACACCTTTGATATTTATAGTTATGGAGGTTATGGCGGTTACTTCCATTATATAACCGCCAAAAGTTAGTTAGGGTTAGTTATATCATTAAGGCATACATGAGGGTGTAAATGGTAAAAGGCCACATACAAGAGGGATTATTCTAACATTCTCCCACTTGGCCGAATTACCATTCTTACATAAATAAAAAATTAGTTTGGCGAAATTTATCGTAATCATCATAATTTCATATAGCACCAAAGCAAAAAGATACAGCCTTACGTGTCGCGTTTGACACGAGACCCCCCATCAATTATACTATGGTACTAATATAAAATATATGACTTCTTTAAGCCAAAATGACAAGTACATAATTTGGTAAATAAATAAGTTTGTCTATAATGAAAAGTAAGTGTGCACAATTAAAGTAAATATAGACAAATTGGACATTATAGTGAAGAATATTTACTTAAAGCGCTTGTTTTAAAAGTCCTCATGAAATTATACACTAACTTCAACATTACCCAAGGTCATAAATAAAACCCCAATTTAGCGACATGACTCATAAATCGTTTGGGTTATAGACCTTTAGTTAGCGGATCCACAAGCATTTCACGAGTTCTAATGTGCTCGATAAATATACGTTATTCCTTCACTCATTAACGTACAGATAAATACGTTGTATCGAGATAAAATCAACTTCAATTGAACTATTACGTACGGTTCGAGAAGCTCATGACTGTGATATTATCGCATAAAATCGTTAATGGCCTTGATATGGATTTAGCCATTATGAGTCCAATGATCAAGTGTCTCAACAACATCAAATGAAATGTCGCTTTGTAAAGTGAAAAATTACTCACCCATCATGTTGATGTCATCCTTAGCACTTGCTTTTGACTCTCCAATAAATAGGCCCACTTGACAACATGAAAATATATCCCATCATTTACATACTATTTTCTTTGCATTTCGCAAAGTCTGAATTCGAGTATCTAATAACTATAAGGTTTCAGATATAGTATAAATTAATTTGTAGTACTCGTTCATTTCTTTAGATATCGCTACTTTATTAGCAACTTTTCAGTGATGTAAGCCAGGTGTAACTTAAAATCTTACTAGCATGCCACATATATATGCGATATGTGGACGAGTACAAACTTGAGCATACGTTAAGCTTACTATTATTGAAGCATAAGGAATTCTCCTCATGTTCAACCTCAGTTCTTGAACATTGATGAGACTCAAAATATCAACCTTTAACCACATGAGTGACCGTGGGGGAGCAATGTTGCATATTAAACCTAGTTAGTACATGAATTTATGCCTCCCGAGATAATCCTAATATCCCACTAGTTCAATTTTAGCGAATTTTAATTTTATAACATGAGAAACTTCACCAAGATCTTACGTGTCAAAGTTTCTAGGTAGAAATTTTTTTGACTCATGCAACAAATCAACATTATTACTAGTTAAAAGGATATCATCAACCTAAAGCACAAGTAACATAAAATTTCTCCCACTCATCTTAAGGTACACTCCATGATCTACCTGATTTCAAATGAAGTTGTGTTACTTCATTACTTCATCAGTTTTGAATACCCTTAGCGAGATACATCTTAAGCCCATAAATACATTTCTTGAGTATACAAACTAAACGTTCATGGATTTTAAATTTAGAACTTTTTGGTTGGGCCATGAACACGTCTTCATTTAAATCTCCATTAAGAAATGTGTTTTGACGTCTATTTGGTGTAACTCCAAGTCATAATAAGCTACTAGGGCCATTATGATCCTTAGGGAATCTTTTCCCGATATTGGAGAAAAGGTTTCTTTATAATCAATACCCTCATTTTGAGTATACCTGATAGTGCTCTAAATGAACATATATTTAGTATCAATATCCTTCTAATATGTAAAACTTTTAGTTACTATTGTTTTATTTTTATGTAATAATCGTTTAAATAAATAAGTGCGAAGACAAAAGAAGAAAACAACGATTTGAAGACGCAAATGACCAAAAAGCTCAAATGTACAAGATACAATCCAAGTGGTTCCATTTATTGATAAGAAACGTCTAAAAATTACAAGAGTACAAGTCGCGGAATGCAAAGTACAAGATATCTAAGCATACGAAAAGGCGTTCGAAAATCCGGAACTGGGACATGAACCAACTATCAACGTACGACTCAACGGAGCTAAAATTACTAGTCAACTATGCACAAGAATATAATATAATATATATATATAATTCATAATAATAATAATAATATAATAATATAATAATATAATATAAATAATAATTCTCCGTATGAATCTAACTTTGAAGAATTCAATCATCCAAATCAATATGGACAACATTCAATCACGGACATCAACAAATTTTCAAACTTGAAACAGTGATTACTTTTGCTATAAATAGACGGAGGAATCAACACCAATGGACACACCTTTTTCAATCTTTCTTTCTCCCTATATGTAATTTATATTTATAATTTTAAGTTTAAGTTAAGATTAATAATAATTGGGTTATTGTAA
The DNA here is from genome assembly GCF_046630445.1 of Rutidosis leptorrhynchoides. Taxonomy (NCBI): domain Eukaryota; kingdom Viridiplantae; phylum Streptophyta; class Magnoliopsida; order Asterales; family Asteraceae; genus Rutidosis; species Rutidosis leptorrhynchoides. Next base: position 309,240,041 of record NC_092343.1, read on the forward strand.
GAAATGTTTTACAGGTTTTAAAGTCGAAACTATGTCCGTGTAACGCTGCGCGAAAATAATCACTGTAAGCTATGTTCTTCCTTTTTAAATTAATGTCTCGTAACTAAGTTATTATTATGCTTATTTAAGTCGAAGTAATCGTGATGTTTGACTAAATATTAAGACGGGGTTATTGAACTTTGGACCATAATTAAGGTTTGGGCAAAAGACCGACACTTGTGGAAATTGGACTATTGACTATTAATAGATGGGGGTATTGTCTAATTGAGTGACAACTCATTGGAGTCTGTCGAACCTATCTTAAAATTAATTAACCTAATAATTAATAATGATTATGGTTGTCCTATTTAGTGACGTTCATATGGAATCTATTATAATCATTTAATTAGTTATTCAGGTTGAGTAATTGATTATTCAAACTGATCAAGTGGGTAAATTAATATTCATATCTAATCAAAACAGGGGTGGATTACTTACAGTGATAACTGGTGTAATTGTTGACAGAAGTGATAACTGCGTCACAGTTTAAATCCTTAATTAGTGGGAATATTTGACTTCGGATATAAGGGTAATTTGACGAGGACACTCGCACTTTATATTTATGACCGATGGACTATTATGGACAAAAACCAGATAGGTATCAAATAAACCAGGACAAAGGACAATTAACCCGGGTAACAATTAATTAAAATCAAAACGTCAAACATCATGATTACAGAAGTTTAAATAAGCATAATTCTTTTATTTCATATTCTATCGCAATTTTATTTACTGTTATTTTATTTATCGTTATTTATTTATTTTACGCACTTTAATTATTGTCATTTATCTTTACGCTTAAAAATATAAAATCGACAAACCGGTCATTAAACGGTAAAACCACCCTTTTATATTATCATTACTATATATATTTGTATAAATATAGTTGTTAAAAATATAGTACGTAATCACTAGCTCCCTGTGGAATGAACCGGACTTACTAAAAGCTAAACTACTATACGATTAGGTACACAGCCTATAAGTGTTGTAGCAAGGTTTAGGTATATCCCATCCGTAAATTAAATAAAACTTGTGTAGTTTGTATCGTATTTCATATTAAAAAAATAATATATTTCGTGCACCTTCGCTTTAACATCAAGTTTTTGGCGCCGCTGCCGGGGACTCGTGGTTATTTAAAAAAATAATTAAAACAATTTAAAAAAAATCGAAAAATAAAAATAAAATAAAATAAAAATTTTTAAAAAATAATAATAAGAAGAAGAAAAAAATCTTGTTTTTTTAAAAATAAAAAATAAAAATATTTAAAAAAAATTTTAAAAATTAAAACGTAAAAATAAAATAAAATAATAATTTAAAAAAATAAAAAAAAATAAATTATTAATTTCGTAAAAAAAAGGAAAAAAAATATTAAAATCCTTAAAAAAAATTTAAAAAAAATATAAAAAATAAATTCGTTTTTTAATTTTTATAAAAAAAAGTAAAAAAAATAAAATATATATATATATTAATTTCGTAAAAAAAGGAAAAAAAAATTTTAAAGAAAAAATTTTTTTTTTTTAAAATATTAAAATCGTTCAAATTTTTTTTTTAAATATAAAAATAAAATAAAATTTAAAAATTTAAAAAAATATATTTTTAAGATTTTGTCTATAAAATTAAAAAATATTTTTAATTTAAGTTTTATTACCTTTAGATTTTTAGACTTTAGTCGCAACTTTTAGTTGTAAGTTTGTAGACGCTAAGCTCTAGACGTAAAACTATAATTTGTAAGTTTATTTTGTTTTTCGACGATTATTTTTCGACTTCTTATTTTTCGACGCGTTTTTTCTTTTTCATTTCTACACTCTAGTTTTTAGGACATAGATTTTTATTTCAAAATTTCGACAAAAATTATTTTAAGTGGTTAAATTAATAGATATCCAAAATTTTCTGGTTCGTAGTAATAGTTGGATTTGTTAGTGGTGAGTTGTGGGCTTCCGATTTAAAGGGTCCTGGCTACCTGCTGCATCTTTTGGCTATTCGAAACGTGGGCAAAATCAGAAAAGTCTATTAATTTGATAACTTATATAATTTTTTTTATTTTTATAACTAATAGGATATTCTGTGAATGCACCGAGCAAAACTCACCACCTTTCATACGTTCACCACCTGTAACTCGATCAAGTCATCTAGCCAATATTGTCGCCGTTGATTTTTCTTTAGAATCCTCATCTAGTCGACCAAGTACTCCAATTCAATTTTCCGATAATCCATTTTTTGAACCCGACCTCACAATTGAGAATCCGGAGAATATTCAAGGACAATTAAGAGATCCTGAACCACTAATATTTCCTCTGGAACCACCAATCATTCAACCAAAGGTTTTCGAGGAAGAAACCATTAAATCAGAATCCTCCATTAATTCAGATTCAACAAATCCAATCATGGAAAATCAGGAACCTCTAAGTATGGAAGATCGAATGAGAGCTACACGCACTGGCCAAGGTCTTGCCATTACTCAACCAGATATTAATGCACCAGATTATGAAATCAAAGGACAAATCCTACACATGGTAACTAATCAATGCCAATTTAGTGGTACGCCAAAAGAAGATCCAAACGAACATCTTCGAACCTTTAATAGGATTTACTCTATTCAAAATCAGAGAAGTTGAGGATGAACAAATCTATCTCATGTTGTTTCCCTGGACTTTAAAGGGAGAAGCCAAAGATTGGTTAGAATCGTTACCTGAAGGGGCGATTGATACATGGGATGTTTTAGTTGAAAAATTTCTTAAACAATTCTTTCCGGCATCTAAAGCCGTGAGACTTCAAGGAGAAATTGTTACGTTCACGCAAAAGCCAAATAAAACTTTATATGAGGCGTGGACAAGATTCGAAAAGTTATTGAGAGGATGTCCTCAGCATGGTTTAGACACTTATTAAATAGTACAAATATTCTACCAAGGTGTCGACGTTGCTACACGAAAAAACATCGACACAGCAGCTGGTGGTTCCATTATGAAGAAAACCGCAACTGAAGCTCACAAGATCATTGATAACACAGCATCCCACTCACATGAGTGGCATCAAGAAAAAGATATCGTTAGATCATCTAAAGCGGCTAGAGCCGATTCTAGCCATGACTTTGATTCCATTTCTGCAAAGATAGATGCTGTCGAGAGAAGAATGGAAAAGATGACTAAAGATTTTCACTCAATGCGAATTAGTTGTGAGCAGTGTGGAGGACCACATTTGACAAAAGATTGTCTCAGTATTGAACAAACAATGGAACGGAGAGAGAATGTTTCATACATGAACCAAAGGCCTGGAAATAATTATCAGAATAATTATCAACCGCCAAGACCAATCTACAATCAAAATCAGAATTATAACCGAAATGTTCCATACAACAATCAACAAGGTCCTAACAATCAAGAAGTATCCAACAATACTTACAATCAGCAAAGACCTATTTTTCCAATTAAACCACCACAAACCGCTGATAAAAAGCCAAATTTAGAAGACATGATGTCGAAGCTAGTTGAATCTCAAACTCAATTTTTCACATCTCAGAAACAAACCAATGAATAAAATGCCCAAGCATTTAGAAATCAACAAGCTTCAATCCAAAATCTGGAACAAGAAGTAAGTAACCTAGCAAGGTTGATATGTGAAAGAAAACCAGGGAGTCTACCTAGCGATACAAATGCTAACCCCCAGAATGAAACAGCTAAAGCCATTACCACAAGAAGTGGTATTACGCTTAAACTACCAGAAATACCTGTAATTTCTGATGATGCTATTCCTACTCCACAGGAACCACAACGTGAGCAAGAGAAGAAAACAGAACCGGTAGTTGAAAAGGTTAATGAAGATAACACAGTTAAGACAAAACCTTGTGTTAAACCATATCAACCCCCACTTCCTTACCCAAGTAAAATGAGAAAAGAAAAACTTGAAGTCGAGCAATCCAAATTCTTGGATATGTTTAAACAAATAAATGTAAATCTTCTTTTCATTGATGTGATTTCAGGAATGCCAAGATATGCCAAATTCCTGAAAGATCTAATCACAAATAGAAAGAAAATGGAAGAACTCCCGGCTATTACTATGAATGCTAATTGTTCTGCAGTACTATTGAATAAGATATCAGAAAAATCATCAGATCCAGGAAGTTTCACAATTTCATGTTTTCTGGGTAGTCTTAGTTCAATAGAAGCATTGGCAGACTTAGGTGCTAGTATAAATTTAATGCCGTATTCATTATACACTAAACTAGACCTCGGAGAATTGAAACTAATACGAATAAGCATACAACTAGCCGATCGATCAGTAAAATATCCTAGAGGGATAATGGAGAACATTCTAGTTAAAGTTGGTACTTTAGTATTTCCAGTAGATTTTGTTATTCTGGACATGGAAGAAGATTCTCGAGTTCCTCTCATATTAGGAAGACCATTCTTAAACACGGCTAAAGCAATAATAGACGTGTTTGGTAAGAAACTGACCCTAAGTATAGAGGACGAGAGTGTTACCTTTTCTGTTGATAGAGCCATGCAACAACCGCAATCTGCAGATGATACATGTTATTATATTCAAACTATAAATTCATATGCAGAATTGTTAGAAGAATTTCCAGAATTACAAGGAACAGGAGAATGTTCTTTAGGAGAAGGAACTGAACCAATTGATGAAGCTGAAATGTTAGCTGCACTCATGGGTAATGAATACGAACCAACAACAGAAGAACTTCAAATGTTAAAAGAGGAAGACAGATATCGATACAAATCATCGATAGAAGAACCACCGACATTAGAGTTAAAGCCACTTCCAAACCATTTGGAATACGCTTATTTACATGGTGAATCTGAATTACCTGTAATAATATCGTCTTCTCTTACGAAAAATGAAAAATCTCAACTCATTTCTGTGTTAAAAGCTCATAAACCAGCTATTGCATGGAAGATTCATGACATTAAAGGCATAAGTCCTTCGTATTGCACACATAAAATCCTTATGGAAGAAGGTCATAAAACGTATGTGCAACGCCAACGAAGACTAAATCCTAATATGCAAGATGTTGTTAAAAAAGAAATTATTAAACTGCTAGATGCATGTTTAATTTATCCAATCTCTGATAGTCCATGGAAAAGGCAAGTTCAATGTGTACCTAAGAAGGGTGGCATGACTGTCATCACAAATGAAAAAAATGAGCTTATTCCTACTAGGACTATAACAGGATGGCGTGTCTGTATTGATTATAGAAAATTAAATGACGCCACCAGAAAAGATCACTTTTCCTTACCTTTCATTGATCAAATGTTGGAAAGGTTAGCTGGAAACAGTTACTATTGTTTTCTTGACGGTTTCTCCGGATATTTTCAAATTCCAATAGCACCAGAAGACCAAGAGAAAACCACGTTCATGTGCCCTTATGGTACTTTTGCTTACAAACGCATGCCATTTGGACTTTGCAACGCCCCTGCAACCTTTCAAAGGTGCATGATAGAAGAATGCATGGAAGTTTTCATGGATGACTTTTCAGTATTCGGTGATACATTTGAATCATGTCTAGTTAATCTTGAACGAATGCTTATTAGATGCGAGCAATCAAATCTAGTACTTAATTGGGAGAAATGCCATTTCATGGTTAAAGAAGGCATCGTTCTTGGTCACAAAATTTCAAAGGAAGGAATTAAAGTGGATAGAGCTAAAGTAGATGTAATTGTTAAACTTCCACATCCCACCAATGTTAGAGGAGTTAGGAGTTTTCTAGGGCATGCCGGTTTTTACCGACGTTTCATAAAAGATTTTTCTAAAATTGTCACTCCTATGAATAAACTCCTAGAAAAGGATGCTCCATTCATCTTTCATATAACTAAATATGTCAAACCTATTAAGATTATTTATATAAATACTTACCAATGACAGACTATCAATTTTAATTGTAACACTAAACAATTATGTATATTAATATGGACATATTAATATAACTATATAAATATTAATCAATTTGAATATATACACAAATTAACTATACATAAAATATAAATTAAAATATAATAAAAATATTTATTTGATTATTATTATATATATTAATGAATATACAAATGATATAGGTTCGTGAATCCGAGGCCAACCCTTCATTGTTCAATATAGTCATATGTATTTTTACTACAAAATACAGTATGGTGAGTTTCATTTGCCTTTTCACCCTTTATATTTTTGGGCTGAGAATACATGCGCTGCTTTTATAACTGTTTTACGAAATAGACACAAGTAATCGAAACTACATTATATGGTTGAATGATCGAAGTCGAATATGCCCCTTTTTATTAAGTCTGGTAATCTAAGAATTAGGGAACAGACACCCTAATTGACGCGAATCCTAAAGATAGATCTATCGGGCCCAACAAGCCCCATCCAAAGTACCGGATGCTTTAGTACTTCGAAATTTATATCATGTCTGAAGGAGGATCCCGGAATGATGGGGATATTCTAATATGCATATTGTGAATGTCGGTTACCAGGTGTTCAATCCATATGAATGATATTTTTTGTCTCTATGCATGGGACGTATGTTTATGAGAAATGGAAATATGAAATCTTGTGGTCTATTAAAATTATGAAATGATTATTTATGTTAAACTAATGAACTCACCAACCTTTTGGTTGACACTTTAAAGCATGTTTATTCTTAGGTATGAAAGAAATCTTCCGTTGTGCATTAGCTCATATTAGAGACATTACTTGGAGTCATTCATGGCATATTTCAAAAGACGTTGCATTCGAGTCGTTGAGTTCATCAAGATTATTATTAGGTTAATTATAGTTAGAGGTATTATGAAATAGTATGTTTGCCGTCAACTTTCGATGTAAAGAAAGTTTGTCTTTTCAAAAACGAATGCAATGTTTGTAAATGTATCATATAGAGGTCAAGTACCTCGCGATGTAATCAACTGTTGTGAATCGTTTATAATCGATATGGACTTCGTCCGAATGGATTAGGATGGGTCCTTTCAGTTGGTATCAGAGCGGTGGTCTTAGCGAACCATGTCTGCATTAGTGTGTCTAACTGATAAGTCGTTAGGATGCATTATTGAGTCTGGACTTCGACTGTGTCTGCATATCAAAAGTTTTGCTTATCATATCGTGTCAAAAATTACTTGTTTATAATCCTTAAAGTCTAGACACGTCTTACTGCCGCTATTGCATAGACAGTGTATAGATAAATTCATATCTTAGCATATCTGTTGTTGTTACCTTTGCCTGACAGCTTCCGTAGATTCCTCCGTAACTTATGAGATTTTAGTATTATATATGCATATGTAAATTATGTATTGCAAGGTACTAATCTACATCCTATAATCTATTTCTTATCGAAAATTCTTCACCTAATTGTACGGGATGAATCCTTCAACCAGTTCGAGTCCCTCGAATTCCGATAGCTATTCCGATAGTTATTCCGACAGCTATTCCGACGTGGACGTTCACCTAAGCTCCGAAAGCAGCATCACCAGAATGAATCAACCAACCAACCATCCCCAATTCATATGATGAGTTCGTAGTCGACTTAATTAATGGAGACGAGAATAAGGCAATCCTTTCCATCAACCAAATTCACCTCTTGGTGAAGAACCTGAAGCACTTACCGACGAACCACACCGAAACACCATTTTCACCCTCATTTCCCGAATATCTTGCCAAAATTATATTCTATCAAAAATTTTAAACCTTATTCATTCGCTCGTTCCAACCGACAATCATCCCGGAATAATAAAAGAAGTCAACAAACTTCGCGCTCGAAAAATAAATTTGGAGAATATGGTGCAAAATTTACCAGCTTCAGCAACATCACCGGTACCAACAGTACCATCAGCAACAGCACCAGTACCATCAACGATCCATGCTTCAATATCATCATATGTACTTTGAGTATGATCTTCGTTCTACGTATCGTTCTACCTCATTTATCTTCGTTCGACATGGCGAATATGTAATCTCTAAAGTTTTAGAGATTATTTATTCTAGTTCCAACCGAAAAGCAAATGAGTTTAATATCATATTAACTCATTAAATCCATGAATACATCTGAAGAAAATATATATGTATATATGTTTTCATAAAGATTGTAATTAAAAATTCTCTTGTACAACTGGTTAATGGTGAAAATATTTTAACGGGTAGGTAATACCCGAGGACTATTTAAATTTCACATTAATAAGTTACATTGTACGTTCTTCGAATCTGTTCCAACAAGTCATATACTATCCTACTTACATCCACCGATATACAAATCTGTTCACCACAGAATAATAATATTCATCCAATTACATATTTGGATTTTGATCTATCAGAATCCATCAAGTGGCATAACGAAGAAATGATAGACACAATAAAAATTGATTAGAAATAGATTAATTAACAATATGAAATTCTATTAAGAATCCACGCTAACAAAAATCCTAGCTAACTGTTCCTAGCTAACTGTTAATTCCGTATTACCATTTAATTATCTCAATTTATTTATCGCAGTTTATTTATCGCAATTTATATTCTCGCGATTTTATTTATCGTCATTTAATTTCTGTTATTTACTTTACGCACTTTATTATTCATCATTTAAATTTCTGTTATTTATTTTTACGCACTTTAAATATCGGGACATGTATACAAGGTTTTGACATATCATATCGACGCATTTATATATATTATTTGGAATAACCATAGACACTCTATATGCAGTAATGAACAAGTTCTCTATACAGGGTTGAGGTTGATTCTACAATAATATATATAATTTGAGTTGTGATCGAGTCTGAGACATGTATACGGGTCACGATACGTATTAATTAATTCGAATATTATATATTAAATTATATATGAATTATTGGACTGTCAACTGTGGACTATCGACTGTGGACTAATAACATTGGACAATTAAAATGAATTAAAATATTGAATATAACATATGAAACTAAACATTTCTTCAAGTTGCCACTTGATTTCATCTTAAACCTCATTTGTATCTCGACGATTACAATCTGCGTTCAAACCTTTCATGATTCTTGAAAACACCTCAATCGAGAGGATGAACCAACCGCACTTCATCTACGGATGCAAAGATTTATGCATATAGTTATGCACCTGAAAAACTCTCGAAAACTAAGTAAACGTTTAACACGTAGCTGTGATAATTCCTTTATTGTTATTATTACCCAAAATAACTTTGCAATTCTTCTTCAAAATAGCCAATTTTGTCACAGCTCCAGCAAGACAACTTCGACTTTTCATTCGAAACAACCATATTATAACCTTGATTTATATGTGTGTTCTTTTATTGTTACCAGGGAACCTTTTATATTCCATCATATTACCAGCAGACGTACCAGCAACCTCATTGATCCTTGGTTTAAATCTCTCCGAAAAATCAATATAATTATCTATTGAAGTCTCATCATGTACTCATACGTATCTTGTAACGAGAATTGTCATACCAATTACCAGAAATCAGCGTTTAATCATCTAAAAACACAATTCTCCTAAAACCACCTCGGATTGATAACCGATGATTCAGATATGGTAGCATTAAATGCAGAGGAACCAGTAAACTTGTAGATGGCCTAAATGGCCAAGAGTTTGATGATAAAAAATAGAGTGTTGGGAACGCTCGATAGAAAATTTGGTACTGAAAAAAATGGATTGAGCTAACTATGAAGGAGACCAAGGACAAAGACAAGGACCAAACCCTATATTCAAAGAATCCAGGTAATTCTGGATCCGCCGAAATCTTTAGAGAATATCTTGCTCCGAAGTCATGTTAAATCTTGCGAAAAATTTTTCTTCATCAACCTTCGAACTTAGAAATTCCAAAATATCATCATAAATATCTTTGATATTTCTGAAGATATTTTCATAAATATTCTTGTCCGAAATTATCTACCTCTTCGTGTTTTCTGTATTCCATTATATTGGAAACCCCTGTAAAATCTAAGTATAAATTATGAATGTTATTGAAGTAATGTTGGGAACTGATGCATGATTTAGTATAATATAATGACACTTGATCAACGTGATTATATTACAGTAAGTCATGCTGAGTTTCTAAATGGAACATGATGATTCACAGATTATAATGTCATCAGGTGTCATGTTACATAACTCTCTCATTCTGATTAACTTCTGAACATATCAAGAAAATATATTCTTGATAGTTCTATTCTCAGTGATTCTGGTAATTTGACAAATCGAATCGTGCTATTACATTCTTTCTCGTTTAGAACATTAAGTTCAGTCGAAACTCCATACTTACGAATTCTGGACCATTACTCGCTTTACTAGAGGTCGGGAAGAGAATAAAAAGGCAAAAGAGCTCCCAAAATATAAGAGAAAATATAAAGCCTAATAACAACAAGGAGATTACAAACCGTGGATATTAATACGAATAGCAATATAAAGACACGGTATAATTAAGAATAGTATCAACCCAAGGTAATAGTAGAAGTAAACAGATTCTTCTGGTGGAAGATTGAAAAGAAGGATGACAGAAGTGATAATTAGAAAAATATCAAGGATTAGAACGGGATTAAGCATTTTCACAATCTTTTAAATGTATGAACTAAGAAAGAAAGTATAGGAAATGGTGAGAATAATGGAACGGAGGAGTTTAATTTATAATGGAAATATCATACAGAGTAGTCGGGGCAGATCACCGTATTTAATTATAGAGATCTTAATTTCCTTATTCGCCGAAGAATCAAATATTATAGATTTTGAAGATTTTCTTTAATCCCTCGAATTCCGGAATTCAACCAAAACAACGTCAAAAGTTAAGACGCATCCTGTTTTCAAAATTCAATCGTGACTACGTCAAAAGTTAAGATGCACCTTACTTTCAAAATTCAACCAAGACAACGTCAAAAAGTTAAAACGAAACTTCATTTATTCATTTCACTCTTTTGTGATAGCTTCACTCGTGCTCTTCGAATAATCGAATTATTTTATCTGTATTATTCAATAATGATAAAACTCTAATTATCAGCTCATATTCGTCAGGAAAACATATTTATTGTTAGCATTGACGACCTCACTCAAATTTCAGGATTAAATTTCTTTAACGGGTAGGTACTGTGATGACCCGGGAATTTCCGACCAAATTTAAACTTGAATCTTATTTGATTTCGATACGATAAGCAAAAATCTGTAATGTTGAGTCTCGAAAGTTTTGAAATTATATTCATGTAATCAATTACCCTTTGACTATTCTCGACGATTCACGAACAGATAATTGTAAATAGATTTGTGTGTATTTAAATATATATGTATATACATAAATATATTAAGTTGAAAATATAACTTTAAATATTATACGTCATTGTTATTAAAACTAATTATGTAAAATAAAATAAAAATACGATATTATGATAATTATTATTTAAAACATATCTATATATATAAATAGAGTATATTAGATATATATTTGTGATTTCGAATCTATTTAGTAAACGACGGTAACACTCATTTGCCATTCGGTGGATGTTAAACAAGTTAAATATGAACTTATGTGACTTTAAAATAAACAGTGATCCGAAAATGAGTTACATAATTTATAGGCTTATTAAAAGTATATTTAGGATCTAATTGTTAAATTTTAGAATTTTTTATATTTTACCCATAAATGAGAGGGACAGTTGATGTAATTTTATTTATCAAATTTAGGATCGAATTTTGTATCATAATGACTAAAATAAATAAATATAGTTAATTTAAAAATATGGGATTTTTCTGAACTTTTTTATTCGCCACTGAGTAGATAACGGAGTACGAATTTTAGTCCGTGAATGAAATAGTAGACGACGGCTAACTTAATCACACGTTTTAATTTTAATTTATATTATAATAATTATTATATTAATATTGAGTACTGTGCTTGTATGCATATATATGTAATATGCCAATCAACCGAATCAATCTACCTATTCCCTTGCAATTATTCGAATTCATGATTTAAAATTACTGTTATTGCTTTTGTTTCTTTCATATCCACTTGCATTCTGTTTCCTTTCATTATCACATACAATCCCCACCTTACATATTCATATATATGAAACGCATTTTCTAACTTCAATATAGTACAATTACAAACCTTATTATATTATTATGACTAATTACTAGATTATCTATGTATACATATGCTTACCATATCACTTCTACTTCTATCCTTGTTAGACATCTTCACAACACTACATCCTCACACCAGCACCACTATACGTCGCTAGTAATCACACGATCACCATCTTTACTTTTCTCACCGGAAACCATCATCACTATCTACAAACCCGATCACCATAATTAAGCTTCCCATCTTTATATTCTATTTCGGCTTTTCAAGTACGACACCAACAATTCAATAACGAGCACCATCACCACGACATCATGAACCACCCTCGTCAACACCTTGAACTATCATCATCTTCCCTTTCTCTCTCTATCTCTTTTCCTCTCTCTTCCATTTTTATCCATCGAAGAACCATCATCAACCTTGATCATCATCACTTAAACCATAAGCAACGCTATTATGCTGCCTAGTATGTTTTTTAATCATGATCGAACACTACCATCACCATAACGGTCTCCACCTTCATCATCTCGAACCATCTCAGTCTCTCTCATCCTCTCTCACTTCAATTTTTTTTTCTGTTTTTGGAGTAGCTCACGTAAAACCATAACCACCATCGTGAATCTTCTAACACCACCCAATCCTCCATCACTACCACCGTTGACCACCGGTTAAACCGCCACCATTTTCGGTTTACATGTCTAGCAAACACCAATCATAACCGTCATCGAACCAAACCACCCACATACTGCCTTCGCTGCAGTTGCTGTCGCTGCTTGTTTTTGTGATCCTGTCTCGGTTTAAAAACCGCCAAAACCATCATCATCACTTGTTAATTGTTGCTGCTACTGTCAATCTACTGTTCTTTCTTGACTTGCAAACTCACTTTTTTCTGTTAATTGATGCTGCTGTCCTCTTCTATTCTATTCACTCTTCGACTAAAAATGATGACACGTGATGAAATGAAAGATGATGATCACGAGTATGATGAAAATATTGATGATACTTACGATGGTGATCATAAAACTCTGATGAAAATATATTTGATAATAATAATGGTGGCGTATAATATTAAAAAGATGGAGTTATGATAGAATTGGAAAATGAGTTCAAAGAAAATAAGCTGAGTGTTATTTCCTAAAAACGAATTAGCTCAGATGGCAGGGGTGCTCTCGTTAAACAAGAGGTCCTGTGATCGAACCCAGGCTACTACATTTTTATTTTCAAGAGAAGTTGTTGGGCTTGTATTACTGTTGGACCGTATACCACTTGGGCCGAGATTAAACTGAACATTGGGCTGTGATAATATTTATTGGGCCGTATATGAATTAGATGGAGGGGAGTTACTGTTGGGCCAGAACAAAAACGGGTTTTATGTATTAGACTCCTACTTAAATCAGGAAAACATAAATAGTTCAATGGTTAGGAGTTGTGTTGGGTTGGCGTGAGATATCGGGTTCAAGTCCCGTACACGACAATTTTCTTTTCAAGGCGTCTTTTTAAGGTAGCCATCTTGTTTTTTTAGTATTAATATTTCCTTATTATTATTAATATTATTATCCTTAAGTAGTACTGTAAATTTTTATTATTATTAGTATTATTATTAGTAAATCATTATTATTATCAAAAACTATCCTTTCAAATAGATAAATATTTTGTACATAAATATACTTATCACCTAAACTATAATTATAATAAAATTTCATATAACTAAATATGTCAAACCTATTAAGATTATTTATATAAATACTTACCAATGACAGACTATCAATTTTAATTGTAACACTAAACAATTATGTATATTAATATGGACATATTAATATAACTATATAAATATTAATCAATTTGAATATATACACAAATTAACTATACATAAAATATAAATTAAAATATAATAAAAATATTTATTTGATTATTATTATATATATTAATGAATATACAAATGATATAGGTTCGTGAATCCGAGGCCAACCCTTCATTGTTCAATATAGTCATATGTATTTTTACTACAAAATACAGTATGGTGAGTTTCATTTGCCTTTTCACCCTTTATATTTTTGGGCTGAGAATACATGCGCTGCTTTTATAACTGTTTTACGAAATAGACACAAGTAATCGAAACTACATTATATGGTTGAATGATCGAAGTCGAATATGCCCCTTTTTATTAAGTCTGGTAATCTAAGAATTAGGGAACAGATACCCTAATTGACGCGAATCCTAAAGATAGATCTATCGGGCCCAACAAGCCCCATCCAAAGTACCGGATGCTTTAGTACTTTGAAATTTATATCATGTCTGAAGGAGGATCCCGGAATGATGGGGATATTCTAATATGCATATTGTGAATGTCGGTTACCAGGTGTTCAATCCATATGAATGATATTTTTTGTCTCTATGCATGGGACGTATGTTTATGAGAAATGGAAATATGAAATCTTGTGGTCTATTAAAATTATGAAATGATTATTTATGTTAAACTAATGAACTCACCAACCTTTTGGTTGACACTTTAAAGCACGTTTATTCTCAGGTATGAAAGAAATCTTCCGCTGTGCATTAGCTCATATTAGAGACATTACTTGGAGTCATTCATGGCATATTTCAAAAGACGTTGCATTCGAGTCGTTGAGTTCATTAAGATTATTATTAGGTTAATTATAGTTAGAGGTATTATGAAATAGTATGTTTGCCATCAACTTTCGATGTAAAGAAAGTTTGTCTTTTCAAAAATGAATGCAATGTTTGTAAATGTATCATATAGAGGTCAAGTACCTCGCGATGTAATCAACTGTTGTGAATCGTTTATAATCGATATGGACTTCGTCCGGATGGATTAGGACGGGTCCTTTCATATGTAGCTATGGAAAATCAAATCACAAGACTCTCCTATGAGTCAGCTAAAGCAGGTCTCTGAGAATTCTTTCTCACAGGTAAGTATGTACAGTTTTTATTTGTTTTTATTTATTGCTTTTAACCTTTTGATAATAAACGTTGAATCGTTCGCTATAAAGTATTAAATTGATATTCAATAAAATTAGGTATGCGAAACCGAAATTATTAATATCATACAAAAATTTATTACATCACTGCGAAATTTACCGTTTATTCTTAAGGTATAAATATCTTTAATCAATCAATCCAAAAATATTTCAGAAATTCGTCAGGAGTAAAACTAAGTAATTTAGCCGAAATTACTTTACCCAAAAGAGGGGCGTATATTTTTGATAATATTTGATTGATTAAAGTGGGATAAAAGACCAAAAAGATTTTTAATTTATATTTTACCTTGTTTTTAAATTAATATTATATTATTATTGTAAATTTTTAAAACCAATATATTTAAGTTTTTAAATATTTTAAAAAAACTAATATTTTTAATATAAGTTTGTAAAACTAATATATTTAATATTAATGATATTTGTATGAAATTTTATTATGCATTTTAAATTTAAGTTTGGTGTGATTTTAAAAACAAAATTTACTTTATTTCATTAAGTTAAAAATATGATTTCTAAAATTCGTCGTGAGTTGAAGACTAGGTCGTTGAACCGAAATTGCTTTACCCAAGGGAGGGACGAGAAATTTTGTTATCATTATTTTTAATCTTATTGATCTAAACTATGAAAAAAAACCCGAAAATCTTTGCTTTTAAAACAGTCACTTTAAAATGACAAATTTTAAAATTTTATCGAGGGACGGACTAGGTAAACGTACCGAAACTACCTCTACCTAAAGTAAAAGAAAACAAAATGTTAAAAATTATTCATTTAAATTATTTTAATAAATAAAGGTTTTATAAAAAAATATTATGTATATATTTGTTTGTAGTTTATATTATGTACAAAACAGGGTAAAATAGCACACTTTCAAAAACTGGCATTATGTTCAGCAAAAGCTATTAATTTTAGCGACAAGACGTAAAATATCAAATGTGATATAAAACAATAGATTTGCAAACTCGGTATTTTTAATCATTTTTCTACACTAATCACCCTCATGAATTTAAATTTTTACTGATTTCTTGCAAATGAGGGCATTGCAAGATCTCAAGTGTGGGGAAGGGTTATAAATTCTCTCGGGTTTACACTTGGTTTAATTGCCAAATTTTGTGAAAATTTGAAAATTTTTTAACTAAATGAATTCAAAATCATGTTTATACATATTTATGAACGATGAAAACTAGGTGTTAATACCGAAATTATTGTTACCTCGGAAAGGACATAAATTGAGAAACACCCTAAAACGCTTGAATTCAATTAAAATGGAATAAAGGCAAAGAAAAAAACTAAGTGTGGGGAGAATGTACCAAGTTATTCAATAAAACTATATATCACATATTTCTGTAAAGTTTATTGCAGGTGCTTTTGTTTTGGACTAAATTAACTGTTTTACCCGTAATATTATAATAAAGATAAAAGAAAAGATGGATCTACACGATGAATCAATTCCATCATTAAAAGGAAGTAAAGTCTTTGAAAAAAGAAATGCGCTTCTTGATTTAGGTCAGGAAGTTGTCATCCAGACCAGTTGTAGAGTCTACGAAAAACCTTGAAAAGTTTTCTCGAAAATCAGCTGGAAATCCACGGACCTCAGCATCAAACAGGGTCGCCAAGTGGTCAGACTTATCCTAACCATGAGAGGATTTGTCTCGTAAAATAGGAAGGGCGCCGTGCAAATTAGTTTGATAAGACTAATGAATCAGACCTCCAGAAAGGATAATCTCCTTAAAGATTAAAAATCAGCTTTTAAGCCTGATATTACTCAATCCTTGAGATTGACCTTAAAGATTGAGAATTACAAATTCATGGAATTCGATGATATCTAAACTCGAGCTTGAACGAGAAAATATTTTGATCAAAAATAAAACCGATTTATTTTCTGAAAACCCATTTTCAATGCGTTCATTACCATTGAACGTAAAATTCTAGGAATTCACCTGGAATTCATTAAGTCACCTGAACTAAATCGGGTGTCAACCGTAAGAAGGGTGGTTGCATAGCATGGTCGAAGACAGGACTTTGTGCCAGACCGAAAAATTATAGGGTGATCTTTACTATTTCTCCTACAAAGGATAATAATTGCATCCGACACGATGTGGACCATAATCAAAAGCATGTCATTAGACATTGCCTTAACAGTTGCTTGTTCATCGCTTTCCTTTACAATCGGACAGTAGTTTACCGAAAGGTAATATACGGAGCAAGTATACTGGACGTGTTGCTTTCCTAATACCAGGTTAGCAAGTGGGTGACACAAAATCGCAAGTTTTGAGCTAAAATTTTAAAATCTGAAACCCACACAACCCACAAAAACATTTTGCAAACACCGGTGAAGGGTTATTCCGGAAAACTTGTCTAGGGTAAAATCTAGCTTGAATTTTCAAAAGATCAAATGTTTTCATAAAGATCCAATTTCCTTAAAGGATCTAAATTTTAATAGTCTTGTGGGACTGTAAACCACATCGTTACTATCATTGTTTATACCGTCGTATTAAAATCACTGATGTATAAAGTGTGAGAATAAAAAAATGATTCGAGTGAAGTGTGATCTAATTTCAAGTTCTGTATTGCTTGAGGACAAGCAACGTTCAAGTGTGGGGATATTTGATAGTGCTCTAAATGAACATATATTTAGTATCAATATCCTTCTAATATGTAAAGTTTTTAGTTACTATTGTTTTATTTTTATGTAATAATCGTTTAAATAAATAAGTGCGAAGACAAAAGAAGAAAACAACGATTTGAAGACGCAAATGACCAAAAAACTCAAATGTACAAGATACAATCCAAGTGGTTCCATTTATTGATAAGAAACGTCTAAAAATTACAAGAGTACAAGTCGCGGAATGCAAAGTATAAGATATCTAAGCATACGAAAAGGCGTTCGAAAATTCGAAACTGAGATATGAACCAACTATCAACGTACGACTCAACGGAGCTAAAATTACAAGTCAACTATGCACAAGAATATAATATAATATATATATAAATATATAT
Organism: Rutidosis leptorrhynchoides; assembly: GCF_046630445.1. NCBI lineage: Eukaryota > Viridiplantae > Streptophyta > Magnoliopsida > Asterales > Asteraceae > Rutidosis > Rutidosis leptorrhynchoides. The sequence goes on from NC_092343.1 coordinate 309,258,140, forward strand.
ATATATATATATATATATATATATATATATATATATATATATATATATAATTCATAATAATAATAATAATATAATAATAATATAATATAAATAATAATTCTCCGTATGAATCTAACTTTGAAGAATTCAATCATCCAAATCAATATGGACAACATTCAATCACGGACATCAATAAATTTTCAAACTTGGAACAGTGATTACTTTTGCTATAAACAGACGGAGGAATCAACACCAATGGACACACCTTTTTCAATCATTCTTTCTCCCTATATGTAATTTATATTTATAATTTTAAGTTTAAGTTAAGATTAATAATAATTGGGTTATTGTAAGAAATGTTTTACGGGTTTTAAAGTCGAAACTATGTCCGTGTAACGCTGCGCGAAAATAATCATTGTAAGCTATGTTCTTCCTTTTTAAATTAATGTCTCGTAACTAAGTTATTATTATACTTACTTAAGTCGAAGTAATCGTGACGTTTGACTAAATATTAAGATGGAGTTATTGAACTTTGGACCATAATTAAGGTTTGGGCAAAAGACCGACACTTGTGGAAATTGGACTATTGACTATTAATAGATGGGGGTATTGTCTAATTGAGTGACAACTCATTGGAGTCTGTCGAACCTATCTTAAAATTAATTAACCTAATAATTAATAATAATTATGGTTGTCCTATTTAGTGACGTTCATATGGAATCTATTATAATCATTTAATTAATTATTCGAGTTGGGTAATTGATTATTCAAACTGATCAAGTGCGTAAATTAATATTCATATCTAATCAAAATAGGGGTGAATTACTTACAGTGATAACTGGTGTAATTGTTGACAGAAGTGATAACTGCGTCACAGTTTAAATCCTTAATTAGTGGGAATATTTGACCTCGAGTATAAGGGTAATTTGACGAGGACACTCGCACTTTATATTTATGACCGATGGACTATTATGGACAAAAACCAGATATGTATCAAATAAACCAGGACAAAGGACAATTAACCCGGGTAACAATTAATTAAAATTAAAACGTCAAACATCATGATTACGAAAGTTTAAATAAGCATAATTCTTTTATTTCATATTCTATCGCAATTTTATTTACTGTTATTTTATTTATCGTTATTTATTTATTTTACGCACTTTAATTATTGTCATTTATCTTTACGCTTAAAAATATAAAATCGACAAACCGGTCATTAAACGGTAAAACCCCCCTTTTTATATTATTATTACTATATATATTTGTATAAATATAGTTGTTAAAAATATAGTGCGTAATCACTAGCTCCCTGTGGAATGAACCGGACTTACTAAAAGCTAAACTACTATACGATTAGGTACACTGCCTATAAGTGTTGTAGCAAGATTTAGGTATATCCCATCCGTAAATTAAATAAAACTTGTATAGTTTGTATCGTATTTCATATTAAAAAATAATATATTTCGTGCACCTTCGCTTTAACATCAATACCCTTTTGCAACCAAACAAGTTTCGATCAACAATTCCGTTTGGAAATTAATCAAGTTCCCAAACATCACTTTTGCTCATTGAGTTCAACTCATCTTTCATTGATTCCCCCCAATGAGCTGATTGGTCAAAGGTAATGGCATCCTCAAAAGATTCGGGGTTAATGAATTTCCCTATGTCAAAATCAGCCTAATTCAACTAGATATAATAATCGCCATAATTCGTGGGCTGCCTTAACGGCTGTTGAGTTTCTTGTTGTTCAACATTAGTCACGGGGTTCGGTTCATTTTCCTCGACATTAATTGGATGATCATGAGAAGTAATTCGAGGTGTCAAGTGGCGTATTATTCGGGATGAGCACATGAGTTATTGGTGTCTCATCCCGTGCCGCTTGAATCTCAATTCTTCTATATGAACCGATCCCACTGTTGTTAGCATTTTCAAGAAACTCTGCATGGTGTGTCTCGACAATTCTGGTACTGTTAGATGGGCTATGTGAAACTGCTACTTTTATATATATATATATATATATATATATATATATATATATATATATATATATATATATATATATATATATATATATATATATATATATATATACATGGCGGAAGCAGTTATTAATTAATTACAACTTACACTTACCAGTGTGTAACGTGACAACATACAAAATACATATATTAAATGGACTAGACGCAAATGTATAATGTTTACAAAAGAACACATTTTAACTAAGTAAAATCACATCAGAGTTGACTCCTGTCAAAATAACATTCACCATGCCCGTCTTCTCCCCAAATGCAAAATCTACAAAAGCTAACAACCTGCAGGGAGGAGATGGAGGGGAATTAGCACGAAGCTAAGTGAGTAAAACTAACTACAGACAATAGTATACAGGAACCGTCATACTAATCATGTCACAAAGTATAACACACAAACATCACCCAAGTGCCGTCTACAGAGACTCTGGCGGCTCGGCCAAACCATTAACCACCAGCTGATCGGACTGGGGCTTACCAGAAGTTCCTCCACCACCGTGTGTTTATACATAATACACACGCGACGGACGCGTCATTCACATATATATACACATCGATTGTCTAGGCTACCACATGAGAAACCCAACCCGCAGGTTGATCTCTTCTACCGAGGCTACCACACAATAGGGACGCACTGGGCTCCAGCAGACAAGCATCAACTAACATGCAGTCATCACAACGTACTAACTAACCACAACAATAAGTATATCTAACAAGTATGGCAATCATAATATAACATGCTACTCTATACTATATTCTCTAGTTAGTCCCACTCACCAAATACCAGCAACCAGCTCAGATAATCTACTACTGAGCGGCTTCCTTATCCTTATCACCTGAACCTAAGGCAAATTAAGTTAGTTGCTGTCCGTTAATACGAAACAACACAATACAGAAATTTTTGTATAAAAAAACGCTCGCTAAAAAATTTCTTCTAAACACTTATGCATTTTCAAAATTTACATCCTGATCATCAATAAATAAACGGGCAGCATAACGGCTAAGAAACAGCTAAAATTCACTATAAATCATCACTGATCTACATCTATACGGTTGCACACACAACCGTACGATTACAGCCTCCATCCGTACGGTTACAATATCTAACCATGCGGTTTCAAGTTTCTGGCCCGGTTGCACAACACTGCTACATCCGTACGGTTGCACTTGCATCCGTACGGTTACACCACGCAATCGTGTGGTTGCAACCTGCAACCGTGCGGTTGTATTCATCGAGCTACAGCAGCAGAAACTGATGGGTTTCAAGCATAAATCACCAATTCTTGTTCTAGAGCTTGTTTTTGACATCCAAATTACCCACAACTCGACAACAACATATTTCAGACTATAAACCCACAATTTTGACATCAAAACAACATCAATTTAAAGATTTTTGACCCAAATTCACACTTTCAACTAACTCACACAAAAACCCAATTTTCTCAAAGATTAGAGCATGGAATGTTATGATTCTTACCTTGATAGAATCAGTAAATCACAGAGAACAAGAAGATATGATTAATTTGAGCTCAAGAACAAGATCTAGTAATTAGGGTTTTGGTAAGGTGAAAGAGTAAGTACGGGTGTTGAGTGGAAGTTTCAAGAAATGAAAGAAATGAGCTGAATATTGCTTATATATTTATGTTAAATAAAATACCCCATCACACACGGGTATTTACCAGTTATCTAATAACTTTCGTACATCATTTGGCAACCCAAATGAAGTCCAAAATAAATAAACAAACCTGTTCTGTGACCCTTGTCACAAACTGGTCCTAACCACATCAATAAATAATAATAAATATTAAATAAAAATAAAAGCATATAGTAACACAATACTAACTTAAAGGCAATATAGTAATCTTACAGCTAGGCCCGATTGAGGATGTTACAGGCTATTAAATCGGTAACCCTTATACCATAATGGGTACTTAATGAAGGAGAAACTAATGGTTTTTAAGTCCAATTTTGTGTTTGGGTGTGTAGCAGTGAATTACTTTCATGGGCTTTTGAAGTCACCTTCAGTTATCCTCTATGGAGCTAAGTATTCCTTTACGTTCTCGGAGTCAGGAATGGTTACTCGAATAAAATTCTAATGATCATGAGAGATATACGATTAGATTGCTCCCACTGTTCATAAGCACGTTTATGATATGATGTACTAGCCTCAATAAGTGCAACAACAGGAGGATCAAATTGAAGAGCATGATCGAGATCCATTTCTCCAAGAACAAGTTTCACTTGGTCTCTTCTTGTTGAGAAGTTCGTACCAGGTCCAGTTTCGGATAAGTAACTCGTATTGGAAGTTAAGGTAGATGTTGATATAGGTTGAAAATTAAATGTATGCTCAAATAAACTAATAAACATTAATGGGTTACAAATAAGTAAAGTCAGGCATATTATGAAAACATAAAGCCTATCATGAACACCAAAATAATAGGCATATAAGATGTTGGTGCCTAATTGTCAACCTCACGTTGGTTTAGTTGACAATCAAATATTTATACATCTTAAACAAGACTAAGCATTCACACATACTGTATGTATCACCTTTGGGCAGAAACGTAACATACATGCTAATTATGCTTACATTATTCAAGTTATCACACAAATAGCCGTTGGGTTCATTGAGTGAAAACTTGAATAATTACATAGGATGATATTACCTTAAACTTATACATTAATTTAAACAACCATTCGTTGGTCAATTATCTAAATTAACATAAAAAGTTACCATCAACTATATTGACTGCAATTCAAGATCCTATTTTTTGTTTGATTTGCTTATATTTAATAAGAATGAGTGTAGTAAACATTCTTATAAATATTCAAATAAGAAATTCATTAATGAATTAATTGTGTTCAACAATGTATTCACATTAATAATAATAACAATAATAACGATAATTATTAATTCACTAGAATATGACTTATATATCGTTTACTCCGTAATCACAATACACGAATCATATGCATTAAAGAGTAATAGTCAATTAACGATATATGTGCCGTTTTAATTCATGTGCAATGATAAAGATGCATGATAATTAATATCTCTAAACCGTAAAAACGATTCAACATGAAATGGAATACCATTTTTTATTGTCGTTATTTTTTGTTAAACATAGATATCAATTAAACGCTACAGTATCCATGTATGTATCATGCCATTATAGTTCATAATGGAATAATTATGAAACTACTAATTCATTTGAATTAGAAAAAAAGAAAAAATACATATGAATTCATTATGTGGAAATCGATTCTTGTATCACTGAAGAATAGTGTTCAATTATTTCTACGTTCTTCACATACATCAATAAAGAAAACAGAAAATTCGACCATTTAGGAATCCTTTATTGTTGACCACACACATACATCATTAAATACGTAAAAATTGTCATCAGGGATTCAGGGGTATTAAGACAACCATGTGTACATTATGTACATATGCATATGCATGGGTCAAGGTTCAGATACGTTTTTTTTTTTTTTTTATAAAGATTCAGATTTCAATTAATTATTTATGATCCTGACTTATGTATCTAACAGTTACATATCAGTACTTGATTTGATTGGGATCAAAAATACAAAAATTTTGTATCTTGGTTACACGATCATAAATGTTATAAATACAATTCAACATTGCTCTACCACATGTTGAATTAACATTATCATAGTTATGATCAATCTCATGTAATCACATAATCATTATAACAATAACATGAAGAAGACTTACTTGATTGTAGAACCAACTTGAATCTTAGCATTGAATGATGAAGACCTCGTTAGAGATTGTCGATTCTAATAATAATGTCATAGATCCGATGGAGGGATTTCTCACATAGTTATGGTGTTCTTGAGAATACATAAATGACAAAAAATTATGGAAAATGACCACACCCTTGATATTTCTAGTTATGGAGGTTATGGCGGTTACTTCCATCAAATAACCGCCAAAAGTTAGTTAGGTTAGTTATGTCATTAAGGCATACATGAGGGTGTAAATGGTAAAAGGCCAAATACAAGAGGGATTATTCTTACTTTAGCGAGTAAGAATAGAGTGTAGTATTTAAAGGGATACAAAAATTAGATGAATAACCAACCAAACTACCTAAACGGGTATGGTATGTATGGTGGAGAAAGTATTCGTGTTCACCTAGAAGTTTAGGCGGATTTTTTTGTCTAATTTAAAAAAATTGACAATGCATAAGATGCAGAGAGAAGTGTAACCTTTTTTATTGTGAAAACACTAATTTGAATTAAAAGGATCACACTAGCTATTATAAAACTGAGTCTATTTAATCTCGCATATATGTATCACATTAATATGATAACATTCATTCGCCTTAACAAATTAAAAGGACTATAATCCACCTTCCGCCTAAAAGGATCACACTAACTATCATACAACTAACAATGTATATTTTGATTTTGCTGTCTTGTGGACGATCTAATGGGATATTATCTGTGTGGGATCCGAACATTTTCATTAAAAAGAAAATATGGTGCAGTATAAAGTATGTTATCGTGAAGGCTAGGGCAAGTGGACTCATTTAATTGAAGTTTATTTCATGATTAATATTTATGGACCTCAACAAATAAGAGCAAATGTAGAATTATGGGAGATTTTATCATCCTTTAATAATAATAATAAAATAATAATAATAATAATAATAATAATAATAATAATAATAATAATAATAATAATAATAATAATAATAATAATAATAATAATAATAATAATACAGGTCGTTATCTGTTGTTTGGGGATTGGAATGAGGTATGTGATACAACAGATAGAAGGGGCACTAGATTTAATAGTAATTGTGCGAGTATGTTTAATGAATTTATTTTGCAAAATAATCTTGCAACTTACCATTGGGTGGTTGAAACTTTACTTGGGTTCTTAAAATCGAAAGAAAAATGAGTCGGTTGGACAGAATTATGGTGTGTATGGGGGTAGTGTTAAAATTAATGCAAAATTAAGTCTTTCTAAAGCAAATGACACAACTACTTGGTGTGTGTAGTATGTTTAGCGTATGTAGTGTGTTTATTTGGCTTGCATTTGTGTTTAGTGTGTGTAGTGTGTTTATTTGGCTTGCATTTAGTTTTCCCTTCTATTTAAACTCTATATTGGTGTATTATTTCATCATAAATCCAATATACACATTTAGTTTGCAAATTCTTTGTTCATTCTTGTTTGCTTAAACCTTCATTTACAACAAATACTAGTTGTTTTATGGTATCTAGAGCTTGGTTATAAGTTAAATCTTTGTGTTCAAAATACTCAAAGTTCAAACTAGTTTCTTGCTATCAAAAATGGTGGTCATAAACAATGGAGGTATGATCAATGGAATGGAAAGACTTGTAAGCAACAACTACAAGTACTGGAAGATGTGTATGGAGGCTTACCTTCAAGGTCAAGACCTATGGGAACTTGTGACTGAAAGTAATGCAATAGTACCCATAGATGTTCCAGTGCAAGCTGAGTTACGAAGAAAATGGAAGATAAAATGTGGGAAAGCTCTATTTGCATTGAGGACATCAATTAGCAAAGAGTTCATAGAACACGTTCGTGATATTAGCTCACTAAAGGAGGTATGGGATACTCTTGAGAAACTCTTTACCAAGAAAAATACCGCAAGGTTGCAATTCTTGGAAAATGAGTTAGCAATCTCAAGACAAGAAGGTACAACAATTTCTGAATGTTTCTTACGAGTCAAAAGTCTTTGTTCAGAAATTTCAGAGATCAATGACAACGAGAAATCAGTAAATCTCGGTTGAGAAGATATTTAATTCGCGGTTTGAAGAAAGAGTATGTTCTGTTCATAACCTCTATTCAGGGGTGGACTACTCAACCTACGGTTAAAGAATTGGAGAATTTACTCTCTAATCAAGAAGCTTTGGCTAGGCAAATGGCTAAAGGATTTGAAAATAATGCGGTATTGTTTTCAAAAGAGAAGAACTACAAGAGTTCTTCAAGCAAATAAAAAGAAGAAGAGTCAATTAGTTATAAAGGTGGTAACTATGAGAAGAAACCTCCCACATGTTACAAATGTGGAAAGGTTGGTCACATTAAGAGATATTGTCGTTCTAACGTCACAAAAGCAAATGTGGCTTGTACAAGCAATGATGAAGTCAAATGGGAGCAATGTTTTACCGTGGATACGATTGTTAAGAAGAATCAATGGATTGTTGATTCAGGTTGCTCTCATCATGTGACTGGTGACGGAACTCTTCATCATGATATTAGAGATCACAATCAAAATTGAGTTGTAATTACGACCGACAACTCAACTCATCCAGTTAAAAAGGAAGGTAATGCTATTATTGATATTGACAATGATACTTTTACTTTGGAAGATGTTTATCTTGTTCCTAAATTGACCAAGAACCTAGTTTCGGTACCTCAAATAACTAAATTCAGAAAACATGTTCTTTTTGGTCCAACATATATGAAAGTCCTTGAGAATGTCAAGGAGATTGTGGGTCATGTTCTCTTTACGGGAGAAAAGAAAGGTTCTTTATTTGCTTTGTCTACAGGTGAGGCTTATGTGAAGAAAACAAGTCAAACAGACAAGGGAGCTATTTGGCATGCAAGACTAGGCCATGTGGGATATCAAATGTTATGAAAGATATTCTCACACAAGCTAGTTGATGGAATTCCACAATTAAAAATTGTTCATGAGGAGGTGATATGCCAAGAATGTCAATATGGGAAGTCACACCGGCTTCCATATAAGAAGTCAACAAATCGAAAATAAGGTTTGCTTGACTTGATTCATACGGACTTGATGGGGCAAACAAGAACACCAAGCTATAGCGGTCATTGCTATGTCATGGTGTTAATTAATGACTATTCTCGATTCACTTGGGTGAAGTTCCTAAAGGAGAAAAGTGAAGCCTTATCAAACTTCATAGAGTTCAAAGAAGCGATAGAATCTGAATTTGGGATAAAGGTAAAAGCTCTTAGGAGTGATAACGGTGGAGAATTCATGTCAAATGATTTCTTTAACTATTGTAAAATAAATGGTATTTCTCGCCAAATGACTTATCTGGATACACCTCAACAAAATGGTGTTTCGGAAAGAAAAATTGCTTACTTTGTTTCAATATGCTTATCTTGGTTACGTGACAAAGGGCTGCCTAGAGAGTTATCAGCGAAAGCATTTCAATGTGCTAGTCATGTATCTAATCGGTTACCATCTTGGCCAGGTACAAAAAAATCATCGTTTGAGTTAGCTTATGGTCGAAAGCCTAACTTAAGCTATTTTAGGGTGTTTGGTTCTATTTGTTATGTCCATATTCCAAAAGCTAACCGGACCAAACTTGACCCAAAAGCTCAAAAGTGTATTTTTGTTGACTATGACTCTCACAGGAAAGGTTGGAGGTGCATGGATCAAGAAACAAAGAAGTTTACCACTTCAAGAGATGTGGTATTTGATGAAGTGTCTTCTTAATTTTCCGAACCAAGCGAAAATGGTGAAGAAAATAGAGATTACAAATGCATGTTTCCTAACTTTGACACTCAAGAAGAAATTGAAAATAATGGTGTTTCTCAAACTGCTTCTCAAACTCAAGAAGAGACACCTAGTGAAGAAAAACCAACCCAAGTTAGAAGGTCAACAAGAGAAAAGAGACAATCAAAACACCTCAATGATTATGAGGTAAATACAGTCACAAATTGTTTCTTTTCAGGTGGCTTAATCGAAGAAACAACATGCTATGAAGAAGCTAAAGATTCTCCGGACTGGAGAAAAGCAATGCAAGAGGAAACTGATGCATTGGAGAAAAATGAAACATGTGAGCTTGTCAAGAAACCGGAAACATGTAAACCGGTTACTTGCAAATGGGTCTGTAGTTTAAAGAAGAACTCGGATGGAACCTTTAGTCGGTTCAAAGCTCATTTGGTGGCTCGTGGATTTTGTCAAAGTTATGGGCTAGATTATGAAGAAACTTTTAGCCCCGTGGCAAAAATGGTAACGGTGAGAACAATAATCTCACTAGCGGCTTACAAAGGGTAGAAGTTATGGCAACTTGATGTGAAGAATGGTTTTCTATATGGAGAGCTTGGTCGAGAGGTGTTCATGGAACAACCTAATGGGTTCACTTCAAAACAATTTTCAGATTACGTATGTCGGTTGAAGAAAGCCCTTTATGGCCTGAAACAAGCTCCGAGAGCTTGGTATGGTAAGGTAGCTCAATACCTTGTCTTTTGTAATTTTGAAATTTCTAATGTTGATTCTAGCTTGTTTGTGAAGAAAGAATCAGGTTTTCATGTCTTGGTGTTATTATATGTTGATGACATGATAATCACCGGAGGAAATGAGGAAAAAATATCTCACCTGAGTGATGACCTTTCGGTTCATTTTGAAATGAAGAATCCGGGGGAGATCGGTTGTTTTCTTGGCTTGGAAGTTGATAAGCTAGAAAATGGTTACTTAATCTCTCAAAGGGGTTATGCAAGAAGTCTCTTGGAACATTTTAACATGGGGAAGTCAAAACCTATGACTACTCCAATGGAACCAAACCTCAAGATGAAGAAAGATCAAGGAAAAGAGCTCAAGGATGTGAAGTTGTTCTGACAAATGGTTGAAAGTTTAATATATCTAACAATCACAAGGCCAGAAATTGCTTACTCGGTTAGTATTGTTTCACAATTTATGCAATGTCTAACTAATGTTCATCTTGATGCAGCTAAAATGATCCTTCGTTATGTGAAAGGATCAATGGGTCACTCTTTGTGCTACAAGAAGTGTGATGATTATTTGTTGAATGGTTTCGTAGATGCAGATTGGATGGGTAATGTCAATGATCGCCATTCAACTTTGGGTTGCTGTTTCAACATGGGTTCCGCCGTTATTTCAAGGTGTAGCAAAAAGTAAGATGTTGTTGCTTTGTCTAGCATGGAAGCGAAATATACAGCTGCAACTATGGCGGCTCAAGAATGTACTTGGTTAAGAAGATTGATTGGTGATATACTTAAAGAAGTAGATTATGTATAACAACCCTCATATTTCCATACCTGAATTGACTAATTTGACTATAGAGTTATTATCCATACGTAATATATAATTAAATTTGACATTGATCAAATATTTATTTTTAGTCGACACTTTTTGTTAACTAAAGTTTACACTAATTATATAAAATAACTTTAGTTAATATTAATATTAATGCGTATTATATTTAAAACTATATGAAACATAATTATTAATTAAATGATAAGTTATTTTAATCATTATATATATATATATATTTTTAGCTTATAAAAAAAGAGATTTTTTTATAAATTAAATAATGAGCCCATGAATTTTGACTAAATATTTTCAAAAACAAAAACTTATTAAAAACATTTTTAACATGTTTTTATTTTTTGTCAAAATTGGCACCTTTATTTTATTTATATTTTTTATTTTCACCAACCATTTTTTTCCTATAAATACCCACTTCTATTTCATAAAAACTTGTATCAAATCTTTGGAAAAACTCTCTCACAAACTTGGGAAAGTACTTGAGGTATTTTCTATATTTTTTATCGAATTGCTTTTATTTTTTTGTATATTCTTTACAAAATCGATTTTAATATATATAAATTATTTTTACATGTTATAATTAGTATTATAAGTATTATGATATATAAAAATAATTTTGATAATTTATGGAATATTATTTATAATTAAATACGAATTATGTAGTATTTAAACATAAAAACAATATAAAATTCGTAATAAAATATTAAATAGTAATAAAAATAATTATAATTTTTTTGAGATTATTATACTTTTATAAACAAGCTAAAATTATAAAAATTAAATAAATAGGACGATTAGTATTTAAAAAGAATTTACTTTTGCATTATTCTAAACCGAGAGAAATAATAAAGAAAATACAAAATAAATACAAACATGTATTAAATATTTTTATAAAATTTGTATATGATTAGTAGCATCACTATATACTTTATAAAAAATATAAAAATTATTTTTAAATTATTTTTCCTATTTATTTAATTATAGGCCGATTACAATGGTTAAATAATTAGAAAACATTAAATAAATAATATTTTGATATAAAATTTGATTTAATAATAATTTTATAACATTTTTACATAATATAGAACCTGTAAAAAATATAAAATTATTTATTTAGGTTGATTAAATATTTATTACCTAATTAAATTTGATTAATATAAACCGAGTATATATATAAAGAAAAGTGGGAAATAAATACAAAAACTTGATAAAATTATTTTTATAAACTATCCTACTGAATTGTATAATTAACTAAGTTTATAAAAATTATAAATATAATATTTAATGAATTAATATTCGAATTAACATATATTAGTATGATTTTAGATTAACATAAGTATATTACATATACTAAATTAATATTATTATTATAACTTACGGTTAATAACTAAGTATACTATATAATAAAGTATAATGCTTATAATGTAAGTTAATAACAATACATTATTAATAAACACTTATTTTATAACTATACTAATGTAATAATAATAACTTATAGTATATAATATAAGATAATCAAATTGTTAATACATTAATAAATATAATATAACATATATATATATAATAACATATAAACCTAAAGTGAAGGTTAATCAAAGATAATGTACAATTCATGTGAACTTCATCGCTACTCATGGTCGTAAGTGAATGATGTCTAGGTTGCCATTTATGGGTAAGCTTGTGGATCTCGAATGCCATGACTTAGATTCTGGTCAAGAGTCCTGGGCCCCCGGTTACATCTGGTCATTCCTGACTTATTTGATAGCAACGAAGTTTGAGTAAAGTTATACAACGTCTTGCTAAAGATTAACCCGAACTTTCTAAAATTGGAAAATTACTATAAGTGGAAACTTTCCATAAATAGTAACCTTCCGAAAATGGAAATTCTTTAGTGAACCATTACTGTCAATATAGTACTATATACTATTGTCTGTTAGGCAATGTCTGATCATACGTTCTATCTCTAGGTTGAGATCTCAGTCAAGTCCTTCCGTTCAATTCTTTCGTGGAATACTCTTTTGTGCTACTAAGGTGATTTTCATAGCCCCACTTTTTACTGTTTCATAACTGTTTTACAACTTTTGGGGTGAGACACATGTTTGCTTTATAACTGTTTTACGCTTAGACACAAGTACTAAATTGTTAACTATGCTGTCATGCTTTGATTCATGCTAAATCCCTACCGTAATATCGTTAATTGCTACGTTTAAATGCAAACTTAATTATTGTGAGTAGGCCTATTGAGAGTAACGTCTCTAACCATTCGACCGTTGGTCTTTGGTTACATAATAATGATTCCACGACACTGAAAGTACAAGGTGTCATAGGGTAAACTTATTTAGTAGCGATATTACAAAATGCAGCAACACTTTTAGATTGATATTTCTATATCAATCAACTTTAAAATAAATCTTGTGGTCTAAAACTTTGGATATTATTTATAAACCTGTGAATTTCACTCAACCTTTTTGGTTGACACTTTAAGCATGTTTTGTCTCAGGTGATGATTGAGCTAGCTGTTTGCAACTTTGTGATGATAGATTTGATGCTTGCATGGAGTCCACATCGCATATTATATTTTAGTTCGTAAACATTTATTTTACATTTTAATAATAATGTAAACATGTATTACTGCTTCCGCTGTTTTATTAACACAGGTTTTATTTAAAAAGTCTCATATAGAGTCGTTCTCGTTTATACAACTGTGTTATGATATGATTGGTCACAATTACCCCTGGTCCATTTTGGGAGGTGTGACAGAGCAGGCTGTTGTAGAGAACCAGGATTGCATTTAAGTGTGCCTTATACAATTAGGTACCTTAGCAATGTAGGACTACAACTTCTTTTGACTATAGTGCCTTTAATTGTTGCCTTTAACTGTTAAATACTACATTATACTTTAGAAACTTTACTTATCTTAGAATGCCGAGCCAATCTAAGAACTCTGCTCATTCTTCTAAGTACTATTCAATTCTGCCGCCACATTTAAATGTGACACCATTCTCGACATTCCTATGTCATCTATCATGGTTTTGTGTATTACATATGTATTACATGAAATATTATCCATGATTTTTGAAACTCCAATATTTGTTACTATTCATACTCAAACGTATATAACCTCCTTGTTATACCACGTACCTATATGCTTTATGCATTTATGCATCGGTTTGCGAACCGTAAAATGTCATTGAGTTATCGAGAATCTCAAAGATATTATAATGTCATCACTACTCATATTCGCTACTTTTAAATCTTTGTTTTCTCGTTATTTTTGATCATTGAATTTTCTTGACGGATGGCGTCTACGAAACTCTAGAATGGAAGGGTTTGGATTACCAATTTAAAGGATCCTATAGCTCAAGCCCTAGACCTGAATAGGCCATTACGAATTGAAAGTCTTTAATCATTATCTGATTACATACTTATCATTTTTAATCTAGACACGTCATACTGCAATTATTGCATAAATGGAGTATAGACAAATCATATCTTATCATATCTATCCCAATAGACTTTGTCTAACACTTTTCCTAAATTTCCTCCGTAAATTACGGAAATCTTTTTCTATATATACGTATTCAAGGAGACGAATATATCATTCAATATTCAACACCCATTTCATATCAAACCTTATTCCAAACACATAATATGGATTTCTCACCTGATTCCTCAAGTTCCTCTAGCTCCGAAGATAGCGTGATGGGAGCACACCCACCGATCAATTACCGAGATTTCTTCAGAAAATGGGGATGGGTTCGCGAAATACTCACCCTATAGAGAAATGAAGAAGGTACTCCTTATCACGAGCCAAACTTACTACCAAACGTCGGAGTACTCGATCCGCTTACCGGCGAACCTGTTCGCAATACCACTTTCACTCTTTTCGCAAGGATTTTTCGCCTCGAAGGTCGACTCGATGTAGCCCAAGTGTGACGACCCCGTCAAAACACTTAACGGATCCGTCAGTTGGTCCCATAGCTTGATCGGACTTAAATGAATTAAATAAACAAAGTTGCATTCTTTTATTTCAAAATGTTCCCCAAAAAGGAAACAAACCAAATTAAGTAGTTTGAAAACCAACCAACCATAATATGAAACCAAAAGTTGACACAAAACATTGCCAACAATCCCACAATTTAAATTATCCAAAATAGAATGCAAACTTAAGTTTCATAAATTGTTTCATAAAATCTGCCCAAATGCATGCAGACTCTTCTAACGACAGCGGAAGCATCAAATAACTCAAGTACCTGTGAAAACATGCAAGTAAACTGTCAACACAAAGGTTGAGTGAATTATAGGTTTAAATAAATAAGTAAACTTTAGACCACAAGATTTAAAAATGTTAGAAAACATTAAACATTATTCCATTATCAATGAGCCACCTGGTAACCACTTAACCCTTTATTTACCCTTGCCAAACACAATAAAAAAAATATACACTTGGACAGTGTATCTACAACAAATTACGAAGTACTAAACATTCCGATTATAAATTGCTAGCGCGACTAGCTCGAAATGGGGTTGTCAAACCCGATAGATCTATCCGTAGGATTCGCGTTCACCGGTAGAAACCAATGATTACAGTTACCAGACTAGGGAATATTTTTGTCCAACTCACAATGAATAATTAAATTTAACTGTTACTTGTGTCTAAACGTAAATAAAAATCTGCATGTAATCACATCCCAAAAATATACTTTGAAAAGTATGTAAAAACGGGACTATAACTCACCTTAAATAGCAACTGAAGAAATCTCACAAACACGCGAACAGCAAGTAAAGTAATGTGATCAAGAAAGATCACAACGCCGACCTATAAATAAAGCAGGTCGAAATAAATAACTAACTTAGGCCAAGTCTTAGTATGATAGCTATTGTACATGTTGCAAGTAGGCATAGAACATTACTCAGCAAGCATCGGTTTGATTGGAACAGCATAAGGACACACACTTTCTATTTTTAGAAAGTTTCTATTTTTAGCAGGTTTCCATTTTTGGAAAGTTTTCTATTTTAGGAAAGTTTCTATTTTTGGAAAGTTTCTATTTTAGAAAGTTCTATTTTTAGAAAGTTTTGAAGTTAGGAAAGTTTCCTTATTTAGAAAGTCAACAGAAGTCAACTGAAAGTCAAAGTCAACCGAAAGTCAACTCAAAAGTCAACCTTGGTCAAACATAGTCAACATTAATTTTAAAAGTGTAAGTTATAATAATAACATAGGTTATAATGTTATTTAAAGTCAAAAGTGTATAATAATGTCTTAACATAAGTTTAATTAAATAAAATGAATTATTAAAGTTAATATAAGTTGAAATGTTATAATTAGTATAACATAAGTATTTAATTAATTAATTAAATATCAATCATAATATAAATATTATTAATTTATAATAAATTTTAAATCATATCATAAGTATTATTAATTAATAATGAATTATTAATCATATCATAAGTTTCTAATTAAAATTATTAAATCATAAGTATTTAATAATTAAGTCATAATTAAATAATAATTAAGTCTTATAATAATTAAATAATTATTTAATATTTATTATAAGTCTTTTAATAATTTCGCAAAAACAAATTTAATACTTATCATAAGTATTTTCCTTTAATAATGAAAGTATTATTAATCATAAGTCTAATTAAAATGTTAATGAAATTATAATTAATAATTAAATGATATAATAAATATTTATATCATAAGTTTTAAATAATAATAATTACTTCCTTTATCTTAAGTAATTAATTAATAATGAATTCCATAAATTTTATCATAAGTTTAATCATTAACCATAAGTTTTAAGTTTAAAAGTTCGCCGGGTCGTATCTTGAGCCCCGGGCGTCGGTTTCGGGCAAGCCACATATGTAACTTCACCTACTCAAACCACCCGACACATTTATGAACTCAAGAACACTCCAAGAACAGTCCCTAGGTCGTGGATATCAGCCATGACATCAATTGGGAAAATCATCTTACTCAAAACAGTAATTCGGGCAAAACGGGTGAACCGTGGCTCGGATTTAGGTGACCCGAACATGAATATTCGTCTCACCATCAGTCCTAACCAAATGAGGCACCCTAAAGACACCAAGGATGGTCACAAAGTCGGACCCAACCTTGTTCATGCCAAGAACACCTTTCAATCTTTAACAAAAACCAAATTAAGCATATCTAGGGCTCCGGGAATCGAAACGACATGAATCCGGAGTCTAAAATTAATGTCTTGATGAGAGGAACTCATTTATGTACTTTATTTTAACATTCATAACAGTTACAAAGTCAGAAAACACGAATCAAACTGCTGTCCAAAATTTACAAACCGAAATCATACGCAAACGAGTAACTCTACGCATTCAAACAACATTACAACAACTTATACATATCATACTAATCATATAACATATAAAATCAGTAATATATATGAAAAATCAAAAAGCTAGGGTTAGGGTTTATACCCTAATCGAGAATCAAAGTATATGATCGCGTAGAGAACGAAGAGGAGAACACGTTTATGTAGATGATCTCTTGATCCAAGCTAGCTTTTTGATGAAGATGGTGGTTTATGGTGGTGATGGTGGCGGCACAAAGAGGGAGGAGAGGAGAGGGTGAGAGCAAAAATAAAACTAGGTCTTGAAAAATTGGGAAAGTGATAAACAAAATCTCAAAAAAAGAAAAATAAGGAGAAGGGATCCCCTCCCCCCCTTGGCTTCGGCCGAAATTGCTTGGGGGTGGGCCCCATGGGTCCAATTTTGCTAAATGGTGAAATCCTTGTGGCCCGAGATCCCGTACGAAGCCCGAAACGCGAAAACACGCTTACGCGATTAAAATCCGGAAAGATAACGAACGCGCGACGAAAAATAAATATAAATACACCTACTAATAATATGACCTTAAAATATCATATTTAAAATATTTAGGATTTAAAAATCCAGAAAACTCGACCGTTGGTTTAAAAACCGAAAAGATTCGCCGGATGGAAATCCGCGGAACGTAGAAACGTATAATTTAAAATATGAATACATATATCCACATAACACATAATAATTATTATATATATATTATTACAAAAAAAAATAATAATATAGGTCATGGAAATGACGTGGCACACTAACAGTTAACGGTCGTTAAATAGTTAACGAAAGAAAATAACGGAAAAAGTAGGGTCGTGACAGTACCTCCCCGTTACGGAAATTTCGTCCCGAAATTTAAGCAGGCGCAGGGGTTGACTCGGCATCTGAGAACAAATGCGGATACTTCTGCTTCATTTGGTCTTCACGCTCCCAAGTGAACTCGGGACCGCGTCTAGCGTTCCATCGGACCCGAACAATAGGAATTCTGCTCTGTTTAAGAGTCTTAACCTCTCGGTCCATGATCTCAACTGGCTCCTCAATAAAATGCAATTGCTTGTCAACTTGAAGTTCCTCCAAAGGAATAGTCTGATCAAATTCAGCCAAACACTTCTTTAAGTTCGAAATATGGAAAACATCGTGAACAGCACTGAGTTCTTGTGGCAACTTCAAACGATAAGCCACCGGTCCAACTCTTTCAATGATCTCAAACGGTCCCACGAAACGAGGACTTAACTTCCCTCTTTTACCAAAACGAATAACACCCTTCCAAGGCGAAACTTTTAACATAACACGATCACCAACTTGAAATTCAACATCTTTCCTTCCTTTGTCGGCATAACTCTTTTGCCGACTTCTAGCAGTTCTCAACCTTTCTTTAATTTGAACAATCTTCTCAGTAGTCTCGTGAATAATCTCTGGACCTGTAAGTTGAGCATCCCCAACCTCATTCCAACAAATAGGAGATCTACATTTCCTACCGTATACTTGCGTGGTAGCTGTTGTTATAAGAAAACTCAGCTAACGGCAAATACTTATCCCACCCATTTCCAAAATCAATCACACAAGCTCGCAACATATCTTCTAATGTCTGAATGGTCCTCTCACTTTGACCATCCGTTTGAGGATGATAAGCGGTGCTCATATCCAATCTAGTGCCCAAGGCTTCTTGCAACGATTGCCAAAATCTCGATACAAATCGACTATCTCTGTCGGAAATTATAGAAACGGGAACACCATGCCTCGAAACAATCTCTTTCAAATACAAACGGGTGAGTTTCTCCATGGAATCGGTTTCCCTAATCGGCAAAAAGTGAGCCGACTTAGTGAGTCGATCTACAATCACCCAAATCGCATCGTAGCCACCCGAAACTCTTGGTAACTTAGTGATAAAATCCATAGTGATACCTTCCCACTTCCACTCGGGAATTTCTGGTTGTACCAACAATCCGGACGGTTTTTGATGTTCAGCTTTGACCTTAGAATAGGTCAAACACTTAGCCACATACGTAGCCACATCACCTTTCAAATTTGGCCACCAATACAGCTCCTTAAGATCATGGTACATCTTCCCTGAACCAGGATGAATAGAGTACCTAGACTTGTGAGCCTCATCCAAAACAAGTTGTCGCAGTTCACCAAACTTCGGAACCCAAAGACGTCCTACAAAGTACCTAGTACCATCTGCTCGAATCTCGAATTTCTTAGCCATACCTCTTACGTTTTCTTTCACAAAATTCTCTTCCTTTAAAGCTTCTTGTTGTGCCTCAAGAATCTGCCTTGCGAGGTTTGATCTAACTGTCATATTCAAGGCCCTAACCCTGCGAGGTTCAGTCCTTTCTTTACGACTCAATGCATCAGCCACAACATTGGCCTTACCCGGGTGATACAAAAGGTCACAATCGTAATCATTCAACGTCTCAATCCATCTTCGTTGTCTCATGTTCAACTGTTTCTGATCGAGGATATGTTGAAGACTTTTGTGATCTGTGTACACAGTACTCTTGACCCCATACAAATAATGTCTCCAAATCTTAAGTGCAAAAACAACGGCCCCCAACTCTAAATCATGAGTTGTATAGTTCTGCTCGTGAATCTTCAACTGACGTGATGCGTACGCAATAACCTTCTTTCGTTGCATCAAAACGCAACCATAGCCTTGTCGTGATGCGTCACAATAAACAACAAAATCATCATTACCCTCCGGTAGAGACAATATCGGAGCGGTGGTCAGTTTCTTCTTCAAAATCTGAAAAGCATTCTCCTGTTCATCCTTCCACTCATACTTCTTCCCTTTATGCGTTAAAGCAGTCAGAGGTTTCGCTATACGAGAGAAATCCTGGATGAACCTTCGATAGTAACCTGCCAATCCTAAGAACTGACGAATTTGAGTAGGAGTTTTCGGGGTTTCCCACTTTTCAATCGCCTCAATTTTAGCAGGATCAACTTGTATTCCTTGTTTGCTAACAATGTGACCAAGGAACTGAACTTCTCTTAACCAAAAAGCACACTTAGAAAACTTAGCGTACAACTCTTCTTTCTTTAACAAATAAAGCACTAACCTCAAATGTTCTTCGTGCTCTTCATCACTCTTAGAATAGATAAGAATGTCATCGATGAAAACTATAACGAACTTGTCCAGATAGGGTCTACACACACGGTTCATGAGGTCCATGAACATAGCAGGTGCATTTGTCAATCCGAACGGCATAACAAGAAATTCAAAGTGACCGTAACGGGTGCGAAAAGCAGTTTTTGAAACATCAGATTCTTTAACACGCAACTGATGATAGCCAGAACGAAGATCAATTTTTGAATAAACAGAAGAACCCTGAAGCTGATCGAACAGATCATCAATTCTCGGAAGAGGATAACGATTTTTAACAGTGAGCTTATTCAGTTCACGATAATCAATGCATAAACGAAAAGAACCATCCTTCTTCTTAACAAACAGAACAGGAGCTCCCCAAGGGGACGAACTAGGACGAATAAAACCTTTGTCTATCAACTCACGGAGTTGACTTGACAATTCTTGAAGTTCAGAAGGCGCAAGACGATAAGGAGCACGTGCTACAGGAGCAGCACCGGGAACAAGATCAATTTGAAATTCTACCGCGCGTTGCGGCGGAAGGCCAGGTAAGTCATCGGGAAACACCTCGGGAAAATCCCTGACAATATGAACGTCATCAACGTTCTTTACTTCCTTACTAGGATCAACAACATGAGCAAGAATAGCATGACAGCCTTTGCGAAGATGTTTTCGAACTTTCATACAGCTAATAAGGTTTAACTGTGTGCATTTCTTATCTCCAAAGACCATCAGTGGCTCTCCAATCACATCAGTAATACGAATAGCCTTATCATAACAGACGATCTCGGCACGGTTCGCGGACAACCAATCCATACCAATAACAATATCAAAACTACCAAGTTCAATCGGTATCAAATCTATCTCGAAATCCCTACCACCCAGATTAATGTTACACTTACGATGTACAGTCTTAGCAGTAAGTTCCTTACCATTAGCTACTTCAATAACATAAGTATTGTCTAAGAGAGTTAACGGCGTTTTGATTCTCGGACTTAATTTACTCGACACGAAACTTAAATCAGCCCCTGAATCAAATAGAACATAAACTGATAAATCGTTGACTGAGAACGTACCAGTAACAAGCTTAGGATCTTCCTCCGCATCCTTAGCATTAATGTTGAACGCTCGGCCGCGTGCAGTCTCTGCAGTCTTCTTGTTGGGACAAGCATCTCGGAAATGCCCCGGCTTCCCACACTCATAACAAACCCTCGGATTACCTCCATTATTCGATTTCCCATTACCGTTACCGTTACCACCTCTATTACCAACATTATTATTATTACCACCAGTCGCGGGAGTAGCAGACCCCGGCAAAAGCACTGTACAATCTTTAGCAATGTGCCCTTGCTTAGAGCACCTCTTACAAGTAACTGTGCAGTAACCATCATGAACTTTATAGCAACGAGGACACACACGCTGATTTCTGTTGTTAGCACCTGAGGTATCCTGTTTCTTCTGCTGATTTTGGTTTTGATTGCGGTTGTTATCCCACTTTCGTTTCCCATTTTCAGCCTTCTTGACAACCTCCTCACTACTTTCAACAACTGTAGTCTTGCTTCTTCTCAACACCTTGTCATTAAGTTTGTGGGCCATAGACATAGCGGCCTCAATAGTCTGGGGTTCACTGGACTCAACCCCGTGTTCAATCTTCTCGGACAAACCATCAATGTAAGCCTCAATTTTGCGGTCCTCATCCGCATAAACCCTAGGACACAGCAAAGTTAACTCGAAAAACCTTCGTTCATAGGTATCTAACTCGGTGCCATGCATTTTCAAATTCTTGAGCTCAACCTCTAGCTTCTTAAGCTCACCCCGAGGTCTATAGCGGGTGATCAATCTTTCCTTAAAATCATTCCAGGCCAAACCATAAGCTACATCGCTTCCCAAACTACTAACCAGATTGTTCCACCATGTCAAGGCACTATCCTTGAGAGTGCAACTAGCGAAACTAACTTTGTCCTCTTCACGAACTCGACTGACCCTGAAAATAGATTCGATTTTCTCGAACCAACGAGTAAGCCCTATTGGTCCTTCCGTACCACTGAATTCTTGAGGTCGACCAGCCATAAAAGTTTTGTGGGAGCATCCCACGTTGTTGTTCGCATTGGCGTTAACATTAGCATTTGCTGCCATAGCAGCAGCAATTCCTTCATTGATCAGGCGTTGCATACGCGCTTCAGTGGACTCTCTTGGAGGCATGATCTTCAAAATAGAATAACACATCCGTTAGTACCAAGAATAATACTAGTGTCATAAAGGAATAGATCAAAACACGAAAAGACTAACCATTAAGATATTAGTCAACTAACACTATGAGTAATAACATGACAGTTATGATTGTTATAGAAATAACCATCACATGCATACATATTTTATGATAACATCATACAACATACATAGCACCTAACATACATGAACATATATTACGCATAATATAACATGCCAAGAGCCACAACATCAGAAATAAAACATGATAATGATAATAGATGTCATAAAAATAACCATCCATACATAATGAAAAATATCCCATAACAAAATCTTAATAAAATCCTCGGCAAAACGCCGTACATAACCCAAAATGTATGTATAAAAAGGACATTAAGTCTGATGAAATAGATAATCAATATGAATAATCACATCACATTCGCTTAGAGCGGGTGTGATAAGCTGGTCCAGCATGAGTCTCAGCAGGATCCTCATACTTACGCAACTTCCCTTTCACAACATCCAACTCTTCCTTCAACACACGAACAGTGCTCTCGAGAGCCTCGAACTTAGCATTAACTTCTCGATCACGCTTGCGGTTCGCATCCTCAACCCTATGCTTGAAAGTGATAAAGTTACCCATGTCGGCACGGATCTCGTCCATAACTTCATTATGTGGCAAGGTGCGCAAACAATCACTAAGGGCGTTAATACGTGTCACCTCATTATAAGCCCGGTTCATATGAGTAATGGTAGAAAAATAGTAATGAACAGGATCATCGATCTCCGGTTGATTAGCATGACGTCTAGCAGGAGACGGTGGAGCAGGAGCAGCAACAGAGTTATCGCTCGAAGTCGACATCTGCAAACAGCAAAACCGCAAACCATATACCAAAAGATATGAAAGCTAATAATATAACTTATACGAAATGAAATGCATAATAATGCTATAGCAAAATGGTCGGGCTGTAGACTAGACTCTAATGCACCCTAATAACCACGGGTTGACCACATTAAGACCGCCTAGTTCCCTACAACCAGAGCTCTGATACCACATGTGACGACCCCGTCAAAACACTTAACGGATCCGTCAGTTGGTCCCATAGCTTGATCGGACTTAAATGAATTAAATAAACAAAGTTGCATTCTTTTATTTCAAAATGTTCCCCAAAAAGGAAACAAACCAAATTAAGTAGTTTGAAAACCAACCAACCATAATATGAAACCAAAAGTTGACACAAAACATTGCCAACAATCCCACAATTTAAATTATCCAAAATAGAATGCAAACTTAAGTTTCATAAATTGTTTCATAAAATCTGCCCAAATGCATGCAGACTCTTCTAACGACAGCGGAAGCATCAAATAACTCAAGTACCTGTGAAAACATGCAAGTAAACTGTCAACACAAAGGTTGAGTGAATTATAGGTTTAAATAAATAAGTAAACTTTAGACCACAAGATTTAAAAATGTTAGAAAACATTAAACATTATTCCATTATCAATGAGCCACCTGGTAACCACTTAACCCTTTATTTACCCTTGCCAAACACAATAAAAAAAATATACACTTGGACAGTGTATCTACAACAAATTACGAAGTACTAAACATTCCGATTATAAATTGCTAGCGCGACTAGCTCGAAATGGGGTTGTCAAACCCGATAGATCTATCCGTAGGATTCGCGTTCACCGGTAGAAACCAATGATTACAGTTACCAGACTAGGGAATATTTTTGTCCAACTCACAATGAATAATTAAATTTAACTGTTACTTGTGTCTAAACGTAAATAAAAATCTGCATGTAATCACATCCCAAAAATATACTTTGAAAAGTATGTAAAAACGGGACTATAACTCACCTTAAATAGCAACTGAAGAAATCTCACAAACACGCGAACAGCAAGTAAAGTAATGTGATCAAGAAAGATCACAACGCCGACCTATAAATAAAGCAGGTCGAAATAAATAACTAACTTAGGCCAAGTCTTAGTATGATAGCTATTGTACATGTTGCAAGTAGGCATAGAACATTACTCAGCAAGCATCGGTTTGATTGGAACAGCATAAGGACACACACTTTCTATTTTTAGAAAGTTTCTATTTTTAGCAGGTTTCCATTTTTGGAAAGTTTTCTATTTTAGGAAAGTTTCTATTTTTGGAAAGTTTCTATTTTAGAAAGTTCTATTTTTAGAAAGTTTTGAAGTTAGGAAAGTTTCCTTATTTAGAAAGTCAACAGAAGTCAACTGAAAGTCAAAGTCAACCGAAAGTCAACTCAAAAGTCAACCTTGGTCAAACATAGTCAACATTAATTTTAAAAGTGTAAGTTATAATAATAACATAGGTTATAATGTTATTTAAAGTCAAAAGTGTATAATAATGTCTTAACATAAGTTTAATTAAATAAAATGAATTATTAAAGTTAATATAAGTTGAAATGTTATAATTAGTATAACATAAGTATTTAATTAATTAATTAAATATCAATCATAATATAAATATTATTAATTTATAATAAATTTTAAATCATATCATAAGTATTATTAATTAATAATGAATTATTAATCATATCATAAGTTTCTAATTAAAATTATTAAATCATAAGTATTTAATAATTAAGTCATAATTAAATAATAATTAAGTCTTATAATAATTAAATAATTATTTAATATTTATTATAAGTCTTTTAATAATTTCGCAAAAACAAATTTAATACTTATCATAAGTATTTTCCTTTAATAATGAAAGTATTATTAATCATAAGTCTAATTAAAATGTTAATGAAATTATAATTAATAATTAAATGATATAATAAATATTTATATCATAAGTTTTAAATAATAATAATTACTTCCTTTATCTTAAGTAATTAATTAATAATGAATTCCATAAATTTTATCATAAGTTTAATCATTAACCATAAGTTTTAAGTTTAAAAGTTCGCCGGGTCGTATCTTGAGCCCCGGGCGTCGGTTTCGGGCAAGCCACATATGTAACTTCACCTACTCAAACCACCCGACACATTTATGAACTCAAGAACACTCCAAGAACAGTCCCTAGGTCGTGGATATCAGCCATGACATCAATTGGGAAAATCATCTTACTCAAAACAGTAATTCGGGCAAAACGGGTGAACCGTGGCTCGGATTTAGGTGACCCGAACATGAATATTCGTCTCACCATCAGTCCTAACCAAATGAGGCACCCTAAAGACACCAAGGATGGTCACAAAGTCGGACCCAACCTTGTTCATGCCAAGAACACCTTTCAATCTTTAACAAAAACCAAATTAAGCATATCTAGGGCTCCGGGAATCGAAACGACATGAATCCGGAGTCTAAAATTAATGTCTTGATGAGAGGAACTCATTTATGTACTTTATTTTAACATTCATAACAGTTACAAAGTCAGAAAACACGAATCAAACTGCTGTCCAAAATTTACAAACCGAAATCATACGCAAACGAGTAACTCTACGCATTCAAACAACATTACAACAACTTATACATATCATACTAATCATATAACATATAAAATCAGTAATATATATGAAAAATCAAAAAGCTAGGGTTAGGGTTTATACCCTAATCGAGAATCAAAGTATATGATCGCGTAGAGAACGAAGAGGAGAACACGTTTATGTAGATGATCTCTTGATCCAAGCTAGCTTTTTGATGAAGATGGTGGTTTATGGTGGTGATGGTGGCGGCACAAAGAGGGAGGAGAGGAGAGGGTGAGAGCAAAAATAAAACTAGGTCTTGAAAAATTGGGAAAGTGATAAACAAAATCTCAAAAAAAGAAAAATAAGGAGAAGGGATCCCCTCCCCCCCTTGGCTTCGGCCGAAATTGCTTGGGGGTGGGCCCCATGGGTCCAATTTTGCTAAATGGTGAAATCCTTGTGGCCCGAGATCCCGTACGAAGCCTGAAACGCGAAAACACGCTTACGCGATTAAAATCCGGAAAGATAACGAACGCGCGACGAAAAATAAATATAAATACACCTACTAATAATATGACCTTAAAATATCATATTTAAAATATTTAGGATTTAAAAATCCAGAAAACTCGACCGTTGGTTTAAAAACCGAAAAGATTCGCCGGATGGAAATCCGCGGAACGTAGAAACGTATAATTTAAAATATGAATACATATATCCACATAACACATAATAATTATTATATATATATTATTACAAAAAAAAATAATAATATAGGTCATGGAAATGACGTGGCACACTAACAGTTAACGGTCGTTAAATAGTTAACGAAAGAAAATAACGGAAAAAGTAGGGTCGTGACACCAAGACAGTATTCGTCCTCTACTCCCGAATTCTAACCAGATAGGGTTATTAGAAGAAGTTACAAGACTTCGAACTAAATACCAAGAATTTACAAACCTTACGGAGGAATGGGTAGAACAAATCCATAGACTCGAGCAAAAAGTAGAAACCCTGGAGGAAACAGTGCACGATTTGGAAGCTAGGCTCACACCTACTACCCAAGTACCACAAGCAACACCAGCAACATAACCAGCACCACTAGTACCAACAATACCACCAACATCACCAACACCACAAGCATTGTAAGCACCATCAGCATCACCACCAACAACATCAGCATCACCAACAACAACATCTGCATTTCACGCCTCAACATCACACTCAGTACCTCGGATATCAACATCATACGCCCCATAGATACCAAGGAATATTAGTAATAATGAGTTAAGATGTATTGACTCGTTCTTCCTGAAGAATTATATATGTATACTTTATATATATATATATATATATATATATGGTTTGAAACAATAATAAATCTTTTCGTACTAAGCTATTACGTGTAAATCTTAACTAGTATGTACTACTTGGTTAATTCATATCACTAATATGCTATAATGTACATCCTTCGTTAATGACTTAATGATCGTTAATCACTGCTTCAGCACAATAAACTTCATTTCATAATAAATCAAGTGTATTATTCAAATACGTGTCTGATTTTACACTTCCATTTTCGATGTACTCGAAACTTTTTAGAAAACATTATTCGTGTCTTGTGAATTTCACAAGAATTCCACGAGCACCAACATCATATACCGAGGTATATCAATAACAATGAACGATGAAGTATTGATTCATAACTCCATTAAAGAAATATTCCGCGACGATTATGTAATCTCTCAAGTTTTGAAGATTATTTATTCTTGTTCTAACCGCAAATCAAATGATTTTAATATTATATTAACTCATTAAATCTATATTATATTTGAAGAATACATATATGAACGTATATCTCCATAAAGATTGTAATTAAAGTTCTTTTGTACAAACTGTTAATTGTGAAAATATTTTAACGGGTAGGTAATATCCGAGAAATATTTATATCTCACATTAATATGTTGCATTGTACATTCTTCAATTCTGATTCAATAATCAGTAACTATACTACTTACGTTCACAAGATATATGTATCCGTTCACTAAAGAACAACCATTTTCGTACAAATTCAATTACATATTCTAATTTTGACATATCAGAATCCAAGTAAAGCTTTAGCAGGTGTTATCTTCCTAAAGATTACTAAATTAATATATATATTCATTCGTATTTTGTGATGAATTATCATGTCAAACCACCAAAATTAGAACCATTGATGGTTACATCCTACGCTTAAACACTTCAAATTCAAAATTCTTGAAAACACCTCGGATTGATAATCAATGATTTAGATTCGTTAACCTTGAGAATGCTGACGAAGCAGCAAAAGCTATAGGTGGTCTTAATGGCCAAAAGTTTGATGATAAAGAATGACATATTGAAAAAGCTCAGATTTAGAACTGAAAAACGGATTGAGCTAACCATGAAGGAGACCATGGACAAATCACAAGGACTAAACCTGTAATCAAAGAATCTAGATGATTCGAATTCTGATGAAAACCACAAAAGATCTCCTTACGCATTCTAAATCCTTACAGAAGAATTTTCCTCATTATCATTGGATCTTAGAAAATTCTAAGATATCATCGTATCTTTCGTTATAAATATCCTCTATATTTCTGAAGATACCTTCATAACTATTCTTGTCCGAAATTATTTATCACTTCGCACTATCTGTGTTACATAATAAAGGAAACTGTTTTAGTTTCTATATTTCTATAACATACAAGTTTAAATTTTGAATGATTTGAGGTAGTGTTGGGAATTGAAGCATGTGTTAGTATAATATAATGACGTCAGGCCAACGTGATTATATTACAGTAAGTCATGCTAAATTTTTAATGGAAGATGATGATTCATAGACTTTATAATCATCATTTGCTATGTTACATGACTTTTACATTCTACTTAACCTCTGAACATATCAAGAACATATATTCTTGATAGTTCTATCCTTAGTAATTCTAGTAATTTGACAAATCAAATCGTGCTATTACCTTTCCTTCTGCTTTGTATATTATGATCATTCGAAACTCCATACCTACGAATTCTAGACCATTATTCGCTTGACTTGAAGTCGGGAAGGAAAAACAAGAGCATAGAGCTCCGACATATAAGGGAAAATATAAATCCCGATAACAACACGGAAATTACAAACCGTATATATCAATGCGTATAGTAACATAAAGACACGGGAGAATTAAAAACACTATAACCCTAAGGTAATTGTAGAAGTAAACAGATTCCTCTGGGGGTAAATGAAAAAGAAGAATGACAGAAACGATAGTCAAAAAAATATTCAGGATAAGAAC
Organism: Rutidosis leptorrhynchoides; assembly: GCF_046630445.1. Taxonomy (NCBI): domain Eukaryota; kingdom Viridiplantae; phylum Streptophyta; class Magnoliopsida; order Asterales; family Asteraceae; genus Rutidosis; species Rutidosis leptorrhynchoides. The sequence goes on from NC_092343.1 coordinate 309,287,585, forward strand.
TGGATGGAGCATTTTCACAATCTTTGGAAGTATGAATCGAGAAAGAAAGTATAGAAGTGGTGAAGATAATGAAACAGAAGAAGCTAATTTATAGCAAAATTCTAGACACAACAATCAAGGCAATTTTAATTTTCTTAATTACCGGAGAATCAAATCTTATACAGATTATAAAGATTTCCTTTAAATCCCTTGAATTCCAGAAACCACCTTTAATTATGTCAAAAGTTAAGGCAAACTGATATTTCCTTATTTCAAACTTTTAAGATAACTTCATTTATACTCTTCCTATAATCGAATCGTTTTATCCATATTACCCAATGTTGATAAAACAATATTTTCAACTCATATTCATCATTCTTGTTGTAAAGAATGACAATCTCTATCAAATTTCACGACTATGATTTTCATGAGCTCCTCTCTATTTTGTCTACCCTAGCGTGGTGGCATAAACGCTCAAGGTTTAAATGAGCTCGATATTATTCATAACACATTTTATATATCCAATTTACTGAAATGACTTGTATAACATCATCATTTTGAATGATCTCCGCATTAATAATAAAATGCACTTCGTAGAAGAACTTGTAGAAATTATGGTTTGTATGATTTTAATTCTTGAAACAGAACAATATTCTATCCGTTGGAATTCACGCAAGGCCCCGAGCATACCTGGGAACGTGAAAACCAAATAAAACGTAAATATCCTGGCCTATGTACGAACAACACCGATTAATGGCAACAACTAAATTTCGGGATGAAATTTCTTTTAACGGGGAGGTACTATAACAACCCTCATATTTCCATACCTGAATTGACTAATTTGACTATAGGGTTGTTATCCATACGTAATATATAATTAAATTTGACATTGATCAAATATTTATTTTTAGTCGACACTTTTTTTTAACTAAAGTTTACACTAATTATATAAAATAACTTTAGTTAATATTAATATTAATGCGTATTATATTTAAAACTATATGATACATAATTATTAATTAAATGATAAGTTATTTTAATCATTATATATATATATATATATATATATATATATATATATATATATATATATATATATATATTTTTAGCTTATAAAAAAAGAGATTTTTTTATAAATAAAATAATGAGCCCATGATTTTTGACTAAATATTTTCAAAAATAAAAACTTATTAAAAACATTTTTAACATGTTTTTATTTTTTGTCAAAATTGGCACCTTTATTTTATTTATATTTTTTCTTTTCACCAAACATTTTTTTTCTATAAATACCCACTTCCATTTCATAAAATTTTTTATCAAATCTTTGGAAAAACTCTCTCACAAACTTGGGAAAGTACTTGAGGTATTTTCTATATTTTTTATCGAATTGCTTTTATTTTTTTGTATATTCTTTAAAAATTCAAATTTAATATATATAAATTATTTTTACATGTTATAATTAGTATTATAAGTATTATGATGTATAAAAATAATTTTGATAATTTATGGAATATTATTTATAATTAAATACGAATTATGTAGTATTTAAAAATAAAATTAATATAAAATTCGTAATAAAATATTAAACAGCAATAAAAATAATTATAATTTTTTTTTGAGATTATTATACTTTTATAAACAAGCAAAAATTATAAAAATTAAATAAATGGGAAGATTAATATTTAAAAAGAATTTACTTTTGCATTATTCTAAACCGAGAGAAATAATAAAGAAAATACAAAATAAATGCAAATGTGTATTAAATATTTTTATAAAAATTTTATATGATTAGTAGAATCACTAGATACTTTAAAAAAAATATAAAAATTAATTTTAAATTATTTTTCCTATATATTTAATTATAGGCCGATTACAATGGTTAAATAATTAGAAAACATTAAATAAATAATATTTTGATATAAAATTTGATTTAATAATTTTTATAACATTTTTACATAATATAGAACCTGTAAAAAATATAAAATTATTTATTTAGGTCGATTTATTATTTATTACCTAATTAAATTTGATTAATATAAACCGAGTATATATATAAAGAAAAGTGGGAAATAAATACAAAAATTTGATAAAATTATTTTTATAAAATATCCTACTGAATTGTATAATTAACTAAGTTTATAAAAATTATAAATATAATATTTAATGAATTAATATTCTAATTAACATATATTAGTATGATTTTCGATTAACATAAGTATATTACATATACTAAATTAATATTATTATTATAACTTACGGTTAATAACTAAGTATACTATATAATAAAGTATAATACTTATAATGTAAGTTAATAACAATACATTATTAATAAACACTTATTTTATAACTATATTAATGTAATAATAATAACTTATAGTATATAATATAAGATAATCAAATTGTTAATACATTAATAAATATAATATAACATATATAATAACATATAAACCTAAAGTGAAGGTTAATCAAAGATAATGTACAATTCATGTGAACTTCATCGCTACTCACGGTCGTAAGTGAATGATGTCTAGGTTGTCATTTATGGGTAAGCTTGTGGATCTCGAATGCCATGACTTAGATTCTGGTCAAGAGTCCTGGGCCCCCGGTTACATCTGGTCATTCCTGACTTATTTGATAGCAAAGAAGTTTGAGTAAAGTTATACAACGTCTTGCTAAAGATTAACCCGAACTTTCTAAAATTGGAAAATTACTATAAGTGGAAACTTTCCATAAATAGTAACCTTCCGAAAATGGAAATTCTTTAGTGAACCATTACTATCAGTATAGTACTATATACTATTGTCTGTTAGGCAATGTCTGATCATACGTTCTATCTCTAGGTTGAGATCTCGGTCACGTCCTTCCATTCAATTCTTTCGTGGAATACTCTTTTGTGCTACTAAGGTGATTTTCATAGCCCCACTTTTTACTGTTTCATAACTGTTTTACAACTTTTGGGGTGAGACACATGCTTACTTTATAACTGTTTTATGCTTAGACACAAGTACTAAATTATTAACTATGTTGTCATGCTTTGATTCATGCTAAATCCCTACCGTAATATCGTTAATTGCTACGTTTAAATGCAAACTTAATTATTGTGAGTAGGCCTATTGAGAGTAACGTCTCTAACCATTCGACCGTTGGTCTTTGGTTACATAATAATGATTCCACGACACTGACAGTACAAGGTGTCATAGGGTAAACTTGTTTAGTAGTGATATTACAAAATGCAGCAACACTTTTAGATTGATATTTCTATATCAATCAACTTTAAACTAAATCTTGTGGTCTAAAACTTTGGATATTATTTATAAACCTGTGAATTTCACTCAACCTTTTTGGTTGACACTTTAAGCATGTTTTGTCTCAGGTGATGATTGAGCTAGCTGTTTGCAACTTTGTGATGATAGATTTGATGCTTGCATGGAGTCCACATCGCATATTATATTTTAGTTCATAAACATTTATTTTACGTTTTAATAATAATGTAAACATGTATTACTGCTTCCGCTGTTTTATTAACAAAGGTTTTATTTAAAAAGTCTCATATAGAGTCGTTCTCGTTTATACAACTGTGTTATGATATGATTGGTCACAATTACCCCTGGTCCATTTTGGGGGGTGTGACATTATGTTGTAAACTAAAATGTGACAATGAAAGTGCAATCAAACTTGCTTCAAATCCTGTGTTTCATGCCCGTACTAAGCATATAGAAATGCGATATCATTTTATTCGTGAAAAGGTTCTTAGCAGGGAGATCGAGCTAGCAAACGTAAGGACAAATGCTCAAGTAGCCGACATCTTTACTAAAGCTCTAATGAAAGCCAAGTTCATGGAATTTTAAGAGGCGTTGGGGATTGTTGATTGGGAGTTTGTGAAATGTCCCGTTCTTATTGATTAAAAACGTTCCATATTAATTGATTTCGTTGCGAGGTTTTGACCTCTATATGAGACGTTTTTCAAAGACTGCATTCATTTTAAAACAAACCATAACCTTTATTTCATCAATAAAGGTTTAAAAAGCTTTACGTAGATTATCAAATAATGATAATCTAAAATATCCTGTTTACACACGACCATTACATAATGGTTTACAATACAAATATGTTACAACAAAATAAGTTTCTTGAATGCAGTTTTTACACAATATCATACAAGCATGGACTCCAAATCTCGTCCTTATTTAAGTATGCGACAGCGGAAGCTCTTAATAATCACCTGAGAATAAACATGCTTAAAATGTCAACAAAAATGTTGGTGAGTTATAGGTTTAACCTATATATATCAAATCATAATAATAGACCACAAGATTTCATATTTCAATACACATCCCATACATAGAGATAAAAATCATTCATATGGTGAACACCTGATAACCGACATTAACAAGATGCATATATAAGAATATCCCCATCATTCCGGGACACCCTTCGGATATGATATAAATTTCGAAGTACTAAAGCATCCGGTACTTTGGATGGGGTTTGTTAGGCCCAATAGATCTATCTTTAGGATTCGCGTCAATTAGGGTGTCTGTTCCCTAATTCTTAGATTACCAGACTTAATAAAAAGGGGCATATTCGATTTCGATAATTCAACCATAGAATGTAGTTTCACGTACTTGTGTCTATTTTGTAAATCATTTATAAACCCTGCATGTATTCTCATCCCAAAAATATTAGATTTTAAAAGTGGGACTATAACTCACTTTCACAGATTTTTACTTCGTCGGGAAGTAAGACTTGGCCACTGGTTGATTCACGAACCTATAACAATATATACATATATATCAAAGTATGTTCAAAATATATTTACAACACTTTTAATATATTTTGATGTTTTAAGTTTATTAAGTCAGCTGTCCTCGTTAGTAACCTACAACTAGTTGTCCACAGTTAGATGTACAGAAATAAATCGATAAATATTATCTTGAATCAATCCACGACCCAGTGTATACGTATCTCAGTATTGATCACAACTCAAACTATATATATTTTGGAATCAACCTCAACCCTGTATAGCTAACTCCAACATTCACATATAGAGTGTCTATGGTTGTTCCGAAATATATATAGATGTGTCGACATGATAGGTCGAAACATTGTATACGTGTCTATGGTATCTCAAAATTACATAATATACAATACAAGTTGATTAAGTTATGGTTGGAATAGATTTGTTACCAATTTTCACGTTGCTAAAATGAGAAAAATTATCCAATCTTGTTTTACCCATAACTTCTTCATTTTAAATCCGTTTTGAGTGAATCAAATTGCTATGGTTTCATATTGAACTCTATTTTATGAATCTAAACAGAAAAAGTACAGGTTTATAGTCGGAAAAATAAGTTACAAGTCGTTTTTGTAAAGGTAGTCATTTCAGTCGAAAGAACGACGTCTAGATGACCATTTTAGAAAACATACTTCCACTTTGAGTTTAACCATAATTTTTGGATATAGTTTCATGTTCATGATAAAAATCATTTTCTCAGAATAACAAATTTTAAATCAAAGTTTATCATAGTTTTTAATTAACTAACCCAAAACAGCCCGCGGTGTTACTACGACGGCGTAAATCCGGTTTTACGGTGTTTTTCGTGTTTCCAGGTTTTAAATCATTAAGTTAGCATATCATATAGATATAGAACATGTGTTTAGTTGATTTTAAAAGTCAAGTTAGAAGAATTAACTTTTGTTTGCGAACAAGTTTAGAATTAACTAAACTATGTTCTAGTGATTACAAGTTTAAACCTTCGAATAAGATAGCTTTATATATATGAATCGAATGATGTTATGAACATCATTACTACCTTAAGTTCCTTGGATAAACCTACTGGAAAATAGAAAAATGGATCTAGCTTCAATGGATCCTTGGATGGCTCGAAGTTCTTGAAGCAGAATCATGACACGAAAACAAGTTCAAGTAAGATCATCACTTGAAATAAGATTGTTATAGTTATAGAAATTGAACCAAAGTTTGAATATGATTATTACCTTGTATTAGAATGATAACCTACTGTAAGAAACAAAGATTTCTTGAGGTTGGATGATCACCTTACAAGATTGGAAGTGAGCTAGCAAACTTGAAAGTATTCTTGATTTTATGTAACTAGAACTTGTAGAATATATGAAGAACACTTAGAACTTGAAGATAGAACTTGAGAGAGATCAATTAGATGAAGAAAATTGAAGAATGAAAGTGTTTGTAGGTGTTTTTGGTCGTTGGTGTATGGATTAGATATAAAGGATATGTAATTTTGTTTTCATGTAAATAAGTCATGAATGATTACTCATATTTTTGTAATTTTATGAGATATTTCATGCTAGTTGCCAAATGATGGTTCCCACATGTGTTAGGTGAATCACATGGGCTGCTAATAGCTGATCATTGGAGTGTATATACCAATAGTACATACATCTAAAAGCTGTGTATTGTACGAGTACGAATACGGGTGCATACGAGTAGAATTGTTGATGAAACTGAACGAGGATGTAATTGTAAGCATTTTTGTTAAGTAGAAGTATTTTGATAAGTGTATTGAAGTCTTTCAAAAGTGTATAAATACATATTAAAACACTACATGTATATACATTTTAACTGAGTCGTTAAGTCATCGTTAGTCGTTACATGTAAGTGTTGTTTTGAAACCTTTAGGTTAACGATCTTGTTAAATGTTGTTAACCCAATGTTTATAATATCAAATGAGATTTTAAATTATTATATTATCATGATATTATCATGTACGAATATCTCTTAATATGATATATATACATTAAATGTCTTTACAACGATAATCGTTACATATATGTCTCGTTTAAAAATCATTAAGTTAGTAGTCTTGTTTTTACATATGTAGTTCATTGTTAATATACTTAATGATATGTTTACTTATCATAGTATCATGTTAACTATATATATATCCATATATATGTCATCATATAGTTTTTACAAGTTTTAACGTTCGTGAATCACCGGTCAACTTGGGTGGTCAATTGTCTATATGAAACATATTTCAATTAATCAAGTCTTAATAAGTTTGATTGCTTAACATGTTGGAAACATTTAATCATGTAAATATCAATCTCAATTAATATATATAAACATGGAAAAGTTCGGGTCACTACAGTACCTACCTGTTAAATAAATTTCGTCCCGAAATTTTAAGCTGTTGAAGGTGTTGACGAATCTTCTGGAAATAGATGCGGGTATTTCTTCTTCATCTGATCTTCACGCTCCCAGGTGAACTCGGGTCCTCTACGAGCATTCCATCGAACCTTAACAATTGGTATCTTGTTTTGCTTAAGTCTTTTAACCTCACGATCCATTATTTCGACGGGTTCTTCGATGAATTGAAGTTTTTCGTTGATTTGGATTTCATCTAACGGAATAGTGAGATCTTCTTTAGCAAAACATTTCTTCGAATTCGAGATGTGGAAAGTGTTATGTACAGCCGCGAGTTGTTGAGGTAACTCAAGTCGGTAAGCTACTGGTCCGACACGATCAATAATCTTGAATGGTCCAATATACCTTGGATTTAATTTCCCTCGTTTACCAAATCGAACAACGCCTTTCCAAGGTGCAACTTTAAGAATGACCATCTCTCCAATTTCAAATTCTATATCTTTTCTTTTAATGTCAGCGTAGCTCTTTTGTCGACTTTGGGCGGTTTTCAATCGTTGTTGAATTTGGATGATCTTCTCGGTAGTTTCTTGTATAATCTCCGGACCCGTAATCTGTCTATCCCCCACTTCACTCCAACAAATCGGAGACCTGCACTTTCTACCATAAAGTGCTTCAAACGGCGCCATCTCAATGCTTGAATGGTAGCTGTTGTTGTAGGAAAATTCTGCTAACGGTAGATGTCGATCCCAACTGTTTCCGAAATCAATAACACATGCTCGTAGCATGTCTTCAAGCGTTTGTATCGTCCTTTCGCTCTGCCCATCAGTTTGTGGATGATAGGCAGTACTCATGTCTAGACGAGTTCCTAATGCTTGCTGCAATGTCTGCCAGAATCTTGAAATAAATCTGCCATCCCTATCAGAGATAATAGAGATTGGTATTCCATGTCTGGAGACGACTTCCTTCAAATACAGTCGTGCTAACTTCTCCATCTTGTCATCTTCTCTTATTGGCAGGAAGTGTGCTGATTTGGTGAGACGATCAACTATTACCCAAATAGTATCAAAACCACTTGCAGTCCTTGGCAATTTAGTGATGAAATCCATGGTAATGTTTTCCCATTTCCATTCCGGGATTTCGGGTTGTTGAAGTAGACCTGATGGTTTCTGATGCTCAGCTTTGACCTTAGAACACGTCAAACATTCTCCTACGTATTTAGCAACATCGGCTTTCATACCCGGCCACCAAAAATGTTTCTTGAGATCCTTGTACATCTTCCCCGTTCCAGGATGTATTGAGTATCTGGTTTTATGAGCTTCTCTAAGTACCATTTCTCTCATATCTCCAAATTTTGGTACCCAAATCCTTTCAGCCCTATACCGGGTTCCGTCTTCCCGAATATTAAGATGTTTCTCCGATCCTTTGGGTATTTCATCCTTTAAATTTCCCTCTTTTAAAACTCCGTGTTGCGCCTCCTTTATTTGAGTAGTAAGGTTATTATGAATCATTATATTCATAGATTTTACTCGAATGGGTTCTCTGTCCTTCCTGCTCAAGGCATCGGCTACCACATTTGCCTTCCCCGGGTGGTAACGAATCTCAAAGTCGTAATCATTCAATAATTCAATCCACCTACGCTGCCTCATATTCAGTTGTTTCTGATTAAATATGTGTTGAAGACTTTTGTGGTCGGTATATATAATACTTTTGACCCCATATAAGTAGTGCCTCCAAGTCTTTAATGCAAAAACAACCGCGCCTAATTCCAAATCATGCGTCGTATAATTTTGTTCGTGAATCTTCAATTGTCTAGACGCATAAGCAATCACCTTCGTTCGTTGCATTAATACACAACCAAGACCTTGCTTTGATGCGTCACAATAAATCACAAAATCATCATTCCCTTCAGGCAATGACAATATAGGTGCCGTAGTTAGCTTTTTCTTCAATAACTGAAACGCTTTCTCTTGTTCATCATTCCATTCAAATTTCTTCCCTTTATGCGTTAATGCAGTCAAGGGTTTTGCTATTCTGGAAAAGTCTTGGATGAACCTTCTGTAGTAACCAGCTAGTCCTAAAAACTGGCGTATGTGTTTCAGAGTTTTCGGGGTTTCCCACTTTTCAACAGTTTCTATCTTTGCCGGATCCACCTTAATACCTTCTTTGTTCACTATGTGACCGAGGAATTGAACTTCTTCCAACCAAAATGCACACTTTGAAAACTTAGCGTACAATTCTTCCTTCCTCAATACTTCTAACACCTTTCTCAAATGTTCACCGTGTTCTTGGTCATTCTTTGAGTAAATAAGTATGTCATCAATAAAAACAATGACAAACTTGTCAAGGTATGGTCCACACACTCGGTTCATAAGGTCCATGAACACAGCTGGTGCATTAGTTAAACCAAACGGCATGACCATAAACTCGTAATGACCGTAACGTGTTCTGAAAGCAGTCTTTGGAATATCATCTTCTTTCACCCGCATTTGATGATACCCGGAACGTAAGTCAATCTTTGAATAAACAGAAGAGCCTTGTAGTTGATCAAATAAGTCGTCGATTCTCGGTAGTGGGTAGCGGTTCTTGATGGTAAGTTTGTTCAACTCTCGGTAGTCGATACACAACCTGAATGTACCATCTTTCTTCTTGACAAACAAAACAGGAGCTCCCCAAGGTGATGTGCTTGGTCGAATGAAACCATGCTCTAAAAGTTCTTGTAATTAGCTTTGCAGTTCTTTCATCTCGCTGGGTGCGAGTCTGTAAGGAGCACGAGCTATTGGTGCAGCTCCTGGTACAAGATCTATTTGAAATTCAACGGATCGATGTGGGGGTAATCCCGGTAATTCTTTCGGAAATACATCGGGAAATTCTTTTGCAATGGGAACATCATTGATGCTCTTTTCTTCAGTTTGTACTTTCTCGACGTGTGCTAGAACAGCATAGCAACCTTTTCTTATTAGTTTTTGTGCCTTCAAATTACTAATAAGATGTAGCTTCGTGTTGCCCTTTTCACCGTACACCATTAAGGGTTTTCCTTTTTCTCGTATAATGCGAATTGCATTTTTGTAACAAACGATCTCTGCTTTCACTTCTTTCAACCAGTCCATACCGATTATCACATCAAAACTCCCTAACTCTACTGGTATCAAATCAATCTTAAATGTTTCGCTAACCAGTTTAATTTCTCGATTCCGACATATATTATCTGCTGAAATTAATTTACCATTTGCTAATTCGAGTAAAAATTTACTATCCAAAGGCGTCAATGGACAACTTAATTTAGCACAAAAATCTCTACTCATATAGCTTCTATCCGCACCCGAATCAAATAAAATGTAAGCAGATTTATTGTCAATAAGAAACGTACCCGTAACAAGCTCCGGGTCTTCCTGTGCCTCTGCCGCATTAATATTGAAAACTCTTCCGCGGCCTTGTCCATTCGTGTTCTCCTGGTTCGGGCAATTTCTAATAATGTGGCCCGGTTTTCCACATTTATAACAAACTACATTGGCATAACTTGCTCCGACACTACTTGCTCCGCCATTACTCGTTCTGACACCATTTGTTCCTTTCGTTCTATTAACCCCTGGTCCATAGACCTCACACTTCGCCACGCTATGACCATTTCTTTTACACTTGTTGCAAAATTTGGTGCAGAACCCCGAGTGATACTTTTCACACCTTTGGCATAGCTGCTTCTGATTGTTGTTGTTGTTGCGGTTATTATTGTTGTTGGGATGATTGTTGTAGTTGATGTTGTTGTTGTTGTTGTTGTTGTTGTTGTTGTTGTTGTTGTTGGGCCGTTTGTTGTAGTTGCGATTGATGTTGCGATTGTTGGGGTAATTGTTGCGATTATTGTTGTAATTGCTGTTGTTGTTGTATTGATGATTCTTATCACCGTTTTCCTCCCACTTTCTTTTGACTTGCTTCACATTGGTCTCTTCGGCAGTCTGTTCTTTAATTCTTTCTTCAATCTGGTTCACTAGTTTGTGAGCCATTCTACATGCCTGTTGTATGGAGGCGGGCTCGTGTGAACTTATATCTTCTTGGATTCTTTCCGGTAATCCTTTCACAAACGCGTCGATCTTCTCTTCCTCATCTTCGAATGCTCCCGGACACAATAAGCACAATTCTGTGAATCGTCTTTCGTACGTGGTAATATCAAATCCTTGGGTTCGTAACCCTCTAAGTTCTGTCTTGAGCTTATTGACCTCGGTTCTGGGACGGTACTTCTCGTTCATCAAGTGCTTGAATGCTGACCACGATAGTGCGTACGCATCGTCTTGTCCCACTTGCTCTAGATAGGTATTCCACCATGTTAACGCAGAACCTGTGAAGGTATGCGTAGCGTACTTCACTTTGTCCTCTTCAGTACACTTACTTATGGCAAACACCGATTCGACCTTCTCGGTCCACCGTTTCAATCTGATCGGTCCTTCGGTTCCATCAAATTCCAAAGGTTTGCAGGCAGTGAATTCTTTGTAGGTGCATCCTACACGATTTCCTGTACTGCTAGATCCAAGGTTATTGTTGGTATGTAGCGCAGCCTGTACTGCGGCTATGTTTGAAGCTAGAAAAGTACGGAATTCCTCTTCATTCATATTCACGGTGTGTCGAGTAGTCGGTGCCATTTCCTTCAAAATAGTCAAATGGAACAAGTTAATCATACAGAATATTAAGAGTAGTTAATAGTATTTCGTAGCATAATATGAACTCATTTATAAAAGCTTTTTCTTCATATTAGCGTTTTATAAGTTTAAATTCGGGTAGTACCTACCCGTTAAGTTCATACTTAGTAGCTAATATACAATTCAACTACTACAATTCTATATGAAAAACTGATTATAATAATATTTCGCGTTCAAACTTTTTCACAATATTTTACAAACTTACAATACCGCTTATTTTACATATAGCATGAAATATAGCACACAATAAATTTGATACAAGATGGTTGTGAAGATAATTCTAGCTAGTACACAAGTCGTTCAGCAAAGGCAATAAAGACACGTAATTCATACGTCCAGAAACAAGTCATGCATTCTGGTTTTACTAGGATTACTTCCCATCCTTGGTCTTGTGGAACATAACCGTTATGGCCGTTGATAAGACAGTGTGTTGTAACGTCGTCAAAGGGACGAGGGTTACGTAATGTCCAACAGTCCCGTAACAATCTAAAAACCTCATTTCTTACCCCAATTACCGACTCCGTCACTTGTGGGAACGTTTTGTTTAATAGTTGTAGCCCAATGTTCTTGTTCTCACTTTGGTGAGAAGCGAACATTACTAATCCGTAAGCATAACATGCTTCTTTATGTTGCATGTTAGCCGCTTTTTCTAAATCACGAAGTCCAATATTCGGATATTTTGAGTCAAAATAATTTCTTAACCCATTGCGTAAAATAGCATTTGGGTTCCCCGCAATATATGCGTCAAAGTAAACACATCGTAACTTATGGATTTCCCAATGTGATATCCCCCATCTTTCGAACGAAAGCCTTTTATAAACCAAGGCATTCTTGGAACGTTCTTCGAATGTCTTACAAACTGATCTCGCCTTAAATAGTTGTGCCGAGGAATTCTGACCGACTCTAGACAAGATTTCATCAATCATGTCTCCGGGTAGGTCTCTTAAAATATTGGGTTGTCTATCCATTTTGTGTTTTTATACTGTAAAATAGACAAGAGTTAGATTCATAAAAAAAAATACTTATTAATACAAGCAATTTTTACATATATCATAAAGCATAAGCATACTATATTACATATATTACACCACACGAATACAACTATCTTATTCCGACTCGCTTGTTTCTTCTTGTTCGGTTTTGGTTCGTTTTGCCAAGTTTCTAGGGATATATGATGTTCCCCTAATACGAGCCGTCGTTGTCCACATTGGTTTAGAAAAACCTGGTGGTTTAGAGGTTCCCGGGTCATTGTTACAACTTAAGGACTTCGGGGTTGACGATACATATAAAGTTCATCGGGGTTGGAATTAGATTTCTCTATTTTTATGCCCTTTCCCTTATTATTTTCTTTTGCCTTTTTAAATTCAGTTGGGGTAATTTCTATAACATCATCGGAATTCTCGTCGGAATCCGATTCATCGGAGAATTGGTAATCCTCCCAATATTTTGCTTCCTTGGCGGAAACACCATTGACCATAATTAACCTTGGTCAGTTGGTTGAGGATTTTCTTTTACTTAACCGTTTTATTATTTCCCCCACCGGTTCTATTTCTTCATCCGGTTCCGATTCTTCTTCCGGTTCCGATTCTTCTTCCGGTTCCGACTCTTCTTCCGGTTCCTCTTCGGGAACTTGTGAATCAGTCCACGAATCATTCCAATTTACATTTGACTCTTCATTATTATTAGGTGAGTCAATGGGACTTGTTCTAGAGGTAGACATCTATCACATAATATCAAACGCGTTAAGAGATTAATATATCACATAATATTCACATGTTAAAAATATATAGTTTCCAACAAAATTTGTTAAGCAATCATTTTTTCAAGTAAACACGGTCGAAGTCCAGACTCACTAATGCATCCTAACAAACTCGATAAGACACACTAATGCAAAATTCTGGTTCTCTAAGACCAACGCTCGGATACCAACTGAAATGTCCCGTTCTTATTGATTAAAAACGTTCCATATTAATTGATTTCGTTGCGAGGTTTTGACCTCTATATGAGACGTTTTTCAAAGACTGCATTCATTTTAAAACAAACCATAACCTTTATTTCATCAATAAAGGTTTAAAAAGCTTTACGTAGATTACCAAATAATGATAATCTAAAATATCCTGTTTACACACGACCATTACATAATGGTTTACAATACAAATATGTTACAACAAAATAAGTTTCTTGAATGCAGTTTTTACACAATATCATACAAGCATGGACTCCAAATCTCGTCCTTATTTAAGTATGCGACAGCGGAAGCTCTTAATAATCACCTGAGAATAAACATGCTTAAAACGTCAACAAAAATGTTGGTGAGTTATAGGTTTAACCTATATATATCAAATCATAATAATAGACCACAAGATTTCATATTTCAATACACATCCCATACATAGAGATAAAAATCATTCATATGGTGAACACCTGATAACCGACATTAACGAGATGCATATATAAGAATATCCCCATCATTCCGGGACACCCTTCGGATATGATATAAATTTCGAAGTACTAAAGCATCCGGTACTTTGGATGGGGTTTGTTAGGCCCAATAGATCTATCTTTAGGATTCGCGTCAATTAGGGTGTCTGTTCCCTAATTCTTAGATTACCAGACTTAATAAAAAGGGGCATATTCGATTTCGATAATTCAACCATAGAATGTAGTTTCACGTACTTGTGTCTATTTTGTAAATCATTTATAAAACCTGCATGTATTCTCATCCCAAAAATATTAGATTTTAAAAGTGAGACTATAACTCACTTTCACAGATTTTTACTTCGTCGGGAAGTAAGACTTGGCCACTGGTTGATTCACGAACCTATAACAATATATACATATATATCAAAGTATGTTCAAAATATATTTACAACACTTTTAATATATTTTGATGTTTTAAGTTTATTAAGTCAGCTGTCCTCGTTAGTAACCTACAACTAGTTGTCCACAGTTAGATGTACAGAAATAAATCGATAAATATTATCTTGAATCAATCCACGACCCAGTATATACGTATCTCAGTATTGATCACAACTCAAACTATATATATTTTGGAATCAACCTCAACCCTGTATAGCTAACTCCAACATTCACATATAGAGTGTCTATGGTTGTTCCGAAATATATATAGATGTGTCGACATGATAGGTCGAAACATTGTATACGTGTCTATGGTGTAACATCCCGCGTTTTTCCGTTAAATTTATTTTAACACCGTCTTTTTTTTTTAAAATAACATCCCTCGTTATTTAATTTTAACGTCACCCGTTTACACGAGCGTTTTTAAAATATTCGTTTGGTTAATTCCCGCACCCGCTTTGAAACTCGAGGGACCAAAGTTGCAAAGGGGCCTAACTAGTGACTAGGTCAACTAGTCAAACCCCATCTCATCCATTCATTTTCACCAACACTTTCACCTTCTTCCTCCCTTTTTCTCTCTACTTCCCTTTTATGAACACAAAACCCTCAAACACAAATTCATCATCTAAAACCGAATCATGGAGCAAACATCAAAACAAATTGTACTTTTGGAATCCTCGTTTCATCCTCTTCGATTTGATACTAGTCTCATGGCATGGGGTAAGAATTTCTCATGAAACCCTAACTTGTTAAATTCGTTTTTAGACTTTTCAAGTGGTTAATTAGTGTCTATGGCTCGTAGGGATGTCGTGTATGTAATTTGTATGCTCGTTCTTCGTGTTTTGAAAATATGACATGAACACCCAAATGGGTCTAGCTTAATCTTGAGTTTTGGTTGCTCAAATGATGTTATAAGATAAAGTGTATGTGTTAAAAGTGTTAGTTACTTCATTAGCTTCGTTTTGATATGTTGGATGATGAAAAACTAGCTCAATAACATGAAATGTGTTTTTGGTGAATCGATTATCGTTTTGGTAGGAACTTGATGCGGTTGAATGCTAGTTGAGACACTTGTTTGAATGTATGCTAGTTAACTAGTTAAATTGTATGCGTAAATAGCTTCGAAATGGTGTGATGTATGCTAGCGTTTGATTAGTGAATCATAAGTCTCATTTGTGTCGAAGTTGATTTTGAAACGATAACGTGGCTAGTGATTTTGACGTAGTAAATGTTTATTGAAACTTGGAATATGCGTCTAGTTGCAATGTATGCGTTATTACCTTCAAAACGGCATATCATTTGTATGTTAAAAGTTCCCGAATCATAAAATGCGTTTCTTTGATTTTTGGTTGAAAATGATGAACTTTGATGATGTTTTCGATTTGGAAATTGTCGGTTATGATCTATGAAAAGTGTTTAGTTGTATTCCTTGTTAAAATACCTTTCCAACGATATAAGATACATGTTTAGGAGATTTGCGGTTTGTGAGTTAGGAATTTTTGAAGTTGGATTCGTGCATAAGTTGAAAACTGCAGAAAATAGCTGAACAGCATGGTGCGCGGCGCGCACCTTACCCGCGCGGCGCGCAGATTATGCTGGACAGATTCTGACCTCTTGGTCCCAATTCACGCGAAATGATTGACTAGTTCCCGACCTCCGATTCACATGAAACTTGTTTTAATATACTTGTATATGAATATTTAGCATAGAAAAATAGTTCGGGACCCGACCCGAACGCGTTGACTTTTTCGTTGACTTTGACCCGACCAAGTTTGACTTTTTGTCAAACTTAACCAATTAATTATGCAATCATTCTAACATGCTTTTATACTTGTATCTTGCATGAAACTTGACAATTTGATTCACATGCTATATTTAATCGAGTCGTAACGAGCCATAGGACTAATTGAACACATTTCGCCCGACCTTGTGTCGTAACCGGTTAATTGATATAACTTACTTGTTTAGGTCAAGGCTAAGCAACTTTCATGCACACGTTTACTTGTTGAAGTACTTTTATACTCGTGCACTCGAGGTGAGATCATAGTCCCACTTTTTACTCTTTTGAACTTACTTTTGGGATGAGAAAACATAAACGATTCTTTTGAACTAAGTGAACACAAGAACGGGAAAACAAACATTCTACATACGAGTTTAGAACGAAAATCCTCAATCCGATTATCATTAGTTACATCAGATGGTGTAAGCGAGAACTTATGTTATATGGCCATATGGGTTGACAACCCTCATCCTTGACGGTTCGCTACCGTCTACGGATAAAATATATTTTCGAGAATCAGTGTTTGTTCTAGCACTATGGATGGGGTATACAATGGATGGAATGTTAAGCTTTGATAATTGGGTGCTCGTGAATATTAACTTTTAGAATGTACTACTATTATTTCAACTTTGCAAATCTTGTGGTTCGACTTACTTTACCTTTACTCACTTACTTAAACCTATGATTTCACCAACGTTTTTGCGTTGACAGATTCTTCTATGTTTTCTCAGGTTTATACATGGCTACTTGATACATGCTTCCGCACTCTTTGATTACTTGATTGGAGTCTACCATGCATGCATACGCTAGGGATAGCACTTTTGGATTCAAACTTTTGTCTACTTACTTACGCTATTTATAGCAACTGTGATTTTAAACTAATTATGTCGCGAGTTATTTCAATCATACTTTACTACTTTTGTAAACTTTAACTTGTTGTCGATCCGTTGTTAAACTAAACTTGCAAGTCTTGTACCTTTCAAATGAATGCGACATAATTTTGGTCAAACGAGTCTCATATAGGGACTACGACCACGCAACGGGACCTAAGTTAATGGCGCCGTCAATAACGGTTTTGGTCGGGTCGTTACAAGTGGTATCAGAGCGTTGGTTGTAGGGAACTAGGACGTGCATTAGTGTGTCTAACAGAGTCGTTAGGACGCATTAGTGAGTCTAGACTACAACCGGATAGTTAGCATTTGCATTCTGACATACATTTGCTATAGATAGCACTTACTTGACTACTTGTGCATTATACTTGAATCATTCTTAGGCAAACTTTTTAATGGTACCCAACCTTCATCATACGAACTCGTATTCCGCCACTTTTTGGTAACACACGTAAATTCATGATTCATACACGTATGGATGACGACGACTTCATTAGTCACACTTGTTCGGGAACTCTGTCTCCCGGATTGTTATTTGCCACCGTTTCAACTTACTATCGGTTTCCCACTGGTGTTTCTTACTATCTACTTTTTGGTGTTACTACCATCACTACTCTAGGTGAGTATCGTCATCAACATTTATCACTACGGTTGCGTGCTACTCGTTATCATGACTCGTTACTCTTTTCATACCTGAATACCTTATTGTCTGACTCGAACCACATTGACGTGAACAATCATTTATACACTTCCCTCGGGGAACGCTTCTTTATAGTTGCACTAATTCTTTCGATTCAATACGAGTCACGTTAGAGACGTTGTTACACTTTGTTTATTTTAAACTTCACGATTACACGAACTTGAATCTATAGAGTGATGTGGGGATGGAGGTATGAGTTAGCGTAATATAACGACACTCGATCAACGTGGTTATATTACGGTAAGACATACCAAAGTTCTAGTGACGCGTGATGGTGGTTAGACTCGATCAACCTAAACACCACCATGTGCCATGTACATGACTTCATCTTTTCATGTTTGGACATCCGAAAACTCCGAGAATATTGATAACAACCATACCGGGGACACCCCTTCGACTTTTGTCGAACTATACTTATGCTTCCGAATGAATTACCGATTCCTCTCGACTTCAACCGTATGTTACACGTGTATACTAGCTCGTCCTCGCACAGTCTTATTGACTAATTACAATTTACTCGTTATGCTCGCACTGAGGCGGAAACTTCTCTCTCACCACACTCGTACTTCCGGTTCAGGAAATCTTTATTCTAAACTTTCAATGGAGGGAGGGACTCTCCACGTGATACTAGTATTCACCTCGAGGGTGAATAGGTCCGACGAACGTTTTTTTTCAGAAACCGATGAGAACTTGCCCCGACGAACGTTTTTGGAAACCGATAAATCTTCCGCGACGCGAATTTTCTTGAGAAACTTGTCCTAGCTAACGTTTTCAATTCCTAGCAAACTTGTTCAATATGCCTTAGGGAAATGTACCCCGTTTCGGATCGAGATCCTCGTTTCACTTCTAGATTTTGGAGTGCCTCACAAAAAGTCTCGGGACCACGTTTAGACATGAGTACCGCACATCAACCACAACCCGACGGACCGAGCAAACATACGATTCAAACCTTGGAAACCGTAATACGAATTTGTGTTATCAACTTCAAATTTACTTGAGAAAAGTTTTTGCCTTTAACCAAATTCTCTTACAACGATGGTTATCATTCAAGTCTTAACGTCACACTTTTTGAGGACCCGTATAGCCGTAATCGTCGTTTTCTTAATTTGTTGAACCGAAGTAGGTGACAAGCGAACCACCGGACCCGAAATCATTCATGAAACAACCGGAAAATTTTTCAATTCCAAGAAAGGCTCAAGGCGGATCGTAGTCGCCAAAAGAACTATGCCGATGTTAGACGTGAACCTCTCGAATTCCAAGTGGGAAACCGCGTCACGTTAAGAGTCGCACCTTGGAAAGGTGCAATCCGTTTCGGGAAAACGTAGGAAGCTAAATTCGCGATATTTTGATCCTTTAAATTCTTGGGGTGTTTTGGACCCGTTGCTAGCCGTTTAGATTTATTTTCCGACTCATTTGAGCCCCCGTCATTCTACATTCTATATAAAACCTAAGGACGTGTCTTGCCAACAAGAACTTGTTATTCCTTTCGATGAGCTTACTATCGATGGTACACTTCACTTCCTGGGAGGACCGGTTGAAACCATGAATCATGAAACCAAACCGTAAACAACATACGACCCCGACCTTCAAGTTCGTTGAAATGCCCAAGGAAGTACCTTCACTTATTCGTAGAACCGACAACGCAAGATCTCGAGGAAGAAACAACGACTACTACTTCCAACTAAATTTCGGGACGAAATTTCTTTTGAGGTGTGGATAATGTAACATCCCGCATTTTTCCGTTAAATTTATTTTAACACCGTCTTTTTTTTTTAAAATAACATCCCTCGTTATTTAATTTTAACGTCACCCGTTTACACGAGCGTTTTTAAAATATTCGTTTGGTTAATTCCCGCACCCGCTTTGAAACTCGAGGGACCAAAGTTGCAAAGGGGCCTAACTAGTGACTAGGTCAACTAGTCAAACCCCATCTCATCCATTCATTTTCACCAACACTTTCACCTTCTTCCTCCCTTTTTCTCTCTACTTCCCTTTTATGAACACAAAACCCTCAAACACAAATTCATCATCTAAAACCGAATCATGGAGCAAACATCAAAACAAATTGTACTTTTGGAATCCTCGTTTCATCCTCTTCGATTTGATACTAGTCTCATGGCATGGGGTAAGAATTTCTCATGAAACCCTAACTTGTTAAATTCGTTTTTAGACTTGTCAAGTGGTTAATTAGTGTCTATGGCTCGTAGGGATGTCGTGTATGTAATTTGTATGCTCGTTCTTCGTGTTTTGAAAATATGACATGAACACCCAAATGGGTCTAGCTTAATCTTGAGTTTTGGTTGCTCAAATGATGTTATAAGATAAAGTGTATGTGTTAAAAGTGTTAGTTACTTCATTAGCTTCGTTTTGATATGTTGGATGATGAAAAACTAGCTCAATAACATGAAATGTGTTTTTGGTGAATCGATTATCGTTTTGGTAGGAACTTGATGCGGTTGAATGCTAGTTGAGACACTTGTTTGAATGTATGCTAGTTAACTAGTTAAATTGTATGCGTAAATAGCTTCGAAATGGTGTGATGTATGCTAGCGTTTGATAAGTGAATCATAAGTCTCATTTGTGTCGAAATTGATTTTGAAACGATAACGTGGCTAGTGATTTTGACGTAGTAAATGTTTATTGAAACTTGGAATATGCGTCTAGTTGCAATGTATGCGTTATTACCTTCAAAACGGCATATCATTTGTATGTTAAAAGTTCCCGAATCATAAAATGCGTTTCTTTGATTTTTGGTTGAAAATGATGAACTTTGATGATGTTTTCGATTTGGAAATTGTCGGTTATGATCTATGAAAAGTGTTTAGTTGTATTCCTTGTTAAAATACCTTTCCAACGATATAAGATACATGTTTAGGAGATTTGCGGTTTGTGAGTTAGGAATTTTTGAAGTTGGATTCGTGCATAAGTTGAAAACTGCAGAAAATAGCTGAACAGCATGGTGCGCGGCGCGCACCTTACCCGCGCGGCGCGCAGATTATGCTGGACAGATTCTGACCTCTTGGTCCCAATTCACGCGAAATGATTGACTAGTTCCCGACCTCCGATTCACATGAAACTTGTTTTAATATACTTGTATATGAATATTTAGCATAGAAAAATAGTTCGGGACCCGACCCGAACGCGTTGACTTTTTCGTTGACTTTGACCCGACCAAGTTTGACTTTTTGTCAAACTTAACCAATTAATTATGCAATCATTCTAACATGCTTTTATACTTGTATCTTGCATGAAACTTGACAATTTGATTCACATGCTATATTTAATCGAGTCGTAACGAGCCATAGGACTAATTGAACACATTTCGCCCGACCTTGTGTCGTAACCGGTTAATTGATATAACTTACTTGTTTAGGTCAAGGCTAAGCAACTTTCATGCACACGTTTACTTGTTGAAGTACTTTTATACTCGTGCACTCGAGGTGAGATCATAGTCCCACTTTTTACTCTTTTGAACTTACTTTTGGGATGAGAAAACATAAACGATTCTTTTGAACTAAGTGAACACAAGAACGGGAAAACAAACATTCTACATACGAGTTTAGAACGAAAATCCTCAATCCGATTATCATTAGTTACATCAGATGGTGTAAGCGAGAACTTATGTTATATGGCCATATGGGTTGACAACCCTCATCCTTGACGGTTCGCTACCGTCTACGGATGAAATATATTTTCGAGAATCAGTGTTTGTTCTAGCACTATGGATGGGGTATACAATGGATGGAATGTTAAGCTTTGATAATTGGGTGCTCGTGAATATTAACTTTTAGAATGTACTACTATTATTTCAACTTTGCAAATCTTGTGGTTCGACTTACTTTACCTTTACTCACTTACTTAAACCTATGATTTCACCAACGTTTTTGCGTTGACAGATTCTTCTATGTTTTCTCAGGTTTATACATGGCTACTTGATACATGCTTCCGCACTCTTTGATTACTTGATTGGAGTCTACCATGCATGCATACGCTAGGGATAGCACTTTTGGATTCAAACTTTTGTCTACTTACTTACGCTATTTATAGCAACTGTGATTTTAAACTAATTATGTCGCGAGTTATTTCAATCATACTTTACTACTTTTGTAAACTTTAACTTGTTGTCGATCCGTTGTTAAACTAAACTTGCAAGTCTTGTACCTTTCAAATGAATGCGACATAATTTTGGTCAAACGAGTCTCATATAGGGACTACGACCACGCAACGGGACCTAAGTTAACGGCGCCGTCAATAACGGTTTTGGTCGGGTCGTTACATATGGTATCTCAAGATTATATAATATACAATACAAGTTGATTAAGTTATGGTTAGAATAGATTTGTTACCAATTTTCACGTAGCTAAAATGAGAAAAATTATCCAATCTTGTTTTACCCATAACTTCTTCATTTTAAATCCGTTTTGAGTGAATCAAATTGCTATGGTTTCATATTGAACTCTATTTTATGAATCTAAACAGAAAAAGTACAGGTTTATAGTCGGAAAAATAAGTTACAAGTCGTTTTTGTAAAGGTAGTCATTTCAGTCGAAAGAACGACGTCTAGATGACCATTTTAGAAAACATACTTCCACTTTGAGTTTAACCATAATTTTTGGATATAGTTTCATGTTCATAATAAAAATCATTTTCTCAGAATAACAACTTTTAAATCAAAGTTTATCATAGTTTTTAATTAACTAACCCAAAACAGCCCGCGGTGTTACTACGACGGCGTAAATCCGGTTTTACGGTGTTTTTCGTGTTTCCAGGTTTTAAATCATTAAGTTAGCATATCATATAGATATAGAACATGTGTTTAGTTGATTTTAAAAGTCAAGTTAGAAGGATTAACTTTTGTTTGCGAACAAGTTTAGAATTAACTAAACTATGTTCTAGTGATTACAAGTTTAAACCTTCGAATAAGATAGCTTTATATATATGAATCGAATGATGTTATGAACATCATTACTACCTTAAGTTCCTTGGATAAACCTACTGGAAAAGAGAAAAATGGATCTAGCTTCAATGGATCCTTGGATGGCTCGAAGTTCTTGAAGCAGAATCATGACACGAAAACAAGTTCAAGTAAGATCATCACTTGAAATAAGATTGTTATAGTTATAGAAATTGAACCAAAGTTTGAATATTATTATTACCTTGTATTAGAATGATAAACTACTGTAAGAAACAAAGATTTCTTGAGGTTGGATGATCACCTTACAAGATTGGAAGTGAGCTAGCAAACTTGAAAGTATTCTTGATTTTATGTAACTAGAACTTGTAGAATATATGAAGAACACTTAGAACTTGAAGATAGAACTTGAGAGAGATCAATTAGATGAAGAAAATTGAAGAATGAAAGTGTTTGTAGGTGTTTTTGGTCGTTGGTGTATGGATTAGATATAAAGGATATGTAGTTTTGTTTTCATGTAAATAAGTCATGAATGATTACTCATATTTTTGTAATTTTATGAGATATTTCATGCTAGTTGCCAAATGATGGTTCCCACATGTGTTAGGTGACTCACATGGACTGCTAAGAGCTGATCATTGGAGTGTATATACCAATATTACATACATCTAAAAGCTGTGTATTGTACGAGTACGAATACGGGTGCATACGAGTAGAATTGTTGATGAAACTGAACGAGGATGTAATTGTAAGCATTTTGGTTAAGTAGAAGTATTTTGATAAGTGTATTGAAGTCTTTCAAAAGTGTATAAATACATATTAAAACACTACATGTATATACATTTTAACTGAGTCGTTAAGTCATCGTTAGTCGTTACATGTAAGTGTTGTTTTGAAACCTTTAGGTTAACGATCTTGTTAAATGTTGTTAACCCAATGTTTATAATATCAAATGAGATTTTAAATTATTATATTATCATGATATTATCATGTATGAATATCTCTTAATATGATATATATACATTAAATGTCTTTACAACGATAATCGTTACATATATGTCTCGTTTAAAAATCATTAAGTTAGTAGTCTTGTTTTTACATATGTAGTTCATTGTTAATATACTTAATGATATGTTTACTTATCATAGTATCATGTTAACTATATATATCCATATATATGTCATCATATAGTTTTTACAAGTTTTAACGTTCGTGAATCACCGGTCAACTTGGGTGGTCAATTGTCTATATGAAACATATTTCAATTAATCAAGTCTTAATAAGTTTGATTGCTTAACATGTTGGAAACATTTAATCATGTAAATATCAATCTCAATTAATATATATAAACATGGAAAAGTTCGGGTCACTACAGTTTGCACTAAGGGGGAGTGTTAAAATTAATGCAAACTTAAATCTTTCTAAAGCAAGTGGCACAACTACTTGGTGTGTGTAGTATGTTTAGTGTGTGTAGTGTGTTTATTTGGCTTGCATTTGTGTTTAGTGTGTGTATTGTGTTTATTTGGCTTACATTTAGTTTTCCCTTCTATTTAAACTTTATATTGGTGTATCATTTCATCATAAATCTAATACACATTTAGTTTGCAAATTCTTTGTTCATTCTTGTTTGCTTAAACCTACATTTATAACAAATACTAGTTGTTTTAGGTAGTTGATGATATTCTGGACGTTCGTTTCGAGGCTCTTATTAGAAGGTTGTCCGATCAAACGCCCTTAGTAATGCATAGTGTGAAGGTGGATTGGCCCATATCCATCTAAGCTATTTCAGTCATGGATGGCTCGTGACAGTTTTGGGGAAGTTGTAAAAAAGGCTTTGGACGAATGCAACAGTGAAGAAAGATTTGATGTGAAGCTTAAATGTATAAAACAAAGTGTGAAGTCTTGGGTAATAGAAAGGAGGAGATCATAATTCATAATGTCAACGGAAGAAAAAACTTAATGAAGATATTGATGAGATAGATGTAAAGATTTAGATGGGTATAGCTACTGATGCTTTGATAAAAACACGGGTGACATGGAAAATGAGTTTCTTGAATTACAAAGATTAGAAAATATGGATATGGCCTAGAAAGAAAGCTAGATTGAAACGGAGAGTAGATATGACAAGAATTCGAAATTCTATCATGCACTTCAAAAAAAAAAAGAAGACGAAGTAATAACATTCAGGGATTGATGATAGATGGAAGTTGGGTGGTTGATCCAATACATGTTAAAGCATGTTTCTTTATCTTTATTTGTAATAAATTCAGGTCTCATGATTCTCTTGTTGTGTTTGATGGATAATAATGATATGTTAGAAAAGGATATTAGCACACAAGAAATAAAAGATGCGGTGTGGATGTGTTGTGGGTTAAAAGGCCCTGGACCCGATAGTTTCACTTTTCAATTTTTAAAGACCCATTGAGAACTTCTAAACGAAGATGTATTCGTGGCTGTGGGGAAATCTTTCAAAACATGTACTCATCCCTGTGGGACCAATTCATGATTTATTACGTTGATTCCAAATGTGTCAAACCCTACAAAAGTCAAGGATTACAGGCCGATATCACTTATTGGGATGCATTTATGATTGTTACGAAAATTCTTTCTAACGGGTTGGCAAAGGTGGTAGGGAATATAATTAGGGTGGAACAATCTGCTTTTATAGTTGGAAGGCAAATATTGAATGGACCCATTATATCCAGTGAAGTCATTGCTTGGTATAAGTAGAACCGCAAGATACTGTTATTGTTTAAAGTTGATTTTGAAGAGACATATGACACAGTTAGTTAGAGATATCCAGATTTCATTCTTGAATCTTTAGGGTTCGGTGGTAAATGGAGGAGATGGATCAAGATGTGTCTTAATTCAGCTAGGTACTTGGTTCTTGTAAATAGGAGTCATATGACGGAGTTTTCGATTGAAAAGGGGTTGAGATAAGGTGACCCTCGTAGTTCGTTCCTATTTATTATTGTTATGGAAAGTCAAAATCTTTTCATTCGTCATAATCTTTCTTACGGTTTGATTAGAGGTGCTCGAATTGGTGGTACAAGTTTTCTTGTTTAACATTTGTTTTATGCAGATGATGTGGTCATGTGTACGAAATGGAACATGGATGATATGGTTAGCATTCTTCGCATGTTTGATGAGTTTTCATGAAGCATCTAGTTTGAAGGTGAATGTTGATAAGTCCCATGTGTATGAAATCGGTGTGTCTGATGACGAGCTATGCTCACTAGTTTCGGCCACGTGTTGTAGACAAGGAGATTTCCTATTTACATACCTTGGGCTAACTCTTGGGATTAACATGAAGTGTTTATGTAGATAGGACGGATTGATAAGTAAATTCAACAAACGCCCCGTGAATTGGAAAGAAAGTATGTTGTCCATAGGGGGAAGATTGAGTCTTGTGAAATTCGTGTTGGGAAGTTTGGGAATTTACTGTTTTTCCTTGTTTCGGTGTCCAGGAAGGGTAATTAAAAAGATTGAATGACTCCGATCATCTTTTTTCTAGAGGGAAACCGAACAAGAAAAGAGAAGAATTAGATGGGTTAAGTGGGAATTGGCGTTAGCTTCAAAGGAGAAGGGTGGTTTGGGCATCGAAAGTGTAAAAGTGTTTAATCTCGGAGTACTATAAAAATGGAGATGAAGAGTGGTCTCAAGATCGAATGATATGTTGGTTCAAGTTGTTAAGGCGGTTCATGGTATTGATATAGGTTGTCGACACCTTTAGCTTAATGGTAACAGTATTTGGGTTGAGAACGCCAAATCGTTTTCATTGGTTGCCGAAAGAAATATTATGCCTTAGGAGTCACTATACCAAAACGTTGGTGAAATAAGAGATACTATGTTATGGAAAGATCATTAGGTTGGAGATGCACCTCTTAATGTTAGATTTAATCGGATTTTTCACTTAGAAGTTGATGCTAACTGCTCGCTTGCAAGTCGAAGGATAAATGATAGTTGTATATGGAAATGGGTACGTGAAGTTAGTGGAAGAACACAACAAGAGTTTGTTAATTTGTTGAGTGATATATCTAACGTTACTTTGCAAAATAGCAATTATACTTGGGCATGGAAATATTCAAGTAATGGTGTGTTTAATGTAGCTGAGATCATAAAGCATATTGATGATACCTCGTTGCCTTCATCGTCGATCATCATGAATTGGAACAAGATTATTCCTTTGAAGATAAATGTATTCTTGTGGAGATTATCTCGAGATGCATTACCTCATCGATTTAATCTCCTTTTAAATGGGGTGGAATTGTTGGACATCGATTGCTAAATGTGTGGTGAAGGGGTAGAAGACGTCGATCATGTTTACTTTGATTGTATTTTGGCTCTTCAACTATGGGGAAGGATTCAAATTTGGACTGATGTGGATATTCAAACTATGGTGATGTCATGGGAAGAATTAGTAAGTTGGATAGATGACGTTCAACCTAGTGTAGATTGGAAGAATTGGGTATTCATTATTGCTGCTACAACGGTTTGGATATGGAGATTCAGGAATGTGATCGTGTTTAATACTCATGCAAATTAAGGAGTGTGTTTTATTTAATTTTATTCTTTTTTTTATTTTATTATTTTGGCTTAATAGTAGAGGTAGAAATATTATTTCCTGAAACTTTTGGTTATGTAATCCGTTGTAATTTTTCTTTAGGGTCTGTTCTCAAGTTTTTTTTATAAAGGAAATGAAATGAAAAAAATAGGAATGAAAGGGAGTGATTTCAAATCCTTCCAATTTGAAAGTAAGAGATGAAGAGTAAAATACTCATCCATTCCCTTCCCTTTCTTTCATGTCAAAACTTTGGAACGCATTTGTGAGTTTGATTTCCTTCCAAATCAATTCCTTTCTCTCCAAATTATAGTTGTGGAACAGAGCCTCAGGTTCTACTAATTTGGTAATTTGATTTATAATTTTGGCCGTTAAAAAATAACTTAGTCAAATTTAATGTGGTTGAAAGATGCTACTACCTTTAATAGTAGAGAAATTTTTTCACTTGTAAATTTAAAATTCAAAATCAAATTCAAATTCAAATTCAAATTCAAATTCAAAATTCAAAATCTATTCTAAAAAGGGAACGTAAAAAGAAAATTTAAAATTGTACAGTAATTTATATATATTCACAACGGAAACAGTAATTACACAGTAATTATTATTACATTAATTATTAATTAATAATTAATATTAATAATAAAATATAAATTATAAAATATATATAATATAAAATATAAATATAAAATATAAATAAAATATATAAAATATAAAATATATACAAATGTCTCATTAGTATGACTCATTATTAGTATAAGAAAACCTCACGCGCCCCTCTTTCAACCCCACGCTTTCCCCAAATTTGACCTAGCTCGTACACACAACAAACCTTAAATACATTTTCTTCAAAATTATTTCAAAATTCATAATTCATAATCATTATCCAATATCGCATCAATTAATCAATCAATCAATAATCAATAAAACGATTCTGCTTACAATTTCTGTCAATTGTTTGAAAATCAATTGAATATGCTTAGGGTTTCAGAGTAGATAATGGTAAATTCGTTATCATCATGTGTGAATTTTATGGATAAAGAATGCCGGAATTTCGAAGTGGAGTACGTCGTGGCCGTGCTCCGGTAATTGATAGGAAGAAGAAAGTCGGTGCCACCGGTAAGCCGGTAAAACGATCGGAACATTTAGTCGGTAATTACGTGAAGACTCGAGCGGCTGTTGCTAGGGAGGCTGCGGCGGTGGTGGCGGTTGGAGCTGCGGTCGTTGAGGCGAAAGAACAGAAAAAGCCACGGCGGCAGAGAAAGTGTTTGGATAAAAAGTCGGTGATTGTTTTAATATCTGAAGATAAAAAAGAAACAGTGAAAGAAGTAATGGCTGATGGTAGTGGTGGTTTGAGTGCTAATAGGGTTACTGGTCAGGAAGAAGAAGGGAATACTGCTCCTTTTCCTGATAGGGTATGTTATTTTATTGATCTCTTGATATTATTTTTAGTATTTAATTTGATTGTGTTTTTGTTCATATAAATTGTTGATATCTATATGTATAGTCTCGGGTGTAATTAAGTATTAGAGTATTGGATTAAAATTTCAGCAAAATTAGAGAATAGCAAGTAATTTTGGGTTTATGTGCAATGAGTGGTTATTTTTTTGCCTAATTAGAAATAGACTAATTAGATGTCTTGTTGTAGATAATTGTGTTATCTACCGGTTGTAGATAATTGTGTTATGTAAATTGCTAGATGGTTTAGGGATATAATTACAGTATACTTTAGTGAAGTGATGATGGACGACATGCTGTTAGTGATTAATGGGCCATTTTTTATGTGATTGAATGTGTTGATATAATTACAGAATGATTGAAGTATCTTGGGCATTGGTTAAGAATGCGTACAGTTTATGAAGTCACTTAATAATCTGTAAACCAGTTGTTATGTTACCTTAGGAGTGCGTAAGTAACATAATTTCAATTCGAAGTAGTATATGTTGCAGCTTACTTAGGATGTTACCAAAGGCATGTCGATATGAGTCAGCTATTAATTATTATTTATATACACTATTACAAATATTATGCTACAACTTTGTTGCTAAATGCCACAATTAACTTATCTTAGATTTGATGCATGCCATTTATGTGGAACCTATAAACTATACTCAGATTCTGATGCTCAATCGAATTTCCTAACATGGAATGTATTCAGGTTGCTGATAGTGTATATATCATATGTCTGTTATTATATTTATCACTTTGAAATTGCGTTGATTAGATTATTGAAGTACGTTCAAGTTATTATTAAAATCAGGATCTGCTACTGTATATGGTTCTTAAGCGGCTTCTTTTCAGGTTCAAGTAGGTAATTCACCTCAATACAAGGTTGAAAGGAAGTTAGGCAAAGGTGGATTCGGTCAAGTATTTGTTGGTCGCCGTGTTTCTGGTGGAACTGATCGCATATCCGGTCCTGGTGCAACAGAGGTAGTGTATATATATATGTGTGTATATTTATGTATATGTATATGTATATGTATATGTATGTATATATACATATGTATTATCAAGTCTGATATTTACAGTCCATTTTCTTTGATTCTGGACATGGCAGGTAGCTCTTAAATTTGAGCATAGAAATAGCAAAGGCTGTAGTTATGGTCCTCCATACGAGTGGCAAGTTTACAAGTACGTTCACATTTATTGTTTTGTGTGTGTGTGTGTGTGTGTGTGTGATATGTAAACATATTTATTTAGCTCTTTAACAAGAAATAAAAACATATAATATTCTGGTGTTGGTGGGACAGTACTCTCGGCGGTAGTCATGGAGTGCCTAAAGTTCACTATAAAGGAAAACAAGGAGACTACTATGTGATGGTATGATATCAAGTTTCTTTCACATTTAAAATTTGTTACATAAATATTATTATTGTTATTTTTTTATTTTTTTTATTTTTTAAATCTTTTTCTCGCGTTCAGGTCATGGATATGCTTGGGCCTAGTTTGTGGGACATTTGGAATTCTTCTGGGCAGACGTGAGTTCCTAATCTTATGAACATAACCAATGCTTCTGGCTCTTTTTCATGTTTTTGTTTCTTTTATGTTACTTTTAAAGATTACACGCCAAGAGTAAATGGAAAAACATAAGTTCATTCATGTGATTTGACTTTTTGATTGTGTGCCTGTTTGCCAGGATGTCATCAGAAATGGTAGCTTGTATAGCAGTGGAGTCTTTGTCTATTTTAGAAAAGATGCATTCTAGAGGGTTTGTTATTCTTTGTTTTTTTTTTTGTTTCCAAGTTGTCTTGATTCTCATTATTATTATATAAAATTTGATATTGATGTTTGTTTCTTACATTTGACTTTGTTGAAATTAGTTATGTACATGGAGATGTAAAGCCAGAGAACTTTTTACTTGGTCAACCATCAACACCTCAAGAAAAGAGACTATTTCTTGTTGACCTTGGCCTAGGTAAGACATTCATCCGAATGGCTTTTTTCCTTTCTTGTTGATCTTTGATGAAATTCTTTTCTTATTTAATTAATGCATCCATTTATCTATGTTATTATGCAGCAACTAAGTGGCGTGAAAGCTCTAATGGTCAACATGTTGACTATGACCAGAGGCCTGATATGTTTAGGTAATTTATGATTTACCCGCTAGTTGAAACAAATTATTAATCTCACATAATATAAACTATCTTTTTTACCTAAAATATTTTTGTCATTCTACTGTAGAGGAACGGTTAGATACGCGAGTGTCCATGCACATTTGGGAAGGACAGCTAGTAGAAGAGATGATCTTGAATCTCTTGCATATACACTTGTATTTCTTCATCGTGGTAGACTGCCTTGGCAAGGGTATCAGGTATTTCTTTTACTTCATATAATAATAATAATAATAATAATAATAAATAATAATAATAATTTAATAAAATAATAATTAAGGTTTGAAGAATTGACTTTTGAATAATTTAATATTTTTGTTAGGGTGACAACAAGTCATTTCTGGTTTGCAAGAAGAAAATGACAACATCACCTGAAATGTTGTGTGGTTTCTGCCCTGCTCCATTCAAACAATTTCTTGATATAGTTGTGAATATGAAGTTTGATGAGGAGCCCAATTATTCTAAGCTAATATCTTTGTTTGAGGGTTTACTTGGCACGAATCCTGCCATAAGACCAATTAATACAGATGGTGCTCAAAAGGTAATCCATCTTTTCAATTCAATGTTTTGATTAATGTAATAGTAAGTTACCTACTGTTTCTGACACATACTTGTGTTATTAGATTATAATTCAAGTTGGCCAAAAACGGGGAAGATTGAATCTTGATGAAGATGATGATGGTCAGCCTAAGAAGAGAATTCGAATGGGTGTTCCTGCTACTCAGTGGGTCTCGGTTTACAATGCCAGGCTACCCATGAAACAAAGGTGCATAATTTCTCTATGCTGATTTTTTTTAAATCTTCAAGCAGATTCGTGTTGTAAAAAAGGTTGCAAAAATGCTACTTAGGAAGTACTCGTTTTGGAATTTTTAGGGAGTATTCAGATGTTGACCAAGTTTGACTTTGACTGATTTGACCTAGTTTTGACTGATTTGACCAATTTTCCGAGTTTGAATTTTGTCCGATTTTCAGAGTAATTCCGAGTTTTGGCCATGTTTGATTGAGTTTTGACCTAGTTTGACTAATTTTGACCGATTACTTCCCGAGTTGCAAAAACCGAGTACTCGGATGTTGGCCAAATTTGATTTTGACTGATTTTGACCAACTAATCCCGAATTTTGTCTGATTTTTGAAGTAATTCTGAGTTTTGGCCAAGCTTGACCGAGTTTGACTAAGTTTGACCGAGTTTGACTATGTTTGACCGAGGTATATTGATGTAAAAATATTTGGTGCATCATTTTATCAGGTACCATTACAATGTTGCTGATGCAAGACTTGCACAACATATTGAGAGGGGAAATGCAGACGGTTTACTTGTTAGTTCTGTTGCTTCTTGTTCGAATCTGTGGGCAATTATAATGGATGCTGGAACCGGCTTTACACACCAAGTTTATGAGCTGTCTCCTTTTTTCTTGCACAAGGTTTTCTTTATTTAAATCCCACATCACATGGTTTCTTTAATAAAAGTCTATATTTTTATTATTGATTTTAAAAGTGTTGTTGACTAATTATGTAATCTTAATAGGAATGGATTATGGAACAATGGGAGAAGAACTATTACATCAGCTCCATTGCTGGTGCTAACAACGGAAGCTCTCTTGTTGTCATGTCTAAAGGTCTGTAGCAAAAAAGTGAGGTCAAAGTCAATATATTAATATTTTTTATACTCTGAATTTGTACTTAAAAATTACGAATTTGCCCTTTGCAGGGACCCAGTATTCTCAACAGTCATATAAAGTAAGTGATTCATTCCCTTATAAGTGGATTAACAAAAAATGGAGAGAAGGGTTCCATGTGACATCAATGGCAACTGCTGGTACACGTTGGGGTGTTGTCATGTCACGCAATGCTGGTTTCACCGATCAGGTACACCCCTCTTAAATTTCACGTTTTTTGCACCAACATATGTTTCACCGATCAGGTACACCCCTCTTAAATTTCACGTTTTTTGCACCAACATATGCCTGTTTTTTTATGTATAGATATTGGTAATATATGTATTTTTTTAAGTTGCCATTAAATTTGTTGATATAATATTTGAAGGTGGTGGAGTTGGATTTTCTGTATCCTAGTGAAGGGATTCATAGAAGGTGGGATAATGGTTATCGTATTACGTCAACTGCTGCTACGTCTGATCAGACTGCTCTCATTTTAAGCGTGCCCCGTCGTAAGCCTGGAGATGAAACACAGGAAACTTTGCGCACGTCTCAATTTCCAAGCACACATGTAAAGGTTAGTTTACCTGATGAAATCATGAGCTTTTGTCCAGAAGTGGTAAGATGAGCAGGTTGAGTAATCTGTTAACATGGGTTCGGGTTAAAATGTGCCATTTTCTTAGTACATGCTGGGTC
This sequence comes from Rutidosis leptorrhynchoides, assembly GCF_046630445.1. Lineage (NCBI taxonomy): Eukaryota > Viridiplantae > Streptophyta > Magnoliopsida > Asterales > Asteraceae > Rutidosis > Rutidosis leptorrhynchoides. The sequence goes on from NC_092343.1 coordinate 309,321,039, forward strand.
AAGTTTGGTTGGGCTTTGGCCCAATTTTATACTCTCTCCGTCCCAAATTAATAGTCTAGTATTCTTTTTTGTGTTGCCCCAAATTAATAGTCCAATTTCATTTTGAATTAATAAGAATAATGAGTTAAATATCTTTAAAGAAAGGTAAAAAGTAAAGGGTAAAACCTGTAAAAGTGAACATAAAGTACAGTGTGATAATTGTGATAATGTCATCTCTTAAACTTTGTATTTTTTGGTCTGTGGACTATTTAATTAGGACGGAGGGAGTAAAGTTTTTATTAATTAGCCGTTTATGATTACATTATCGTCATTTTATAATACTATATCAAGTATCTGATCAAGATAATCAAAGAGACTATAAAGCGTTAAAATGATATTTTGCACGTCTCTGTTTTGCTATCTTTCTTATCAAACCAGTTTTAGAAAACCTACATCGCAAATCAACTCATTCTTAAGTAAGTTGGTTGAAAATGCAATTCTAATACAAACATCACTGCATTCGTGGTTATATAACATGACGTTGGCAGTTATTAATGATGATTTTTGGTTTTGCAACATTTAGGGAAAGTGGGCGAAGAATTTGTATCTTGCTTGCATTTGCTATGGAAGAACCGTTTCTTGATGATATATAGCAAGGGGAAGGCCAATAGGCGAGATTTAATAGAAATTGAGGAAGCCGTGTCTTTTCTTTTTGACATATCTGGTGACATAAGATGTTAAAAGTTGGTATTTTCTTTTTCAGTAGTATAGTTTGTAAATTTTTTATTTATTTAATTTTGAAGTTGTATAGTTGGCTCCTCTATGTATGGTTGTTGCATGAATGATCCTTTGATGAACCTTAGGATCTTGCTTAAAATTGATCATGGATGACAGAAGGCCGATACTACCTATTTGTTTCTGTATGTGCCGAAAAAGCACTAGAAAATTACAACTTCGAAAGGCAACACAGTTTAATCAACAAAAGAAATACGGAGTATAATTAACCCAGGAGTACACTGTAATTCTTGAATTCATAATTGGTAGAACTATCTGTGGTAAACTTTCATCTTTTATTATTTAAACAATGGGTCGATTACAGACGGTTCTGTGTTAAACTTTGTGTATTTGAGTTCATTACTACACCCTCGGTCGGTAATTAATTGTCTCCGGACAAAAAACACATACTCCCTCCGTCTCATTATAACTGTCCACTTACTTTTTGCACACAGTTTTAGGAAATCCCATTAACTTCATTCTTCACCATTCAGAAATCTTCTCTCTCCAGGATAACCTCTTCTCATTGGTTGAAAGTACAATATGGACACATTGGTTGAAAGTACACACACTTGTAATGGGACATTCCAAAATGAAAATGTAAACATTTGTGAGAGTAGTTTAAGAAAAGTCTTTTTTACTTTATAATTTTAGCCCTTACTATTTACCCCTTTTTGTCATAAATGCATAAAGTAAGGGTATAAATTTTTTTATTTTTTTATTATTACCTATTTATGAGAGTGGACAATTAATTTGACAAAAAAAAAAAAAAAAAAGAATTCTAGACAATAAAATGGGGACAAACTCAATAATGACAGGGGGATACCACTGCAGTGTTATTTGCAATGTCTATATCTGCTGGAACAAACAGGGGATACCACTGCACTGTTATTTATCAATGTTTTCCAATCCCATTGATGCCAAGATTAATGATCAAACTTAATATACTAATTTGTTGGTTTCAACAAAATTTTCACGGTCTTGATAAAATAGTTAAGACTTCGGGTGCGTTTGTTTGCCTCTTAATGGAATGATTCAACGCTGAATGCTGAGCCATTCAACATTCAGCGTGTTTGTTTCTGACCTTTGAATGACATATGGTGCTGAATGGTTCAGAATTCAGTGCTGAATCATTCAGAGTTGAAACACTCTCTTAACCATTAAGAGCCTAGTTTTTCTGTAATATTCTTTTAAATTCACATCCTGAACGTGTAACCAACAAAATATATTGTATTTATATTCATGTAAAACGCTAATAAGGTAATTTTACTCAATTCATATCGTTCATTTAAAACGATTATCAAACAGCTTATTTTCATTCAGAGCAAACTTTATTCAGAGGCTCTGGACCATTCAGATTCTGAACCATTCAGCGCTAAATGATTCAGTTTTATCAAACGCACCATTCCACTAACTTCTTTTTTACTATCATTCATTAAAGTTAGTTATATACGCTCTTTTTTTTTTCTTGAACAACAGTTATATACACCGTACAAAAACTTGACAGCTATATATACTAGTAATATGTTTTTTGAATTAAATTTTCAAAGCAGTATCATTTCATAAATATGTCATAACTTTACTTACCTAACATTTCAATTCAAGTGTATTAATACAGAAGCCGCCTTACCCAAACAACAGCCACACAAATTGGTCATCTACTTCAAAAGTCTTGAGTCTGCATCTTTGTTTTAAGATCTGCTTTTGTATACTCTATATTTTACAAATAATTTGTCAAGATCATAATAATAAGGATTAATTTGCAATCAAGATCATAATATAATAATATAATAATATAATAATAAGGGTTAATTTGCAATGTCTATATCTGCTGGAACAGGGGATACCACTGCAGTGTAATTTATCATTTTTTTCAATCCCATTGATGCTAACTAAAATTAATGATCAAACTTAAAATACTAATTTGTTCTTTTCAACAAAATTTGCAAGGTCTAGATAAAATAAGACTTCTACTAATTTTATTTCTACTATCATTCATTAAAGTTAGTTATATACACTGTACACAAACTTGACAGCTATATATACAAGTAATATGTTTTTTTAATTAAATTTTCAAAGTAGTATCATTTCGATGGATCTTCAAACGTATTAGCTTACAAGATTGCGAATCGGAATGGTAAACGAATCGATAAGGAGACCATTAATGGGAAAACGAAGAGAGCGGTATTATAGGACGTTTTGTTTCATAAGTTGGATGTTGTATTCTTTTGGTTCATTGTCATAGATATTGGTTAGTTTTAGTTTTGTTCGATTTCACGGTTTTTGTTTCTTCGTTAAGTTCAAGGCTCATCGATAGATAGATAGTGTTAGGTATTATCGCTTTCTAAGTTCGAGTCACTAAGTTTTTCGGTGTTGTATCTTTCGGTTTCGGTTGAGAGTGTTTTATTTTGAAAATTGTTTTCGGTTATTTAAAAAAAAGAAGAGAAAAAGTATGTCATAACTTTACTTACCTAACATTTCATTTCAAGTGTAAATAATAGAGAAGAAGCCTTACCCAAACAACAGCCACACAAATTGGTCATCTTTCAACTTCAAAAGTCTTGAGTCTTCTTCTTTGTTTATAGATCTGCTTTTGTGTACTCTTTATTTTCATTTCATTCAAATTCCCTTACAAACAAACAAACAAACGATCTTTATTTTCAAGGTTCCCATGGCTGAAATCGTTGTTAGTGCTGTTGTGACCGTTCTGATTGAAAAGTTGGTATCGGGTGAATTGATGAAGCTGGCTCGATCTGAAGGAATAGATTCTCAGCTGAAAAAATGGAAGAGAACATTGCCCATGATCCAAGCGGTTCTTGCTGATGCAGAGCAAAAACATATAACACAGAAAGCTGTTGAGCTATGGTTTAAAGATCTCCAGGAGTTGGTTTATGATATAGATGACGTTCTTGATGACTTGGCCACTGAAGCTTTAACGCGCAAGTTGAATCAAGGGTCTCATGCAAGCTCCAGTAAGTTACTGAAAATCATGCCAACTTGTTGTACTAATTTCACTCCTCATAACATGATGTATGGTACTATGGTCATAAGATGAGTTCTAAGCTAAAGGAGATTACAGCTAGATTGCATGATCTAGTTAATGAAAAGGATAATCTAGGTCTGGATGTAAATAATGCGAAAGTTGAAATTAGATCAAACACAACCACTAGACAATTGGAGGAAACTTCACTAATAACTGAGTCCAAAGTTTTGGGTAGGGAATGGAATAAAGAGGCATTGCTCGAGAAGCTATTGAGGGGTGAAGCAAGTAATCAAAACGTGAGCATCTTGCCCATAGTTGGTATGGGTGGCGTTGGCAAAACAACTCTAGCCAAATGACCAAGGTAACACCACACATTCTGAACCCTTTGTCTGATGAACACTCTCTGTCTTTATTTGCCAAATGTGCGCTAGATGAACATAACTTTGAGAATCATCCCTCACTTGTACCGTTTGCTCAAGGTATCAATAAGAAATGTAATGGTTTGCCATTGGCTTTGATAGCACTTGGGAGGGTCTTGAATACTAAGGAAAATGATGAAGATGAATGGGAGAAGCTGTTGAACAGTGAGATATGGAGTTCAGATGTTGGAAATGATCATATTCTTCCTGCTCTTAAGCTGAGCTATTATGATCTCCCTTGTCAACTAAAACAACTTTTTGCATATTGTTGTTTATTCCCAAAAGACTACGTGTTCGACAAGAACGAGTTAGTGTTACTGTGGATGGCAGAGGGGTTTTTAAACCCATCAAAAGGCAACATGTCAATGGAGAGTTTGGGTAGCCGGTATTTTGAAGAGTTACAATCGAGGTCTTTTTTTCAACATTCAACAGATAGCAAATCTGAATACATCATGCACGACTTGATGAATGACCTGGCCATTAGTGTCGCGGGTAAGTTTTTCTGTATGTTGGACGAGAAGATGGATCTAAATGGTAGGATCGAAGCCTTTGAAAAGTTCCGTCACTTTTCATTCATACGTCAAAAATATGCAATATATAGAAAGTTTAAGGAATTACACAAAGCTACACACTTAAGAACCTTCCTACCAATGTCTGTGAAGTTCATGTATAAGATGAGATTGAAATTGGACAACATTCTTGTTGAATTACTTCCAAAACTACAATTACTAAGGGTGTTGAATTTGAGTTATTGTAACATTACCGAGGTACCAATGGTTATTGGTAGTCTCAAGCATATAAGGTACCTCAATTTCTCAGGAACTAACATCACAAGATTACCAGAACAAGTCGGTGAGCTATGTAATCTGCAAAGCTTGCTGGTTCGTGGGTGTACTAATTTAGCTAGCTTAACGTTCACTTTTGTGAAGTTAATAAACTTACGACATCTTGATTTGAAAGATACTCCACTGTTGAAGAAGAGCCCATTAGGGATTGGTGAGTTGACTCAGCTACAAACTCTATCGAAGGTTATTATTGAAGGAGGTATTGGGTTTAAAATATCTGAACTGAAGGACCTTGTTGATCTTCAGGGTGGACTTTCCATTAATGGGTTAGAAAAGGTGCTGGAACCAATACAAGCAAAGGATGCCAACTTGCAACAAAAGAAGGGTCTTGATGATATTGTTTTGAAATGGACAGACGTGTTTGATGATTCTCGAAATTTGCAGTCTGAATATGAAGTTCTTGAATGGCTAAGACCTCACCGTAAGTTGAAAACACTCCAGATTTTGTTCTATGGGGGAGTGAAATTTCCTACTTGGGTTGGAAATCCATCATTCAATCAGTTAAGGTTACTAACATTATATGGTTGTAGAAGTTGTACACAATTAACAACTGATGATGGTAACAACGCTATAACTGGATCGTTTCTTAATCTTGTTGAACTATCTATAATAGATTGTCCGAAACTTGCCGAGGTTTCAATTGGATCATTACCGTTACTCGAGGTTTTAAATATAAATGTATGCTCTGAAGAAGTGTTAAGATCCATAATTTGTGCGTCTTCGTCAATTCGTAGGTTGACAATGGCTCGTATTGAAGGACTTATGAAACTGGATGAGGATGTTTTGAAACATCTCAAGGCACTTGAAGATCTACGCATTAATGAATGTGATAAATTGAGATACTTGTGGGATTCAGAATCGAAGGCATGCGGGCTTCTTGTGAGTTTACAGAGGTTGTATGTATATGATTGTAATAAGTTGGTATCAATGGGAGAGAAAGAGGAGGTTAGTGTTAATGTGGGGAGTAACAGCATTGACAAAGGATCTGTCCTTAGATCAGTTTTTCTTTGGGATTGTAATTCATTGGAGAGTTACAATTGCCCTAATAGTGATTCATTGACATTGGGATCAATGGTAAAGAACGTGGATCTCCCATCCTCTCTCAAGTCTCTTGATATAAAGTATTGCAAGAATTTGAAGTCATTTTCTCACGAACATTTGCAAAGTCTCACATGTTTGGAAGAGATGGTGATAACAAATTGTCCAAGCATGGATGATTCATTTCCACGTGGGTTGTGGCCTCCTAATTTAAGGAAGCTAGAAATAGGAAAGTTAAAGAAGCTAATGTCAGAGTGGGGCCTTCAGAATTACCCACCCTCACTTGTTCAACTAGAGTTATGGGGTGAAGATTCAGGAGTGAATTCATTTGCAGTGGAAGAAGATGCAATGAATAATACTACTGATTCAACATCGTTTCTTCTTCCACCATCTTTAACTCGTTTAACAATCAATTGTTTTAAGGATGTTGAATCAGTTTCAGAGGTCTTACAACACCTCACTCACCTTCAACGACTTGATATTTGGAGGTGCCCTAATCTTAAAGATGTGCCAGACACAACTTCATCTTTGAGAGTGCATGTGCATAGGTAGAGAAGGAACTCCAGATGTATTAATTGGCACGTGAAATAACATCATCATGGTATTTTTTTTTTATTTTTATCTTATATTATTCCATTAGCTTTGGAAGGCACTATAAAGTATAAACTAATAAAGTTGTGTATTAATTGGTTTGGTGGCTTTTGTTTTGTAAGGTTTTGTATTTATTGTGCTGCTTTGGTTATCTTGCCCTATGTAGCTAATAAACTAGCCCTCTACCTGTTTGATACAATTCCTCATAAACTCAAGTGTAGTGGTCAGAGCTTATGTAGTATTTTACATGATATGAATTTGAATTAGTATGCTAATTCGGGAATTTCATATGATATGTATGACAGGTGATTTATCTGCTGTAGCGGCTTTGAAAACACCAAAGGAGAAAAGCAGTGCAAAAGTTTAAGAGTTTGTTGTGATTATCATGTTGTAGCTTTTTATAACTTGAAAATTCTGTTTGTGATGTAATAATTTATAAAGATTTTCATAATTTCATGTTTATGGCATATCAGCTAGTGTTTAATGTACCTGTTTATTGAGCTATGAAGATTATTAGTTGCATTATCTATTCCATATTTATTTTAAGGTGACAACAAATATATTGAAGTCACGTATTTTTTTATAGTTGATCATCGTTAGCTCAACATTTTAACGATATGATTATGTAGCAACTAATTGTTGTTCAAAACAAAAAATAAAAAAATTTAAAAATAAAAATAAAAATCTATAGATGACTACCCAATAAATTTGTGTTGCCACTTTTCAAAAGTATGAAGTGAATGCCAGCCCAGTTTTGCATATCCAGCTTCCACAGAGGCACATTATCACCATGTTTCTATGACCAAAAACAAATAAAGACCAGATTCAATCGACACATCACAAATCCCCAAAAACAAAATCACAAACTGAATAATAAGATTGAACCCCAGAATCTGGCAAGAAGCTTGTGCGTTATTTAGATCATAAAATTTTGCCAAAGGTCTAAGCAGTTACAAGCAGCACCAACAGACACATAAAAATGGGTTTAAATTGACGTCCAACCCATTTGTTATCGAAGGGGTCAGAATTGTCACCCGACCAGTTTGCTGTCAAATGGGTCAGAATTGCCACCCTAACCTGTCTGCAGTTTGGGACCTGTCTACATTGTGGGTCTTTGTCTACCGTTAGGTCATTGTGTGCTGTTAGGGCCCTTATATGCCATAAGGACGGTACAACACAACATATGATCATCTAGTTTTAGACAAGAACCTCAATTTTTGTTGGATATGAAATTCTTTTGTGAATTCGAGTTCAACAGTATTAAGTGCACTTTTCCTGGTTTGGTTCATATGTATACGCCAACATATTGCATAATGTTTTACTAACAATAATATATATCAGCTTACAAATGATTTATGTACTGTTGGAAGAAAAGCTGCAGAGCCTCATTTAGGGTACTACAGTTTTTTGTTAGGTAAACACTTCAACTTTGATACGACACTAAGGTTTTGGTTAGTTTCAGTTCGTACTTTTTTATCATTCGCCGGTCAATTAGAACTTTAAAAAGTACAATGACAAATAAAGCATTTCAGAAAACTCTGCTTTTCTCAACTCTAACAATGCAAGCCTTAATGAAAGTTCATAAAACTGACTCGAACTTCAACAGCAATAACACGGTTATTTAAAATAATAAGTTACATGAAAGCCCTTTTACCATCCCAGTAATCTTCACGTGATGGTTTATGGGTCAATATCGAGCCTTGCAAATTTCTTGATTTTGTCTAAAGTAAGATCCTCGGGTTTGATTTTCGTAATACCGAGATTTTTTAAGCGTCTAAACATAACATTAGTTAAGTTTTTGAGTAACCATGTTTGTCCGATGCACACAAGCGACTAAAAAGAGCATTATGCGATTGTGGTGATTCGTGAAACATTCGTGTGCATAGCGGCAGCTAGAAGGTTGTTTGCAGCGGTTATGGCGTGACTGTAAGTCTGTAACCGCTACCTGTCGCTCCACCTTTGATGCCAAATGTTGGCCCTTGTGACGGTTGTGTTAGGGCCACAATCAATAACTTTTATGACTTCTTTCATCAAGTTAATGTCCAGAAATAATACAGATGATAAGACGGGCGGGTCATGCAAGTCGAATGACGGGTCAGGCCAGCCAGGTCATTTTTTAGATTGGGTTACAGTAGGTAAGCCAAAATGGGTTGAAATTGCCATGTCATCAACAATTAACCAAAAACATTAATCAATAAATTAATAAAAGGTGATATCTTTTTATCAACAAAAGCTCTCACAGCTTGACATAAACCAACAGTAGTTGTACATTTTTCTTCTCCAAGTGGCGTTGGTGTTATTCCTCCAGCGACAACATAATATCCATCTTTTCTTTCTTTAAGTTCATCCATCACGGGCAATAAACCCTAAAATTTCACACACAATAAAATCAAAATATTTAATTAATAATTTATACATTTCCAAATGCAAAATAGATATCACTGACCTTTGACTTTCTATGATAATGGGTTATTCCTCCTAAACCCACTACAAGAAAAGTGCTAATTGGGGACGACACTTTTAGGATGATAAATAGGCGTCCCAAAAAATACACTAAAGGACAAAAACTTAGCAGCTTTTCATGAAAAGTTTGACCATTTCTTTAGAGACAATATGTGGTCCCGAAAGAAAATTTCATTTTTTAATTATTTCTCGTGTCAAAAACTGGCTCCAAGAATCAAAAAATTTCGCGCCAACTTTTCGGGACGACACGTCGTCCCGATATGTCGTCCCAAAACCGAAAAAAAATTTGGCTCCAAAAAGGTAAAAAATTTCGCGCCATATTTTTAGAGACGACTTTTTTGCCAGATTTTTTCTTATTTAAACACACCATTATCAACAACATTACTAACATCATACACACATCAAACACACATCAAACATACCGAAAATGTTGACCCTTCCGCCGTTGATTATCTCATTGGAAGTGTATTACGGAAGTAAATTACGTAATGAAATGAAACTTTACGATTATACGCATAGTTCGAAATTTACGTTCGAAGAAATTGACGTTCGCGACGTAGGTTTAGAGGACCTTTTATACTTTTTGAAAGAAGTGGTTCCGTCCGAACACACGGACGTCTTGTATTACGCAGATGACTCTGTTCCGGAATTGTCCGCTACATATCTCCGTACAGAGGAACAGTGGAACGGTATAAAAGAAACCCAGAGTTGGCGTTCTAATCACATTTCTCTTTATTTAGATTTGGAAGATGAAGTAACTTTTATTATGTTTTAGTTTAATTATGTCATTTTTAATATTTTATTGTGTTTTAGTTTAATTATGTCGTCGTTTTAATATTTTATTGTACTTTCTATTAAATGAATGAAAAATCACAGTTATTTTTGATTTCTAACAAAGTTACTGAAATTAAAAAATTTCAACTACGAGCAACGTCATACAAAGTTACTGAATTAAATTACGTTATAACGACGAACATTAAACAAAAATCATACAAAGTTACTGAAATTAAATCACACTGATAACGACGAGGTGGATATCATACAAACTTACTGAATTAAGCACACATTTCAACGACGAACATAAAGAATTATGCTCTACTTGCTGAATGGTGGGCGAGATTGATTTCTAACAAGCAACAACTTTGGAAATCAATTGTCGTCAATTCTTTTGGTGCTTCATTTAGAGGCAAGATCATGAACAATGTGTCCGACTTGCAATCAAGGTATTTATCGCCAATTTGGAGGGATCTTTTAAACCTACAAAAAGAAGACTCTCTTCAATCAATCGTGAGGCCTAAAAATTAGAAATGGAAAATTGGAAACGGGTCTTGTATCTCGTTTTGGTTTGATTTGTGGGTTGTTGGAAAGGTTCTAAAAGACGAGTACCCTTCATTGTTTCTTATCTGTTTCGATTTCGAACAGCAGGCCTGCCTCAAGCATTTTCGTTTTCCTGCTACCGTCGATGTACAACAGGTTGGTTGGGATTTGCATTTGCCTCGCCCACTCTCCTAAAATGATGCTTACAAAGCAGATGAACTCCTTTCGTTACTCTCTACTGTCCAGCTTGATGAGTCTGCCGACGAAAAAGTGTATTGGGTTGCTGGTTTTAATGAGTCTTATTCCGTTGCCGACATTATCCGTGTTGTTATTCAAACGGGTAACGTTGTTCCTCCCGTTTGGCTTAAAGTTATTTAGGGTAATAATGTTCCTTCAAAAGTCATGCTTTTTCATTGGTTAGCAATCAAAAAGAGTATTCCCGTCAAAGATGTTTTGGCACGGAGACACATCTTGCCTACTTCCCAATCGACTTTATGAGTTTGGTGTGCATTAGAAGTCAAAACAATTGATCACCTCCTCCTCATTGTAAATGGACGTCTCAGATTTGGTTGGATCTTTTCAGATGGTGGAACATTAGGTGAGTTGTGCCGGGTTCGATTGAATCATTCTCCTACGATTGGTACTATGGTATGGGGATCAAAGCCTCAAAATTTTGGAAAATGATTGGCCCGACAACGATTTTTGGCAATTTGGTTAGCAAGAGACGATATTATTTTCAACGGGAAGTTTTCATGCAGCTCGGTCATCGTTCGAAACATCAAGTTAAAAGTCTTCCTTTCGTCTACCTACTTGAAGTTTTACATTGAGTTTCAATCTTACATTTGGGATCAAAGCCCATATTTGTTATGTATTTAGTTCCATTCTTACAATTCACGTCAATGCGTGTTTGATTTCATGATCGAGTTTTCGATCCACCATTGTAATTTCGCATTGTTACCTTTCATCATTTTTATGAAGGTTTCAATGCAACGAGTTGTTTAGTCCCTCTCGGGCGATTCCAATCGGGGATTATCACCAAAATACCCAAACCATTTGACTCTCTTGCGTGAGAGCCCAAAAAAAAATTGTCAATTTGGTCGCGCAAGGCGCAAGGACGCAAGGTTCCTCTTGCGATCTTGCTCCTCGGTGGATGCAAGGACGCAAGGTGCCTCTTGCGACCTTGCTTCCAGGGGACGCAAGGACACAAGGTGCCTCTTGCGACCTTGCTTCCAGGGGACGCAAGGACGCAAGGTTCCTCTTGCCTTTGCCTGATCGTTTTCTTTTAGACATTTCATCGAACACCTTATGTGTATGCATATTTTTTCAAACTTGGTAAGTGTCATGCAACATTTATCAATCTCATGACCAATAATTACATTTTGGGTCAGTGATTTTTTAAAGTAAATTTAAGGTGACTGTGACGACCCGCCAAAATCGCCATTGACGTGGTACGTCAACATCTGGTCCCATTGCGAGGAATTGACATCTATATGATGCACAGTGATGATTTTGAATGCAGAGTCTTTCAAATTATCCATGAATGACTCGTTGTAATGTTGTTTTCTGATGTTATGCGAGGTGTATATGAAATAGCTTTATTTTTACAACTAAACTGAAAGGACCCGTCCTAATCCATCCGGACGAAGTCCACATCGATTACAAATGAATCACAATAGTTGATTACATCGCGAGGTACTTGACCTCTATATGATACATTTTACAAACATTGCATTCGTTTTTAAAAGACAAACTTTCATTTCATTGAAAGTTGACGACATGTATACCATTTCATAATACATCCAACTATAATTGACTTAATAATAATCTTGATGAACTCAACGACTCGAATGCAACGTCTTTTGAAATATGTCATGAATGATTTCAAGTAATATCTTTAAAATAAGCAATTGCACAGCGAAAGACTTCTTTCATACCTGAGAATAAACATGCTTTAAAATGTCAACCAAAAGGTTGGTGAGTTCATTAGTTTAACACAAATAATCATTTCCATCATTTTAATAGACCACAAGATTTTCATTTCTCATAAATATACGTCCCATGTATAGAGACAAAAATATCATTCATATGGATTGAACACCTGGTAACCGACATTCACAATATGCATATAAGAATATCCCCATCATTCCGGGATCCTCCTTCGGACATGATATAAATTTCGAAGTACTAAAGCATCCGGTACTTTGGATGGGGCTTGTTGGGCCCGATAGATCTATCTTTAGGATTCGCGTCAATTAGGGTGTATGTTCCCTAATTCTTAGATTACCAGACTTAATAAAAAGGGCATATTCGATTTCGATAATTCAACCATAGAACGTAATTTTGATTACTTGTGTCTATTTCGTAAAATAGTTATAAAAGTTGCGCATGTATTCTCAGCCCAAAAATATAAAGGGTAAAAAGGCAAATGAAACTCACATAATGTATTTTGTAGTAAAAATACATATAACGATATTGAACAATTGAACAATGCAAGGTTGGTCTCAGATTCACGAACCTATATCATTTGTATATTCATTAACACACATAATTGTAACCGTACAAATTTATATATATAAATTTATTAGTTATATCATTTTTATATTAATAACCTATATGTTTCATATATTCTCTTTATATATTTATAGTAAAAATATTACTTTTATTATGTTGTATGTATTAAATATATTTTTATGTATATATATATACATATATCGTTTGTTTGTTAAAATTATAATAATATTAAAATAATATTAGTAATGGTAAAATAATATCAATAATAATAAATAAAAAAATTTGTATTTTTTTATGATAATAATAATAATAATAATAATAATAATAATAATAATACTAAAAGTAATCAAATTTAGTAATGATATTGATTTTACTAGTTTTAATAATAATAATAATAATAATAATAATAATAATAATAATAATAATAATAATAATAATAATAATAATAATAATAATAATATTAACAATAATAATATTAATGAAATCATAATAATAAGAGTATTAGTAAAAACTAGAGTAGCCTTTAAAGAAAAAGAATGCCCAAGCCCGGGTTTGAACCCGTGATCTCTCGTTCACCCTGACAACACCTCACACCACTCAACCAGTTCTGTCTCTGTGATTTAATATGAACCCATTTATTTTTATCCTATTCCCTTCGGCCCAACAGAAGAAAAATGAAGCTCGGCCCAACATTAAAACTTCGGCCCAACTGAAAACATTTAATATTTCGGCCCAACTGACACAATTACGGCCCATCAATAAAACAAGGAATTTGGCCCTATAAACCTTTAAATAATATGAATTCCTTTTGTGATATGCCATGACGTTCGAAAAAAAAATCAAACATATGCAAGGATTGTAAATGTCATCTTTACATCATTATATGTCATTTTCCATTATTGAAAATCATCATAGCCAAAATTCGTTGCCCAAAGTTAATCGAGTGGACCTTGGGCCGTTTTAGAACATTTTTTAAATTAAGAGTGTGATGGCTCCAGCCCACTTTGCATTAAAAGTCCACAACTGCCAAATCAAAAGCAAACTTTGTGGGATAGTTTGGTGACCCAAAAAAAAACTTCGATGGCAGTAGAAGCACTAGAAAAAAAAAAATGCATGTGGCAATAATTGATGTAGTCTCCAAGAATTTCAAATATTTCAAAAGTTAGCCACTTTTTCCTTTTTAATTCATAATTGTCGGCCATGAGAAGGAAAATAAAAAAAATATATGCTATAATGGTATCAATCATCAACTTGTTCGCATTAAACATCATCATTATTATATTAACATCTCACAACCTTTTCATCATGAATACAGAGTCCATATCATTTTTAATTCGCTTAAAAGAGTAAGTATTAGTAGAAAGGAACAAGAGAATCGGTGGTGGGTAGTAGACGGGAATAAGAAACAGAAAAAAGAAAGTTACACAGATTGTGGTGGTTAAATGATGATGCTCGATGGTTATGAGGTGATTTATTGTGTCGATAGGGTGGTGGTTGTTCATTTGATCTAAATGGAAATAAATTCATTACTAGTAGTAGCAGGTGCATAGATGGTGAGGTGTTGGTGGATCATATGGTTGTCCGAAGGTGATGATATATATTTGATGAATGTGGTTATTGGTTATATTGTGAATACCTTTAGTATATCTATATGCCTGTGAATAATATATAATATATATATGAATATGGGATAGAGAGAGTGGGGTGAATGAACAAAAGTAGTTAGAAAGAAAAAAAATTCAATTAAGTACAGTAGCATGAATCGATTGATTGTTAGTGGTTTGACATGAATTCACATGTAAACAGAAAGATGAATAATTAAAAGGTGATTTTGATTTATAACAGAATCTGTGTACTTAATTGTCTTTTTATTTATATTCAAATAATATTAATAATTAATAAATATCTTATTAATAATAATACTATTAATATTAATAATGATAATAATAAATACTAATATAGAAATAATAATAATATAACAATTTATAGATATCAAATCTCATATATATATATATATATATATATATATATATATATATATATATATATATATATATATATATATATATATATATAATATTACTTATGTATATAATTCATATATATTTACATTTTTACTTACACACAAATGTTCGTGAATCGTCGGGAATAGTCAAAGGGTAATTGATTACATGAATATAGATTTCAAAACTTTCGAGACTCAACATTACAGATTTTGCTTATCGTGTCGGAATTATATAAAGATTAAGTTTAAATTCGGTCGGAAATTCCCGGGTCATCACAATACCTACCCGTTAAAGAAATTTCGTCCCGAAATTTGAGTGAGGTGGTCATGGCTAACAATAAAAATGTTTTCATGACAAATATGAATTGATGAATGGACTAATATAGATAAAATGATTCGATTAGGTGAAGCGTACGAATGAAGTTGTCACAATAGATTTAGATAGAGATTTAACTTTTGACGTAGTCACGGTGGAATTTAGAAAATAAGGTGCGTCTTAGCTTTTGACGTTGTCTTGGTTGAATTCCGGAATTCAAGGGATTTATAGAAAATCTTCGAAATCAAAAAGATTTGATTCTTCGGCGAATAAGGAAATTAAGATCTCTCGAATTAAATGCGGTAATCTGCTTTAATTACTCTGTCTGATTTTTCCATTATAAATTAAACTCTTCCGTTCCATTATTCTCACCATTCCTATACTTTCCTTCTTGTTTCATACATCCAAAAGATTCTGAAAATGCTTAATCCAGTTCTGATCCTTGTCCTCATCCTTATTATCGCAACAATCATTCTCCTTTTCCAACTTCCACCAGAGGAATCTGCTTTCTTCTACTTCGCTCTCGGAATTATAATGTTTTTAATTCTCCCGTGTCTTTATGTTGCGATAAACATTGATATATACGGTTTGTAATTTATGTGTTGTTATCGGGCTTTATATTCTCCCTTATATTTCAAAGCTCTATGCTTTTGTTTTCTCTTCTCGACTTCAAGTCAAGCGATTAATGGTCCAGAATTTGTAGATATAGAGTCTCGAATGATTATAATGTTCTAAGTAGGAAGGAACGTGATAGCACGATTTGATTTTTAAATTTATCAACATCACGAAAAATAGAACCATCAAGAATACATTTTCTTGATTTGTTCAGGAGTTAAGTAGAATGAAAGAGTTGTGTGACATGGCACATGATGACATTATGATCTGTGAATCATCATGTTCCATTTAGAAACTCAGCATGACTTACTGTAATATAATCACGTTGATCAAGTGTCATTATATTATATTAATTCATGCATCAGTTCCCAACACTGTGACAACCCAGAAATTTCCAACCAAATTTAAACTTTAATCTTTATATGTTTCCGACACGATAAGCAATATTTGTTAAGTTAAATTTCAAGAATTTTAAACTATGTTCATACATTCATTCAACCTCGACCAAGTTCCAACGATTCACGAACCATTAAACGAATATGATTATATATGTATATGTGTATATATATTATAACTTGAAACGTAAACAAAATATTAGATTAAATACTTTATATGATTGTATCTGTTTCAAAATGTTTATCAATGAAATTAGAAGATAAGATCAAATGATTGAATTATCAAATATATTGAATTATGATTACAAGTCTCTGTTGAAAGGCCCACGTTGATTTGAGAAATCTTTCCATTTTAACAATATTCGAAAAATGGTAAAGTGATTTATAAATAAGAACAAATTGTCAATCATTGAGAACTAGACAAAGGATAGTGGAAGATTGAATCTCATAAAGACTCGATTGATCTATTTAGTTTCAAACGTACAAAAATGTTTTCAGTTTAAAAAGAACTTTATTATTAAAACGTATATAACTTTTATAAATATCTAGAACCACTTTTGACAACTCATTACTTAACTTGTATGATAAAGATAATAATATTTATATTTTATTTTATTAAATATATATAACGATTTAAATTAATATTATATATATTTATACGCATATTATACATACATAGTTTTATACTTTTACTATACTTAAACTTTACCTTTACTTTATTTTTACTTTACTTTAACTTTAATAATTCATACTTTAATAATTCACTTTAATAATTCATACTTTAATAATTCACTTTAATAATTCATACTTTAATAATTCACTTTAATAATTCATACTTTAATAATTCACTTTAATAATTCAAAAATCTATTATAAATAGAATTCAATAGGTTTCATTATTTCATAGAAACTTGAAAATATTTTTCTCTAAACTCTCTCAATCGATTTACATATATATATTTACTCAGTATTATTTCAAGATATTATTAGTATACATAAAATATTATGACGGAGTGCTGTCCGAGTGATTTTGAAATTGTTTTTCGAGTAGAATAGGATTAAGGAAATTATGTGTTATAGCTATGGAGGTGATTGAGTATGGTTCATGGGTATGCTCGCGAGGTCAATATAGTGGTTATCATTTACGTTGCGTGTACGTACCTTTCCTGCAATATTGAATCTCAATATTGATACGTGAGTACTCATAATTTAACTTTTACATACTAATATTGTATCCCTGACTAGTGCTCGAGTATTTAGGATTATGCATGCTTGTACTTTTGATATTGCCTTTAGACAGGTTAGGTTGAATCTTGAATTAGTTACACTTGCGGTTGAGATAAGGTATAAGATATGCATGTCCTTGGAAAGCTAGTGAAAAATTAAGAACTTTTCCTTTAGATATCGAATGGTTTCGATGAACGGATTAGAAGTTATAATCAATTGAATTTTCGATATTTTTATTAAAAATGATTATTATTATCGTCGTTTTTATCGCCGTTCTAGTTTTATCTTATTATTATCATTATTATTATCTTTATCAATAAAAGGGATTTATCATTAAAAATTGTTAATTTTTCTATTATTACTATCGTTATTATTGTTAAAGTTATAATTAGTATTATTATTATTATCCAATTATTATTATTATTATTATTATTATTATTATTAGTATTATTATTATTATTATCATTATTAATATATATATCATTATTTAAAAATGGTTATTTTTATTGTTATTATTATTATTACTATATTATCATTAAGATAATTATTAGTATTATCGTTAATAATGTTATAGTAACTATCATTATTAATATTATTGTAATTAAAACAAATATTTGTACACCTAATTATTTTGATTACTATTATTATCATTATTATGGACACGATATAAAAGACGATTAAAAGCTATTAAACGAAACGATTAGGAAATAATGAGTAAGAGTATCATGATGAAATTAAAATATTATAAGATATTGATTTAGATAAAATTATCGTTCTTATTATTTTTATCATTACTATTATTATTAAAAGTATCGTTAGTATTAAAACTATCATTTTAACAAAAATTATCATTTTAATAGAAATGTCATTGTTACTATAAAATATCATTATTATTATTATTATTATTTTAAATAGAATTATTATTTTAAAGATAATATTAAAAAAATTATCGTAAATATTAAAGTTATCATAATTAGAATTATCGTTTTATCATAATGTCATCTTAGTAATTATAAATATCGATATTTTTATAATAATAATTATTATTACAAAATAATACAACTTTTACTTACTATCATTATAGATATTATTTTATCAAATAAATATGTGATACAAACATATTTTATTACGTGTAATAACTTACTTTAATAATACCTATCATATTATCTTTATGATATTAAATAAACCCTATAAATTTTATTACTTAATATATATAAAAGTATATTTTATTATATAAATTTAATATAAAATTTTATTTATTAATAAATAAATTATATTATTTACTCTAATAAATCTTTTAAAAATATTTAAAAATATAAAAGGACGATATTTAAACTATATATTAATCATGTATAGATTTTTGAAAATTATTTTGAGTCAAATTTACTTTTGTTGACTTTTGCATATTAGTCTCGAGCATTAGGATTGTGGTACATTATGACTTGACCTAATTTGTTAGACAAATATTGACCAACACATAAATATATATAATTAATTTAGGTTCGTGAATCCGAGGCCAACCTTGCACTTGTTCAATGACGTTATATGTATTTTTACTACGAAATACAGTATGGTGAGTTTCATTTGCCTTTTTACCCTTTATATTTTTGGGACTGAGAATACATGCGCTTTTGTAAATGTTTGACGAAATAGACACAAGTAATTGAAACTACATTCTATGGTTGAATTATCGAAATCGAATATGCCCCTTTTTATTAAGTCTGGTAATCTAAGAATTAGGGAACAGACACCCTAATTGACGCGAATCCTAAAGATAGATCTATTGGGCCTAACAAACCCCATCCAAAGTACCGGATGCTTTAGTACTTCGAAATTTATATCATGTCCGAAGGAGGATCCCGGAATGATGGGGATATTCTTATATGCATATTGTTAATGTCGGTTACCAGGTGTTCAATCCATATGAATGATTATTTTTGTCTCTATGCATAGGACGTATATTTATGAGAACTGGAAATGAAATTCTTGTGGTCTATTAAAATGATGGAAATGAATGATTATGATAAACTAATGAACTCACCAACCTTTTGGTTGACACTTTAAAGCATGTTTATTCTCAGGTATAAAAGAAATCTTCCGCTGTGCATTTGTTTGTTTTAAAGATATTACTTGGAGTATTTCATGGCATATTTCGAAGAACGTTGCATTCGAGTCATTGAGTTCATCAAAGATTACTATTAAGTTAATTTATAATTGGATAGTGGATATTATGAAATGGTATGCATGCCTGTCAATTTTCGATGTAAAGAAAGTTTGTCTTTTAAAAACGAATGCAATGTTTGTAATATGTATCATATAGAGGTCAAATACCTCGCGATGTAATCAACTATTGTGAATCGTTTATAATGTATATGAACGGGTCCTTTCAGTTGGTATCAGAGCGGTGGTCTTAGCGAACCAGGTCTGCATTAGTGTGTCTAACTGATAAGTCGTTAGGATGCATTAGTGAGTCTGGACTTCGACCGTGTCTGCATGTCAAAAGTTTTGCTTATCATTTCTAGTCGGAAATCATCTGTTTATCATCCTTAGGAAATTACCTGCTTATCATTATTAGTCTAGACACGTCTTGCTACATTAATTGCATGAGTAGTGTATAGACAAAATTCATATCTTAGCGTATCTGCTAAATCATATCTTATCGTATCTATTACTGTAAACTTTGCCTGACATATTCCGTAAATTCCTCCGTAATCTACGAAATCTTTTGATCTATATACATATATGGATATCCTATGTAAATAGAATACCACCCGATAGCCGGAAAATCATTTTATATCGAAAAATCCTTTATCCAATCGTACGAAATGGAAGTTGTCATCAGTTCAAGTCACTCGGATTCTGAAATGGAATCTCACTCAAGCTTCGAAAGCAGTATGACTGGAATGGATCAACCAATCAGTCATCATCTATTCTGGATGAATTGGGGATGGGTTCGTAGTCTCCTCAATCATTGGAGACAAGAAGAAGGCGATCCTTTCCATCCACCACATTGCCCTCTTGACGAAGAACCTGAAGCACTTACCGGCGAACCTGTCCGAAACACCATTTTCTCTCTCATTTCCAGAGTATCTCGTCACGATTATATACTCCATCAAATTCTAGATTTTATTTATTCGCTCGTCCGAACCGACAATCACCCCGGTGTAATAGAAGAAGTCAACGAGCTTCGCGCTCGGGTAGTAGCTTTGGAGAATATGGTGCAGAAATTACAAACACCAGTAGCAGCACCAGCAGCATAACCAGTACCACCATCATCAACGCCAACAGTACCATTACCACCTCCAACCACAACAGCGTCGTAAACCTCAACTTCACAATCTGTCCCACGAGCATCAACGTCATACGCACCATAGATACCAAGGAGTACCAACAACAATAACTGACGAAGTATTAATTCATAACTTCATTGGAGAAACATTCCGCGACGATTATGTAATCTCTAAAGTCTTAGAGATTATCTAATCTAGCCCTAACCATAAATCAGTTAAGCGAACCAAAATGATAGAAGGAAGAGTAGAAACCCTGACAAAAATGGTGTGTGATTAACAAGCTAAACTTGCTTTACCAATAGCATCAACAGTACCGTCAGCGTTACCAGCATCGTCAGTACAGTCAACATCTAAATCAACAACACCGATAACATCACAAACTCCGTCAGTTCAAGAATCACTGTGGACATCATTACGAATCAATAACGTGTATATTGTATCAACGAGTTATGAAGAATTAACTCATTCCCTCTGAAGAAATTATATGTATATTATATATATATATATATATATATATATATATATATATATATATATATATATATATATATATATATATATATATATATATATATATATATATATATATATATATATATATATGAGACGACCCGACCCAATCCATAGGGACGAATAAAATAACATATGATAACATTGCGAGGTACTTGACCTCTATATGATACATTTTACAAATGTTGCATTTATTCTTAAAAGGCAAACTATCATTACATCAATATTTGACATTTTCGTCTAACATTTCATAATATCCAAATGACCTAATCTGTCATTTACTTATTTATATTCTCTATTGAACTCCAATGACTCGAATGCAACGTCTTTGTATCATGGCTTAAAAGGTCCCAAGTAGTATCCTTAACATGAGCTAATGCACAGCGGAAGACTTAATTCATACCTGAGAATAACATGCTTTAAAACGTCAACATAAAGTTGGTGAGATATATAGGTTTGATGCTAGCAGCGTTATAACAATGGAACACAAGATTTCATATATAAACATTTTAATAAAAATATTCTAAGTGGTTGAGCACTTGGTAACCATACTTAACATTTAATCACGTCGCATATTCCCTTTATTATGAAATCTTACTACACCGTACCAAGGTGTAATCACGAAACGAAGTACTGTGCAACCGTTGAATACTGGTCGTCCAGTCCGGTTGGGGTTGTCAGGCCCGATAGATCTATCAACAGGATTCGCGTTTACAATACCGCTGTAAATATTAGTTACCAAGCTACAGGGAAGTATGCCAGTGGTACAACTCAACGTAGAATATATTTTTCAGTTACTTGTGTCCATAGCGTAAAACATAAAATACATGTATTCTCATCCCGAAATATTTAGAGTTTAAAAGTGGGACTATATACTCACTTTTGTCTTGAAGATATGTAATTTCGACTTGGTCTCCGATTGATATCACGAACCTATCCATATATAATATATCAATACCTTTTCTTTTTAAACAATCGTCACATATATATACTTATAATACTTTTAATACTTTTAATAATTCCTTAGTCCGTAGTTAGCAGTCCGATGTTAGTAATTCAATTTTAATGGTTCATATTTAGTTGTTTAATAAACCCCCAATGAAATAAATAAAACCCCCATCGTATATGTATTGGTCGAGATTAATCTTGACCCATGGTACCGGTGTTGTCAAATGACGTGTTGCGTACATAAAGTACCGGTGTTGTCAAATGACGTGTTGCGTACAATCATGGGATCTTATGATTAATCTTCTCGTATTGTTTACGGGTGATCCTGAACCATATAAAATTAAATTATGAGTACATATGTATAAAATATCATGTTACTTTAGGAAGATGTGATTTATTTAATTTTCTCCAATTATTTTCGTGGCTAAACTAGTCTTGGATATCCGATTTTGTTTTGGTCATAATTTCTTCGTTACAACTCCGTTTTCGTTGATTCAACTTTCCACTTCCTTGGATCGAGTCCCTCTTTAAGAATATGAACTGTAAATACCTTAGTTTGTATTCGAAATCATAGGTCATAGGTCAAATTTTGGTGAAACTTATGAAGTTAATCATTTTTGTTACAAAAACATCATTTAATGACCATTTTTCTAAAAATACTTATACTATGAATTAAATCATGAAATTTTTATGTGTTAACATATTCATAAGAAATATCATTTTTCCAGAATATAAACCTCCAATTCAAAGTTCAAGATGGTTTTTAATTATCCAACCCAAAACAGCCCCCGGTTGCACTCCGACGTCATAAAAACAGTTTTTTAAGGTATTCTTTGAAAAACCAAGTTATACCTTGTTAAATTAGCATATATTTAAGTTATATTACAGGTCTTGAAGTATTTTAAAAGTTAAGTTAGAAGGATCTATTTAGTTTGCAAACAAGTTTGAAATCATTCAAACTATGTTTTTGTTGTTAAAATTGTATACCATACAATAAGATAGCTATATATATATGAATCGAATAAGGTTATGAACAAAGTTACTACCTCAAGTTACTTGGACAAGATTGCTGTAAAAGAGGAGTAAAAACCTAGAACCAAAAGAGTGATGAAATTGGATGAAAGATTGGAAGCAACTTAAGACATAAACTTGAATTGAAAGTTGTATTTTTGTAGTGTTTTTGTTGATCTTTTTATGGTGGTGTTTAAGGTGATTCTTGAGAGGATTTTTGCTGGAGTTCTTAGAGAGACATGAGGCTAGTAAGTGTGTGTGTTTAGCTAGAGAAATGATGTTCCAAAAATTGAAAATGGATGCATGTATTTATGGTGGTGTAAAAGGTGTATAAATTTGTAATTTTGTGAAAAGATCTTTTAATCATGTGAAATTGTCATACTAAATAACAAAAGTAGTTACCTTATACATAAGGCATGAACAAGGGCTGGTT
Source organism: Rutidosis leptorrhynchoides (assembly GCF_046630445.1). Lineage (NCBI taxonomy): Eukaryota > Viridiplantae > Streptophyta > Magnoliopsida > Asterales > Asteraceae > Rutidosis > Rutidosis leptorrhynchoides. The sequence goes on from NC_092343.1 coordinate 309,344,708, forward strand.
GGTGGTGATTTGATGTGTATATACCAATAGTAAATACGTATAGAAGCTAGGTATGATACGAGTACATATACTCTAGATATACGTATAGAAATCTTGTGAAAAATGGAATGAGGATTCAAATATAGCTATCTTTTGTGAATATACTTATATTGTTTTATGTATTTAAGTCTTTAAAAGTGATTAAATACATTATATATACGATATATGTATAAACATTATAGGTCGTAAGTATTTATGTCAAATAACGTTACGTATAGTTATCGTTTTGAAAGCTTAAGTTAGTAGTTTCAAAATATACTTATAACTTATTGTTATTAATACAAAATGAGATATTTAAACATCCTTAAATCATGTTAAATATGTATATATACATATATATACACAAACGTATAATTAACATATATTGTATAGTTCGTGATATCATCGGTCAAACTAGACGGTTAAACGTTATGTAAAACTCTTTTCAAAATCATAAATCTCAACAATTTAGATTGCTTATCATGTTGGTAAGTTTTAATTTATGTAAATATTAATCTTATAAGTGTAAAACGATCGGAAAAATCCGGGTCGTTACAGTACCCACCCGTTAAAGAAATTTCGTCCCGAAATTTGGTAGAGGTTGTCATAAATAACAATAGGAATGTTTTCATGACGAATATGAGGTATTAATAGAGTTTTATCATTATTGGAAGATATGGATAAAAAGATTCGGTCATGTGAAGCGCACGAGTGAAGCTATCACAAAAGAATGAAATGAGTGAATATAGAATTGTTTTAACCGATGTCGAGATTAGGATTGATTTCCAGAATTTAAGGGATTTAAAGAAAATCTTATGTAATAAGATTTGGTTCTTCGATGATTTAGAAAACAGGATCTCCTTTGATTTAATGCGATAATCTGTTTCGATTTCTTTGTCGGATATTTCACTATAAATCCACCTCCTTCCCTTTCTTACTTCCATACCTCACATCTCTTACTCTTCCTCCTCTAATTCATACCTTAAGGTATCCTTTAAAATGCTTCATCCCGTTCTGATTTTTGTTATACTTCTAACTTTCATATCTTTCATTCTTCTCTTTCATCTACCGCTAGAAGAATCTATTCACTTTTATGATTTTCTTGGAATTATAATGTTTCTAATTCTCCCGTGTCTTTACGTCGCCATACGTATTGATACACACGGTTTGTAGTTTCTGGGTGGTTATTGGGTTTGATATCTTTCCTTATATTTCGATGCTCCTGCTTCTGTTTTCCATAATCATTCTCATCCATAGTTAATACTCTCTCCTATTTGCTGTAATCTATACCCCAATTTCTATTTTGGGACTTTGTCCCTTCGTTTCTTCTTCCCGTCCTTGAGTCAAGCGATCAATAGTTCGAAATTCGTAGGTATAAAATTCGGAATGAACATAGCTAATGCTCTAAGAAAGGAATGGTAATGGCACGATTTTGATTTGTCAAATTACCAGAATATCCAGAAAAATAGAACTATCAAGATGATTTGTTCTTAATATGTTTCAGAATTGGATAGAATGTAAAAGTCGTGTAACATGGCACATGATGACGGTACTGTGAATCATCATATTCCATTAGAAACTTAACATGACTTACTGTAATATAATGAAGTTGATCAAGTTTCATTATATTATACTAGTTCATGCATCAGTTCCCAACACTGCTTCAGAACATTCCTATTTTAAACTTGAAGGATTTAGAAACTAACACAGTTTCCTTTATATTGTAACGCAGATATTACAGAGAGATAAATGATTTCAGATAAGGATAGTGGTGAAAATATCTTCAGAAATATTGAGGATATTTATAATGAAAGATATGATAATATCTTGGAATTTCTAATGTCGAAGGATGATGATGAAGATTGACCCGTAAGGGTTTAGATTCAGAAGCAAGGTGTTTGCTACAGAATCGTCATAATTCTTTATGTACAAGTTTAGTCCTTGTAACTTGTTCAGAGTCTCCTTCATGGTTTGTTCAATCCGGTTTTCAGTACCAATTTTCTATCGAGCGTTCCTAACACTTCCTTCTTTTATCATCAACATTTGGTCATTAAGACCTTCTACAACATGCTGCTTCGTCAGTATTTTCAAAGTTATCGGATCTGGGTCATTGGTTATCAAACCAAGATGGTTTAAGGAGAATTGTATTTTTAGATGATTAAACGCTGATGGTAATATGATGGAATATAAAAGGTTCTCCGGTAACGATGGCGAAAGAACAACGTATATATATATATCGAGATTGTAATAAGAGTAGTCTTACTGAGATATCGAAGTGGAGCTGTGACAAAATTAGTTAATTGAAAAGGAATCGCGTGATTGTTTTTGCTAATGGATGATAAGGAATTCGATGCGGATACGTTTTAACTATAACTTCGAGTTCAAAAATTTTTAGGTGCATAACTGTATGCATAAATCTTTATTCCGTAGACGAGGTGCGGCTGGTTGAACTTCTCGATCGAGATGTTTTCAAGAATCATGAAAAGTTGTGAATGCGAATTGTAATCGTCAAGATACAAATGAGGTTTAAAATAGAATCAAGTGGCAAACTTGAAGGATTGTTTAGTTTCATATGTAATAATCATCATTTTAACTCATTTTTAATTGTCCAAAGTTAGCAGTCCAATAGTCCGATTGTCCAATGGTTCAATAAATTCATATATGAACTAAATATATAATATTCGAATTACTTAATACGTATCGTGACCCGTGTACTGGTCTCGGTGTCGATCACAACTCAAAGTATATATATATTTTGGAATCAACTCCGACCCTGTATAGCCAACTCCCACCTTCCCATATAGAGTGTCTATGGTTGTTCCGAAATATATATATAGATGGATCAATATGATAAGTCGAAACCTTGTATACGTGTCCCGTTATTTAAAATGCGTAAAATAAATAAATATATATCATGACCCATTATACAACGTGTTGTCTCAGAATTAATCCGACGTGTTGTTGTACATGTGTCCCGACGGTATGTAAAGTACATAAATTAAAATTGCAAGAATGTAAATTGCGATAAATTAAATATTAATCAGTTAGCTGGGAACAGTTAGCCGGAACAGTTAGCGTGTAATCCTATCACAATTTCAATTAATTAATTCATCTGTTTCTAACAATTTTTATTTTGCCAATGTTTCTTCATTATGCCACTTGTTGGATTCGGATAGGTAAAAATCCAAATATGAAATTTAAATGGAAATGGTTAATCTGGGGTGAACGGATACGTATATCGGTAATTGTAAGTAGGATAATAAATGATCGTTGAATCAGATTCGAAGAATGTACAGTGTAACTTGTTAATGTGAATTCTAAATATTCCTTGGGTACTACCCACCCGTTAAAATATTTTCATCATTAACAGTTTGTACGAATGAAATTTTTAATTACAATCTTTATGAAAATATATTTGCATATATATTTTCTTCGGAGGTAACTATGAATTTAATGAGTCAATAAAATATTCAACTCATTTGATTTATCGTTATTACTAGATTACATAATCTCCAAAACATTAGAGATTACATAATCGTCATGTCGAACGAAGAACGATACGTAAAGAAGAGGTAATCGGTGTAGAATGATATGTAGAACAAAGATCATATTCGAAGTTCAGATGATGATGTTGAGGTACGTGGTGCGGATGTGATTGTTGGTGGTGGTAATGATACGGTTGGTGTTGATGCTGATGATGTCGTTGACGTCGATGATGCTACTGGTACTGAAGATTGCGAGGTTGATGTTGTTAACGGTACTGGTTATGCTGCTGGTGCTGCTGCTGGTGTTTGTAACCTTCGCACCGTGTTCTCCAAAGCCGTCACACGAGCGTGAAGTTCGTTAATTTCTGCTAGTACACCAGGATGATTGGCGGTTGGAGTGAGCGAATGAACAAGATCCGAAATATGGGATAGGATATAATCGTGACGAGATACTCGAGAAATGAGAGAGAAAATGGTTTCTCGAACAGGTTCGCCGGTAAGTGCTTCAGGTTCGTCGCCAATGGGGCAATTCGGTGGGTGAAAGGGATCACCTTCTTCTTGTCTCCAATAATTTAGTATACTACGAACCCATCCCCAATTCATCCAGAATAGATGATGAGAAATTGGTTGATCCATTCCAGTGACGCTGCCTTCGGAGCCCGAATGGAAATCCATATCAGCGTAGCTGTCGGAGTCGGAGGAATTCGAACTGGACGCGGAGTTCATCTTGTACAGTCGGGGAAATGAATTTTTGGTTTGGAATAGATTATAGGAGTTGGGTTTGGTATTCTTCAATACATAATTTACATATGTATTTATAATACTCAAAATCCCGTGAATTACGGAGAATCTTTGAAATTCGTCAGGCAATGTCTATAGCAATAGATACGCTAGGATACGAATTTTGTCTATACACTATCGATGCACCAAATGCAGTAAGACGTGTCTAGACTTAAGAATACTAAGCAGGCAATTCTTAAGGATGATAAGCAGATGATTTTCGACTAGATATGATAAGCAAAACTTTTGACATGTAGACACGGTCAAAGTCCAGACTCACTAATGCATCCTAACAACTACCAGTTAGACACACTAATGCAAGGCCTGGTTCGCTAAGACCAACGCTCTGATACCACATGAGACGACCCGACCCAATCCATAGGGACGAATAAAATAACATATGATAACATTGCGAGGTACTTGACCTCTATATGATACATTTTACAAATGTTGCATTTATTCTTAAAAGGCAAACTATCATTACATCAATATTTGACATTTTCGTCTAACATTTCATAATATCCAAATGACCTAATCTGTCATTTACTTATTTATATTCTCTATTGAACTCCAATGACTCGAATGCAACGTCTTTGTATCATGGCTTAAAAGGTCCCAAGTAGTATCCTTAACATGAGCTAATGCACAGCGGAAGACTTAATTCATACCTGAGAATAACATGCTTTAAAACGTCAACATAAAGTTGGTGAGATATATAGGTTTGATGCTAGCAGCGTTATAACAATGGAACACAAGATTTCATATATAAACATTTTAATAAAAATATTCTAAGTGGTTGAGCACTTGGTAACCATACTTAACATTTAATCACGTCGCATATTCCCTTTATTATGAAATCTTACTACACCGTACCAAGGTGTAATCACGAAACGAAGTACTGTGCAACCGTTGAATACTGGTCGTCCAGTCCGGTTGGGGTTGTCAGGCCCGATAGATCTATCAACAGGATTCGCGTTTACAATACCGCTGTAAATATTAGTTACCAAGCTACAGGGAAGTATGCCAGTGGTACAACTCAACGTAGAATATATTTTTCAGTTACTTGTGTCCATAGCGTAAAACATAAAATACATGTATTCTCATCCCGAAATATTTAGAGTTTAAAAGTGGGACTATATACTCACTTTTGTCTTGAAGATATGTAATTTCGACTTGGTCTCCGATTGATATCACGAACCTATCCATATATAATATATCAATACCTTTTCTTTTTAAACAATCGTCACATATATATACTTATAATACTTTTAATACTTTTAATAATTCCTTAGTCCGTAGTTAGCAGTCCGATGTTAGTAATTCAATTTTAATGGTTCATATTTAGTTGTTTAATAAACCCCCAATGAAATAAATAAAACCCCCATCGTATATGTATTGGTCGAGATTAATCTTGACCCATGGTACCGGTGTTGTCAAATGACGTGTTGCGTACATAAAGTACCGGTGTTGTCAAATGACGTGTTGCGTACAATCATGGGATCTTATGATTAATCTTCTCGTATTGTTTACGGGTGATCCTGAACCATATAAAATTAAATTATGAGTACATATGTATAAAATATCATGTTACTTTAGGAAGATGTGATTTATTTAATTTTCTCCAATTATTTTCGTGGCTAAACTAGTCTTGGATATCCGATTTTGTTTTGGTCATAATTTCTTCGTTACAACTCCGTTTTCGTTGATTCAACTTTCCACTTCCTTGGATCGAGTCCCTCTTTAAGAATATGAACTGTAAATACCTTAGTTTGTATTCGAAATCATAGGTCATAGGTCAAATTTTGGTGAAACTTATGAAGTTAATCATTTTTGTTACAAAAACATCATTTAATGACCATTTTTCTAAAAATACTTATACTATGAATTAAATCATGAAATTTTTATGTGTTAACATATTCATAAGAAATATCATTTTTCCAGAATATAAACCTCCAATTCAAAGTTCAAGATGGTTTTTAATTATCCAACCCAAAACAGCCCCCGGTTGCACTCCGACGTCATAAAAACAGTTTTTTAAGGTATTCTTTGAAAAACCAAGTTATACCTTGTTAAATTAGCATATATTTAAGTTATATTACAGGTCTTGAAGTATTTTAAAAGTTAAGTTAGAAGGATCTATTTAGTTTGCAAACAAGTTTGAAATCATTCAAACTATGTTTTTGTTGTTAAAATTGTATACCATACAATAAGATAGCTATATATATATGAATCGAATAAGGTTATGAACAAAGTTACTACCTCAAGTTACTTGGACAAGATTGCTGTAAAAGAGGAGTAAAAACCTAGAACCAAAAGAGTGATGAAATTGGATGAAAGATTGGAAGCAACTTAAGACATAAACTTGAATTGAAAGTTGTATTTTTGTAGTGTTTTTGTTGATCTTTTTATGGTGGTGTTTAAGGTGATTCTTGAGAGGATTTTTGCTGGAGTTCTTAGAGAGACATGAGGCTAGTAAGTGTGTGTGTTTAGCTAGAGAAATGATGTTCCAAAAATTGAAAATGGATGCATGTATTTATGGTGGTGTAAAAGGTGTATAAATTTGTAATTTTGTGAAAAGATCTTTTAATCATGTGAAATTGTCATACTAAATAACAAAAGTAGTTACCTTATACATAAGGCATGAACAAGGGCTGGTTGGTGGTGATTTGATGTGTATATACCAATAGTAAATACGTATAGAAGCTAGGTATGATACGAGTACATATACTCTAGATATACGTATAGAAATCTTGTGAAAAATGGAATGAGGATTCAAATATAGCTATCTTTTGTGAATATACTTATATTGTTTTATGTATTTAAGTCTTTAAAAGTGATTAAATACATTATATATACGATATATGTATAAACATTATAGGTCGTAAGTATTTATGTCAAATAACGTTACGTATAGTTATCGTTTTGAAAGCTTAAGTTAGTAGTTTCAAAATATACTTATAACTTATTGTTATTAATACAAAATGAGATATTTAAACATCCTTAAATCATGTTAAATATGTATATATACATATATATACACAAACGTATAATTAACATATATTGTATAGTTCGTGATATCATCGGTCAAACTAGACGGTTAAACGTTATGTAAAACTCTTTTCAAAATCATAAATCTCAACAATTTAGATTGCTTATCATGTTGGTAAGTTTTAATTTATGTAAATATTAATCTTATAAGTGTAAAACGATCGGAAAAATCCGGGTCGTTACAATATATATATATATTTTGAAATAAATCTTTCCGTGCTAAGCTATTGTGTGAATCTTAACTACTCGGTTAATTAATAGTACAAATATGCAATAATGTACGTCCTTCGGCCGCAACTTAACCAATGTTAACTACAATCTCTGTCGCAATTCAACAAATTCCAATTCATAATAAATCAAGTGTATATTTGATTTTACACTTTCATCATCGATGTACTCGAAACTTTTCAGATAACATCATTCGTACTTTGCGAAATTCACAAGAATTCCATGAACTGAACATCATACATCAACAAATAACGAAGTATTGATTCATAATTTCAATGTCATTAAAGAAATACTGCGTAAAAGTTATGTACTTTTTAAAGCCTTTCGGGATTATTCAATTCTAGTTTCAACCGTAAATCAAATGAGTTTAATTTAACATTAACTCATTAAATCTATGTTACATCTGAAGAAAATATACATATATATATTTTCATAAAGACTGTAATAAAATTCTTTTGTACAAAATATTAATTGTGAATTTTTTTTAACGGGTAGGTAATACCCGAGAGATATATAAATTCACAATTAATATGTTACATTCTTCGAATCTGATCAAGCAAATTATCAACTATACTTCCTACTTTCACAATAATATACATTCTTTCATAGAGATCAAAACAACCATACTCATTCAAACCCAATTACAAATTTTGATTTTGAAACCTCAGAATTCAATTCGAGATATAACCGGTATCATCACTTTTAGATTCCTACATCTTTCAAAGCTATACTTTGACTTCAAAACTGTGTTAGAACATCAAATGTATATTAACGATTACAATCTGTGTTCAAACCCTTCGAAAATATCTGAAGACACTTCAAATAATGAGCAATCGAGATGATGATCCAACCACATGTTACCCACATTTATGTACCCAAAAAAACTCTTGAAACCAAAGTAAAAGTTTAAACAACGTATCCGCATCAGATTCTTTGGCATTTATTAGCAAAAATAACTTTGCGACTCCTATTCAAAGTAGCCAGTTTTGTCACAGCTCCAGCAAGTCAACTTCGACTTTTCAGTCAGACTAACCTTATTATAACCTTGAGATATACACCATCGTTACCAGGGAACCTTTTACATCCCACCACATTATTAGCAGATGTACCAACAACTTCATTACCCTTTGACTTTAGCCTCTCCAAAAAGTCATTATAATTATTCATTGAAACCCCATCATTTACTCATTCGCATCTTGTAATGAGAATTTCCATACGAATCATTGGGAATTAGCAATCAGTATTTTGAAATCTCGCAGCATGTCTACGCCAACAGTTATATGTGTATATATAACGTCTATCTTCTGGACTTAATTTGAATGTGAAGTTTCTGAAAAACACTCCGAACTACGAATTGGTTCTCCGAAAATGGAAAAAAAATGCTGATGAAGCAGCAAAAACTATAAACGACTTTAAACGGTAAAAGCTGGATGATAATGATGAAGTGTGCTGGCAAAGCGCAGAAAAAGAGAAGTTTTGGAACTGGAAAACGGATTGAGCAAAGTAGGAAGGAGGCTGTGGACAAATTACAAAGACTGAACCTGACTTCAAAGGATCCAAATGATTCAGTACCTGCTGAAGTCATTAACGAATACCTTGCTCCTGACTCTAAACTCCTGCGGACAATATTCTTCATCATCATCTGATATTAGAAATTCTAAAATATCATCATATATTTCATTATAAATATCCTCCATATTTCTGAAGATATTTTCTTAATTTTCTTATTTGAAATCATTTACCTCTTCGCGCTATCTGTATTACATCATAAAAGAAACTATTTTAGTTTCTAAATTCTGAAACATTCAAGTTTAAGATAGGAATATTTTGAAGTAGTGTTGGGAACTGAAGCATGAATTAGTATAATATAATGACACTTGATCAATGTGATTATATTACAGTAAGTCATGCTGAGTTTCTAAATGGAACGTGATGATTCACAGATCATAATATCATCATGTGCCATGTTATACGACTCTTGTATTCTATTTAACCTCTAAAAAATTAAGAAAATATTTCTTGATGATTCGGCCTTTTCCAAGGTATTCTAGTAATTTGACAAGTCAAGATCGTGCCATCACAATTTCCTTCCTAGAACATTAACAATGTTCATTCCGAAATTCATATCTGTGAATTCTGGACCATTACAAGCGGTGCTTAATCGCAAGAAGAAGAAACGAAAGGACAAAACTCCGAAATAGAAATTGGGGTATAAATTGCAGCAAATAAAAGAGAGCATTAACTGTGAATGATAATGATTATAGAAGACAGAAGCAGAGACTTTGAAATATAAGGGAACATATAAAGCCCAACGACAAACCAGAAATTATAAACCATATATATCAATGCATATAGCAATATAAAAACACGGGAGAACTAGAAACACTATAAACCCAAGAGTATAGTAGAAGTAAATAGATTCTTCCGGCGGTAGATGAAAAAGAAGAATGACCGATATGAAAGTTAGAAGCATATCGAGAATCAGAACTGGATGGAGCATATTGTGAATACTTTAAAATATGAGTTGAGGGGAAAAGAATAGAAGGTGATGAAATATGACTAGGAACTTAGAAATCAACAGATTTAACTCACACAATCGCGGAATAAGTGAATCAAACCCACTAGTGAATAGGTTAAGTTTTTTTTTTTTGATTAATTTAGTCAAACCACAACTAAATCAAGTGTGATTAGATCAACACCTAGAGCTATTATTCACCACCTGGGTGATTTGGACTGAGAGAGAATCGGAGGAGCTCACTAGATCTGAATGTGTGTAGCAAATGAGAGGCTTAACCTAAAATGAAGAACATAAGACTTTATATACCCCTGTTGTTGACTCACCCATACGATTCATTCATCACACGTACGAGTTGGCTTCATCAGCCATACAGGTGATCACTCACTCGTGTCTTCTCATTTAGGTTGTAATTGTGACTTAGCTCAGCATCAACCGTGCATATGAGCCTGTCAGCCGTACTAGTGAGGCTTCACTCGTACGTCTGACTAAGTCTAACATAGTCAAACATCTAAATCTCATTCCTGCAGTTCCTGTAACCACATACAAACACGGATAGGATAATAACGAGTAATCATGGTGGCCTGTAAACTGTTGTACCTGCAATAGACGTGGGTAGATGTCTAGGGACTTGCATAAAATGCATCAACAGAAGGTGTGAGTTGTAAGAAAACGAATGAGGTGAATTTATAAGAAAATCTCCGACAGAACAATTAAAATGGACGATCGCATTTAAATCGGATCCTAATTCCCTTGATTACCGGAGAGTCAAATCTTATTAAGAAGATTTTCTTCAAATCCCTTGAAATCTGGGAATCAATCATATCTACGTCAAATGATAAGATGAATCTACACTTACTCATTTCACTCTTCTATGTTAGCTTCATTCGTACTCTTCATATAAATGGACTGTTTATCCAAATTATTCGCTGATGATAAAACTCTAATTTTCAGCCCGTATGCATCATGAAAACATACTTATTATCATTCACGACCTTTCCGCTCAAATTTCGGGATGAAATTTCTTTAACGGGTAGGTACTGTGACAACCCAGAAATTTCCAACCAAATTTAAACTTTAATCTTTATATGTTTCCGACACGATAAGCAATATTTGTTAAGTTAAATTTCAAGAATTTTAAACTATGTTCATACATTCATTCAACCTCGACCAAGTTCCAACGATTCACGAACCATTAAACGAATATGATTATATATGTATATGTGTATATATATTATAACTTGAAACGTAAACAAAATATTAGATTAAATACTTTATATGATTGTATCTGTTTCAAAATGTTTATCAATGAAATTAGAAGATAAGATCAAATGATTGAATTATCAAATATATTGAATTATGATTACAAGTCTCTGTTGAAAGGCCCACGTTGATTTGAGAAATCTTTCCATTTTAACAATATTCGAAAAATGGTAAAGTGATTTATAAATAAGAACAAATTGTCAATCATTGAGAACTAGACAAAGGATAGTGGAAGATTGAATCTCATAAAGACTCGATTGATCTATTTAGTTTCAAACGTACAAAAACGTTTTCAGTTTAAAAAGAACTTTATTATTAAAACGTATATAACTTTTATAAATATCTAGAACCACTTTTGACAACTCATTACTTAACTTGTATGATAAAGATAATAATATTTATATTTTATTTTATTAAATATATATAACGATTTAAATTAATATTATATATATTTATACGCGTATTATACATACATAGTTTTATACTTTTACTATACTTAAACTTTACCTTTACTTTATTTTTACTTTACTTTAACTTTAATAATTCACTTTAATAATTCATACTTTAATAATTCACTTTAATAATTCATACTTTAATAATTCACTTTAATAATTCATACTTTAATAATTCACTTTAATAATTCATACTTTAATAATTCACTTTAATAATTCAAAAATCTATTATAAATAGAATTCAATAGGTTTCATTATTTCATAGAAACTTGAAAATATTTTTCTCTAAACTCTCTCAATCGATTTACATATATATATTTACTCCGTATTATTTCAAGATATTATTAGTATACATAAAATATTATGACGGAGTGCTGTCCGAGTGATTTCGAAATTGTTTTTCGAGTAGAATAGGATTAAGGAAATTATGTGTTATAGCTATGGAGGTGATTGAGTATGGTTCATGGGTATGCTCGCGAGGTCAATATAGTGTTTATCATTTACGTTGCGTCTACGTACCTTTCCTGCAATATTGAATCTCAATATTGATACGTGAGTACTCATAATTTAACTTTTACATACTAATAGTGTATCCCTGACTAGTGCTCGAGTATTTAGGATTATGCATGCTTGTACTTTTGATATTGCCCTTAGACAGATTAGGTTGAATCTTGAATTAGTTACACTTGTGGTTGAGATAAGGTATAAGATATGCATGTCCTTGGAAAGCTAGTGAAAAATTAAGAACTTTTCCTTTAGATATCGAATGGTTTCGATGAACGGATTAGAAGTTATAATCAATTGAATTTTCGATATTTTTATTAAAAATGATTATTATTATCGTCGTTTTTATCGCCATTCTAGTTTTATCTTATTATTATCATTATTATTATCTTTATCAATAAAAGGGATTTATCATTAAAAATTGTTAATTTTTTTATTATTACTATCGTTATTATTGTTAAAGTTATAATTAGTATTATTATTATTATCCAATTATTATTATTATTATTATTATTATTATTATTATTAGTATTATTATTATTATTATTATCATTATTAATATATATATCATTATTTAAAAATGGTTATTTTTATTGTTATTATTATTATTACTATATTATCATTAAGATAATTATTAGTATTATCATTAATAATGTTATAGTAACTATCATTATTAATATTAGTGTAATTAAAACAAATATTTGTAACACCTAATTATTTTGATTACTATTATTATCATTATTATGGACACGATATAAAAGACGATTAAAAGCTATTAAACGAAACGATTAGGAAATAATGAGTAAGAGTATCATGATGAAATTAAAATATTATAAGATATTGATTTAGATAAAATTATCGTTCTTATTATTTTTATCATTACTATTATTATTAAAAGTATCGTTAGTATTAAAACTATCATTTTAACAAAAATTATCATTTTAATAGAAATGTCATTGTTACTATAAAATATCATTATTATTATTATTATTATTATTTTAAATAGAATTATTATTTTAAAGATAATATTAAAAAAATTATCGTAAATATTAAAGTTATCATAATTAGAATTATCGTTTTATCATAATGTCATCTTAGTAATTATAAATATCGATATTTTTGTAATAATAATTATTATTACAAAATAATACAATTTTTACTTACTATCATTATAGATATTATTTTATCAAATAAATATGTGATACAAACATATTTTATTACGTGTAATAACTTACTTTAATAATACCTATCATATTATCTTTATGATATTAAATAAACCCTATAAATTTTATTACTTAATATATATAAAAGTATATTTTATTGTATAAATTTAATATAAAATTTTATTTATTAATAAATAAATTATATTATTTACTCTAATAAATCTTTTAAAAATATTTAAAAATATAAAAGGACGATATTTAAACTATATATTAATCGTGTATAGATTTTTGAAAATTATTTTGAGTCAAATTTACTTTTGTTGACTTTTGCATATTAGTCTCGAGCATTAGGATTGTGGTACATTATGACTTGACCTAATTTGTTAGACAAATATTGACCAACACATAAATATATATAATTAATTTAGGTTCGTGAATCCGAGGCCAACCTTGCACTTGTTCAATGACGTTATATGTATTTTTACTACGAAATACAGTATGGTGAGTTTCATTTGCCTTTTTACCCTTTATATTTTTGGGACTGAGAATACATGCGCTTTTATAAATGTTTGACGAAATAGACACAAGTAATTGAAACTACATTCTATGATTGAATTATCGAAATCGAATATGCCCCTTTTTATTAAGTCTGGTAATCTAAGAATTAGGGAACAGACACCCTAATTGACGCGAATCCTAAAGATAGATCTATTGGGCCTAACAAACCCCATCCAAAGTACCGGATGCTTTAGTACTTCGAAATTTATATCATGTTCGAAGGAGGATCCCGGAATGATGGGGATATTCTTATATGCATATTGTTAATGTCGGTTACCAGGTGTTCAATCCATATGAATGATTATTTTTGTCTCTATGCATAGGACGTATATTTATGAGAACTGGAAATGAAATTCTTGTGGTCTATTAAAATGATGGAAATGAATGATTATGATAAACTAATGAACTCACCAACCTTTTGGTTGACACTTTAAAGCATGTTTATTCTCAGGTATAAAAGAAATCTTCCCCTGTGCATTTGTTTGTTTTAAAGATATTACTTGGAGTATTTCATGGCATATTTCGAAGAACGTTGCATTCGAGTCATTGAGTTCATCAAAGATTACTATTAAGTTAATTTATAATTGGATAGTGGATATTATGAAATGGTATGCATGCCTGTCAATTTTCGATGTAAAGAAAGTTTGTCTTTTAAAAACGAATGCAATGTTTGTAATATGTATCATATAGAGGTCAAATACCTCGCGATGTAATCAACTATTGTGAATCGTTTATAATGTATATGAACGGGTTCTTTCAAACACTACTTCAAAAACATTCATTTTTAAGCTCCAAAGTTTACAGAATATAGAAATTAACAGTTTCTATATGATGTAACACTGATAGCACTAAGAGATTAATGATTTCAGATAAGATTAGTTATGAAAATATATTCAGAAATATCGTGGATAATTTAAAATGAAAGATACGATAATATCTTTGAATATCTAAGATCAGAGGATGATGGAAACTATTGTCCGCAAGGGTTTAGAGTAAGGAGCAAGATATTCGCTAAAGACTTCAGCAGGCATTGAATCTTTTGCATTCTTTGAAGTCAAACTTATTCTTTCTGTTTTGTCCACGATTTCCTTCATAGTTTCGCATAATCTGTTTTTTGGTACTAAATTTTCTCTTGAATGTTTCCAATATAATGATACACAGGAAGCACGAAGAGGTATATAATTTCGGACGAGAATATTTATGAAAATATCCTTAGAAATATCGAAGATATTGATGATGATATTTTGGAATTTCTAAGTTCGATGGTTGATGGAGAAAGATTTTCCGCAAGATTTTAACATGACTTCGGAGTAAGATATTCTCTAAAGATTTCAACGGATCCAGAATTATCTGGATTCTTTGAATATAGGGTATGGTCCTTGTATTTGTCCTTAGTCTCCTTCATGGGTAGCTCAATCTATTTTTCAATACCCAATTTTCTATTGAGCGTTCATAACACTCCTTTCTTTATCATCAAACTTTTGACCGTTTACACCATCTACCATTTTTCTGTCTCCTCTGCATTTAATGCTATGATATCTGAATCATCGGTTATTAATCCGATGTGGTTTCAGGAGAATTGTGTTTTTAGATGATTAAACACTGATGGTAATATGGTGGAATATGAAAGGTTCCCTGGTAACAATAAAAGAGCACGCGTATATATCAACGTTATAATAAGGTTGTTTCGTACGAAAAGTCGAAGTTGTCTTGCTGGAGCTGTGACAAATTTGGCTATTTTGAAGAAGAACTGCAAAGTTATTTTGGGTAATAATAACACTAAAGAAATTAGCACAGTTATGTGTTAATCGTTTACTCAGTTTTCGAGAGTTTTTCAAGTGCATAACTATATGCATCAATCTTTTCTTCCGTAGATGAAGTGCGGTTGGTTCGTCCTATCGATTGAGGTGTTTTTAAGAATCATGAAAGATTTGAACGCAGATTGTAATCGTCAAGACACAAATGAGGTTTAAGATGAAATAAAGTGGAAACTTGAAGAAATGTTTAGTTTCATATGTTATAATCAATATTTTAATTCATTTTAATTGTCCAGTGTTGGTAGTCCATAGTTGATAGTCCACAGTTAACAGTCCAATAATTCATATATAGTTTATAATATTCGAATTAATTAATATGTATCGTGACCCGTATTCGTCTCAGACTCGATCACAACTCATAGTATATGTATTATTATAGAATCAACCTCAACCCTGTATAGAGAACTCGATCATTACTGCATATAGAATGTCTATGGTGATTCCAAATAATATATATAGATGCGTCGAAATGATATGTCAAAACCTTGTATACGTGTCCCGATATTTAAAGTGCGTAAAATAAATAGCAGGAATTAAATGACGATAAATAAAGTGCGTAAAGTAAATAACAGAAATTAAATGACAATAAATAAAATTGCGAGAATTAAATTGCGGAAAATAAAATGTAACCAGTTAGCTAGGAACAGTTAGCATGGATTCTTAACAATATTTCAATTAGTTAATTCATTTGTTTCTAGCAAATTTTATTTTGTTCAATGTTTTCTTCATTATGCCACTTGTTGGATTCTGAGAAGTCAAAATCCAAATATTAAATTGAATAAAAATGGTTATTCTGTGGTGAACGGATTCGTATATCGATGAATGTAAATAGGATAGTAAATGACTATTGAATCAGCTTCGTTGAATGTACAGTGTAACTTATTAAAGTAAAATCTAAATATTCCTCGAGTATTACCTACCCGTTAAAAATATTTTCACCATTAACAGTTTGTATGAAAGAATTTTTAATTACAATCTTTATGAAAATATATATACATATATATTTTCTTCAGATATAATCATGAATTTAATGAGTTAATGTGATATTAATCTCATTTGATTTACCATTAGAACAAGAATATATAATCTCTAAAACATTAGAGATTACATAATCGCCATGTCGAACGAAAATAAAATAGATAGAACGATACGTAGAACGATGATTATACTCGAGGTACAGAATGAGATGTCGAAGCTGGTGATGCGAATGTTGTTGTTGGTGGTACTAATGCTGTTGGTGCTAAGGTTAATGATGTTACCGGTGTTGGTGATACTGCTGGTGCTTGCAAATTGTGTACCGTGCTCTCTAAAGTTAACACTCGAGCTCGGAGTTCTTTAACTTCTTCTACTAACCCTGGTTAGTTATCAGTGTGAGGTAGAGATCGGATATCTTCTCTAGTTCCGTTAATGGTAGTCTCAAGACGAAAAATTCTGGCAAAAAGGGTATAAACGGTGTTGCGAACAGGTTCGCCGGTGAGCGGATCGAGTACTCCAAGGTTAGGTGGTAGATTCGGCTCATGATATGGAGTACCTTCTTCCCTTCTCCATAGGGTGAGTATGTCGCGAACCCACCCCCATTTTCTCCAGTAATCATGGTATTTGATTGGTTGGTGTGCTCCTGTCACGCTGTCTTCGGAGTCAGAGGAACTTGGTCGATTCATAGAGGCCATCTTACGCAATCTCTGGAAAGATTTTTGGCGTGAAGAGTTTAGTGACAGCAATTGATAGTTGGATGGCATTCTCAATGCATAATTTGCATAGATATATATAGTACCAGGATCCCTTAAATTAAGGAGAAATTTACGAGAGATATCAGGCAAGGTTTACAGTAACAGATACGCTAAGATATGAATTGTCAGATACGCTAAGGTATGAATTTTGCCTATACACTATTCATGCAGTCAATGCAGTAAAACATGTCTAGACTAAGAATAATGAGTAAGTGATTTCCTAAGGATGATAAGCAGATGATTTTCGACAAAAATGATAAGCAAAACTTTTGACATGCAGACACGGTCGAAGTCCAGACTCACTAATGCATCCTAACAACTATCAGTTAGACATACTAATGCAAGACCTGGTTCACTAAGACCACCGCTCTGATACCAACTGAAAGGACCCGTCCTAATCCATCCGGACGAAGTCCACATCGATTACAAACGAATCACAATAGTTGATTACATCGCGAGGTACTTGACCTCTATATGATACATTTTACAAACATTGCATTCATTTTTAAAAGACAAACTTTCATTTCATTGAAAGTTGACGACATGTATACTATTTCATAATACATCCAACTATAATTGACTTAATAATAATCTTGATGAATTCAACGACTCGAATGCAACGTCTTTTGAAATATGTCATGAATGATTTCAAGTAATATCTTTAAAATAAGCAATTGCACAGCGGAAGACTTCTTTCATACCTGAGAATAAACATGCTTTAAAATGTCAACCAAAAAGTTGGTGAGTTCATTAGTTTAACACAAATAATCATTTCCATCATTTTAATAGACCACAAGATTTTCATTTCTCATAAATATACGTCCCATGCATAGAGACAAAAATATCATTCATATGGATTGAACACCTGGTAACCGACATTCACAATATGCATATAAGAATATCCCCATCATTCCGGGATCCTCCTTCAGACATGATATAAATTTCGAAGTACTAAAGCATCCGGTACTTTGGATGGGGCTTGTTGGGCCCGATAGATCTATCTTTAGGATTCACGTCAATTAGGGTGTATGTTCCCTAATTCTTAGATTACCAGACTTAATAAAAAGGGCATATTCGATTTCGATAATTCAACCATAGAACGTAATTTCGATTACTTGTGTCTATTTCGTAAAACAGTTATAAAAGTTGCGCATGTATTCTCAGCCCAAAAATATAAAGGGTAAAAAGGCAAATGAAACTCACATAATGTATTTTGTAGTAAAAATACATATAACGATATTGAACAATTGAACAATGCAGGGTTGGCCTCAGATTCATGAACCTATATCATTTGTATATTCATTAACACACATAATTGTAACCGTACAAATTTATATATGTAAATTTATTAGTTATATCATTTTTATATTAATAACCTATATGTTTCATATATTCTCTTTATATATTTATAGTAAAAATATTACTTTTATTATGTTGTATGTATTAAATATATTTTTATGTATATATATATATACATATATCGTTTGTTTGTTAAAATTATAATAATATTAAAATAATATTAGTAATGGTAAAATAATATCAATAATAATAAATAAAAAAATTTGTATTTTTTTATGATAATAATAATAATAATAATAATAATACTAAAAGTAATCAAATTTAGTAATGATATTGATTTTACTAGTTTTAATAATAATAATAATAATAATAATAATAATAATAATAATAATAATAATAATAATAATAATAATAACAATAATAATATTAATGAAATCATAATAATAAGAGTATTAGTAAAAACTACCTCAAAGGAGTAGCCTTTAAAGAAAAAAAATGCCCAAGCCCGGGTTTGAACTCGCGATCTCTCGTTCACCCTGACAACACCTCACACCACTCAACCATTTCTGTCTCTGTGATTTAATATGAACCTATTTATTTTTATCCTATTCCCTTCGGCCTAACAGAAGAAAAATGAAGCTCGGCCCAACATTAAAACTTCGGCCCAACTGAAAACATTTAATATTTTGGCCCAACTGACACAATTACGGCCCATCAATAAAACAAGGAATTTGGCCCTATAAACCTTTAAATAATATGAATTCCTTTTGTGATGTGCCATGACGTTCGAAAAAAAATCAAACATATGCAAGGATTGTAAACGTCATCTTTACATCATTATATGTCATTTTCCATTATTGAAAATCATCATAGCCAAAATTCGTTGCCCAAAGTTAATCGAGTGGACCTTGGGCCATTTTAGAACATTTTTTAAATTAAGAGTGTGATGGCTCCAGCCCACTTTGCATTAAAAGTCCACAACTGCCAAATCAAAAGCAAACTTTGTGGGATAGTTTGGTGACCAAAAAAAACCTTCGATGGCAGTAGAAGCACTAGAAAAAAAAAATGCATGTGGCAATAATTGATGTAGTCTCCAAGAATTTCAAATATTTCAAAAGTTGGCCACTTTTTCCTTTTTAATTCATAATTGTCGGCCATGAGAAGGAAAAAAAAAATGCTATAATGGTATCAATCATCAACTTATTTGCATTAAACATCATCATTATTATATTAACATCTCACAACCTTTTCATCATGAATACAAAGTCCATATCATTTTTAATTCGCTTAAAAGAGTAAGTATTAGTAGAAAGGAACAAGAGAATCGGTGGTGGGTAGTAGACGGGAATAAGAAACAGAAAAAAGAAAGTTACACAGATTGTGGTGGTTAAATGATGATGCTCGATGGTTATGAGGTGATTTATTGTGTCGATAGGGTGGTGGTTGTTCATTTGATCTAAATGGAAACAAATTCATTACTAGTAGTAGCAGGTGCATAGATGGTGAGGTGTTGGTGGATCATATGGTTGTCCGAAGGTGATGATATATATTTGATGAATGTGGTTGTTGGTTATATTGTGAATACCTTTAGTATATCTATATGCCTGTGAATAATATATAATATATATATGAATATGGGATAGAGAGAGTGGGGTGAATGAACAAAAGTAGTTAGAAAGAAAAAAAAAATTCAATTAAGTACAGTAGCATGAATCGATTGATTGTTAGTGGTTTGACATGAATTCACATGTAAACAGAAAGATGAATAATTAAAAGGTGATTTTGATTTATAACAGAATCGGTGTACTTAATTGTCTTTTTATTTATATTCAAATAATATTTATAATTAATAAATATCTTATTAATAATAATACTATTAATAATAATAATAATAATAATAAATACTAATATAGAAATAATAATAATATAACAATTTATAGATATCAAATCTCATATATATATATATATATATATATATATATATATATATATATATATATATATATATATATATATAATATTACTTATGTATATAATTCATATATATTTACATTTTTACTTACACACAAATGTTCGTGAATCGTCGGGAATAGTCAAAGGGTAATTGATTACATGAATATAGATTTCAAAACTTTCGAGACTCAACATTACAGATTTTGCTTATCGTGTCAGAATTATATAAAGATTAAGTTTAAATTCGGTCGGAAATTCCCGGGTCATCACATAAATACTATTAAATATGCTACAATTTTACACAAGTTATTTATTTATTTATCGAGTGGATATACTTAAACCTTGCTACAACACTTATAGGCAGTGTACCTAATTGTACAGTAGTGTAGTTTTTAGTAAGTCCGGTTCGTCCATAGGGAATCTTTTAAACAAAGCTTAACGCTATATTAGTTTTAATTTATAAAAATACAAATATATAAATAAGTAATATTATTATTATAAAGGGGGGTTTTAACCGTTTAATAACCGGTTTTTCGATTTTTAAAACTTTAGTCCCAGTTAAAACCTAATGTAAAATATTAAATAAATAAAAGACTTAATTTAAAGCGTAAAATAAATAACGATAATGAAATTGTGATAATTAAAAGTGCGATAAAATAAACTTGCGATAATTAAAAAGTACGATAATTAAAAGTGCAATTAAATACAATAACAATAAATAAAAGTGCGATAATTAGAAGTGCAATTAAATATGAAATAAAGGAAATTAAATATGAAATAAAATAATTATGCTTATTTAAACTTCCGTAATCATGATGTTCGACGTGTTGATTTTAGTTTTATACCCATGGGTTAATTGTCCTTTGTCCTGGATTATTTAATATGTCCGTCTGGTTTTTATCCATAACAGTCCATCAGTCATAAATATAAAGTGCGAGTGTCCTCGTCAAATTATCCTTATACCCGAAGTCAAATATTCCAACTAATTGGGGACTTAAACTGTAACAAGGTCTTAATACTTTGTTTAATAATTACACCAGGATATCGACTGCATGTAACCCAAGGGTTTAATACTTTGTTATCAATTATTTCAAGTGTCCTTGTACATAATTTCACCCCTGTTTTAATAATTCCATAGACTATTAATTCATTCCCGTGTCCGGTTAAATGAACGATTATTCGTACATATAAATATCCCGCCCATCGTGTCCGATCGAGTGTATATGGTTATTTATAGGGACGTCCAATTGTAAATCTTTATATTAAAATTAACAAACTATCATTTAGTTAAACAAATATAAAGCTCATTAATAGCCCATAGTCTAATTTCCACAAGTGTCGTTCTTTTGTCCAAACCCCAATTATGGTACAAAACCCAATTACCCAATTTTAGTATTTTTTTAGCCCAACATCATGATTACTTCGGCTTAAATAAGCATAATAATAATTTATCTACGAGACATTAAATTAAAAAGGTTGAACATAACTTACAATGATTAAAAATAGCGTAGCGTTACACGGACAGAATTTCGACTTACACCCTTACAACATTCGCTAACATACCCTTATTATTAGGATTTAAAATTAAAATTAAAATTAAAATATAAATATATATATATATATATATATATATATATATATATATATATATATATATATATATATATATATATATATATATATATCGTATAATATAGATAGAGAGATTGATGGATGGATATTTAAAACGGATCAAATGCGTTGGCTTTTATAGGCAGTTTCAGAATTTGGGGCTCCGCGAGTCGCGACATTTTTGCATTACAAACTTCGCGAGTCGCGGAGTTCGTAAATCCAGCTCACACAAGTTTGGATCCTAGTCTGCCAACGGTTTTAATATATAAATATAATATATATATAATTTATATAATTAATTATATATTATATTATATTTATATACATAGTTAACTTGTAATTTTTAGTCCGTTGCGTCGAGCGTTGAGAGTTGACTCTGGTCCCGGTTTCGGATTTTCGAACGTCCTTGCGTACTATTTTATATCGTGTACTTTGCGTTTTAAACCTTATACTTTTGTAATTTTGAGACGTTTCTCATCAATAATTGGAACCTCTTTGATTGTATTTTGTACTTTTGAGCTTTTTGGTCGTTTGCGTCTTCAATTCGTCGAATCTGTCTTTTGTCTTCACCTTTTATTATTTAAACGAATATCACTTGTAGATAGAACAATTGCAGCTAAAAGCTTGTCTTTCTTGAGGGATAATGCTATGAAATATATGTTCATTTTTAGCATTATCAAATATTCCCACACTTGAGTGTTGCTTGTCCTCAAGCAATATAGTCTTGAAATACTAGAATCACTTCTTTATTCTTCACACTTTGTACATCAGTGATTTCTTTACGGCGGTATAAACAATGGTAGTAACGTTATGGTTTACAGTCCCACATGACTATAAAAATTTAGATCCATTAAGGAAATTGGATCTTTATGAAAACATTTGATCTTTTGAAAATTAAATCTAGCTTTTACCCTAGATAAGTTTTCCGGAATAACCCTTCACCGGTGTTTGCAAATTCTTTTTGTGGGTTTGGTGGGTTTCAGATTTGAAAATTTTAGCTCAAAACTTACGGTTTTGTGTTACCCACTTGCTAACCTTGTGTTAGGAAAGCAACACGTCCAGTATACTTGCTCTGTATATTACCTTTTGGTAAACTACCGTCCGGTTGTAAAGGAAAGCGTTGAACAAGCAACTGTTAAGGCAATGTCCCATGACATGCTTTTAATTATGGTCGATAACGTGTCGGACGCAATTACTATCCTTTGTAGGAGCAATAGTAAAGCTCACTCTTATAATTTTTCGGTCTGGCACAAGGTCCTGTCTTTGACCATGCTATGCAACCACCGTTCTTACGGTTGACACCCGAATTGGTTCAGGTGACCAAATGAATTCCAGGTGAATTCCTAGGATTTTACGTTCAATGGTAATGAACGCATTGAAAATGGGTTTTCAGAAAACAAATCGGTTTTAATTTGATCAAAATATTTTCTCGTTCAAGGTCGAGTTTAGATATCATCGAATTCCATGAGTTTGTAATTCTCAATATTTAAAGTCAATCTCAAGGATTGAGTAATATCAGGCTTAAAAGCTAATTTTTAATCTTTAAGGAGATTATCCTTTCTGGGGATCTGATTCATTAGTCTTATCAAGCTAATTTGCACGGCGTCCTCCCCATTTTACAAGACAGATCCTCTCATGGTTAGGATAAGTCTGACCACTTGGCGACCCTGTTTTATGCTGAGGTCCGTGGATTTCCTGCTGATTTTAGAGATGACTTTTCTAGGTTTTTTGTCAACCTACAGCTGGTCTGGACGACAACTTCATGACCTAAATCAAGAAGCGCGTTTCTTTTTCGGAAGACTTTACTTCCTTTTAATGATGGAATTGATTCATCGTGTAGATCCATCTTTCTTACAGTAAATCGGGTAAAACTTTTTAGTTTAGTCCAAAGCAAAAGTATTTTCAGTTATTTGTTACAGAAATATGTGACATATGTTTAAAATAACTTGGTAAATTTTCCCACACTTGGCTTTTATTTTCCTTTTTATTGTCCTCTATTCCATTTTAAATGAATTCTAACATTTTGATTTGTTTCTCAATTTATGTCCTTTCCGAGGTAACAATAATTTTGGTGTTAACACCTAGTTTTATCGTTCATAAATATGTATAAACATGATTTTGAGTTCATTTAATTGAAAATTTTGAAAAATTTTACTAGAATTGGGTAGTCAGTATATAAGACTAGGGCTGTTCTTTATTATTAGAGAGCACTAGATTCTAATACAACTACTGCTTTACTAGTATTTCTAATGGTAACCAAGTGTATAAAGTAAAAATTTTAAAATTCGAAAGAATTTAACCCCTTCCCACACTTAAGATCTTGCAATGCCCTCATTTGCAAGAAATCAGTAACAATTTAAATTATTGAGGGTGATTAGCGTAGAAAAATGATCAAATTTTACCAAAGTTTTCAAACATATTGGTTTTTTTTCTTTTTTTTTATCTTTAACTTATAAAACAAATAATTAATTAATTTTAAAATTTTGTTTCTTTTAAGAATGAGGGCGTTTCGGTACGTTGACCTAGTCTGTCCCTCAACAAAATTTTAAAATTTGTCTTTTTGAAGCGTTGTTTTAAAAGATAAGATTTTTTGGATTTTCTAAATTTTTTTTGGCATACTTTAAGTCAATAAGATTAAAAATAATTATAATAAAATTTCTCGCCTCTCCCTCGGGTAAAGCAATTTCGGTTCAAAGACCTAGTCTTCAACTCACGACGAATTTTAAAAATCATATTTTTAACTTAGCGAAATAAAGTAAATTTTTGTTTTTAAATTCACACCAAACTTAAATTTAAAATGCATAAAATTAAAAATTCATATTTTTTTAAAAATTAAAAATTCACACCAAACTTATATTATATTTTTGTTTTTATACATACAAACTTATATTAAAAATATCAATTTTTCAAATATTTACAATTTTAAATATATTAATTTTAAAAATTGCACAATATTAATTTAATATTTATATATTAATTTTAAAAACATGGTAAAAATAAAATTAAAAATCTTTTTGATCTTTTATCCCACTTTAATCAATCAAATATTATCAAAAATATACGCCCCTCTTTTCGGTAAAGTAATTTCGGTTCCATGACCTAATTTAACTCATGACGAATTTTTAAAATATTTTGGGTTGATTGATTAAAGATATTTATACCTTAAGAATAAACGTTAAATTTCGCAGTGATGTAATAAATTTTTGTATGATATTAATAATTTCGGTCGCAAGACCTAATTTCATCGAATACTAATTTAATACTTTATAGCGAACAAATTAGCGTTTATTATCAAAAGGTTAAAAATAAAAATAAAAATAAAAACTGTACAAACTTACCTGTGAGATAGTATTCTTAGTGATATGCTCTAGCCCACTCATAAGATAGTCGGACTAATTGATTTTCCATGGCTACATAGGCGTAACCTCGAGCATTTAATGTTTTTCTTCTAAATATATGAACGGTCCATTTCTGCATAAAGTAACAAATTCGGTGTTTGAATAGGTTTGATTATTTGAACATTTACCTTTGTGTGACCATTTTCCGCATTTGTGACATTTTTCAAGGTGTCGTGCTCTTCTTTTTGCTGCGGATTTTGATTTTCCTTTACCAAATTGTAACTTATTATCTTCGCATCTGGATTCTTTTCTTACTCCGTCCAATTTACTTCTGATTAATGATACTAGTTCATTCGGAAGTGTGTCATTATTTCGTTTAGTGATCAAAGCGTGTAGCATTAGACCATGGTTCAGTCCACAGGAAGTCTTCATTTCGTAAAAACCTAAAAAAATAAAAATTAAGAATGGGGGGAGAAGACTAGTTCTTTAGGGTCTGCTAGGGAAAGACCATTCGGGTTCCATTTTCAAGAACTACACGAAAACCGAAAATCTAACTCTAACAAAAATACATATTATCCTTTAAAGACTTGATTCTCCCTACACTTAGTTAGCTGTGGTATCGAAATTGTGATTAACTTCATTATCGACTTCCATCGGACTATCTATGTAGTGTTTAACTCTGTGACCATTAACTTTAAATTCAATCCCATTTGAATTTATTAATTCTATCGTTCCGTATGGGAAAACTCTTTTGACTATGAATGGTCCAGACCATCTTGATTTCAATTTTCCAGGAAATAGCTTGAATCGTGAATTGAAAAGAAGAACTCTGTCTCCTTCTTTAAATTCTTTTGAACTTCTGATTCTTTTATCATGCCATTTCTTCGTTCTTTCTTTATAGATTAACGAATTTTCGTATGCTTCATGTCTTAATTCTTCTAATTCATTTAATTGACTTAACCGTAGACGTCCAGCTTCATGTAAATCAAGATTACATGTCTTCAAAGCCCAAAATGCTTTGTGTTCAATTTCTACTGGAAGATGACATGTTTTTCCGTAAACGAGTCTAAAAGGTGTGGTTCCAATTGGAGTTTTGTAGGCTGTTCTAAAAGCCCAGAGTGCATCCTCCAATTTAATGGACCATTCCTTCGGATTTGATCCTACGGTTTTCTCTAGAATACGTTTTAAAGCTCGGTTGGTATTTTCAACTTGTCCACTTGTTTGTGGATGATATGCTATGGAGATTTTATGAGTTACTCCATATCTTTTAAGAACTTTCTCAAGTTGATTATTACAGAAATGAGTTCCCCGATCACTTATTAAAGCTTTCGGTGTTCCAAACCTTGCAAAAAGACGTTTTAAAAAGTTGACTACAACTCGTGCATCGTTAGTTGGGAGAGCTTGTGCTTCTGCCCATTTAGATACATAATCAATGGCTACGAGAATGTATAAATTATTATGAGATTTTGGAAATGGACCCATAAAGTCAATACCCCAAACGTCAAATACTTCACATACTTGAATGACATTTTGTGGCATTTCATCACGTTGACTTATTTTTCCGGCCCTTTGACAAGCATCACAGGATTTGCAAAGAAGGTGTGCGTCTTTGTAAATTGTAGGCCAATAGAATCCAGCATCATAAACTTTTCTTGCTGTTAGTTGAGGCCCATAATGCCCTCCTGTTGGTCCTGTGTGACAATGGTTTAAGATTTTACTAGCTTCATCTCTGAATACACATCGGCGTATTATTCCATCGGGACAACTTTTAAACAAATGTGGATCTTCCCAGAAATAGTGTTTTATATCACTAAAGAATTTCTTTCATTTTTTGTACGATAATCCTTTTTCAAGGAATCCACATACTAAGTAGTTTGCATAATCTGCAAACCATGGAATTTCATTATAATCTATCTTCAATAGATATTCATCAGGAAAGTTGTCTTGTATGGCCGATTCATTTAGAACTTCTAATTCAGGATTTTCAAGACGAGAAAGATGATCAGCGGCGAGATTTTCTGCTCCTCTTTTATCTCGGATTTCAATATCAAACTCTTATAAGAGTAAGATCCAACGGATTAATCTTGGTTTAGCATCTTGTTTCGAAAATAGGTATCTAAGAGCAGAATGGTCGGTATAGACCACCGTTTTAGCTAGAACGAGATATGAACGAAATTTGTCAAAAGAAAAGACAATAGCAAGGAGTTCTTTTTCAGTAGTTGTGTAATTTGTTTGTGCTCCTTGTAACGTCTTACTAGCGTAATAAATAGGTTGAAATCGTTTTTCAATCCTTTGTCCTAAAACAGCTCCCATTGCAAAATCACTTGCATCGCACATTACTTCAAACGGTAAATTCCAATTTGGAGTTATCATGATCGGCGCATTATTGAGTTTCTCTTTAAGAATATTAAAAGATTTGATACATTCATCTGAAAAGATGAATGGAGCATCCTTTTCTAGGAGTTTATTCATAGGAGTGGCAATTTTAGAAAAATCTTTTATGAAACGTCGGTAAAAACTGGCATGCTCTAGAAAACTCCTAACTCCTCTAACATTGGTGGGATGTGGAAGTTTAGCAATTACATCTACTTTAGCTCTATCCACTTCAATTCCTTCCTTTGAAATTTTATGACCAAGAACGATGCCTTCTTTAACCATGAAATGGCATTTCTCCTAATTAAGTACTAGATTTGATTGTTCGCATCTAATAAGCATTCGTTCAAGATTAGCTAGACATGTTTCAAAAGTATCACCGAAGACTGAAAAGTCATCCATGAAAACTTCCATGCATTCTTCTATCATGTCGTGAAAAATCGCCATCATGCACCTTTGAAAGGTTGCAGGGGCGTTGCAAAGTCCAAATGGCATGCGTTTGTAAGCAAAAGTACCATAAGGGCACATGAATGTGGTTTTCTCTTGGTCCTCGGGTGCTATTGGAATTTGAAAATATCTGAAAAAACTATCAAGAAAACAATAGTAACTATTTTCGGCTAATCTTTCCAACATTTGATCAATAAAAGGTAAGGGAAAGTGATCTTTTCTGGTGGCGTCATTTAATTTTCTATAATCAATACACACACGCCATCCTGTTACAGTCCTAGTCGGAATAAGCTCATTTTTCTCATTTGTAATAACAGTCATGCCACCCTTCTTAGGTACGCATTGAACTGGGCTTACCCATGGACTATCAGAGATTGGATATATTAAACCTGCATCTAGCAGTTTAATAATTTCTTTTTTAACAACATCTTGCATATTAGGATTTAGACTTCTTTGGCGTTGCACATACGTTTTATGACCTTCTTCCATAAGCATTTTATGTGTGCAATACGAAGGACTTATTCCTTTAATATCATGAATTTTCCATGCAATAGCTGGTTTATGAGCTTTCAACACAGAAATGAGTTGAGATTTTTCATTTTCAGTAAGAGAAGACGATATTATTACAGGTAATTCAGATTCACCATGTAAATAAGCGTATTCCAAATGGTTTGGAAGTGGTTTTAACTCTAATGTTGGTGGTTCTTCTATCGATGATTTATATCGATATCTGTCTTCTTCTTTTAACATTTGAATTTCTTCTGTTGTTGGTTCATATCCATTAGCCATAAGTGTAGCTAACATTTCAGTTTCATCAATTGGTTCAGTTCCTTCTCCTAAAGAACATTCTCCTGTTCCTTGTAATTCTGAAAATTCTTCTAACAATTCTGCATGTGATTCTATAGTTTGAATATAATAACATGTATCATCTGCAGATTGCGGTTGTTGCATTGCTCTATCAACTGAAAAGGTAACACTCTCGTCCTCTATACTTAAGGTCAGTTTCTTACCAAACACGTCTATCATTGCTTTAGCCGTGTTTAAGAATGGTCTTCCTAATATGAGAGGAACTTGAGAATCTTCTTCCATGTCCAGAACAACAAAATCTATTGGAAATACTAAAGTACCAACTTTAACTAGCATGTTCTCCATTATCCCTCTAGGATATTTTATTGATCGATCGGCTAGTTATATGCTTATTCTTGTTGGTTTCAATTCTCCAAGGTCTAGTTTAGCGTATAGTGAATACGGCATTAAATTTATACTAGCACCTAAGTCTGCCAATGCTTCTATTGAACTAAGACTACCCAGAAAATATGGAATTGTGAAACTTCCTGGATCTGATAATTTTTCTGGTATCTTATTCAACAGCACTGCAGAACAATTAGCATTCATAGTAACGGCCGAGAGTTCTTCCATTTTCTTTCTATTTGTGATTAGATCTTTCAGAAATTTAGCATATCTAGACATTTCTGCAATCACATCAATGAAAGGAAGATTTACATTTATCTGTTTAAACATATCCAAGAATTTGGATTGCTCGGCTTCAAGTCTCTCTTTTTTCATTATACTCGGGTAAGGAAGTGGTGGTTGGTATGGTTTAACATAAGGTTTAGCCTTAACTGTATTATCTTCATTAACCTTTTCAACTACCGGTTCTTTTTCCTTATCTTGATCAGGTTGTGGTTCTTGTAGAGTAGGAATAGCTTCATCAGAAATTACAGGTATTTCAGGTGGTTTAAGTGTTGTACCACTTCTTGTAGTAATGGCTTTAGCTGTTTCATTCCGAGGGTTAGCATTTGTATCACTAGGTAAACTTCCCGGTTTTCTTTCACCTATCAACCTTGCTAGGTTACTTACTTCTTGTTCCAAAATTTGAATAGAAGCTTGTTGATTTCTAAATGCTTGAGCATTTTGTTCATTCGTTTGTTTCTGAGATGTGAAAAACTGCGTTTGAGTTTCAACTAGCTTCGTCATCATATCTTCTAAATTTGGCTTTTTATCATCGGTTTGTGGTGGTTTGTTTTGAAAATTAGGTCTTTGCTGGTTGTAAGTATTATTGGATACTTGTTGATTACTAGGACCTTGTTGATTGTTGTATGGAATATTTCGATTATAATTCTGGTTTTGATTGTAAATTGGTCTTGGCGGTTGATAATTATTTCCAGGCCTTTGGTTTATGTATGAAATATTCTCTCTTTGTTCCATTGTTAGTTCAATACTGAGACAATCTTTTGTCAAATGTGGTCCTCCACACTGCTCACAACTAATTCGTATTGAGTGTATATCCTTAGTCATCTTTTCCATTCGTCTCTCGACAGCATCTATCTTTGCTGAAATGGAATCTAAGTCATGGCTAGAATCGGCTCTAGCTGCTTTAGATGATCTAACGATATCTTTTTCTTGGTGCCACTCATGTGAGTGGGAAGCAGTGTTATCAATAATTTTATAAGCATCAGTTTCGGTTTTCTTCATAATAGAACCACCAGCTGCTATATCGATGTTTTTTCTTGTAGTGATGTCGCATCCTTGGTAGAATATTTGTACTATTTGACAGGTGTCTAAACCATGTTGCGGACATCCTCTTAATAACTTTCCAAATCTTGTCCACGCCTCATATAGAGTTTCATTTGGTTTCTGTGTGAATGTAACAATTTCTCCTTGAAGTCTTACGGCTTTAGATGCCGGAAAGAATTGTTTAAGAAAATTTTCAACTAAAACATCCCATGTATCAATCGCCCCTTCAGGTAACGATTCCAACCAATCTTTGGCTTCTCCATTTAAAGTCCAGGGAAATAACATGAGATATATCTATTCATCCCCAACTTCTCGAATTTTAAATAGTGTGCAGATCCTATTAAAGGTACGGAGATGTTCATTTGGATCTTCCTTCGGTGCACCACTAAATTGGCATTGATTAGTCACCATGTGTAGAATTTGTCCTTTGATTTCATAATCTGGCGCATTAATGTCTGGATGAGTAATTGCGTGACCTTGGCCAGTGCGTTTAGCTCTCATTCGGTCTTCCATACTTAAAGGTTCCAGATTTTCCATAATTGAATTTGTTGAATCTGAATCACTAGAGGATTCTGATTTAATGGTTCGTTCCTCAACAATCTCTGTTTGAATGATTGGTGGTTCCGGAGGAAAAATTAATGGTTCAGGATCTATGAATTGTCCCTGAATATTCTCCGGATTCTCAATTGTGAGGTCGGGTTCAAAAAATGGATTATCGGAAATTTGAATTGGAGTACTTGGTCGACTGGATGACGATTCTAAAGAAAAATCAACGGTGACAATATTAGCTAGATGTATTGATCTGGTTACAGGTGGTGAACGTACAAAAGGTGGTGAACGTCTTGCTCGGTGCATTCACTGAATATCCTATTAGTTTTTAAAAGGAAAGAAAAATTATATAAGTTATCCAATTAATAGACTTTTCTAATTTTGCCCACGTTTCGAATAGCCAAAAGATGTAGCAGAGGGGCAGGATTCGTTTGGTCTCAATATAATTGAGTACTGTTTGGCTCCAATAACCCGGTCCACGTACAAATTCAACTATTACTACGAACCAGAAAATTTTGATGTCTATCAATTTAATCACTTAAAATAAATTTTCGTAATTTTAAGAAGTTTTAGATAAGAAATAGAGAAAATTCTAAGTCCTAAAAACTAGGATGACGAGAAATAAGAAAGAAAAAGAGCGCGTCGGAAAATGTAGAAAAATAAAAGGGTTGAAAAATAGGCGTCAAAAAATAAAAATAAGAAAGTAGCGCGAAGAACGGCGTCGCAAAATTCTAAAGCACCTAAATCTTAGTCTAAAGAAAAAGCACTTAAGGGATTTTACGGCAAAGCCTAAAAATCTAGAAATAAAAATAAGCTACGGCAAAATACTAGAACTTAAAACTAGCTACGAACGATAAAAATACAAATATTACGCTAAAACAATTAAAAAGGTACAAAATATAAAAATATACTAAAAGTTGCAAAAAGTACAATTTTTATAAAAATATTATTTTTATATTATTTATTTTATAAAACTATTAATTTTAAAATTTAATTAAACTAATTAAACTAAATATATAAAATAATTAAAACAAAACTAAATTAATTAATTAACAAAACCTAATAAGGGTTTTTAATTAAATAATAATAATAATTACACGTAATTAATGCAGAATTAGGGCTTCTGTATGACCTGTCTGGGCGGCTCCGCGAGTCGCGGTGAACCCAGTTCAAAACCTCCGCAAGTCGCGGAGATTGCAGGTTCAAAAGAGACAGGTCAAGTTTCGACAGGTATTGGTTTTTTATTTATTTTTTTTATATTTTTCTGTTTTATATTTTCTGTTTTAATAATTAAATAAAATATTTATATAAATTAAATAAAAACTTATGTTTTAAAAAGTAAAATAAAAATAGAAATACTTTATAATTTTATAAAAATCTTAAAAATAGATTTATATATATATATTTTTTTTTCGGTTTTAATTTTTTATATTTTTGATATTTAAAAAAATGTATTTTTACAAAAACTAAATAAAACTTAATAAAAATCTTTTTTTTTTGTGTGTGTGGCGTTTCACTTCGGCGTTCCCCGGCAGCGGCGCCAAAAATACTTGATGTTATGCGAGGTGTATATGAAATAGCTTTATTTTTACAACTAAATACTATTAAATATGCTACAATTTTACACAAGTTATTTATTTATTTATCGAGTGGATATACTTAAACCTTGCTACAACACTTATAGGCAGTGTACCTAATCATACAGTAGTGTAGTTTTTAGTAAGTCCGGTTCGTCCACAGGGAATCTTTTAAACAAAGCTTAACGCTATATTAGTTTTAATTTATAAAAATACAAATATATAAATAAGTAATATTATTATTATAAAGGGGGGTTTTTACCGTTTAATGACCGGTTTGTCGATTTTTAAAACTTTAGTCGCATTTAAAACCTAATGTAAAATATTAAATAAATAAAAGACTTAATTTAAAGCATAAAATAAATAACGATAATGAAATTGCGATAATTAAAAGTGCGATAAAATAAACTTGCGATAATTAAAAAGTACGATAATTAAAAGTGCAATTAAATACAATAACAATAAATAAAAGTACGATAATTAAAAGTGCAATTAAATATAAAATAAAGGAAATTAAATAGGAAATAAAATAATTATGCTTATTTAAACTTCCGTAATCATGATGTTTGACGTGTTGATTTTAGTTTTATGCCCATGGGTTAATTGTCCTTTGTCCTGGATTATTTAATATGTCCGTCTGGTTTTTGTCCATAACAGTCCATCAGTCATAAATATAAAGTGCGAGTGTCCTCGTCAAATTATCCTTATACCCGAAGTCAAATATTCCAACTAATTGGGGACTTAAACTGTAATGAGGTCTTAATATTTTGTTTAATAATTACACCAGGATATCGACTGCATGTAACCCAAGGTTTTAATACTTTGTTATCAATTATGTCAAGTGTCCTTGTACATAATTTCACCCCTGTTTTAATAATTCCATAGACTATTAATTCATTCCCGTGTCCGGTTAAATGAACGATTATTCGTACATATAAATATCCCGCCCATCGTGTCCGATCGAGTGTATATGGTTATTTATAGGGACGTCTAATTGTAAATCTTTATATTAAAATTAACAAACTATCATTTAGTTAAACAAATATAAAGCCCATTAATAGCCCATAGTCTAAATTCCACAAGTGTCGTTCTTTTGTCCAAACCCCAATTATGGTACAAAACCCAATTACCCAATTTTAGTATTTTTTTTAGCCCAACATCATGATTACTTCGGCTTAAATAAGCATAATAATAATTTATCTACGAGACATTAAATTAAAAAGGTTGAACATAACTTACAATGATTAAAAATAGCGTAGCGTTACACGGACAGAATTTTGACTTACACCCTTACAACATTCGCTAACATACCCTTATTATTAGGATTTAAAATTAAAATTAAAATTAAAATATAAATATATATATATATCGTATAATATAGATAGAGAGATTGATGGATGGATATTTAAAACGGATCAAATGCATTGGCTTTTATAGGCAGTTTCAGAATTTGGGGCTCCGCGAGTCGCGACATTTTTGCACTACAAACTCCGCGAGTCGCGGAGTTCGTAAATCCAGCTCACACAAGTTTGGATCCTAGTCTGCCGACGGTTTTAATATATAAATATAATATATATATAATTTATATAATCAATTATATATTATATTATATTTATATACATAGTTAACTTGTAATTTTTAGTCCGTTGCGTCGAGCGTTGAGAGTTGACTCTGGTCCCGGTTCCGGATTTTCGAACGTCCTTGCGTACTATTTTATATCGTGTACTTTGCATTTTAAATCTTGTACTTTTGTAATTTTGAGACGTTTCTCATCAAGAATTGGAACCTCTTTGATTGTATTTTGTACTTTTGAGCTTTTTGGTCGTTTGCGTCTTCAATTCGCCGAATCTGTCTTTTATCTTCACCTTTTATTATTTAAACGAATATCACTTGTAAATAGAACAATTGCAACTAAAAGCTTGTCTTTCTTGAGGGATAATACTATGAAATATATGTTCGTTTTTAGCATTATCATTTTCAATTAGCAAATGCAAAGCGGAAGCAATTTGTAATACATGAGAATAAACATGCTAAAAAGTGTCAATCAAAAAGTTGGTGAGTTCATAGGTTTATCATAAATCATGATTTTAGTAATAGTAATAGACCACAAGATTTAGTTTAAAGTTAATTGATATAGAAATATCAATCTAAAAGTGTTGTTGCAGTTTGTAATATCGCGACTAAATAAAAGTTACCCCGTAACACTTTGTTATTCGTGTCATTGAATCTTTATTATGTATCCAAAGACCAACGGTCAAATGGACAGAGACGTTACTCTCAATAGATCTATTCACAATAATTAAGTTTGCGTTATACCAAGCAATTAACGATATTACGGTGAGGATTTAGCATGAATCAAAGCATGACATGTGACAATCCAGAAATTTCCGACCAAATTTAAACCTAATCTTTATATTATTTCCGACACGATAAGCAAAGTCTGTAAAGTTGAGTCTCAAATTTTTGAACTATTTACATTGACTCATTTAAACCTTTGACCATTCCCAACGATTCACGAACCATTTAATCGTAAATAGAAATGCATATATAAATAACTATACATGTAATAAATTATATATTATAAATATATTAATGAATACTTAAATTTATTATTTAAAACTATTTATTTGAATATAGAGTAGGTTGAATATACATAATTTTTGAACGATTAACAAAGTATTAAATGTATAATATTATACTTTGAGTTTAATTGTTTTAATTACTACATTCATCTAAGTAATAAAAATGAATATGTAAAACATAATTATATATAGTAAATTAAATATGTATATGATGTATAAACATAATTATTACTTTATCTATATCGATAACATGTATAAATATTAAATATATGTTGTTATATAAGTATTAAGTAATACATAATATGTAATATTAATATATTAAAATATAAATGTTATACTAATATTATTATTATTACTTCACTATTATCATTAAATATTAATATTAATATATGTAATATTAATATTATTATAATATATTATATATAGATATGAAAATGAAAACACGTAACTGGATATACCTTCAGTATTATTAAATATTATGATTATTAAAATATATATAAAAAAACTTAATATTCATTATAACATATAATATATAGTTATATTACATAATCTGTAATATGCAATACTAATATATTAAAATATTGGTATTACTTTTAATAATAATGTCGATACTAGTGTCATTAATATTACTATAATATTTAGATATGACATTCGATATATAAAAATATTATTATTAGAAAAATTATAATTAGTATTAATATAAGTAGTATTATTATTATAAATATTATTAATAATAACATTATTATCAATTTCATTAAAAACTATTATTGTAATTTATTATCATTAATATTATTATTAGTATTAGTATTATTATTAATATAATTATAATTATTAATTATTAATATCATTATTGTAAAATCGTATATATGGATTTAGACACAGAATCTATTTCACGTTCCAATCAAACTATTATTGATTTTGTTTCTATCTTCAAAATTCGTGATACAATCGTACGATCAATTGAAAATAGAAGATTTGCTTAATATTTTTATTCTCTGATGGAATTTTCTGCTTTTAATTTGTTAACTGTCCAAATCAGCTCCATTACATAACAAATCGATCACATCACATATAAAAATTTTAGTTAATTGATTTCAACTTATATATAACATCAATCGTTACAGAGATTGGAAAAGAAACATAGAAAAATCATTAAAAACGGTCAACTGCCCTGTTCTTGTATCAGTTATCCAAAATCCTCGAATTCGAAATTGATTTCAAAATGTTTTAATGCCGTTTTGTTGGGAAACTTTTACTCAAACTATCTGGAAAATATCAAGTTCCAATTCACTCTATTGAATTCTAATTTTGAGGCCAAACTCAAGTTTTCAAAAGTCAAACATCTGGTTCAAGGTGAAATTAGAATTCATTTTGATGTTTCAAATTAAAATAACGACTCAGAAAGTTTATAATGATGAATTGAAACCTTTTTCATGTTGAAATTTTAATCTAAAACAGTCTAGATTGTGTGATTGATGTTTGAGTTCTTAGGTATGTTCTTCATAACTATTACGGCTAATTTCTTTATTTTTTATTTTGATCAAATTCGTTCACCATTTGTAAACGTTTATGCTTTGTTTGAATATTCTATAATTCAACAAATATTGGTTGATGGATGGGTATATGTTTTTCTGATCGTCTGAAATTAGGAAGATGATAAGAGGTGAAACAGAAAGAACGATATAAATATTTATTAAATGGGTTTAAATCAGATGTGTAATATGAAAGGACCCGTTCATATACATTATAAACGATTCACAATAGTTGATTTCATTGCAAGGTATTTGACCTCTATATGATACATTTTACAAACATTGCATTCGTTTTTAAAAAACAATCTTTCTTTACATCAAAAATTGACAGGCATGCATACCATTTCATAATATCCACTATCCAACTATAAATTGATTTAATAATAATCTTTGATGAACTCAATGACTCAAATGCAACGTTCTTCGAAATATGCTATGAAAGACTCCAAGTAATATCTTTAAAATGAGAAAATGCACAGCGGAAGATTTCTTTAACACCTGAGAATAAACATGCTTTAAAGTGTCAACCAAAAGGTTGGTGAGTTCATTAGTTTATCATAATCATTTATTTCCATCATTTTAATAGACCACAAGAATTTCATTTCCAGTTCTCATAAATATACGTCCCATGCATAGAGACAAAAAATAATCATTCATATGGAGAACACCTGGTAACCAACATTAACTAGATACATATAAGAATATCCCCTATCATTTCGGGATCCTCCTTCGGACATGATATAATTTCGAAGTACTAAAGCATCCGGTACTTTGGATGGGGTTTGTTAGGCCCAATAGGTCTATCTTTAGGATTCGCGTCAATTAGGGTGTCTGTTCCCTAATTCTTAGATTACCAGACTTTAATAAAAAGGGGCATATTCGATTTCGATAATTCAACCATAGAATGTAGTTTCAATTACTTGTGTCTATTTCGTCAAACATTTATAAAAGCGCATGTATTCTCAGTCCCAAAAATATAAAGGGTAAAAAGGTAAATGAAACTCACCATACTGTATTTCATAGTAAGTAAACATATAACGTCATTGAACTAGTGCAAGGTTGGCCTCGGATTCACGAACCTAAATTAATTATATATATTTATGTGTCGGTCAATATTTGTCTAACAAATTAGGTCAAGTCAAAGTGTACCACAATTCTAATGCTCGAGACTAATATGCAAAAGTCAACAAAAGTAAATTTGACTCAAAATAATTTCCAAAAATCTATACATGATTAATATATAGTTTAAATATCGTCGTTTTATATTTTTAAATATTTTTAAAAGATTTATTAGAGTAAATAATATAATTTATTTATTAATAAATAAAATTTTATATTATATTTATATAATAAAATATACTTTTATATATATTAAGTAATAAAATTTATAGGGTTCATTTAATATTATAAAGATAATATGATAGGTATTATTAAAGTAAGTTATTACACGTAGTAAAATATATTTTTATCAAATATTTATTTGATAAAATAATATCTATAATGATAGTAAGTAAAAGTTGTATTATTTTGTAATAATTATTATTATTATAAAATATCAATATTTATAATTACTAAGATGACATTATGATAAAACGATAATTCTAATTATGATAACTTTAATATTTATGATAATTTTTAATATTATCTTTAAAATAATAATTCTATTTAAAATAATAATAATAATGATATTTTATAGTAACAATGACATTTCTATTAAAATGATAATTTTTGTTAAAATGATAGTTTTAATACTAACGATAATTTTAATAATAATAGTAATGATAAAAATAATAAGAACGATAATTTTATCTAAATTAATATCTTTTAATATTTTAATTTCATCATGATACTCTTACCCATTATTTCCTAATCGTTTCGTTTAATAGCTTTTAATCGTCTTTTTTATCGTGTTCGTAATAATGATAATAATAGTAATCAAAATAATTAGGTGTTACAAATATTTGTTTTAATTACAATAATATTAATAATGATAGTTACTATAACATTATTAACGATAATACTAATAATTATCTTAATGATAATATAGTAATAATAATAATAACAATAACAATAACCATTTTTAAATAATGATATATATATTAATAATGATAATAATAATAATAATACCAATAATAATAATAATAATAATAATAATAATAATAATAATAATTGGATAATAATAATAATACTAATTATAACTTTAACGATAATAACGATAGTAATAATAAAAAAAAATAACAATTTTTAAATATAAATCCTTTTATTGATAAAGATAATAATAATAATAAGATAAAACTAGAACGACGATAATAATAATCATTTTTAATAATAATACAAAAATTCGATGGACTATAACTTCAAATCCGTTCATCGAAATCATTCGATATCTAAATGAAAAGTTCTTAATTTTTCGCTAGCTTTCCAACGACATGCATATCTTATACCTTATCTCAGTCGCATATATAACTAATTCAGGATTCAACATAACCTAACTAAAGGCAATATCAAAAGTACAAACATGCATAATCCTATATACTCGAGCACTAGTCAGGGATACACTATTAGTATGTAAAAGTTAAATTATGAGTACTCACGTATCAATATTGAGATTCAATATTGCAGGAAAGGTACGTAGACGCAACGGAGATGATAAACACTATATTGACCTCACGAGCATACCCATGAACCATACCCAATCACCTCCATAGCTATAACCCATAATTTCCTTAATCCAATCCCACTCGAAAAACAATTTCGAAATCACTCAGACAGCACTCTGACGTAATATTTTATGTATACTAATAATATCTTGAAATAATACGGAGTAAATATATATATATATATATATATATATATATATATATATATATATATATATATATATATATATATATATATATATATATATATATATATATATGTAAATCGATTGAGAGAGTTTAGAGAAAAATATTTTCAAGTTTCTATGTAATAATGAAACCTATTGAATTCTATTTATAATAGATTTTTGAATTATTAAAGTTAATTATTAAAGTATGAATTATTAAAGTGAATTATTAAAGTATGAATTATTAAAGTGAATTATTAAAGTATGAATTATTAAAGTGAATTATTAAAGTTTAAATTATTAAAGTGAATTATTAAAGTATGAATTATTAAAGTTAAAGTAAAGTAAAAATAAAGTAAAGGTAAAGTTTAAGTATAGTAAAAGTATAAAACTATGTACGTATAATACGCGTATAAATATATATAATATTAATTTAAATCGTTATATATATTTAATAAAATAAAATATAAATATCGTTATCTTTATCATACTGGTTAAGTAATGAGTTGTCAAAAGTGGTTCTAGATATTTATAAAAGTTATATACGTTTTAATAATAAAGTTCTTTTTAAACTGAAAACGCTTTTGTACGTTTGAAACTAAATCAAATAAATATAATAATTTTGTTTTCCAAAACTAAATATATTTTTAAGAATCATTTTGTTTAAAGGTTAAAATAATGGAAATCGTTATATCATAAAATGCTTTAGAAAAGTAGAATCATATATATTCATAATAGGTTTCAAGTTTTTAAATTACAGTTTGTTGGTGAAGCATGGGATAAAGTTTAAAGGTTAAATAAACGTATGAAATCATCTTAATGAAAAATGTCGAGTTACTTAACTTGTCGATATCCAACATCTAAGTTATTTACACTTCACGTTCTTACTTATAAATCACTTTACCATTTTCTGAATGTTGTCAAAAAGAATAGATTTCTTAAATCACAGTGGACCTCATAACATAGACCCGTAATGATATCATAATGTATCTGATAAATCAATCATTTGATATTATCTTCTAATTCCATCGATAAACATATTGAAACAAATACGTTCATGTAAAGTATTATACGTTTAATACTTTATTAATATTCTCAAATTATAATATATATATACATATATATACATATTTATTTATATATAACGGTTCGTGAATCTTCAGAATTTGGTCGAGGTTATAATGAATGTATGAACACAATTTAAAATTCTTGAGATTTAACTTAACAAACTTTGCTTATCGTGTCGGAATAATATAAAGATAATGTTTAAATTTGGTTAGAAATTTCCGGGTTGTCACAGTACCTACCCGTTAAAGAAATTTCGTCCCGAAATTTGAGTGGAAAGGTCGTGAATGATAATAAGTATGTTTTCACGATGCATACAGGCTGAAAATTAGAGTTTTATCATCAGCGAATAATTTGGATAAACAATCCATTTATATGAAGAGTACGAATGAAGCTAACATAGAAGAGTGAAATGAGTAAGTGTAGATTCATCTTATCATTTGACGTAGATATGATTGATTTCCAGATTTGAAGAAAATCTTTGTAATAAGATTTGATTCTCCGGTAACAAAAGGAATTAGGATCCGCTTTAAATGCGATCGTCCATTTTAATTGTTCTGTCGGAGATTTTCTTATAAATTCAGCTCCTTCGTTTTCTTACAACTCACACCTTTTGTTGATATATTTTATACAAGTCCCTAGACATCTACCCACGTCCATTGTAGGTAAAACAGTTTACAAGCCACCATGATCGTTCGTTATTATCCTATCCGTGTTTGTATGTGGTTACAGCAACTGCAGGAACGAGATTTGGATGTTTGACTATGTTAGACTTAGTCAGACGTCCGAGTGAAGCCTCACTCGTACGGCTGACAGGCTCATACGCACGGTTGATGCTGAGCTAAGTCACAATTACCACCTAAATGAGAAGACACAAGTGAGTGATCACCCGTATGGCTGATGAAGCCAACTCGTATGTGTGATGGATGAATCGTACGGGTGAGTCAACAGCAGGGGTATATAAAGTCTTATGTTCTTCATTTTAGGTTAAGCCTCTCATTTGTTACACATACTCAGATCTGGTGAGCTCCTCCGATTCTCTCTCAACCCAAATCACCCAGGTGGTGAATAATAGCTCTAGGTGTTGATCTAATCACACTTGATTTAGTTGTGGTATGACTAAATTAATCCAAAAAAACTTAACCTATTCACTAGAGGGTTTCATTCACTTATTCCGTCATTGTGTGAGTTAAATCTGTTGATTTCTAAGTTCCTAGTCATGTTTCATCACCTTCTATTCTTTCCCCCTTAACTCATATTTTAAAGTATTCATCAATATGCTCCATCCAGTTCTGATTCTCGATATACTTATAACTTTCATATCAGTCATTCTTCTTTTTCATCTACCGCCGGAAGAATCTATTTACTTCTACTATACTCTTGGGTTTATAGTGTTTCTAGTTCTCCCGTGTCTTTATATTGCTATATGCATCGATATATATGGTTTATAATTTTTGGTTTGTCGTTGGGCTTTATATCTTCCCTTATATTTCAAAGTCTCTGTTTCTATCTTCTATAATCATTGTCATCCACAGTTAATGCTCTCTTTTAAAGTGAATTATTAAAGTATGAATTATTAAAGTGAATTATTAAAGTATGAATTATTAAAGTGAATTATTAAAGTATGAATTATTAAAGTGAATTATTAAAGTATGAATTATTAAAGTGAATTATTAAAGTTAAAGTAAAGTAAAAATAAAGTAAAGGTAAAGTTTAAGTATAGTAAAAGTATAAAACTATATACGTATAATACGCGTATAAATATATATAATATTAATTTAAATCGTTATATATATTTAATAAAATAAAATATAAATATCGTTATCTTTATCATACTAGTTAAGTAATGAGTTGTCAAAAGTGGTTCTAGATATTTATAAAAGTTATATACATTTTAATAATAAAGTTCTTTTTAAACTGAAAACGTTTTTGTACGTTTGAAACAAAATCAAATAAATATAATAATTTTCTTTTCCAAAACCAAATATATTTTTAAGAATCATTTTGTTTAAAGGTTAAAATAATGGAAATCGTTATATCATAAAATGCTTTAGAAAAGTAGAATCATATATATTCATAATAGGTTTCAAGTTTTTAAATTACAGTTTGTTGGTGAAGCATGGGATAAAGTTCAAAGGTTAAATAAACGTATGAAATCATCTTAATGAAAAATGTCGAGTTACTTAACTTGTCGATATCCAACATCTAAGTTATTTACACTTCACGTTCTTACTTATAAATCACTTTACCATTTTCCGAATGTTGTCAAAAAGAATAGATTTCTTAAATCACAGTGGACCTCATAACATAGACCCGTAATGATATCATAATGTATCTGATAAATCAATCATTTGATATTATCTTCTAATTCCATCGATAAACATATTGAAATAAATACGTTCATGTAAAGTATTATACGTTTAATACTTTATTAATATTCTCAAGTTATAATATATATATACATATATATACATATTTATTTATATATAACGGTTCGTGAATCGTCGGAATTTGGTCGAGGTTATAATGAATGTATGGACACAATTTAAAATTCTTGAGATTTAACTTAACAAACTTTGCTTATCGTGTCGGAATAATATAAAGATAAAGTATAAATTTGGTTGGAAATTTCCGGGTTGTCACATAATAGCTGAGCCATGGTTATGAGAGTGTTGAGGTATATGAGAGGTTGAGGGTTCAAATCCGATTTGTGGCAATTCTTTTTAGGGAAGCTTTCGAAGGGTATAATCCTTTAACTTTCATTATTATTATTATTATTATTATTATTATTATTATTATTATTATTATTATTATTATTATTATTATTATTATTATTATTATTATTATTATTATTATTATTGTTAATACTAATTACTACCATTATTAATGTTGTTGTTATGATAAGTGTTATTATTATTAACATTATTATTATTATTAGTATGGTTATTATGATTATTATTATTATTATTGATATTATTACACTTATCATTATTGTTGTTGTTGTTATTATTATTATTATTATTATTATTATTATTATTATTATTATTATTATTATTATTATTATTATTTTATTATTATTATTATTATTATTATTATTATTATTATTATTATTATTATTATTATTGTTATTATGAGTACTATAATTATAATTCAAAACTTATCAGTATTATCATTACTAATATTATTACTAGTATTATTACTACCGTCATTATTACTAGTATTATAATAATTATTATTATTATTAGTATTAGTAATATTGATATAAGTATTACTATGATTAGGATATTATTATTATTATCATTAAGTATCAGAATTATTATTATTATTAAGTATTATGAATTTTAATTATTACTGTTATTATTACTAATGTAAGTATTAGTTACCATTTATTATCATTATCATAGCCATCGTTACAATTATGATTATTATTATTACTATTGTTATTACTAATATTACTATCAAAATAAGTATTATTATTAAGTAATATGATTATCATTAATAATGAGGTTTCTATTACTATTATTATAAGTATCGGTATTAATAAAATCATTATAAGTATTATTATTAATAAAGTTATTATCATTATTAGTAAATCTTTATTATTATCAAAACTATCTTTTTAAAACAAATGAATATTTTGGGCATAAAATATACTTATTA
Organism: Rutidosis leptorrhynchoides; assembly: GCF_046630445.1. Taxonomy (NCBI): domain Eukaryota; kingdom Viridiplantae; phylum Streptophyta; class Magnoliopsida; order Asterales; family Asteraceae; genus Rutidosis; species Rutidosis leptorrhynchoides. The sequence continues at coordinate 309,389,599 of NC_092343.1, forward strand.
CATATATTATAATTATATTAATATTTTACGTAACTATATATATAAAACCTATTAATATTATTTATATAAATACTTGCATATAACCAAACTATTGATTTTAAATATAACACTAAACAATTGTATATATAAATATGGATATATTAATATAATGATATAAATATTAAACATTTTGAATATATACACAAATTAAATATATATAATATATAAATTAAGATATAATAAATAATTTGTTCAGCTACGATTATATGTTTTAATATATATATACAAATGATATAGGTTCGTGAATCCGAGGTCAACCCTACATTGTTCAGTGCAGTCGTATGAATATTTTTACTACAAAATATTGGATAGTGAGTTTCATTTGCTCCCTTTTTAAATGCTTTTGCAATATATATTTTTGGGACTGAGAATACATGCGATTTTATAAATGTTTTAAGAAATAGACACAAGTAATCAAAACTACATTATATGGTTGAATGATTGAAGCCGAATATGCCCCTTTTTGATTGGTAGCCTAAGAATTAGGGAACATCGCTAATTTTGAGAATTAGTGCACCCCTAATTGACGGGAATCCTAAAGATAGATCTATTGGGCCAAACAAACCCCATCCAAAGTACCGGATGCTTTAGTACTTCGAGTTTTTATATCATGTTCGAAGGATTTCCAGGAATGATAGGGGATATTCTTATATGCATCTGGTTAATGTCGGTTACCAGGTGTTCAATCTATATGAATGATTTTTATCTCTATGCATGGGACGTATATTTATGAGAACTGGAAATGAAATTCTTGTGGTCTATTAAAATGATGGAAATGATTATTTATGTTAAACTAATGAACTCACCAACCTTTTGGTTGACACTTGAAAGCATGTTTATTCTCAGGTATGAAAGAAATCTTCCGCTGTGCATTTGCTCATATTAGAGATATTACTTGGAGTCATTCATGACATATTTCAAAAGATTTTGCATTCAAGTCGTCGAGTTCATCAAGATTATTATAAAGTCAATTATAGTTTGAGGTATTATGAAATAGTATGCTTGCCGTCAACTTTCGATGTAAAGAAAGTTTGTCTTTTAAAAACGAATGCATTATTTGTAAAATGTATCATATAGAGGTCAATTACCTCACGATGTAATCAACTATTGTGAATTGTTTATATTGTATATGAACGGTGTAGAGACCCGTCCTAATCCATCCGGACGAAGTCCATATCGATTACAAACGATTCACAACAGTTGATTACATCACGAGGTAATTGACCTCTATATGATACATTTTACAAACATTGCATTCGTTTTTAAAAGACAAACTTTTGTTACATCGACAGTTGACAGGCATACATATCATTTCATAATATATCCTAATATAATTGACTTAATAATAATCTTGATGAACTCAACGACTCGAATTAACGTCTTTTGAAATATGTCATGAATGACTCCAAGTAATATCTCTAATATGAGCAAATGCACAGCGGAAGATTTCTTTCGTACCTAAGAATAAACATGCTTTCAAGTGTCAACCAAAAGGTTGGTGAGTTCATTAGTTTAACATAAATAATCATTTCCACCATTTTAATAGACCATAAGATTTCATATTTCCATTTCTCATAAACATACGTCCCATGCATAGAGACAAAAATATCATTCATATGGATTGAACACCTGGTAACCGACATTCACAATATACATATAAGAATATCCCCATCATTCCGGGATCCTCCTTCGGATATGATATAAATTTCGAAGTACTAAAGCATCCGGTACTTTGGATGGGGCTTGTTGGGCCCGATAGATCTATCTTTAGAGTTCGCGTTAATTAGGGTGTCTGTTCCCTAATTCTTAGATTACCAGACTTAATAAAAAGGGCATATTCGATTTCGATAATTCAACCATAGAATGTAGTTTCACGTACTTGTGTCTATTTCGTAAAACATTTATAAAAGCAGCGCATGTATTCTCAGTCTCAAAAATATATATAAAAAGGGAGTAATGGAACTCACGCATATAAATATTGCAAAATAGTTATTAAAACATTGCATGTATTCTCAGCCCAAAAATGTAATGAGTAAAAGGGAGCAAATGAAACTCACCATACTATATTTTGTAGTAAAAATACATAGGACGACATTGAACAAGTATAGGGTTGGCCTTGGATTCACGAACCTATATTCAATTATGTATATTAACACATGTAATAACAATTAAACAAGTTATATATATATATTAATATTAATATACCTTATAATTTGTATGTTATATTAATAAATAGTTTAATTATACCTATTTTATATATTATAGATAATTATATATATATATATATATATATATGATTATATTAAAAGGTATTTATTTATTATATATAACTTAATGAATATTTTATAATAATAACATTTTATTTAAATCCATATGTAATATTAATATAGTTAGGATATATGTAAAAAATATATATATATATATTTAGAAAATATCATTTGTTTATTATAATAATACTAAAACAATGATAATAATAATAAAAATGACAAAAAAATAATAGTTCTAATAAAAATAATAAACTTAATAAAAATAATAATTTTAATAATAATAATAATAATAGAAATGATAATTTTAAGTATTAATGTTACTTTTAATAAAAATAATAATTTTTCTAATAATGATACTCTTAATAATAATAATAATGATTATATCCTTAATAATGATAATATTAATAATAATAATACTTATATTAATAATAATGATGTGATAATAATAATAATAATATCAATAAAAATGATATTACTAATAATGATAATAATATTAGTCATAATAATAATAATAATAATAATAATAATAATAATAATAATAATAATAATAATAATAATCATAATTGTAGTTAATATCATGGTAATACTAATAAATGATAACTAATAATAATAACAATAATAGTAATGGTAAAAAAAAATAGCAAAGTACAACCTTTGAAGACAAGCTTTTTAAAAAAAAAAACACAAAACGCCACTGCCCGGACTCGAACCCGCGACCTCTAGCTAACCCATAACACCTTAAACCATTCCACTGTACATTGCCTTTCTGATTTAATCTAGGACCCGAATTTAATTAACCTGTTTTCTGTTTCCTCTTTCTTCTTTTTCTTAAAAAAAAAATGTTGCCACAAACTAGGATTGAACTCGCTACTTGTAGATTAACCTCAACATCCTCAACCATTTTCCTGCCCATCAGTTTCTGTTTTAATTCCTAAATAAAATTCCTTAAATCCTTAACTGTTTTCCTTTGCCATTACTCTCATACATCAACCATCATTATCATAACTTAAATCTTAGTTTCATAATCACATTACTCATCATCTTAAACATAATCATCTATCATCTTCATCGTTTATTAATCATAAAAAAATGAAACGGCATCAACTTTACAGTCTAACACGTATCTGTCTGGCATCATCGTCATTTGGCCTAAAAGAAACAGAAACGGCCCAGCAATTTATTAGTTATCACGGCCAAGTTGCAAGTCCAAATAAAATATGACCTATTAAGATGTCATGTGGATCGGTAGATAAATTGTAGCAGCCCACCTCAAAAAGCCCGACTTCAAGTAATCCATAATTCAAAATGGGATGTTCAGTTTGTAACGAAAACAGGAAAAGAAAACGAGTGCTAGCAGCCGGCTGAAAAGTTATCTCCACTATTATTTTTCTTTTCTCTTTACAGCTCATCATTAATTAAAAAAAAATTTCGCTAACCTATCGTCATCATCCCATCTTTTCGCTACAACATCATCATTCCTGTTACTATATAATACCGTAACAGAAGGGACATCAATAGCAGCAATTCTTGGAGATGGTTTATACAGTGGTGAATAGAAATATTGATAAGTAGGGTTTCGTTGGTTGGGTTTACAAAGAAGAAGAAAGGTTGCGTGGTTATTGGTAATTTTATTTGGGTCGTTCCTGGACTGAAACAGAAACATCAAACGGCAGCAGTAATAGTGACTTTATTGGTGGGTTGCTGTGGTTGTATGTTCGAAAGAAAAACAGAAACATAAGGTGTGCAGTAGCAGGAATAGTGTAACCGTAGCGTAGTAGCAGAAAGCAATTGGGTGTTCGATGGTGGTGGTGTTTTGGGTGAATGAAATAGAAACAGGAGACGGTAAGTAGCAGTGGAAATTGCAGTAGCAGTGATTCATGATGGAGGTTTCGAGTGGTGAAGTGATGGGTGTATTCGGGTTGTAATAGGCACAAGAGGAGAATGATATGTGTTGGTGATTTGCACGATTGGAACAAACAAAAACAATATATATATATATATATATATATATATATATATATATATATATATGAAGTGGGTTTGTAGTTTGGTAACGGATGGTGGTATTTTTAAAGGTTGTTGGATTGGTAACCAAGAAGAAGAAAGGTGATTAGATTTTAATTTGATACAGCAGTAGTACGCAACAAGGGTTCAAGCATCACTCTTGTGGACACGTCCAAGTCGAGGTCATCAGACGCAGCAGCCACGTTAGTGGAGTTCTTGTAGTAGCGAACCAGAAGTAGGGAAAAAAATAATAAACGGAAGTGGAACCCAAGTAGGGTTTCGGTCTCTTTTAAAAAAAATAAACAGCAACTTAGTAAAGAATATGTACACATCGTTTTCTTCTTTTCATTTATATACCCTACAGCCCATTAAATTATTATGGTTCCTTTTGAATTTCGTACGCATGAGTCCATCGTTTCACATTTTCATGCTATATAATGTTATTTTATGTAACAAGATCATTATCATACTTCCTTTATAACCAACCCTTGTATCCTACCATTACTTTAGTCACCCACTATCCCACTAATCAATGATGACAAGAATTCGATTATTGAATGAATAAAGTGAAAGTGAAATCGAGCTGTAAAGGAAAATATCATGTCTTATTATTATTGACTCCCTTATTACTTTCAACATTCTATCCTACTACGTATTTATTTATACATTGTGTATCACTATTTGTGGTGAAATGTAAATATGAAAATAAAGAATCTGTGTAAGGTGTGTGTACCTATGTAGTACATATTTACATTTACAAATATATATATACTTTTATTTATAAATATAGATACTCTAAAATAATTATTATTGTTATTATATACTATTGTTAGTTAACAAAATTAATTCTAACAATTTACAATATAATATTTCTTTTTAAATTTTTGCATATTTATTTACAAGTAAACGTATCGTGAGTCGTCGAGAATAGTCAAAAGGGCAAATGCATTCATGTAAGTGTTCCAAAGTTTTCGAGACTCAACATTACAGACTTTGCTTATCGTGTCGGAAACATATAAAGATTAAGTTTAAATTTGGTCGGAAATTCCCGGGTCATCACAGTACCTACCCGTTAAAGAAATTTCGTCCCGAAATTTGAGTGAGGTCGTCATGGCTAACTATAAAAATGTTTTCATGACGAATATGAGTTGATAAATAGAGTTTTATCATTATTGAGTAATATGGATAAAACAATTCGATTATTCGAAGAGTACGAGTAAAGCTATTCACAAAAGAATGAAATGAGAAACAAAGATTTGTTTTTAACTTTTGACGTACAGTAAAACCTCTGTAATTTAATACTCGATAAATTAATAACCTCGATAAAATTAATAATTTGTCCGGTCCGAACTTGGGACCAGTACAAATTTGGACCCCAATCGATAAAATAATAAGATAATAATTTTTTTAAAATCTCAATGTAAATATATTGGTCCTAGCGAAACTATAAATTAATAATTACTAAATTTTTTTTGAAATCTCAATATACATTTAACTTGACAAGTTCATTAATGTGTGAATGTACATACATGGGAATTTTGAATGTCCTTGTTTATGTTTTATTTAAATAGGTAAAGTGAACGGACATGATAATTTCGAATGCCGATGCATTAATTTGAGACTTGCTCACAAATATAAGCCTATTTTTTAAATTGATAATTTATTAATTTATCAATATAATAATATTTCGCTAAATTAATAAAATATCTCGGTCCCAACATTATTAATTTATAGAGGTTTCACTGTAGTCAGGTTTGAATTCCGGAATTCAAGGGATTTAAAAGAAAATCTTGAAGATCTATAAGATCTGATTCTTCAGGATTTATGGAAATTAAGATCTCTTCAATTAAATACGGTGATCTACCCCGATTACTACGTCTGATATTTCCTTTATAAATTTACCTTTTCCGTTCCATTTGTTTTCACCACCTCTATACTCAATTCCCAAATTCAAAAGATTTATGAAAATGCTTAACCCTGTTCTGATCCTTGTTCTTATTCTAACTATCGCAATGATCGTTCTTCTTTTCCAACTTTCACCTGAAGAATCTGTTTATTTCTATTATGCACTAGGGATTATTATTATTTTTTTTATAATCCTCCCGTGTCTTTATATTGCTATACGTACTGATATCCACGATTTGTAATTTCGGTGTTGTCATTGAGCTTTATCTTCTCCCTTATATTTCAAATCTTTATGCTTTTATTTTCTCTTCCCGACTTCAAGTCAAGCGAATAATGGTTCAGAATTCGTAGATATAGAGTTTCGAATGATTATAATATTCTAAACAGGAAGGAACGTGATTGCACGACTTGATTTTCAAATTTATCAACATCACAGAAGATAGAACCATCAAGAATACATTTTCTTGATTTGTTCAGAAGTTAAGTAGAATGAAAGAGTTATGTAACATGGCACGTGATGACGTTATAATCTGTGAATCATCACGTTCCATTAGAAACTCAACATGACTTACTGTAATATAATCACATTGATCAAGTGTCATTATATTATACTAATTCATACTTCAGTTCCCAACATTACTTCAATAACATTCATATTTTAAGCTTGAAAGTTTACAGAATATAGAAACTAACAGTTTCTATATGATGTAATACTGATAGCACGCAAAGATTAATGATTTCAGATAAGAATAGTTATAAAAATATCTCCAGAAATATGGAGGATATTTATAATGAAAGATACGATACTATCTCGGAATATCTAAGATCAGAGGATGACAGAAACTATTGTCTGCAAGGGTTCAGAGTAAGGATCAAGATATTCACTAAAGACTTTAACAGACATTGAATCATTTGGATTATTTGAAGTCAAACTTATTCTTTGTGATTTGTCCATGGCTTTCTTCATAATTCCGCATAATCTGCTTTTCGGTACTAAATTTTCTATTGAATATTTCCAATATAGTGATACACAGGAAGCACGAAGAGGTATATAATTTCGGACGAGAATATTTATGAAAATATCCTCAGAAATATCGAAGATATTTATGATGATATTTTGGAATTTCTAAGTTCGATGGTTGATGGGGAAAGATTTTCTGCAAGATTTTAACATGACTTCGGAGCAAGATATTCTCTAACGATTTCAACGGATCCAGAATTACCTGAATCCTTTGAATATAGGGTTTTGTCCTTGTATTTGTCCTCGGTCTCTTTCGTGGTTAGCTCAATCCGTTTTCCAGTTTCAAATTTTCGGAGCTTTTCCAACATTCTATTCTTTATCATCAAACTTCCGATGATTAAGGTCGTTTACAGTTTTTGTTGCTTCATTCAACTTTTCAAAATTCAGAGTATTAGTTCGCAGACTGGGTGCTTTTCAGAATTTCAGAATGGAAGATAATTATTCTAAGAGATAAATGTTATACATATAACTGTTGATGTAGATATGCTGTGAGTTTTCAAAGTACTGATTGCCGATTCCTCTACATTTACTGCTACCATATCTGAATCATTGGTTATCGATCTGAGGTGATTTCAAGAGAATTGTGTTTTTAGATGATTAAACGCTGACTGTAATATGGAGGAATATAAAAGGTTTTCCGGTAACAATAAAAGAGCACGCATATATATCAAAGTTATAATAAGGTTGTTTTGAATGAAAAGTCGAGGTTGACTTGCTGGAGCTGTGACAAAATTTGCTACTTTGAAAGGAATTACCAAGTTATTTTAGGTAATAATAACAATAAAGAAATTAGCACAACTATGTGTTAAACGTTTACTCAGTTTCCGAGAGTTTTTCAGATGCATAACTAAATGCATCAATCTTTTCTCCCGTAGATGAAGTGCGGTGGGTTCATCCTCTCGTTTGAGATGTTTTCAAGAATCATAAAAGTTTTGAACGTAGATTGTATTCGTCAAGATACAAATGAGGTTTAAGATAAAATCAAGTGGCAAACTTGAAGAATTGTTTAGTTTTATATGTTATAATCAATATTTTTAATTCATTTTAATTGTTTAACGTTATTAGTCCTCATCTATAGTCCACAGTTGACAGTCCAATAATTCATATATATAGTTTAATATATAATATTCGAATTAATTAATACGTGTCGTGACCCGTATACGTCTCAGACTCGATCACAACTCAAACTATATATATTATTGTAGAATCAACCTCAACCCTGTATAGAGAACTCAATCATTACTGCATATAGAGTGTCTATGGTGATTCCAAATAATATATATAGATGCGTCGATATGATATGTCAAAACCTTGAATACGTGTCCCGATATTTAAAATGCATAAAATAAATAACAGAAATTAAATAACGATAAATAAAGTGCGTAAAGTAAATAACAGAATTTAAATAACAATAAATAAAATTGCGAGAATTAAATTACGATAAAATAAATTGCGATAATTAAATTGCGATAAATAAAATGTAATACGGAATTAACAGTTAGCTAGGAACAGTTAGCTAGGAACAGTTAGCTAGGATTTTGTTAGCGTGGATTCTTAACACAATTTCTCATAGTTAATTTGTTTGTTTCTAACAAATTTTATTTTATCAAATGTTTTCTTCATTATGCCACTTGTTGGATTCTGATAGGTCAAAATCCAAATATGAAATTGAATGAATATAGTTATTCTGTGGTGAATGGATTTGTATATCGGTGGATGTAAGTAGGAAAGTAAACGACCGTTGAATCAGCTTCGAAGAATGTACAATGTAACTTATTAATGTGAAATCTAAATATTCCTCGGGTATTACCTACCCGTTAACATATTTTCACAATTAACACTTTGTACGAAAGAATTTTTAATTACAATCTTTATGAAAACATATATACATATATATTTTCTTCAGATGTAATAATGGATTTAATGAGTTAATATGATATTAAACTCAATTGCTTTTCGGTTGGAACTAGAATAAACAATCTCTAAAACTTTAGAGATTACATATTCCTCATGTCGAACGAAGATAAATGAGGTAGAACGATACGTTGAACGAAGATCATACTCAAAGTACAGATAATGATATTGAAGCATGGATTGCTGATGGTACTGGTGCTGTTATTGATGGTACCGTTGGTGCCGGTGATGTTGCTGAAGCTGGTACATTTTGCATTATATTCTCCGAATTGATTATTCGAGCGCGAAGTTCGTTGACTTATTACTCCAGGATGATTGTCGGTTGGAACGAGCGGATGAATAAGGTTCAGAATTGTGGATATAATATAATCTTGTCGAGTTACCCTGGAAATGAGACTGAAAATGGTGTCTCGAACAGGTTCGCCGGTAAACGTTTCTGGTTCATTGTCAAGAAGTGAATTCGGTTGGTGGAAGGGATTGTCTTCTGCGCGTTTCCATTGATTAAGTCGACTACGAACCCATCAGATGAATTGATAATGGCTGATTGGTTGATTCATGCTGATGACGCTGTTTTCGGAGCTTAGGTGAACATCTATGTCGGAATAGTTGTCGGAATAACTATCGGAATAGCTATCGGAATCTGAGGAACTTGAACTGGTTGAGGGATTCATCTCGTACGATCGGATGAAAGATTTTCGATAAGAATTAGATTATAGGATGTAGATTAGTACCATGTAATACATAATTTACATATGCATATATAATACTAAAATCCCATAAGTTACGGAGGAATCTACAGAAAATGACAGGCAAAGTTTACATTAACAGATACGCTAAGATATGAATTAGCAGATATGCTAAGATATGAATTTTGTCTATACACTAATCATGCAGTCAATGCAGTAAAACATGTCTAGACTAAGAATGATAAGCAAGTGATTCCCTAAGGATGATAAGTAGGAAATTTTTGACACGAAATGATAAGCAAAACTTTTGACATGCAGACACGGTCGGAGTCCAGACTCACTAATGCATCCTAACGACTTATCAGTTAGATACATTAATGCAGATCTGATTCGCTAAGACCACCGCTCTGATACCAACTGTAGATACCCATCCTAATCCATCCGGACGAAGTCCATATCGATTACAAATGATTCACAACAGTTGAATACATCATGAGGTAATTGACCTCTATATGATACATTTTACAAACATTGCATTCGTTTTTAAAAGATAAACTTTTGTTACATCGACAGTTGACATGCATACATATCATTTCATAATATATCCTAATATAATTGACTTAATAATAATCTTGATGAACTCAACGACTCGAATTAACGTCTTTTGAAATATGTCATGAATGACTCCAAGTAATATCTCTAATATGAGCAAATGCACAGCGGAAGATTTCTTTCGTACCTGAGAATAAACATGCTTTCAAGTGTCAACCAAAAGGTTGGTGAGTTCATTAGTTTAACATAAATAATCATTTCCATCATTTTAATAGACCACAAGATTTCATATTTCCATTTCTCATAAACATACGTCCCATGCATAGAGACAAAAATATCATTCATATGGATTGAACACCTGGTAACCGACATTCACAATATACATATAAGAATATCCCCATCATTCCGGGATCCTCCTTCGGATATGATATAAATTTCGAAGTACTAAAGCATCCGGTACTTTGGATGGGGCTTGTTGGGCCCGATAGATCTATCTTTAGAGTTCGCATCAATTAGGGTGTCTGTTCCCTAATTCTTAGATTACCAGACTTAATAAAAAGGACATATTTGATTTCGATAATTCAACCATAGAATGTAGTTTCACGTACTTGTGTCTATTTCGTAAAACATTTATAAAAGCAGTGCATGTATTCTCAGTCCCAAAAATATATATAAAAAGGGAGTAATGGAACTCACGCATATAAATATTGCAAAACAGTTATTAAAACATTGCATGTATTCTCAGCCCAAAAATGTAATGAGTAAAAGGGAGCAAATGAAACTCACCATACTGTATTTTGTAGTAAAAATACATAGGACGACATTGAACAAGTATAGGGTTGGCCTTGGATTCACGAACCTATATTCAATTATGTATATTAACACATGTAATAACAATTAAACAAGTTTTATATATATTAATATTAATATACCTTATAATTTGTATGTTATATTAATAAATAGTTTAATTATACCTATTTTATATATTATAGATAATTATATATATATATTAAAACCTATTTTATATATTATAGATAATTATATATATATATATATATATATATATATATATATATATATATGATTATATTAAAATGTATTTATTTATTATATATAACTTAATGAATATTTTATAATAATAACATTTTATTTAAATCTATATGTAATATTAATATAGTTAGGATATATGTAAAAAAAATATATATATTTTTATATAAATATCATTTGTTTATTATAATAATACTAAAATAATGATAATAATAATAAAAATGACAAAAAAATAATAGTTCTAATAAAAATAATAAACTTAATAAAAATAATAATTTTAATAATAATAATAATAATAGAAATGATAATTTTAAGTATTATTGTTACTTTTAATAAAAATAATAATTTTTCTAATAATGATACTCTTAATAATAATAATAATGATTATATCCTTAATAATGATAATATTAATAATAATAATACTTATATTAATAATAATGATGTGATAATAATAATAATAATATCAATAAAAATGATATTACTAATAATGATAATAATATTAGTCATAATAATAATAATAATAATAATAATAATAATAATAATAATAATAATAATAATAATAATAATCATAATTGTAGTTAATATCATGATAATAATAATAATAAATGATAACTAATAATAATAACAATAATAGTAATGGTAAAAAAAAAATAGCAAAGTACAACCTTTGAAGACAAGCTTTTTTTTTAAAAAAAAACACAAAACGCCACTGCCCGGACTCGAACCCACGACCTCTATCTAACCCATAACACCTTAAACCATTCCACTGCACATTGCCTTTCTGATTTAATTTAGGACCCGAATTTAATTAACCTGTTTTCTGTTTCCTCTTTCTTCTTTTTCTTAAAAAAAAATTGTTGCCACAAACTAGGATTGAACTCGCGACTTGTAGATTAACCTCAACATCCTCAACCATTTTCCTGCCCATCAGTTTCTGTTTTAATTCCTAAACAAAATTCCTTAAATCCTTAACTGTTTTCCTTTGCCATTACTCTCATACATCAACCATCATTATCATAACTTAAATCTTAGTTTCATAATCACATTACTCATCATCTTAAACATAATCATCTATCATCTTCATCGTTTATTAATCATAAAAAAATGAAACGGCATCAACTTTACAGTCTAACACGTATCTGTCTGGCATCATCGTCATTTGGCCCAAAAGAAACAGAAACGGCCCAGCAATTTATTAGTTATCATGGCCAAGTTGCAAGTCCAAATAAAATATGACCTATTAAGATGTCATGTGGATCGGTAGATAAATTGTAGCAGCCCACCTCAAAAAGCCCGACTTCAAGTAATCCATAATTCAAAATGGGATGTTCAGTTTGTAACGAAAACAGGAAAAGAAAACGAGTGCTAGCAGCCGGCTGAAAAGTTATCTCCACTATTATTTTTCTTTTCTCTTTACAGCTCATCATTAATTAAAAAAAAAATTCGCTAACCTATCGTCATCATCCCATCTTTTCGCTACAACATCATCATTCCTGTTACTATATAATACCGTAACAGAAGGGACATCAATAGTAGCAAATCTTGGAGATGGTTTATACAGTGGTGAATAGAAATATTGATAAGTAGGGTTTCGTTGGTTGGGTTTACAAAGAAGAAGAAAGGTTGCGTGGTTATTGGTAATTTTATTTGGGTCATTCCTGGACTAAAATAGAAACATCAAACGGCAGCAGTAACAGTGACTTTATTGGTGGGTTGCTGTGGTTGTATGTTCGAAAGAAAAACAGAAACATAAGGTGTGCAGTAGCAGGAATAGTGTAACCGTAGCGTAGTAGCAGAAAGCAATTGGGTGTTCGATGGTGGTGGTGTTTTGGGTGAATGAAATAGAAACAGGAGACGGTAAGTAGCAGTGGAAATTGCAGTAGCAGTGATTCACGATGGAGGTTTCGAGTGGTGAAGTGATGGGTGTATTCGGGTTGTAATAGGCACAAGAGGAGAATGATATGTGTTGGTGATTTGCACGATTGGAACAAACAAAAACAATATATATATATATATATATATATATATATATATATATATATATATATATATATATATATATATATATATATATATATATATATATGAAGTGGGTTTGTAGTTTGGTAACGGATGGTGGTATTTTTAAAGGTTGTTGGATTGGTAACCAAAAAGAAGAAAGGTGATTGGATTTTAATTTGATACAGCAGTAGTACGCAACAAGGGTTCAAGCATCACTCTTGTGGACACGTCCAAGTCGAGGTCATCAGACACAGCAGCCACGTTAGTGGAGTTCTTGTAGTAGCGAACCAGAAGTAGGGAAAAAAATAATAAACGGAAGTGGAACCCAAGTAGGGTTTCGGTCTCTTTTAAAAAAAATAAACAGCAACTTAGTAAAGAATATGTACACATCGTTTTCTTCTTTTCATTTATATACCCTACAGCCCATTAAATTATTATGGTTCCTTTTGAATTTCGTACGCATGAGTCCATCGTTTCACATTTTCATGCTATATAATGTTATTTTATGTAACAAGATCATTATCATACTTCCTTTATAACCAACCCTTGTATCCTACCATTACTTTAGTCACCCACTATCCCACTAATCAATGATGACAAGAATTCGATTATTGAATGAATAAAGCGAAAGTGAAATCGAGATGTAAATGAAAATATCATGTCTTATTATTATTGTCTCCCTTATTACTTTCAACATTCTATCCTACTACGTATTTATTTATACATTGTGTATCACTATTTGTGGTGAAATGTAAATATGGAAATAAAGAATCTGTGTAAGGTGTGTGTACCTATGTAGTACATATTTACATTTACAAATATATATATACTTTTATTTATAAATATAGATACTCTAAAATAATTATTATTGTTATTATATACTATTGTTAGTTAACAAAATTAATTCTAACAATTTACAATATAATATTTCATTTTAAATTTTTGCATATTTATTTACAAGTAAACGTATCGTGAGTCGTCGAGAATAGTTAAAAGGGCAAATGCATTCATGTAAGTGTTCCAAAGTTTTCGAGACTCAACATTACAGACTTTGCTTATCGTGTCGGAAACATATAAAGATTAAGTTTAAATTTGGTCAGAAATTCCCGGGTCATCACAAACGGAGCATTTCAGTTGGTATCAAAGTGGTGGTCTTAGCGAACCAGGTCTTGCATTAGTGTGTCTAACTGATAGTTGTTTAGATGCATTAGTGGGTCTGAACTTCGACCGTGTCTGCATGTCAAAAGTTTTGCTTATCATTTCGTGTTGAAAATTATTTGCTTATCATCCTTAAAATCTAGACACGTCTTACTGCCTCTATTGCATAGACAGTGTATAGATAAATTCATATATTAGCGTATCTGCTAATCCATATCTTAGTGTACCTGTTACTGTAAACTTTGCCTGTCGTATTCTGTAGATTCCTCCGTAACATATGGGATTTGAGTATTATATATGCATAAGTAAATTATGTATTGCACGGTACTAATCTACATCCTATAATCTATTTCTTATCGAAAATCCTTCATCTGATCGTACGAGATGAATCCCTCAACCAGTTCGAGTCCCTCAGATTTCGATAGCTATTTCGATAGTTATTCCGACAGCTATTCCGACATGGATATTCACCTAAGCTCCGAAAGCGGTGTCATCAGAATGAATCAACCAAATCAGCCATCCCCAATTCATTTGATGGGTTCGTAGTTGACTTAATCAATGGAGACAAGAAGAAGGTGATCCCTTCCATCCACCACATTGCCCTCTTGGCGAAGAACCTGAAGCACTTACCGACGAACTTATCAGAAACACCATTTTCAGCCTCATTTCCATGGTAGCTCGTCACGATTATATTCTATCCAAAATTCTAAGCCTTATTCAGCCGCTCATTCCGACCGACAATCATCCCGGAATAATGGAAGAAGTCAACGAGCTTCGCGCTCGAGTAATCAATTTGGAAAACGTGGTGCAAAACCTACCAGCATCAACAACAGCACCGACAACACCAGTACCACCAACAACAACATCCGCAGCACAAGCCTCAACACTACACGCCTCAAACTCACATTCGGTACCCCAAGCATGATCTCCGTTCTACGTATCGTTCTACATCATTTATCCTCGTTCGACATGGCGATTATGTAATCTCTAAAGTTTTGGAGATTATTCACTCTAGTTTCCAACCGAAAATCAGATGAGATTAATATCATATTAACTCATAAATCTATGATTACATCTGAAGAAAATATATATGTACATATGTTTTCATAAAGATTGTAATTTTAAATATTCTTTTGTACAAAGTGTTAATGGTGAAAATATTTTAACGGGTAGGTAATACCCGAGGAATATTTAGATTTCACATTAATAAGTTATACTGTACATTCTTCGAATCTGATTCAATGTCCATTTACTATCCTACTTACATCCACAGATATACGAATTCGTTCACCGTAGAATAACCATTTTCATTAAATTTCATATTTGGATTTTGACCTATCAGAATTCAACAAAATAAAATTTGTTAGAAACAGACAAATTAACTATAAAAAATTTTGTTAAGAATCCACGCTAACTGTTCCTAGCTAACTGATTACATTTTATTTATCGCAATTTAATTATCGCAGTTTATATTCTCGTAATTTTATTTATCATCATTTAATTTCTGTTATTTATTTTACGCACTTTAAATATCGGGACACGTATACAAGGTTTTGACATATCATATCGACGCATCTATATATATTATTTGGAATAACCATAGACACTCTATACGCAGTAATGCTGGAGTTAGCTATACAGGGTTGAGGTTGATTCTACAATAATATATATACTTTGAGTTGTGATCGAGTCTGAGACATGTACACGGGTCACGATACATATTAATTAATTCGAATATTATATATTAAACTATATATGAATTATTGGACTGTTAACTGTGGACTATCGACTATGGACTAATAATATTGGACAATTAAAATGAATTAAAATATTGATTATAACATATGAAACTAAACATTTCTTCAAGTTTGCCACTTGATTTCATCTTAAACCTCATTTGTATCTTGATGATTACAATCTGCGTTCAAACCTTTCATGATTCTTGAAAACACCTCAATCGAGAGGATGAACCAACTGCACTTCAACTATGGAAGAAAAGACTTGTGCATATAGTTATGCACCTGAAAACAACTGGAACTTAAGTAAACGTTTAACACATATCTGTGCTAGCTCCTTTGGCGTTGTTATTACCGAAAATAATTTTACCATCCCTTTTCAAATTAGCAAATTTTGTCACAGCTCCAGCAAATCAACTTCGGCTTTTCGTTCGAAACAACCATATTATAACTTTGATATATATATGCGTGCTCTTTATTGTTACCGGGGAACCTTTTATATTTCACCATATTACCATCAGCGTTTAATCATCTAAAAACACAATTCTCCTGAAACCACATCGGATTGATAACCGATTGATTCAGATATCGTAGCATTAAATGCAGAGGAAACATAAAAATTGTAGATGGTTTAAACGGCCAAAAGTTTGATGATAATGAAAGGAGTGTTAGGAACGCTCGATAGAAAATTTGGTACTGAAAAACAGATTGAGCAAACCATGAAGGAGACCAAGGTCAAATACAAGGACCATACCATATATTCAAAGAAACCAGGTAATTCTGGATCTGATGAAACCTTCAACGAATATCTTGCTCTGTACTCATCTTAAAATCTTGCGGAAAAATCTTTCTTCATCAACCATCGAACTTAGAAATTCCAAAATATCATCATAAATATCTTCGATATTTCTGAAGATATTTTCATAAATATTCTCGTCCGAAATTATTTATCTCTTCGTGCTATCTATATTACATCATAAAGGAAACTATCTTAGTTTCTAAAATTCTGAAAAATTCGAGTTTGAATTATGAATGATTTCGAAGTAGTGATGGAAACTGAAGCATGAGTTAATATAATATAATAACACTTGATCAACGTGATTATATTACAGTAAGTCATGCTGAGTTTCTAATGAAATGTGATGATTCACATATCATAACGTCATCATGTGCCATGTTACATAACTCTTTTATTCTGCTTAACTTCTGAACATATCAAGAAAATATATTCTTGATAGTTCTATTCTCAGTGATTCTGGTAATTTAACAATCAAATCGTGTTACTACGTTCTTTCTTGTTTAGAACATTAAGTTCATTCGAAACTCCATACATACAAATTCTGGACCATTACTCGCTTTACTAGAGGTCGAGTAGAAAATAAAAAGGCAAAGAGCTCCAAATTATAAGAGAAAATATAAAGCCCGATAACAACACAGAGGTTACAAACCATGGATATTAATACGAACAGTAATATAAAGATACGGTATAATTAAGAATAGTATCACCCCAAGGTAATAGTAGAAGTAAACAGATTTTTCTGGTGAAATATTGAAAGAAGGATGACATAAATGATAATTAGGAAAATATCAAGGATTAGAACTGAATTAAGCATTTTCACAATCTTTTGGATGTATGAACTAAGAAAGAAAGTATAGGAATGGTGAAAATAATGGAACGGAAAAAGTTTAATTTATTATGGAAATATCAGACAGAGTAATCGAGGCAGATCATCGTATTTAATTATAGAGATCTTAATTTCCTTATTCGCTGAAGAATCAAATCTTTTAGATTTCGAAGATTTCCTCTAAACCCCTTGAATTCCGGAAATCAACCGTGACTGCATCACCGGTTAAGACGAACATGCAAATATTCATTTCACTCTTTAGTGATAGCTTCACTCGTACTCTACGAATAATCGAATTGTTTTATCCATATTACTCAATGTTGATAAAACTCTACTTATCAACTCATATTCGTCATGAAAACATTTTTATTGTTAGCCATGACCACCTCACTCAAATTTCGGGACGAAATTTCTTTAACGGGTAGGTACTGTGACAACCCGGAAATTTCCAACCAAATTTAAACTTAATCTTTATATTATTTCCGACACGATAAGCAAAGTCTGTAAAGTTCAGTCTCAAAATTTTGAACTGTTTACATTGACTCATTTAAACCTTTGACCGTTCTCAACGATTCACGAACCATTTAATCGTAAATAGAAATGCATATATAAATAACTATATATGTAAATAAATTATATATTATAAATATATTAATGAATACTTAAATTTATTATTTAAAAACTATTTATTTGAATATAGAGTAGGTTGAATATACATAATTTGTCAATGATTAACAAAGTATTAAATGTATAATGTTATACTTTGAGTTTAATTGTTTTAATTACTACATTCATCTAAGTAATAAAAATGGATATGTAAAACATAATTATATATAGTAAATTGAATATGTATATGATGTATAAACATAATTATTATTTTATCTATATCGATAACATGTATAAATATTAAATATATGTTGTTATATAAGTATTCAGTAATACATAATATGTAATATTAATATATTAAAATATAAATGTTATACTAATATTATTATTACTTCACTATTATCATTAAATATTAATATTAATATATGTAATATTAATATTATTATAATATATTATATATAGATATGAAAATGAAAACACGTAACTGGATATACCTTCAGTATTATTAAATATTATGATTATTAAAATATATATATATATAAAAACTTAATATTCATTATAACATATAATATATAGTTATATTACATAATCTGTAATACGTAATACTAATATATTAAAATATTGTTATTACTTTTAATAATAATGTCGATACTAGTGTCATTAATATTACTATAATATTTAGATATGACATTCGATATATAAAAATATTATTATTACTAAAATTATAATCAGTATTAATATAAGTAGTATTATTATTATAAATATTATTAATAATAACATTATTATCAATTTCATTAAAAACTATTATTGTAATTTATTATCATTAATATTATTATTATTATTATTATTAGTATTATTATTAATATAATTATAATTATTAATTATTAATATCATTATTGTAAAATCGTATATATGGATTTAGACACAGAATCTGTTTCACGTTCCAATCAAACTATTATTGATTTTGTTTCTATCTTCAAAATTCGTGATATAATCGTACGATCAATTGAAAATAGAAGATTTGCTTAATATTTTTATTCTCTGATGGAATTTTCTGCTTTTAATTTGTTAACTGTCCAAATCAGCTCCATTACATAACAAATCGATCACATCACATATAAAAATTTCAGTTAATTTATTTCAACTTATATATAACATCAATCGTTATAGAGATTGGAAAAGAAACACAGAAAAATCATTAAAAACGGTCAACTACCCTGTTCTTGTATCAGTTATCCAAAATCCTCGAATTCAAAATTGATTTCAAAATGTTTTAATGCCGTTTTGTTGGGAAACTTTTACTTAAACTATCTGGAAAATATCAAGTTCCAATTCACTCTATTGAATTCTAATTTTGAGGTCAAACTCAAGTTTTCAAAATTAAACATCTGGTTCAAGGCGAAATTCAAATTCATTTTGATGTTTCAAATTAAAATAACTACTCAGAAAGTTTATAATGATGAATTGAAACCTTTTTCATGTTGAAATTTTAATCTAAAACACTCTAGATTGTGTGATTGATGTTTGATTTCTTAGGTGTGTTCTTCATAACTGTTACGGCTAATTTCTTTATTTTCTGTTTTGATCAAATTCGTTCACCATTTGTAAACATTTATGCTTTGTTTGAATATTCTATAATTCAACAAATATTAGTTGATGGATGGGTATATGTTTTTATGATCGTCTGAAATTAAGAAGATGATAAGAGGTGAAACAGAAAGAACGATATAAATATTTATTAAATGGGTTTAAATCAGATGTGTAATAGCTGAGCCATGGTTATGAGAGTGTTGAGGTATACGAGAGGTTGTGGGTTTGAATCCGGTTTGTGGCAATTCTTTTTAGGGAAGCTTTCGAAGGGTATAATCCTATAACTTTCATTTTTATTATTATTATTATTATTATTATTATTATTATTATTATTATTATTATTATTATTATTATTATTATTATTATTATTATTATTATTATTATTATTATTATTGTTAATACTAATTACTACCATTATTAATGTTGTTGTTATGATAAGTGTTATTATTATTAACATTATTATTATTATTATTATTATTATTATTATTATTATTATTATTATTATTATTATTATTATTATTATTATTATTATTATTATTATTATTATTATTATTATTATTATTATTATTATTATTAGTATGGTTATTATGATTATTATTATTATTATTGATATTATTACACTTATCATTATTTTTATTATTATTATTATTATTGTTATTATGAGTACTATAATTATAATTCAAAACTTATTAGTATTATCATTACTAATATTATTACTAGTATTATTACTACCGTCATTATTACTAGTATTATAATTATTATTATTATTAGTATTAGTAATATTGATATAAGTATTACTATGATTAGGATATTATTATTATTATCATTAAGTATCAGAATTATTATTATTAAGTATTACGAATTTTAATTATTGCTGTTATTATTACTAATGTAAGTATTAGTTACCATTTATTATCATTATCATAGCCATCGTTACAATTATGATTATTATTACTATTGTTTTTACTAATATTACTATCAAAATAAGTATTATTATTAAGTAATATGATTATCATTAATAATGAGGTTTCTATTACTATTATTATTATAAGTATCAGTATTAATAAAATTGTTATAAGTATTATTATTAATAAAGTTATTATCATTATTAGTAAATATTTATTATTATCAAAACTATCTTTTTAAAACAAATGAATATTTTGGCCATAAAATATACTTATTACATATATTATAATTATATTAATATTTTACATAACTATATATATAAAACCTATTAATATTATTTATATAAATACTTGCATATAACCAAACTATTGATTTTAAATATAACACTAAACAATTGTATATATGAATATGGATATATTAATATAATGATATAAATATTAAACATTTTGAATATATACACAAATTAAATATATATAATATATAAATTAAGATAGAATAAATAATTTGTTCAGCTACGATTATATGTTTTAATATATATATACAAATGATATAGGTTCGTGAATCCGAGGTCAACCCTACATTGTTCAGTGCCGTCGTATGAATATTTTTACTACAAAATATTAGATAGTGAGTTTCATTTGCTCCCTTTTTAAATGCTTTTGCAATATATATTTTTGGGACTGAGAATACATGCGATTTTATAAATGTTTTACGAAATAGACACAAGTAATCGAAACTACATTATATGGTTGAATGATCGAAGCCGAATATGCCCCTTTTTGCTTGGTAGCCTAAGAATTAGGGAACATCGCTAATTTTGAGAATTACTGCACCCCTAATTGACGCGAATCCTAAAGATAGATCTATTGGGCCTAACAAACCCCATCAAAAGTACCAGATGTTTTAGTACTTCAAGTTTTTATATCATGTCCGAAGGATTTCCCGGAATGATAGGGGATATTCTTATATGCATCTTGTTAATGTCGGTTACCAGGTGTTCAATCCATATGAATGATTTTTGTCTCTATGCATGGGACGTATATTTATGAGAACTGGAAATGAAATTCTTGTGGTCTATTAAAATGATGGAAATGATTATTTATGTTAAACTAATGAACTCACCAACCTTTTGGTTGACACTTGAAAGCATGTTTATTCTCAGGTATGAAAGAAATCTTCCGCGGTGAATTTGCTCATATTAGAGATATTACTTGGAGTCTTTCATGACATATTTCAAAAGATGTTGCATTCGAGTCATCGAGTTCATCCAGATTATTATTAAGTCAATTTTAGTTGGAGGTATTATTAAATAGTATGTTTGCCATCAACTTTTGATGTAAAGAAAGTTTGTCTTTTAAAAACGAATGCAATATTTGTAAAATCTATTATATAGAGGTCAATTATCTCGCGATGTAATCAACTATTGTGAATCATTTATATTGTATATGAACGGGGCATTTCATGACAGCATAATAATAGTTGAGTACTTGTGTCTAAACGTAAAGTAGTTATAAAAGTAGCGCATGTATTCTCAGCCCAAAAATATATATTGTGAAAGCAATTAAAAAAGGAGCTATGAAAACTCACCTTAGTAGCAAGTAAGTTATTCCACACACGAAAGAATTGAACTAAAGGACGTGACCGAGATCTCAACCTAGAGATAGAACGTATGATTAGTTAATGTCTAACAGACATAAAGTTTGTTTATTAATATAGTAACTATATTAACAGTGACGGTTTTCGAGAAAAGTTCCTATTTCTCAAAAGTTTCTAATTTCGAAAACCTACTATTTATGGAAAGCTTCCACTTATAGTATGTTTCTAGTTTAGGAAGTTAGGGTTATAATCCTTCACAAAGAGTTGTACAACTTTAGCCAAACCTCGTTGCTATCAAGTAATTCACTCTGATGATATGTTGTTACCGGGCGCCCAGTACTCTTGACCAGAATCTAAGTCTTGGCATTCGAGATTCACAAGCGGTTCCCATAAGGCAACAAGGACCACCAGGCCATATAAGCAGTGAGGTTCGTATAAAGTGCACGTTATCTTTTAATTATAACCTTCACGTTATAGGTGTATACACACAACGAATTATTAATGTACTTAATAATTATATATGTGATAATATAACCTAATTATTATTTAATATTTAGTTATTATACCTTAGTATGTCTTATATATATTAAATATAATTACCTTTAAATAAATACCTAAATTACTTCAAAAATAATAGTGTTTTATTAATCAAACATTATCCAAAAATGTCTAAATAATTAATTAAATATCTAAAAATTATATACATAATTTTTATAGTCTTAGTTAATTATATAAATCAGTAGAAAAATTTAAGAAAATGTTTTATTATATTTTTGTATTTATTTTTGTTTTTACCCTTAATTTATTCACAAAACAAGTTTAATTCTACAAAATTACTACATAAACCCAAACAATTATTTTTATAAGTTTCTATCAGTTTAATAACCTGTAGAAGAAAATATTTAAAAAATATTTTTTTATTATTTTATATTTATTCTTAATTTACCTTTTAATTACATAATAATAGAGTTTAATTATATAATAATTACTAATTCGACCCAAGTAATTATTTTTATAATTTTTGTAGATCTATATAAGTTTTATAAACTCATAAAAAATTATATATATTTTATTTTTGGTTAAAAATATTTATTACGAATTTTACATTGTTTTTACGTTTAAATACTACATAATTCATATTTAATTATAAATAATATTCCATAAATTATCAAAATTATTTTTATACATCATAATACTTATAATACTAATTATAACATATAAACATAATTTATTTCAAATTTTATAAAGAATATACAATAAATATAAATATAATCGACAATATTAAAAAATAATAAAAATAGAAAGTACCTCAAATTTTCTTCAAGGTTTTGAGAGAATAACTTAAGTTTTTGTTTTTGGCAATAATAAATGAATGAGGAGTCATGTATTTATAGGTAAAAATGGTTGGTGAAAAGAAAAAAAATAAAATAAAATAAAGGTGCCAATTTTGACAAAAAAAAGAAAACATGTTAAAAATATTTTTAATAAGTTTTTGTTTTTAAAAATATTTAGTCAAAATTCATGGGCTCATTATTTAATTTATAAAAAAATCTTATTTTTATAAACTAAAAATATAAATAATGATTAAAATAACTTATCATTTAATTAATAATTATGTTACATATAGTTTTATATATAATACACATTAATATTAATATTAACTAAATTTATTTTATATAATTAGTATAAACTTTAGTTAACAAAACGTGTCGACTAAAAATAAATATTTAATCAACATCGAATTTAATCATATATTACGTATGGATAACAACCCTAGGGGCAAATTAGTCAATTCAAGTATGGAAATATGAGGGTTGTTATAGTACCTCCTCGTTAAAGAAAATTTGGTCCCGAAATTTAGTTGTTGCCATCAGTCGGCGTTGTTTGTAAACAGGTGAGGATATTTTCGTTTTATTTAGTCTTCACGTTCCCAGGTATACTCGGGACCTTTCGTGAATTCCAACGGATAGAATATTGTTTTGTTTCAAGCGTTTAAATTTTACGATCCATAAATTCTACAGGTTCTTCTACGAAGTGCATTTTATTATTAATGCGGAGGTCATTCAAGGGAATAACACGAGTGTCATTGATTAGGTTTTCTCAGAAAGGACTGATGATATTTTACAAGTCATTTCAGTAAATTGGATACATGAAATGTGTTATGAATAGTATTGAGCTCATTTAAAACCTTGAACGTTTTATGCCACAACACTAGGGTAGACAAATAGAGAGGAGTTCGTGAAAATTACAGTCATGAAATTTGATAGAGATCGTCATTGTTGACAACAACAATATTTTAATGATGAATATGAGTTGAAAAATAGATTTTATCACCTTTGAACAATATGGATAAAACGATTCGATTATAGGAAGAGTATAAACAAAGCTATCGTAAAAGATTGAAATGAGGAAATATCTGTTTGCCTTAACTTTTGACATAGTTATAGTCATTTTCCAGAATTCAAGGGATTTAAAGAAATCTTCGTAATTCTTATAAGATTTGATTCTCCGGTAATTAAGGAAATTAGGATTTTCTTTGATTAAATTTGTAATCTGCCTCGATTATTATATTTGATATTTCCACTATAAATTAACCTCTTTCGTTTCATTATTTTCACCACTCCCAACTTCTATACTTTCTTCCTCAATTCATACTTCCAAATATTGTAAAAATGCTTAATTCAGTTCTGATTCTTGATGTTTTCCTGGCTATCGTATCCTTCATTTTTCTTTTTCATCTGCCACCGGAGGAATTTATTTTCTTCTACTATTACCTTGGGGTTATAATGTTTTTAATTCTCCCGTGTCTTTATGTTGCTATACCTATTGATATACACAGTTTTGTAATTTCTGTATTGTTATCGGACTTTATATTTTCCCTTATATTTTAGAGCTCCATGCTTTTGTTTTCTCTTCTTGCCTTTAAGTAAAGCAAGTAATGGTCCAGAATTCGTAGGTATGAAGTTTGGAATGAACATAACTAATGTTCTGAGAGAGAAATTTTAATGGCACGATCTTGATTGGTTAAATTACCAGAATTCAAGAGAAAAGATATAACTATCAGGAAGATATGTTCTCGATATGTTTGGAGATTAGGTAGAATGTAAGAGTCGTGTAACATGGCACATGATGAAGTTATGGTCTGTGAATCATCACGTTCCATTAGAAACTCAGCATGACTTACTGTAATATAATCACGTTGATCAAGTGTCATTATATTATACTAACTCATGCTTCAATTCCCAACACTACTTCAAAAATCACTCATAATTTAAACTCAAATTTTACGGAATATAGAAACCTAAACAGTTTCCTTTATGATGTAACACAGATAGTACGAAGAGATAAATAATCTCAGACAAGAATAGTTATGAAGATATCTTCAGAAATATCGAAGATATTTATAATAAAAGATACGATGATATCTTGAAATTTTTAAGATCGAAGGATAATGAAGAAAATTCTTCCGTTAAGATTTAAGATAAGTAAGGAGCAAGGTATTTGTGACGACCCGGAAATTTCCGACCAAATTTAAACTTAATCTTGAGTTGATTTTGACATGATAAGCAAAGTCTACTTAATTGAATCTCAAAATCTTTGAACTCTTTACATGTATACATTTAACCTTCGACCATTCTCGATGATTCACGAACCATTATTTGTAAATAAATGTGTAAACATATAAATATAAATATAAATATATGTATATATAATAACTTAAAATAATAATATACGATATAATTAAAATTGTTATTAAAAATAAATCTATATAAATCTATATATATATATATATATATATATATATATATATATATATATATATATATATATATATATATATATATATATATATATATATATATATATAGAGAGAGAGAGAGAGAGAGTATATTAAATATAATTATTTAATGATTGTAATACTCATTGGACGTTTCGATTATTATTTAGAGAAATTTAATTCCAACTTATATGATTTTAAAATAAACGGTGATCCAAAAATGAGTTATATAAATCATAGACTTATTAAAAATATATTTAGGAGCTAACTGTTAAAATTGAACACTTTTCATATTTTACCCAGAAATGAGAGGGACAGTCGATGTAATTTTTAGTTAACAAATTAAGGATTGAATTTTATACCATAATGACCAAAATAAATAAATATAGTTAATTTAAAAATTTAGAATTTTTCTGAAAACTTTCATTCACCACTAATTAACAATGGAGTACGAACTTCGGTCCGTAATAGGGCGACGGCTAAATTTAAAACACGTTTATAATTCTAAATATTACTATAATTATTATTATATTATTATTGTTAAATTATTGTACTGATTTTATATTATAAAGTAGATCTCCATACATGAATTAGAGATATTTGGACAATTGCTCAGTCAATCACACTCACACTTTATGCCTACTGACTTCCACTAACATAAACTTTATGTTGCTGCTTGTCTTGTAAACGAATCATCTGTGCATTATATACATTAATATAGATATAGATATAGATAAACATATCATACATATATGCATAATCACATGAGGTATATAACAACCCATATCACCCCATCTCTATTTTGGTACTTCTTCTTCCTTCTCCTTCACAATTCTCATCTCCCTTCTCTCTCTCTCTCTCTCTCTCTCTCTCTATAGTTCAAAGAAACAACACCACCATCACCATAATAAATGCCACCTTAATCATCACCACAGCCGCCATCTGTCACCCACCTCACCACCTTGAACTCCATCGGCCACCCTATTGCACTAACCACCATCAACTACTCTACCCACCGTCACCTTAATCAACCCACTTTCTGTTCACCACCAACGAAACTCATTTATAACAACGTCATCATGACCACTGCAACTGTTACTCGTTAATGTCTTTCTGTTTCTGTTCCTTGATTCAAACGACCAAAAGGTACCACCTTTACTCTCTCTCTAAAATCACGGATGAATTACACTTCACCACCATTGAAAAAATGATCACCATCACTCATTCTAAGCTTCTATTAGTCAAATTATAAGAGAACCCATCACTTGATAGCGGACTGTTTTAGATACATACTTCTATTCGCTGATTACCACTAACCGTCACCTCATTCCCTCTTTATCTCTCTCACAATTCATCACCACTTTCTACAGCTCCAACCTTTCAAGCTTGCTGCTATAAAACACCCACTATGAACACTCTACTTTTAATTACTTGTTTCGATTATGTTTCCTCTAACCATCGAATCCAAGCACTCACTTGTGTTTATCGAAAACCACTATCAAAACCCACTCGTTTTCCTGTTGTTGCAACTGAAAGCCACCATAAACCACCCACCATTTAACTGCTACTACTATCTCTATCTATTTCTGCTTAGCGAAAAAGAGGAATGAATGATGATGATCTGTGATAAAACGAAGTGTAATTGATGATGACATAGACAAGTATAATGATAAAAGATGGTGACAAGATGATTAGGTGAAGAATACATGAAAAGTAACGACTTTATGATAATGAATAAAGTTGTTGAACTGCTCCTTCTATGCTATTCAGTTTTCTGTTTCCTAATATTTTTTTTGTCTCCTATCGACTTGTATCACGGGACCACACCCATCGAACATCTAAGTTGAAACAGGCTAGTGGGCTATAGAAACCGAACCTGGGTCATCGAGGTAAATATAGGCCAGCTTATTTGTTTGAATAATTGGGCCGTAAGAAAAGAACTTAGCTATTTACCCGTTGGGCTGTTGAATTAATTGATTTGGGCTGCCATGGATTCTAAGTGGGCCGTAAGTGTTGGGTAACCTGGCTGCTACTTCTATTTGTTTCTTGTACACAATCAATATTCATAATTTAATTAAGATGATGAATTATGAATATGATAATAGTGATGATTTTATGATATGATTATGATTATGTTATGATCATGATTGTGATTATAATTAAAATGATAAAGATGATGGATATTAAGAAGATTAGGGTGATAATTAAAATAGGAACGATAATGATGAAGTCTAATGATGATGATGAACCAAAACCCACTTATTGTAACCTCTTCTATTCGATTTCTATTGTTTCCGTTTTCTTTTCGATACCCTAAAACAATCAAACAAAAACTACAAGACTCACTTGGTTTCCTAATTGCTCCTACTACTGCTGTGCGTATTGTTTTCTGTTTAAAACGACCCTAAACCATCGAGACCAACTATTGTTGCTATTGTACATTTATATTTCTGGTTTGGTGAAATGAAAAAGATGAATCGAAACTATTTTTGTTGTTGGTCATTGTTACACCTTCGGTTATCATTCCTTAAACTGAAGATAGAAAAGAAACACAATTTAGGATAATGGGTTGAGCTGCCATGTGATAATAGGCTGTCAATTGATTTGAGACAATAAGTTGATATGGTTGATTGGTTCCCTGATCACTCGAACTATAGAAGAAGAAATAGAGAAAGAATAAACATATATGGGTGGTGGATATAACCAGAAAGGCAAGGTTAGAGGAATCGTTAAGGGTGTTAGTAGGATAGCGTGAGGTCTCGGGTTCGAGCCCGGGGAAGAACATTATTTTTTTTAAAAAGCTTGTTAACACTAAGGTAGTTTTCCTATTATTATTATTATTATTATTATTATTATTATTATTATTATTATTATTATTATTATTATTATTATTATTATTATTATTATTATTATTATTATTATTATTATTATTATTATTATTATTATTATTATTATTATTATTATTATTATTATTATTATTATTGATGAAACATGACTAGGAACTTAGAAATCAACAGATTTAACTAACACAATGGCGGAATAAGTGAATCAAACCCTCTAGTGAATAGGTTAAGCTTTTTAGGATTAATTTAGTCAAACCACAACTAAATCAAGTGTGATTAGATCAACACCTAGAGCCATTATTCAACATCTGGGTGATTTGGGCTGAGAGAGAATCGGAGGAGCTCACCAGATCTGAGTGTATGTAACAAATGAGAGGCTTTACCTAAAATGAAGAGCATAAGACTTTATATACCCCTGCTGTTGACTTACCCGTACGAGTTGGCTTCATCAGCCGTACGGGTGATCACTCACTCGTGTCTTCTCATTTAGGTTGTAATTGTGACTTAGCTCAGCATCAACCGTGCGTATGAGCCTGTTAGCTGTACGAGTGAGGCTTCACTTGTACGCCTGACTAAGTTTAACATAGTCAAACATCCAAATCTCGTTCCTACAGTTCCTGTAACCACATACAAACACAGATAGGATAATAACGAGCAATCATGGTGGCCTGTAAACTGTTGTACCTGCAATGGACGTAGGTAGATGTCTAGGGACTTGTATAAAATGCATCAACAACTCCCCCTAGGACCTAGAACATCTATTACAATTAAGTAAACGTCCATAAACCATGCAAGTTCATAAACACAAACAGTTTAGTAAAGTTATTACAGATCCAGATTCTCTCTCTCGCATAAACAAACATCAAAAACTAAAAACAAACGAGCAACACAGTATCCGACATAGATCAGCTGGCTTGAACTTGGTTCGAGCTTTGATCATCACTATTTTTGTTATGGTATGCATAGTAGACATCGATCACATGTTGATATCTCATAGCTTCCTCTTTTCGATCATCTTTAAAAGTAATGTGATGGCGGTAAAGAATCTCCACATCAAATCTCGATAAGTTCCTCAGCCACATGGGATCTAGAATCCTCACATTGTCGAACTTTATACTTCCATCTTCCTTCTCAATTGTAGTCAAGATCACTGCTTCTTTCGACAACTCATCATAGAACCACCATCTGAAGTTCTTACAGATATCCTTGGGTAATGTCATCAAGGGAGATTGTTTCATATACTTAGCTGGACGGAACTTAACAACACGGATAGGTCCTCCCTTAGAATTTTTCTTTGTCGGGTGTATAGAAAACCTAGCGGCCGTTGACTTAAAGATGTCCCATTTCCCTGTCTTATACTCATATCTGAGTTTTCTTTGAAACCACCTGGAAAGGTCACAATCTTCAGCGTTCAACATCTTCAGCTTCGCAAGTTGCATGATCTCGAAGTACGGTAGAGTTTTGAAGTGACTTGGATGTGCCATATAATCTACTCCGCCTTCCCTTTTTGTGATGACCCGGAAATTTTCGACCAAATTTAAACCTAACCTTTATATTGTTCCGACACGATAAGCAGAATTTGTAATGTTGAATCTCAAAAAGTTTGGAACTACATTCATGTAATCAATTACCCTTTGATCGTGTTTGATGATTCACGAACAATTATGTGTATATAGATATGTATATATAATATATAATAACTGAAAACATTAACAAAGTATTTGATATATATGATACTTTACATGAACGTATTTGTTTCGATATATTTATCGACAGAATTAAGAGATAATATCAAATGATTGAATTATCAGATACATTATGATATGATTACGGGCCAATGTTATGAGGTCCACTGTGATTTAAGAAATCTATTCTTTTTGACAATATTCGGAAAATGGTAAAGTGATCTATAAGTAAGAACGTGGAGTGTAAATAACTTAGATGTTGGATATCGACAAGTTAAATAACTCGACATTTTTCATTAAGATGATTTCATACGTTTATTAAACCTTTGGACTTTATCCCATGCTTCACCAACAGACTGTAATTTAAAAACTTGAAACCTATTATGAATATATATAATTCTACTTTTCTAAAATGTTTTATGATATAACTATTTAAATTAATATTAAATATATTTATACGCGTATTATACGTACATAGTTTTATACTTTTACTATACTTTAACTTTACCTTTTCTTTACTTTTACTTTACTTTTACTTTACTTTAACTTTAATAATTCACTTTAATAATTCACTTTAATAATTCAAAAATCTATTATAAATAGAATTCAATAGGTTTCATTATTTCATAGAAACTTGAAAATATATTTCTCTAAACTCTCTCAATCGAATTACATATATATATTTACTTAGTATTATTTCAAGATATTATTAGTATACATAAAATACTACGACGTAGTTATATTCAGACGATTTCAAAATAAGTTTTCAAACGGGATAGAGCTAAGGAAATTATGGGTTATAGCTATGGAGGTTATGGGTATTGTTCGAGGGTATTGCTCGTGAGGTCAACCTAACGTTTATCATTTTCGTTGCGTCTACGTACTTTCCTACAATATTGAATCACAATATTGATACATGAGCATTCCTATCTTATCTTTTATATATTAATAGTGTATCCCTGACTAGTGCTCGAGTATATATGATTATGCATGTTTGTATGCTTAGTTTTGTCGTTAAATAGTTTATGATAAATCACGAATTTGATACATATGCTACTGAGATAAGGTATATGATATGCATGTCATTGAAAAGCTAAAGAAAAATTAATAACTTTTCATTTAGAAATTGTGTGGGTTCGATGAATGGATTAAAAGATATGGTCAACTGAATTATTATTAATTTTAATATTATTATTAAAACGATTATTATAATTGTTATCAGTTGATGTTATTACTAAAATTATCTTTATTACTAAAAATTAATATTTTTATTGAAACTATCATTTTATTATTTTTATCATTATTATTATTATCAATATTATTTAATCAAATAAATATGCGTACAAAGATATTTTTACGACAGGTAATATAATTACATTAATAATATATACCACTATATTTTTATGATATTAAGTGAATTTTATAAATTTTATTACTTGAGATATATAAAAGTATATTTTTATCATATATGAATTTAAATATAAATTTTTATTTATTAATAAATGACTTGTATTATTTAGTATAATAAGATCTGATAAATATATTTAAATATATAAAATGACTATATATAAGTTATAAACATGAATAGATTTTGGAAGTCATTTTGGGTCAAGTTGACTTTTGTTGACTTTTGCATGTCGGTCTCGAGCATTAGGATTGTGATACACTACGACTTGACCTAAATTGTTAGACAGATATTGACCAACATATAAATATATATACTTAATATAGGTTCGTGAATCCGAGACAAACCCTGCACTTGTTCAGTGCCGTCATATACATAATTGCTACGAAATACAGTATTGTGAGTTTCATTTGCTCCCTTTTTAATTGCTTTTGCAATATATATTTTTGGGCTGAGAATACATGCGCTGTTTTATAAATGTTTTACGAAATAGACACAAGTACTAAAACTAATTCTACGTGGGTTTAAACCAGAAATATACCCTTATCTTGGTAACATTAAACTACTTGTCTATGTACGGTAGGCGTGAATCCTAAAGATAGATCTATTGGGCCTGACAAACCCCATCTTGACTATGGGATGCTTTAGTACTTCGAGGTTATATTAAACATACCTGATCTGGTGTACTTCAGAGGGTAAAACATGAACGTTAAGGCTTGTTACCGGGTGCCTACAACTTATAGAATACTTTTATACACTTGCGAGTGTACATATATTTATAAACAGAAATCTTGTGGTCTATTACTATTACAGAAATGATTTATTATGATAAACTAATGAACTCACCAACCTTTTGGTTGACACTTTAAAGCATATTTATTCTCAGGTATTAAAGAAATCTTCCGCTGTGCATTAGCTCATTTTAAGGATATTACTTGGAGTCATTCATGACATACTTTGAAAGACGTTGCATTCGAGTTGTTGAGTTCATCAAGATTAATATTAAGTCAATTATAGT
This sequence comes from Rutidosis leptorrhynchoides, assembly GCF_046630445.1. Lineage (NCBI taxonomy): Eukaryota > Viridiplantae > Streptophyta > Magnoliopsida > Asterales > Asteraceae > Rutidosis > Rutidosis leptorrhynchoides. The sequence continues at coordinate 309,422,981 of NC_092343.1, forward strand.
TGGATGTAATATGAAATGGTATGCATGCCGTCAATTTTAGATGTAAAGAAAGTTTGTCTTTTAAAAACGAATGCAATGTTTGTAAAACGTATCATATAGAGGTCAAATACCTCGCGATGTAATCAACTATTGTGAATCATTTATAATGTATATGAACGGGTCATTTCACTTTTGATCGCAAAACAATTGATCTCCTTGAAATAGCCCCAACTCAAAATTTTACCCTTGGAGTACTTCTTGGTTCTTTTACCTTTCTCATAGAAACTAACAAACTTCGGCTCGAGTTCTGGCTTATCTACATGATCAGGGTTAACAATGTTCTGTCTCCACCAACTTTGACGATCTTCATCTTCCTTAACATTTCTATTCACTTGAACCCTATCACGTTTGAACCATTCATTAATTTCATTCCATGTCTCGGCTTTAGCTTGTTCGGCTCGGAGTTTCTTATCTTTCAATTTAGTTTCTTTTCTTTCTTTCTCAATGAGCAGTTTCTCATGTCGGATCTTCTTGTTCCTTTCTAACATAACATCCACTTCTTTCACTTGTTCTTTGTATACCTTCCTCGCCTTTTCTAACTCAATTAAGTTCTTTCTTTTCTCCTCACAACTTAGATTAAAGAAGTCACTTAAGGTGTTGAGTGACGGATGCGAGTATGGCTCAAGCGAAGGCATAACAATCTCAACTTCTTCTTCTTCTTCTTCATCATCAGATTCTGTCACAAATTCATCCTCGGATTCTATAATCACATCATCTTTTAAACTATGTTTACCAACATAATCTTCACTCTTCTCATCTTCGAACAGATCAAAATCAATTAAGTTGATATTTTGGATTGATTCGGGAGGGATACTTAACAATGAATCTTCTTGTGGATCCTTGTTTTCAGCTTCAGCTGTCTCTACATTTTCCGTATCATTTTCGCTATCGTATGCCAGAGCAGCAAGCTGTTCCATTGGAAACTCACTTGGTGGAATGTCCCCCTTTTCTGCATCATTAAAAACATTTGAATAATTCATATAATATTCAGCAGTAAAGACCTCACCATATTCATTAAAACTTCGAATAGGTATCAATAACGGTATATCAAAAGAGGGTCCTCCAGTTCCAGCTTCTTCTTCATCATCTTTTCCATCACCTTCTCCCAAATCAGAAGAATACTCTTCTTCTCTATCCTTAATCAACTTTGTTTTACCAGAGGTAAGCTGTTCGATTCTTTCATTTAACTTCTTCAATTTCTCCTTGTTCTCACTCTTAATCGCCAAAAACTTCTTCTTCAACTTATCTGTCCTACTCTTCTGTCGATCCAACCTATCAGATAACCTCTTGTTCTCTTCCACTAACAATTCAATCTTAGCATTACCGATCTTCTTCTCCTAAGTAGCTTGATTTTCCAGATTGGTTATTTTCGTGACCAAAGACATCAACAGATTTTGCTGAGTCTTATATTCATCTGACGTGACCTGAGGTGTTGTTGTGGCAGGTTTCGGTGAGGCAACAGCAGCTCTTGCATCCTTCATAAACCCGGATGGTTTCCTCTGAGCTTGTTGTTTTGAACCTCCTTGTGATGATCTCTGTGGTGACTCATAAGAATACTTCGTTCTTTTCTCCTTCTTCTTGAGTTGTTCTGCAGTCATAGGATCCTTTCCTTTCCTTTTCCTCTGAATCAAGCTGACATCCTCCTCTGTCGCTTCATCATCACCCTCGATAACCTCGTCATCAACCTTATCTCCTCCTTGAACATTACCAGTAGCTTTCTGATTATCACCCTCACCTTCCTCATCAGTAACTTCGTAGTTAGAGTCTGAATCCTCATTCCTCCAAGCATTACCTGCTGGGCATCGATAGTTCTCCTTGATAAGATGACAAATGAGCTTTCTATTAAAGTCAGGCTTTAAATCCTCATTCCTTGTCTCTTCCATTCTGCGGAAAGTAATCGGATTCATCGGCTTCAAGTGGATAATATCCTCTTCAAGCTTAGGTAGATCAGGTGCATCATCATTAATGATTAATTGAAGAAAACGGGCATAGATCAGGTATCTCTGAGTAGTACTGAAGTTGTTTGCTTTGAAGTAGTATAAGACAAATCCCAAGAAATCGTATGGTACCTTTAAAACAAGTGCCACAAACATACTTTGCACTTTCTCGTTCAGCTTATCAAAACCAGATTTACGTCCACTCAAACAATGCATAATCACGTGAGCAAGATATCTAAACTGTGGAAGCAGTAGTGTCTTCATCAGTTTGGATTTGCCACTAAGGTAACCGGAATAAGCACATCTTCTAAAGCAACCATGAATTCGTTCTCCACTGATAGTCATGTGGGATCAGTTCTCGTCATTAAAACCCAAAATCCTTCTAATCACATCCTTAGAAACAGTAATATCATTTCCTTGAACCTTACTAACAAGCTTATCTTCATCTACATCTAGTACAACATTTCTCCAGAACTCTCTCTGATGGCTGTAGTATGGTGTGCATTCAGTAGAAATAGCAGTGTGTATCCTTGATCTCTTAAGAAACTTAACAATCTCCTTAAAGTGAGAACCTCTCTCAAGATTAGTGTCATAAAGAGCAACTTGGTTGTTCAGTTCTCCCTTCTCTAGAGGAATCTCTTGCTGAGCAGGTGGGTTAATAGGATTAGCTAGAGGATTAGCTTGTTGCTCCCCCTGTCCTTCAACGTTAACAACCGGATTATTGACTTGTTGTTCAGCCATTTGATGATATCTAAACAAAAACTGAAACATTTACAGAACAGTTAGATATTGATGTTTTAGCAGAGTGGTATAAAATACTATTAATTTTAGCAGAAAAATACTATTAAATACGATACAATTTTACACAAGATATTTATTTATTTAGAGAATGGATATACTTAAACCTTGCTACAACACTATAGGCAGTGTACCTAATCGTACAGTAGTGTAGTTTTTAGTAAGTCCAGTTCGTTCCACAGGGAAAATCTTTAAACAAAGCTTAACGCTATATTAGTTTACTTTTATAAAAATACAAATATATATATAAGTAATATTATTATTATAAAGGGGGGTTTTTACCGTTTAATGACCGGTTTGTCGATTTTAAAACTTTAGTCGCAGTTAAAACCAAATGTAAAATATTAAAAATAAATACAAGACTTAAATTAAAGCGTAACGTAAATAACGATAATGAAATTGCGAATAATAAAAGTGCGATAAAATAAACTTGCGATAATTAAAAAGTACGATAATTAAAAGTGTAATTAAATACAATAACAATAAAAATGCGATAATTAGAAGTGCAATTAAATATAAAATAAAGGAAATTAAATATGAAATAAAAGAATTATGCTTATTTAAACTTCCGTAATCATGATGTTTGACGTGTTGATTTTAGTTTTATGCCCATGGATTAATTGTCCTTTGTCCTGGATTATTTAATATGTCCGTCTGGTTTTTGTCCATAATAGTCCATCAGTCATAAATATAAAGTGCGAGTGTCCTCGTCAAATTATCCTTATACCCGAAGTTAAATATTCCAAGTAATTGGGGACTTAAACTGTAACAAGATTTTAATACTTTGTTTAACAATTACACCAGGATGTCGACTGAGTGTAACCCAAGGTTTTAATATTTTGTTATCAATTATACCAAGTGTCCTTGTACATAATTTCACCCCTGTTTTAATTATTCTAGTGGCTATTAATCCATTCCAGTGTCCGGTTAAATGAACGATTATTCGTACATATAAATACCCCGCCCATCGTGTCCGATCGAGTGTATATGGTAATTTATAGGGACGCCCAATTGTAAATCTTTATATTAACATTAACAAACTATCATTTAGTTAAACAAATATAAAGCCCATTAATAGCCCATAGTCTAATTTCCACAAGTGTCGTTCCTTTGTCCAAACCCCAATTATGGTACAAAGCCCAATTACCCAATTTTAGTAATTAGCCCAACATCATGATTACTTCGTTTTAAATAAGCATAATAATAACTTAGCTACGAGACATTAAATTAAAAAGGTTGAACATAACTTACAATGATTAAAAATAGCGTAGCGTTACACGGACATAATTTCGGCTTACACCCTTACAACATTTGCTAACATACCCTTATTATTAGGATTAAAATTAAAATTAAAATTAAAATTAAAATTAAAATATAAATATAAATATTTACGTATAGATATAGAGAGGATGGATATATATGTTGGTTTTTGCGATCAGAATTCGTTTGCTTTTATAGGGAGTTTCAGAATTTGGGGCTCCGCGACTCGCGGCCCTTTTTGCCTTCAAACTCCGCGAGTCGCGGAGTTTGTAAATACAGCTCACTCCATTTTGGCTCTTTGTTTACCGACGGTTTATTATATAAATATAATATATATATATAATTTATATAATTAATTATATATTATATTATATTTATATACATAGTTAACTTGTAATTTTTAGTCCGTTGCGTCGAGCGTTGAGAGTTGACTCTGGTCCCGGTTCCGGATTTTCGAATGTCCTTGCGTACAATTTAATATCTTGTACTTTGCGTTTTGAATCTTGTACTCTTGTAATTTCGAGACGTTTCTTATCAATAATTGGAACCTCTTTGATTGTCTTTTGTACTTTTGAGCTTTTTGGTCGTTTGCGTCTTCAATTCGTCAAATCTGTCTTTTGTCTTCACCTTTTATTATTTAAACGAATATCACTTGTAAATAGAACAATTGCAACTAAAAGCTTGTCTTTCTTGAGGAATAATGCTATGAAATATATGTTCGTTTTTAGCATTATCAAATATTCCCACACTTAAGCGTTGCTTGTCCTCAAGCAATATCGTCTTGAAATACTAGAATCACTTCTTTATTCTTCACACTTTGTACATCAGTGATTTCTATACGGCGGTATAAACAATGGTAGTAACGATATGGTTTACAGTCCCACATGACTATAAAAATTTAGATCCATTAAGGAAATTGGATCTTTATGAAAACATTTGATCTTTTGAAAATTAAATCTAGTTTTTACCCTAGATAAGTTTTCCGGAATAACCCTTTACCGGTGTTTGCAAAATATTTTTGTGGGTTTGGTAGGTTTCAGATTTGAAAATTTTAGCTCAAAACTTGCGGTTTTGTGTCACCCACTTGCTAACCTTGTATTTGGAAAGCAACATGTCCAGTTTACTTGTCCCGTATATTACCTTTCGGTAAACTACCGTCCGGTTATAAAGGAAAGCGTTGAACAAGCAACTGTTAAGGCAATGTCCCCTGACATGCTTTTAATTATGGTCTATAACGTGTCGGACGCAATTACTATCCTTGGTAGGAGCAATAGTAAAGCTCACCCTTATAATTTTTCGGTCTGGCACAAGGTCCTGTCTTTGACCACTATGCAACCACCGTTCTTACGGTTGACACCCAATTTAGTTCAGGTGACCTAATGAATTCCAGGTGAATTCCTAGGATTTTACGTTTAATGGTAATGAACGCATTGAAAATAGGGTTTTCAGAAAACAAATCGGTTTGTAATTTTGATCAAAATATTTTCTCGTTCAAGCTCGAGTTTAGATATAATTGAATTCCATGAGTTTGTAATTCTCAATCTTTAAGGTCAATCTCAAGGATTGAGTAATATCAGGCTTAAAAGCTGATTTTTGATCTTTTAAGGAGATTATCCTTTCTGGGGATCTGATTCATTAGTCTTATCCAGCTAATTTGCATGGTGCCCCCCATTTTACGAGATAAATCCTTCTCATGGTTAGGATAAATCTGACCACTTAGCGACCCTGTTTAATGCTGAGGTCCGTGGATTTCCTGCTGATTTTAATGATGACTTTTCTAGATTTTTCGTCAACCTACAGCTGGTCTGGACGATAACTTCTTGACCTAAATCAAGAAGCGCGTGTCTTTTTCGGAAGACTTTACTTCCTTTTAATGATGGAATTGATTCATCGTGTAGATCCATCCTTCTTACAGTAAAGCAGGTAAAACTTTTTAGTTTAGTCCAAAGCAAAAGTATTTTCAGTTATTTATACAAAATATGTGATATATGTTTTGAATAACTTGGAGAATTTTCCCACTTGGCTTTTATTTTCCTTTTTATTGTCCTCTATTCCATTTTAAATGAATTTTAACATTTTGGTTTGTTTCTCAATTTATGTCCTTTCCGAGGTTACAATAATTTCGGTGTTAAAACCTAGTTTTATCATTCATAAATATGTATAAACATGATTTTGAGTTCATTTAATTGAAAATTTTGAAAAATTTTACTAGAATTGGGTAGTCAGTATATAAGACTAGGGCTGTTCTTTATTATCAGAGAGCACTAGATTCTAATACAACTACTGCTTTACTAGTATTTTTAATGGTAACCCAGTGTTTAAGATAAAAATTTTAAAATCCGAAAGAATTTAACCCCTTCCCACACTTAAGATCTTGCAATGCCCTCATTTGCAAGAAATCAGTAACAATTTAAATTATTGAGGGTGATTTGTGTGAAAATGATTAAATTTTACCAAAGTTTCCAAATATATTGGCGTTTGTTTGCTGAATGATAAATGGTGCACATCATTTGTTCATTCCGTCTTGTTGTTATTTCACATATATTTTGCATCTTGTCGTCAAAATTAGTTGCTTTTGCTGAACTTAATGCCAGTCTTTGAAAATGCGTTGTTTTACCCTGTTGTGTACATAAGATAAACTGCAAACATATATACATATTTTTGAAGTTTGGTATATTACCCCACATTCAAAAATTATTAAAATCTAAGAATAAAAGTTAGAAAATTATAAAAACTATTACAATATTAACATAAGTATTAAACGTATCAACATTACAAATTACAAAATAAATAAAACTAAGTAGACTAGGGATGATACTGATACCAATAGGGGTTCCATGCATAACCATAGGTGCTATAAAATGCTTCGGCTGGGTTATACGTAGGATACGGTGGTTGCATCTCTATAGACCAGGGAGGGAATATGGGTTTTGGAGTAGGAATATAGTTTCTACCTATATGTTGGCAATGAGCTATAAATTTGGTTTTGATGAACTTGCCAATCTTCAAATGCTCTCTGTGTAGCATTTTCGTACTCCTGTGAAGCTATAAACCTTTGCATTTCTTGCATTTCATTTCCCCCTCCTACATTACCTTGCTTTTGGTTTCTCTTAACCTGTGGATGTCTACCATGGTATTGTACTGCGACGTTATTTCGCCTCTTCAAAACTTTCGCACCATGGTATACATTTAAACCTATTGTATCGCGGGGTTCTGGTTCTTCTACTAATAATCCCCCCCGACTTATATCCACACCGAGATATTCAGCAATCAAAGTAATAAAAATACCACCTCCTATTATGCTATGCTGTCTCATCCCCCTAACCATAGCTGATAAATAATAACCCACACAATAAGGTATACTTACAGTGTTTTGTGGGTCTCGAATACACATATGGTAAAATAAATCCTGTTCATTTACCTTTTCCTTGTTCTTACCTCTTTGTGTAATCGAATTAGCTAAAAACCTATGAATCACTCTTAATTCAGCTCTATCTATATCCAAATAAGAGTAATTTCCCCCTTTGAATCGGTGATGGCTTGTCATTTGACTCCATACACCATGTGTATCAAAATTTTCATCTATCTTTCTACCATTTAGTATCAACCCTCTACAATCGGCAGATGCTAACTCCTCAGGCGTATATATACGTAAAGCCTGAGCCATGTCTAGTAAAGACATGTGGCGCATCGAACCTCCTAACAAAAATCTAATAAAAGATCGATCGGTTAAACTAGCTACCCGATCATTTAATTCTATACTACACAACAATTCTTCACACCATACTTTATATACAGGTCTACGCATGGTGAATAAACGTACCCAGTCGTTAAAAGTAGAATTACCATACCTCTGTGCAAGTAATTCCCTAATTGGCCCGGCCAATTCTACAGCTTCTAATGGTCCCCATTCTATGACTCTAGGTACCTCAACAACTTTAGAATGAAGAGTATGCAAACCCCTTTGGTATTTTGGATAATCTATCCAAAGTCTGTCAAATCTCAGGTTCGGATGCAAATCTTCCAAGTGCATATCAGAAAATGTCATGACTGGATGAGGTATATCTTGTTTGTAGTAGTTATCCACCTCCTGTTGTTCTGCATTCTCAGCAGGAGCATTGCGAGCTTGGGATGAAGATTCACCCCTTTCAGTCTGCAAAACACATCAAACACAATTTTTGTGCATCCAAATATGCATTAGTGTCAGCAAAATCATCAATCAAAATAATTACAATGACATGATCAATTTATATCAAACTTAAGCTCATTTTCACATTTTTATCAAATCTACACTTTTTCAAATAAGCATATACGAAAATGTTCGCCAAGTTCATAAGCATTCAACTCAAATAACATGTCAAAATAATCATTACTAGCAATTAAACAAGTTTCAAATGGTATTATCTCTCAAAAATCAAGTTCATGAATTTTAGACTTGAAAAAGTCCACTTTAATTCTCAAAATCATGTTTAGGCTCAAAGTTTGGATCATTTAACTACCTAAACATGTTACACTACTTAATTTAGCAACAATTCATGACAAAAATCGGCCATAACCTGTTTATATCAAAAAGCCTCAAATTGCTCAAGAACACAAACCCTAGATTACTCAAAATTTGAAGTTTAAGGCTTTTAATAGCATCAATCTAGGTTATACAAGCATAATACATAAAAAATTTAAGCATAATTACACTAAAAAGCATCAAAATCAAATTGGGAAAAAAATTGCTCAAGAACACTAATTTTCGGATTAAATGGTGTTTAGTTGTAGAAATTTACCATTTTTCTTGAGTAATTCCTTGATAGCATCCTTCTCAACATGATTTTAGTAAAAGATTTGATGATTAACGGTTAAAAATTGTGATTTTGGGGGTGTTTTCTCGTGTATTTTCGGGTTTTATTTTCACAGTATTTGGTTTTGTGGTGTGTGGACTGAGCTGTTCGTTCAGCTTTTATTTTTTTTCTGTATTTTGGTCCTCCCGTGAGTCGCGGGGTTTAAACCTTCAAACTCCGCGAGTCGCGGAGTTTGTTATTTTTTTTTTATAACTTATACTAATTAAAACAATTAAGTAATTAATTTTAAAATTTTGTTTACCTTGTTATTTAGGACGAGGTCGTTTCGGATCGATGTCCTAGTCCGTCCCTCGACAAAATTTTAAAATTTGTCTTTTTGTAGCTATTGTTTTAAAAGCTAAGATTTTTGGTTTTTTAATATTTTTGGCATACTTTAATTCAATAAGATTAAAAATAATAATAATAAAAGTTCTCGTCCCTCCCTTGGGTAAAGCAATTTCGGTTCAAAGACCTAGTCTTCAACTTACGACGAATTTTAAAAATCATATTTTTAACTTAATGAGATAAAGTAAATTTTTGTTTTTATATTCACACAATTTAAATATAAAATTCAAAATTAATATTAAAAATTCACACCAAACTTTAAAATGCATAAAATTAAAAATTCATATTTTTAAAAATTAAAGATTCACACCAAACTTAATTTAAAAATTCATATTATAAATTCACACCAAACTTATATAAAATTTTCAAATATTTACAATTTTAAATATATTGTTTTTACAAAGTTTACAATATTAATTTAAGATTTATATATTAATTTTAAAAACATGGTAAAAATAAAATTAAAAATCTTTTTGGCTTTTTATCCCACTTTAATCAATCAAATATTATCAAAAATATGCGCCCCTCTTTTCGGTAAAGTAATTTCGGTTCCAAGACCTAATTTAACTCATGACGAATTTTTGAAATATTTTGGGTTGATTGATTAAAGATATTTATACCTTAAGAATAAACGTTAAATTTCGCAGTGATATAATAAATTTTTGAATGATATCAATAATTTCGGTCGCCAAACCTAATTTTATTCAATACCAATTTAAAACTTTATAGCGAACAAATTAGCGTTTATTATCAAAAGGTTAAAAATAAAAATAAAAATAAAGACTGTACAGACTTACCTGTGAAATAGATTTCTTAGTTATATGATCTATCCCATTCATAAGATAGTCAGTTTAATTGGTTTTCCATGGCTACATAGGCGTAACCTCGAGCATTCAGTGTTTTTTCTTCTAAACATACGAACGGTCCGTCGCTGCATAAAGTAACAAATTTGGTATTTGAATAGGTTTGATTATTTGAACATTTGCCTCCATGTGACCATTTTCCGCATTTGTGACATCTTTCTAGGTGTCGTGCTCTTCTTTTCGCTGCGGATTTTGATTTTCCTTTACCAAATTGTAACTTATTATCTTCGCATCTGGATCCTTTTCTAACTCCGTCCAATCTTTCTCTGATTACTGATACTATTTCACTCGGAAGTGTGTCATTATTACGTTTAGTGATCAAAGCGTGTAGCATTAGACCATGGTTTAGTTCACAGGCAGTCTTCATTTCCTAAAAAAAATAAAAATTCAGAATGGGGGGAGAAGACTAGTTCTTTAAGGTCTGCTAGGGAAAGACCATTCGGGTTCCATTTTCGAGAACTACACGAAAACAGACAATCTAACTCTAACAGAAATACATATTATCCTTTAAAGACTTGATTCTCCCCACACTTAGTTAGCTGTGGTGTCGAAATTGTGATTAACTTCGTTGTCGACTTCCATCGGACTATCTATGTATTGTTTAACTCTGTGACCATTAACTTTAAATTCAATCCCATTTGAATTTATTAATTCTATCGTTCCGTATGGAAAAACTCTTTTAACTATGAATGGTCCAGACCATCTTGATTTCAATTTTCCAGAAAATAGCTTGAATCCTGAATTGAAAAGAAGAACTCTGTCTCCTTCCTTAAATTCTTTTGAACTCCTGATTCTTTTATCATGCAATTTCTTCGTTCTTTCTTTATAGATTAACGAATTATCGTATGCTTCATGTCTTAATTCTTCTAATTCGTTTAGTTTACTTAATCGTAGACGTCCGGCTTCATGTAAATCAAGATTACATGTCTTCAAAGCCCAAAATGCTTTGTGTTCAATTTCTACTGGAAGATGACATACTTTTCCATAAACAAGTCTAAAAGGTGTGGTTCCAATTGGAGTTTTGTAGGCTGTTCTAAAAGCCCAGAGTGCATCCTCCAATTTAATGGACCATTCCTTCGGATTTGATCCTACGGTTTTCTCTAGAATACGTTTTAAAGCTCGGTTGGTATTTTCAACTTGTCCACTTGTTTGTGGATGATATGCGGTGGAGATTTTATGAGTTACTCCATATCTTTTAAGAACTTTCTCAAGTTGATTATTACAAAAATGAGTACCCCGATCACTTATTAAAGCTTTCGGTGTTCCAAACCTTGCAAAAAGACGTTTTAAAAAGTTGACTACAACTCGTGCATCGTTAGTTGGGAGAGCTTGTGCTTCCGCCCATTTAGATACATAATCAATGGCTACGAGTATATATAGATTATTATGAGATTTTGGAAATGGACCCATAAATTCAATACCCCAAATGTCAAATACTTCACATACTTGGATGACATTTTGTGGCATTTCATCACGTTGACTTATTTTTCCGGCCCTTTGACAAGCATCACAGGATTTGCAAAGAAGGTATGCGTCTTTGTAAATTGTAGGCCAATAGAATCCAGCATCATAAACTTTTCTTGCTGTTAGTTGAGGCCCATAATGCCCTCCTGTTGGTCCTGTGTGACAATGGTTTAATATTTTACTAGCTTCATCTCCAAATACACATCGGCGTATTATTCCATCGGGACAACTTTTAAACAGATGTGGATCTTCCCAAAAATAGTGTTTTATATCACTGGAGAATTTCTTTCGTCTTTGGTACGATAATCCTTTTTCAAGGAATCCACAAACTAAGTAGTTTGCATAGTCTGCAAACCATGGAATTTCTTTATAATCTATCTTCAATAGATATTCATCAGGAAAGTTGTCTTGTATGACCGATTCATTTAGAACTTCTAATTCGGGATTTTCAAGACGAGAAAGATGATCAGCGGCGAGATTTTCTGCTCCTCATTTATCTCGGATTTAAATATCAAACTCTTGTAAGAGTAAGATCCAACGGATTAATCTTGGTTTAGCATCTTGTTTTGAAAATAGGTATCTAAGAGCAGAATGGTCGGTATAGACCACCGTTTTTGCTAGAAAGAGATATGATCGAAATTTGTCAAAAGCGAAGACAATAGCAAGGAGTTCTTTTTCAGTAGTTGTATAGTTCATTTGTGCTCCTTGTAACGTCTTACTAGCATAATATATAGGTTGAAATCGTTTTTCAATCCTTTGTCCTAAAACGGCTCCCATTGCAAAATCACTTGCATCGCACATTAGTTCAAATGGCAGATTCCAATTTGGTGTTATCATGATCGGCGCATTAGTTAGTTTCTCTTTAAGAATATTAAAGATTTGATACACTCATCTGAAAAGATGAATGGAGCATCCTTTTCTAGGAGTTTATTCATAGGAGTGGCAATTTTAGAAAAATCTTTTATGAAACATCAGTAAAAACCGGCATGCCCTAGAAAACTCCTAACTCCTCTAACATTGGTGGGATGTGGAAGTTTAGCAATTATATCTACTTTAGCTCTATCCACTTCAATTCCTTCTTTTGAAATTTTATGACCAAGAACGATGCCTTCTTTAACCATGAAATGGCATTTCTCCCAATTAAGTACTAGATTTGATTGTTCGCATCTAATAAGCATTCATTCCAGATTAACTAGACATGATTCAAATGTATCACCGAAGACTGAAAAGTCATCCATGAAAACTTCCATGCATTCTTCTATCATGTCGTAAAAAATCGCCATCATACACCTTTGAAAGGTTGCAGGGGCGTTGCAAAGTCCAAATGGCATGCGTTTGTAAGCAAAAGTACCATAAGGGCACGTGAATGTGGTTTTCTCTTGATCTTCGGGTGCTATTGGAATTTGAAAATATCCGGAAAATCCATCTAGAAAACAATAGTAACTATTTCCGGCTAATCTTTCCAACATTTGATCAATGAAAGGTAAGGGAAAGTGATCTTTTCTGGCGGCGTCATTTAATTTTCTATAATCAATACACACACGCCATCCTGTTACAGTTCTAGTAGGAATAAGCTCATTTTTTTCATTTGTAATGACAGTCATGCCACCCTTCTTAGGCACGCATTGAACTGGGCTTACCCATGGACTATCAGAGATTGGATAAATTAGACCTGCATCTAGCAGTTTAATAATCTCTTTCTTAACTACATCTTGCATATTAGGATTTAGTCTTCATTGGCGTTGCACATATGTTTTATGACCTTCTTCCATAAGGATTTTATGTGTGCAATACGAAGGACTTATTCCTTTAATATCATGAATCTTCCATGCAATGGCTGGTTTATGAGCTTTCAACACAGAAATGAGTTGTGATTTCTCATTTTCAGTAAGAGAAGACGATATTATTACAGGTAATTCAGATTCATCATGTAAATAAGCGTATTCCAAATGGTTTGGAAGTGGCTTTAACTCTAATTTCGAAGGTTCTTCTATCGATGATTTGTATCAATATCTGTCTTCTTCTTTTAGCATTTGAATTTCTTCTGTTGTTGGTTCATATCCATTAGCTATAAGTGTAGCTAACATTTCAGCTTCATCAATTGGTTCATTACCTTCTCCTAAAGAACATTATCCTGTTCCTTGTAATTCTGGAAATTCTTCTAATAATTCTGCATGTGCATCTATAGTTTGAATATAATAACATGTATCATCTGCAGATTGTGGTTGTTGCATTGCTCTATTAACTGAAAAGGTAACACTCTCATCCTCTATACTTAGGGTCAATTTCTTACCGAACACGTCTATCATTGCTTTAGCCGTGTTTAAGAATGGTCTTCCTAATATGAGAGGAACTTGAGAATCTTCTTCCATGTCCAGAACAACAAAATCTACTGGAAATACTAAAGTACCAACTTTAACTAGCATGTTCTCCATTATCCCTCTAGGATATTTTATTGATCTATCGGCTAGTTGTATGCTTATTCTGGTTGGTTTCAATTCTCCAAGGTCTAGTTTAGCGTATAGTGAATACGGCATTAGATTTATACTAGCACCTAAGTCTGCCAATGCTTCTATTGAACTAAGACTACCCAGAAAACATGGAATTGTGAAACTTCCTGGATCAGATAATTTTTCTGGTATCTTATTCAACAGCACTGCTGAACAATTAGCATTCATGGTAACAGCCGAGAGTTCTTCCATTTTCTTTCTATTTGAGATTAGATCTTTCAAGAATTTAGCATATCTAGGCATTCCTGAAATCACATCAATGAAAGGAAGATTTACATTTATCTGTTTAAACATATCCAAGAATTTGGATTGCTCGGCTTCAAGTTTCTCTTTCTTCATTTTACTCGGGTAAGGAAGTGGTGGTTGGTATGGTTTAACATAAGGTTTAGCCTTAACTGTGTTATCTTCATTAACCTTTTCAACTACCGGTTCTTTTTCCTTATCTTGATTAGGTTGGGGTTCTTGTGGAGTAGGAATAGCTTCATCAGAAGTTACATGTATTTCAGGTGGTTTAAGTGTTGTACCACTTCTTGTGGTAATGGCTTTAGCTGTTTCATTCCGGGGGTTAGCATTTGTATCACTAGGTAGACTTCCCGGTTTTCTTTCACCTATTAACCTTGCTAGGTTACTTACTTCTTGTTCCAGATTTTGAATAGAAGCTTGTTGATTTCTAAATGCTTGAGCATTTTGTTCATTAGTTTGTTTCTGAGATGTGAAAAACTGCGTTTGAGTTTCAACTAGCTTTGTCATCATATCTTCTAAATTCGACTTTTTATCATTGGTTTGTTGTGGTGGTTTGTTTTGAAAATTAGGTCTTTGCTGATTGTAATTATTATTGGATACTTGTTGATTGCTAGGACCTTGTTGGTTGTTGTATGGAATATTTCGGTTATAGTTCTGGTTTTGATTGTAAATTGGTCTTAGCGGTTGATAATTATTCTGATAATTATTTCCAGGTCTTTGGTTTATGTATGAAATATTCTCTCTTTGTTCCATTGTTAATTCAATACTGAGACAATCTTTTGTCAAATGTGGTCTTCCACACTGCTCACAACTAATTCGTATTGAGTGAATATCTTTAGTCATCTTTTCCATTCGTCTCTCGACAGCATCTATCTTTGCGGAAATGGAATCTAAGTCATGGCTAGAATAGGCTCTAGCTGCTTTAGATGATCTAACGATATATTTTTCTTGGTGCCACTCATGTGAGTGGGAAGCAGTGTTATCAATAATTTTGTAAGAATCAGTTTCGGTTTTCTTCATAATAGAACCACCAGCTGCTATATCTATGTCTTTCCTTGTAGTGATGTCGCATCCTTGGTAGAATATTTGTACTATTTGACAGGTGTCTAAACCATGTTGCGGACATCCTCTCAACAACTTTCCAAATCTTGTCCACGCCTCATATAGAGTTTCATTTGGTTTCTGTGTGAACGTAACAATTTCTCCTTGAAGTCTTACGGCTTTAGATGCAGGAAAGAATTGTTTAAGAAATTTTTCAACTAAAACATCCCATGTATCAATCGCCCCTTCAGGTAACGATTCCAACCAATCTTTGGCTTCTCCCTTTAAAGTCCAGGGAAATAACATGAGATATATCTGTTCATCCTCCACTTCTCGGATTTTAAATAGTGTGCAGATCCTATTAAAGGTACGTAAATGTTCATTTGGATCTTCCTTCAGCGCACCACTAAATTGGCATTGATTAGTCACCATGTGTAGAATTTGTCCTTTGATTTCATAATCTGGCGCATTAATGTCTGGATGAGTAATTGCGTGACCTTGGCCAGTGCGTTTAGCTCTCATTCGGTCTTCCATACTTAATGGTTCCAGATTCTCCATAATTGAATTTGTTGAATCGGAATCACTAGAGGATTCTGATTTAATGGTTCGTTCCTCAACAATCTCTGTTTGAATGATTGGTGGTTCCGTGGGAAAGTTTAGTATTTCAGGATCTATGAATCGTCCCTGAATATTCTCCGGATTCTCAATTGTGAGGTCGGGTTCAAAAAATGGATTATCGAAAATTTGAACTGGAGTACTTGGTCGACTGGATGACGATTCTAAAGAAAAATCAACGGCGGTAATATTTGCTAAATGTCTTGATCTAGTTACAGGTGGTGAACGTAAAAAAGGTGGTGAACGTCTTGCTCGGTGCATTCACTGAATATCCTATTAGTTTTTAAAAGGAAAGAAAAATTATAATAAGTTATCCAATTAATAGACTTTTCTGATTTTGCCCACGTTTCGAATAGCCAAAAGATGCAGCAGAGGGGCAGGATTCGTTTGGTCTCAATATAATTGAGGACTGTTTGGCTCCAATAACCCGGTCCACGTACAAATCCAACTATTACTACAAACCAGAAAATTTTGATGTCTATCAATTTAACCACTTAAAATAAATTTTCGTAATTTTAAGAAAATTAGATAAGAAGTAGAATAAAAATCTATGTCCTAAAACTAGAATAGCGAGAAATAAGAAAGAAAAAGAGCGTGTTGAAAAAGGTCGAAAAAGAAAAATGGTTGAAAAATAAAAGTTGACGGAAAAATAAAAGAAACTTATAACACTTAAAAACACTTGACTAACCTAACCTTATTACTACCACTAACTTAAAATTATAATCGCAAATT
Organism: Rutidosis leptorrhynchoides; assembly: GCF_046630445.1. Classification (NCBI taxonomy): domain Eukaryota; kingdom Viridiplantae; phylum Streptophyta; class Magnoliopsida; order Asterales; family Asteraceae; genus Rutidosis; species Rutidosis leptorrhynchoides. The sequence goes on from NC_092343.1 coordinate 309,439,660, forward strand.
GAGATTACTAATTGGAATGATAATTGATACATAGGAAAAAGTCGTCTAAAAATATTAAAGCTTACAGGAAAAACTAAATCCCAAATGGAAATAACTTAAAAAGAAACTAAAACTTAAAAAGGCGTCGCAAAATTCTAAAGCACCTAAATCTTAGTCTAAAGAAAAAGCACTTAAGGAATTCTACGGCAAAGCCTAAAAATCTAGAAGTAAAAATAACTAGGGCAAAAACTAAGTTTAAAACTAAATATGAGCTAAAAATACAAATATTACGCTAAAACGATTAAAAAGGGACAAAATATAAAAATATACAAAAAGTTGTAAAAAGTTACAAATTTTTATAAAAATATTATTTTTATATTATTTTATAAAAGCATTAATTTTTATATATTAAAACTAGTTATAATTAATTATACTAATTAAATTAAAACTTAAACTAAATTATAATAATAATTAAACTAATTATGGTTAAAATAATAATAATAATTAATTACTCCTAATTAAATGCAGATTAGGGTTTCTGTCGGTGTCAGAGTGGCTCCGCGAGTTGCGGTAGTCGAGGCAGCAAACTCCGCGAGTCGCGGGGTTCCAAAATTCAACTCAGGTACAGTTTTTAATTCGACGTGTTTTTTTTTATTTTTTTTATGTTTTATGTTTTAAATAAAAACAAAATACTTAAATAAAACTTATATAAAAATAAAGAAACTTTATAAAACTTAAATATTTAACAAAATCTTAAAAATACTTATATTTTTGTTTTCTTTTTATATTTTCGAATATTTAAAACGTATTTTTATAAAAACAAATTTTAATAAAAGTAAACTAGAAATCTTTTTTTTATATTAGCGTTGCGCTTCCGGCTTTTAAGCGATTCCCCGGCAGCGGCGCCAAAAACTTGATGTTTTAGCAGAGTGGTATAAAATACTATTAATTTTAGCAGGAAAATACTATTAAATACGATACAATTTTACACAAGATATTTATTTATTTAGAGAATGGATATACTTAAACCTTGCTACAACACTATAGGCAGTGTACCTAATCATACAGTAGTGTAGTTTTTAGTAAGTCCGGTTCGTTCCACAGGGAAAATCTTTAAACAAAGCTTAACGCTATATTAGTTTACTTTTATAAAAATACAAATATATATATATATATATATATATATATATATATATATATATATATATATATATATATATATATATATATATATATATATATATATATATATATATATATATATATATAAGTAATATTATTATTATAAAGGGGGGTTTTTACCGTTTAATGACCGGTTTGTCGATTTTAAAACTTTAGTCGCAGTTAAAACCAAATGTAAAATAATAAAAATAAATACAAGACTTAAATTAAAGCGTAACGTAAATAACGATAATGAAATTACGAATAATAAAAGTGCGATAAAATAAACTTGCGATAATTAAAAAGTACGATAATTAAAAGTGCAATTAAATACAATAACAATAAAAATGCGATAATTAGAAGTGCAATTAAATATAAAATAAAGGAAATTAAATATGAAATAAAAGAATTATGCTTATTTAAACTTCCGTAATCATGATGTTTGACGTGTTGATTTTAGTTTTATGCCCATGGGATAATTGTCCTTTGTCCTGGATTATTTAATATGTCCGTCTGGTTTTTATCCATAACAGTCCATCAGTCATAAATATAAAGTGCGAGTGTCCTCGTCAAATTATCCTTATACCCGAAGTTAAATATTCCAACTAATTGGGGACTTAAACTGTAACAAGATTTTAATATTTTGTTTAATAATTACACCAGGATGTCGACTGAGTGTAACCCAAGATTTTAATATTTTGTTATCAATTATACCAAGTGTCCTTGTACATAATTTCACCCCTGTTTTAATTATTCTAGTGGCTATTAATCCATTCCCGTATCCGGTTAAATGAATGATTATTCGTACATATAAATACCCCGCCCATCGTGTCCGATCGAGTGTATATGGTAATTTATAGGGACGCCCAATTGTAAATCTTTATATTAACATTAACAAACTATCATTTAGTTAAACAAATATAAAGCCCATTAATAGCCCATAGTCTAATTTCCACAAGTGTCGTTCCTTTGTCCAAACCCCAATTATGGTACAAAGCCCAATTACTCAATTTTAGTAATTAGCCCAACATCATGATTACTTCGATTTAAATAAGCATAATAATAACTTAGCTACGAGACATTAAATTAAAAAGGTTGAACATAACTTACAATGATTAAAAATAGCGTAGCGTTACACGGACAGAATTTCGACTTACACCCTTACAACATTTGCTAACATACCCTTATTATTAGGATTAAAATTAAAATTAAAATTAAAATTAAAATATAAATATAAATATTTACGTATAGATATAGAGAGGATGGATATATATGTTGGTTTTTGCGATCAGAATTCGTTTGCTTTTATAGGGAGTTTCAGAATTTGGGGCTCCGCGACTCGCGACCCTTTTTGCCTTCAAACTCCGCGAGTCGCGGAGTTTGTAAATACAGCTCACTCTATTTTGGCTCTTTGTTTACCGACGGTTTATTATATAAATATAATATATATATATATAATTTATATAATTAATTATATATTATATTATATTTATATACATAGTTAACTTGTAATTTTTAGTCCGTTGCGTCGAGCGTTGAGAGTTGACTCTGGTCCCGGTTCCGGATTTTCGAATGTCCTTGCGTACAATTTAATATCTTGTACTTTGCGTTTTGAATCTTGTACTCTTGTAATTTCGAGACGTTTCTTATCAATAATTGGAACCTCTTTGATTGTCTTTTGTACTTTTGAGCTTTTTGGTCGTTTGCGTCTTCAATTCGTCGAATCTGTCTTTTGTCTTCACCTTTTATTATTTAAACGAATATCACTTGTAAATAGAACAATTGCAACTAAAAGCTTGTCTTTCTTGAGGAATAATGCTATGAAATATATGTTCGTTTTTAGCATTATCAGATATATAAATCAATCACCATAAAACATCATAGCATTTGCATCAAAGTGTCATAAACGTGTTAAAAATGATGAACCGTGCAAGTGATCATGTCACACGTGCGGCTGAGATATCAATCGTGCGAGTGATATAGTCACTCGTGTCACTGTTGACACATTTGAGCAGTCATATGGTTTCAGACAATGTACACGGTTGAGGCAAAAATTCTAAGCGAGTGAGTCAACCGTGTGGTGACTCGTGCGGTTAATCACACGTGTCAGCTCTTGCAGACGAGCGATCAATAAAGTCAAGACAAACGAGTGAGCTCAAAGGTCCACACGGTTGATCATCAACCGTGCACTGACTCGTGCGAGTCATGTCTCACGCGTGCGAGTGACATCACTCGTGCATGTCTGATCATTTTAGGGACCGATTTTCATCACAATAGCATGTATAGGTTTCGTTTAACTTAAAACAATAGCAAACATAGATCAAAACAAGCTCTAATTACACAAAATTCGAGTTATATACCCTTAGGGTTTTGATGCATTCAATCAACAAATTAATGTACTAAAACTCGATGAAATTGTACCTATTGGGTGGCGCTTAGATCAGAATCAAGTAATGAATGAACGCTGCGGTGGAAATCTTGATTGGTTAAGATCAAAAATTGAGAGAGAAATAGAAGTGGGTGCACAAGTGTGAGCTTCTGAGCTCGTCACCCCTATTTATACTCTCGTGATCAACCGTACAGTTGATCACACGATCCACAATCAACCGCGCATCTCACCTTTATCACACGTGCGTGTGACCCAATTGTCTTAGACCAATTTTGATCAGGGTCATATGTACGGTTAACCTCAAACATTTGGTTACTCGTACGGTTCACACATCAAGTGCGTGTGAGCCACTTTAAGCAATTTCAAAATTTCACAATTTTCACAAACTTAGGATTTCGACTCCTTTGGCAATCTTAGAGCTAACTAACACTTTCATATTGAGTCATAAATCACTAAAACCTTCAAGAAATGACCATTAACGCTTAGGAAATCCAAACAACTTAACCTAATTGAGGTTATTACTCCAAACATTTTGTTTATCCTGAGTAAGTCCTATAGTGTAATGTCATCTTAAATTCACTAACAACCTTAAATCATTAAAGTCCTTCAAGTAATCACCAGCTCTAAAAACTTCAAACTTATGGATTTGGTAGCCAGAAATAACTTGATCTCAACAAGGTTCTTTCAGATGTCGTTATGCATTCCGAGGATAATCAGAAAATAAAGAAATGATAAAATCTTTATGGATTTTCTGATGTAAAATGTCATGCAACTAAAAATATGCAAATGAAAGACATTCTATCATGAAATGCAATAACATGTAAACCAAAATCTTTTTGTTGTTTTTCAGTAATCAGAACAAACTATAAATGAAATATACAAATTCACATTCTTTTTGTAAGCAAAATGATTAACAATATATAAAAAATGGATCAGAACTGACATATTGAATCAACTTCTGTTGTTTATTCCTAATTATCCAGTCTATGTCTATTATCATGAAATTACTGATATCAATCCTCATTAAACATGAACATATTCATTCCGGACACTTCGACAATCATGTTGGCATTAAGTACTTTGAGCATTATAGAGCAGTGATTTTTGAGATCATGCTAAGTTCATTAATCCTTGATTCTTCCATCACTTATGATTGTGCGTTTTTATTAGGTTGTCAATTCATTACATGTAACTTTCCGTTATCTCTTTCCATGTATTTCATTCAAATTGAACAGGATGGTTCTCATGGCATTTTGAATAACCCTGTCAGCGTTTGGCTTCTATCAGTGTATTGATAATTTTCAATCTAGTTGGAACGGCAGATTTTAGAATATATTGGATTATCCGAATAGGCGCATTATTTACCGCGGGGATTGGTCTACAGAAGCAGACTTGCCTGATGACCAGTCGTCACATGAAATAAATCTCAAGGCCCTTAACTTCATTATGTTCAAGTTGACATGGAAAACGGAATCGAAAGTTAAACTTTCATATATATATTTAATTAGAGTATATCTAGATAAGTATCATTCTAACTTACGGTCTTAATAGGTATAACTCTATATTGTAGACGACAAGAATCTTGATAGTTCAATGTGAACATCGTGATTAAACAATTCAAGCTGCGCGAGGGTGTCACACTAAGAATGATCTGAGTTCTTTATGAGCACATCATGAATCAGCATTCTTCATACTTTCAGGACTTTGCCATCTTGATATGCCAATTATTTTTGACTTTGATTTTCTTTTGATATTTCCTTTTGAGCATATCACTGTCTTTTGATATATTGATTTTGAACGCCATCATGAATGGATTTTCCATTTTTATGCATGAACTCATGTTTCTTTATTGTGTGCTCAGATCAGTTGAAGGTGTTCTCCCTTAAATGCTTGAACGGTCCGCAATAAGGAATTATACTTTTTGACCTTAAGCGAGAAGGGACACTTACTTTCGACATAAACTAATTTTCTCTGATATTTTAGTGGTTTAGTTTCAATTATAAAGTCTTAGGCCCGTGACAACGTGGTATGCACCAGCCAAACAGATAATCTTCAACTTAAAATTCACCCCCAACTTTCTCTAACGATTATCAATTATGATAGGGGATACCCTCAACCGACTGTTGAGTTCCTCAATAATTATCATTAGATACGATTTCGAAGATAATTAGGTGATTACCTTCAAACGCAACAGATCGTTCATGACTTCTGAATCTCAGATGATCATTATTCTTATTATGATTGTCGAATGTCAAGAATTCATAAGTCACATCTATCAGTACATCAGACAACAGATAGACATAAACGTTCAAATCAATCATTACAAATCAAATATATCAATTCTCAGTACAGTAATTTCTTCATCTCCAATAGATTAATCAAAACAAGCTCATTTTTGGATTTTTCAACTTTTTAAGCTTTTCTGGTGAGGCATTTTTCACTTTTTAGGTATTTTCTGCTGATAACATATACTCCCCCTAAAATACTAAAATATAAAATCTTTTTGTGTTTTATCATTTTAACCAAACAGAAAATATCTACAGACTAGCATGCAAACATGAGATAAATCATAAAAAAAAAAACTATATGTCATGCATCCTACATGAAAAGCCTAAAAGTCTTGACTAAACCTCGCACACAACATCCGAAATCACTTTTTCTCGATCAACAATGCCATTCATCTCTAGTAGGAATAAGAACCTAGGTCTATCAAAAGCCTTAGTAAATAAGTCAGCCCTCTGGTCCTTACTACCTATTCTCTTAACCTCAATAATCTTTTTCTCATGGCAATCCCTAAGAAAATGATATTTAACACCTATGTGTTTGGTCTTAGAATGTTGAATAGGATTCTTAGTGATCGCTATAGCAGCAGTATTATCAATATAAAGAGGAGAGAAAGAGATTCTTAGCCCGTAATCGTGAAGTTGTTGTTGGGTCCAAACAACTTGCGAACAACAACTAGCAGCAGCTATATATTCAGCTTCACACGTGGAAAGAGCAACTGCAGTTTGTTTCTTGCACTGCCAGGTCACCAGACTTTCACCTAAAAATTGACATCTTCCAAATGTAGATTTGTTGTTAATTTTGCAACCTGCATAATCTGAATCGCTGTAAGCTACAAGATCAAACTTCTCATCGTTCGAATACCAGATGCCTAGATTTGGCGAATGCAACAAATAACGTAGAATTCTCTTGGCAGCTGTAAAATGAACTGTATTCGGATTAACTTGATAACGAGCACACAGACATGTTGCGAACACAATATCCGGCCTAGACGCAGTGAGATACATAAGCGACCCGATGATTGCTCGATAATACGTAGGATCAACAGGTTTTCTTTCACACTCAAGTGAAATACCATGATTCACAGCTAATGGAGTTGACACAGGACGTTCTTGAGTTATACCAAAACGTTCTAGTATATCATTCACATACTTTGCCTGATGAAGAAAAATTCCATTTTCTATCTGTTCGACTTGTAAACCAAGAAAGTAGTGTAGAAGAACCAATTTACTCATTTCGAACTCGTCCTTCATCACCTGTTCAAACTCATCAACAAGTTCCTGATTAGTAGCACCGAAGATAATATCGTCAACATAAATCTGGACTAAAATAATGTCGTCATCTTGAACTCTTGTGAATAGAGTACAGTCTACCGTGCCCATTTGATATCCTTTTTCGATAAGATAACTCGATAATCGTTCGTACCAAGCTCTAGGAGCTTAATGTAAACCATAAAGTGCTCGTCGTAATCGGTAAACTTTGTTAGGATGAAGATGATCTTCAAAACCCGGAGGTTGACTGACATATACTCGTTCGTTTAGCTTGCCGTAAAGAAATGCACTCTTAACATCCATTTGATAAACTTTGAACTTCATAAAAGAAGCGAAAGTCAAGAAAATGCGAATCGCTTCCAATCTGGAAACAGGAGCAAAAACTTCATCGTAATCAAAATCAGGATCTTGCTGATAACCTTTAGCAACTAATCTTGCTTTGTTACGGGTAACATTGCCATCTTCGTCGAATTTTCACTTCCAAACCAATTTAAGATCAATTACTTTAGCACCTTGCGACTTAGTAACTAGCCTCCAAATATCTAAACGATGGAATTGCTGAATCTCTTCTTGCATAGCCATGACCCAGTCAACATGCTTCAAGGCTTCCTTTGTAGTCTTTGGCTCAATTCTTGAGATATGACATGAGTACTCAAAATATGCAGCAGCAGCTGTCATATGAGCATCAATTTGACCATCAAACTGAACTTGTCTTCTTGTCCTAACGCATGCATTTGGATCTCCAATGATATTTTCTCTAGGATAAGCAGCTGTAGTTCTGGGAACTGGGTGTGCGGGAACAGGTATCTCATGGTGTAGATTCGTGGTATCTCCATCTTCAGGATTATCAGAATTCTCACTTGAAATATCAGATCCACAGGTATTGTACACTGGATCAACATCTTGATCTGAATCTTGTGCTGGTTCAACGACAGTAGGTAATGGAGTTGGAGTAGGAGTAGACACTTCTGGCTCATTTTGTAAATCAAACAACATTTGTAACTCTACTTCATTCTCTGTCTGATCTGGAGCAAGATTAAATGAATCAATCAGCTCATCGTAGTTGTAGATCCAAGGATGACTTTTGGTAGCAGTCTTTGTGTAATTCCGTTGGACGTCAACTTCAGACCATTCTTCAACACATCTCGTCTCATTGTTGAAAACTCGCTTGTTAGGAGAACTATACCCTAGAAACACTTCAGTAACCACTTTCAAATCAAACTTACTTCCTTGTTTTCTCTTCAAAATGGTACACGGGGCACCAAATGGTTCTAGATGCTTCAAAGAAGGTTTTCTCCCATGCAATAACTCATAGCACGTTTTACCTAGTCGTTTAACGATTAAAACTCAATTCATAGTGTAACAAGCATTTATAACAGCTTCACCCCAAAAATGAACAGGTAAAGATGAATCAGCTAGCATAGTTCTAGCAGTCTCAATCAAAACCCTATTCTTTCTTTCAGCAACACCATTCATCTGTGGAGCATATGCAGAACTGAATTGCATATTGATACCTTTTTCAATACAGAAACCTGCGAGATATTGATTCTTAAATTCGGTACCATTATCGCATCGAATCTTTCTAACTTTCAAATTAAAACCTATCTCTAATCGATTGATTAGCACTTTCAAATTCTCAAATGTATCAGATTTCTCTTTAAAAAACATAACCCATGAGAATCTTGAATAATCATCAGTTACCACCAGACAATACTTACTACCATCAATACTTTCAAACCGAATTGGACCAAATAGATCCATGTACAGTAGCTCAAGTGGAGTAGAGATTGGATTATACTTCACCAAACGTGCGAGTGACAATTAACCATGTGATTACTCGTACGTGTCACTATCAACCGCGTGATCACTCGTGTGATCAGACTTGTAGTTTCTTAACCTAAAAGGTTATGCTTACCCGTGCGAGTGAGTTCACGAGTGATGTCAACCGTCTGGTCAACCGTGTGTGTGATCAAAAATTTTGACCCACTCGTGTGAGCTGCTGTTCACACACAAATTACTCAAAAACCCTAGAAATTAAAGCTAAACCTCAATTTATTCGTTCACAAGTTGGATTAGCACTAAACTAACATAAACACATTCTCAAAACACTATTACACACGTAAAAATTGTGACAACCCGGAAATTTCCAACCAAATTTAAACTTTAATCTTTATATGTTTCCGACACGATAAGCAATATTTGTTAAGTTAAATTTCAAGAATTTTAAACTATGTTCATACATTCATTCAACCTCGACCAAGTTCCAACGATTCACGAACCATTAAACGAATATGATTATATATGTATATGTGTATATATATATTATAACTTGAAACGTAAACAAAATATTAGATTAAATACTTTATATGATTGTATCTGTTTCAAAATGTTTATCAATGGAATTAGAAGATAAGATCAAATGATTGAATTATCAGATATATTGAATTATGATTACAAGTCTCTGTTGAAAGGCCCACGTTGATTTGAGAAATCTTTCCATTTTAACAATATTCGAAAAATGGTAAAGTGATTTATAAATAAGAATAAATTGTCAATCATTGAGAACTAGACAAAGGATAGTGGAAGATTGAATATCATAAAGACTCGATTGATCTATTTAGTTTCAAACGTACAAAAACGTTTTCAGTTTAAAAAGAACTTTATTATTAAAACGTATATAACTTTTATAAATATCTAGAACCACTTTTGACAACTCATTACTTAACTAGTATGATAAAGATAACGATATTTATATTTTATTTTATACATATAACGATTTAAATTAATATTATATATATTTATACGCGTATTATACGTACATAGTTTTATACTTTTACTATACTTAAATTTTACCTTTACTTTATTTTTACTTTACTTTAACTTTAATAATTCACTTTAATAATTCATACTTTAATAATTCACTTTAATAATTCATATTTTAATAATTTACTTTAATAATTCATACTTTAATAATTCACTTTAATAATTCATACTTTAATAATTCACTTTAATAATTCATACTTTAATAATTCACTTTAATAATTCAAAAATCTATTATAAATAGAATTCAATAGGTTTCATTATTTCATAGAAACTTGAAAAATATTTTTCTCTAAACTCTCTCAATCGATTTACATATATATATTTACTCCGTATTATTTCAAGATATTATTAATATACATAAAATATTACGACGGAGTGCTGTCCGAGTGATTTTGAAATTATTTTTCGAGTGGGATAGGATTAAGGAAATTATGGGTTATAGCTATGGAGGTGATTGAGTATGGTTCATGGGTATGCTCGTGAGGTCAATATAGTGTTTATCATTTCCGTTGCGTCTACGTACCTTTCCTGCAATATTGAATCTCAATATTGATACGTTCGTGAATCCGAGGCCAACCTTGCACTTGTTCAATGACGTTATATGTATTTTTACTACGAAATACAGTATGGTGAGTTTCATTTGCCTTTTTACCCTTTATATTTTTGGGACTGAGAATACATGCGCTTTTATAAATGTTTGACGAAATAGACACAAGTAATTGAAACTACATTCTATGGTTGAATTATCGAAATCGAATATGCCCCATTTTATTAAAGTCTGGTAATCTAAGAATTAGGGAACAGACACCCTAATTGACGCGAATCCTAAAGATAGATCTATTGGGCCTAACAAACCCCATCCAAAGTACCGGATGCTTTAGTACTTCGAAATTTATATCATGTCCGAAGGAGGATCCCGGAATGATAGGGGATATTCTTATATGTATCTAGTTAATGTCGGTTACCAGGTGTTCACCATATGAATGATTATTTTTGTCTCTATGCATGGGACGTATATTTATGAGAACTGGAAATGAAATTCTTGTGGTCTATTAAAATGATGGAAATAAATGATTATGATAAACTAATGAACTCACCAACCTTTTGGTTGACACTTTAAAGCATGTTTATTCTCAGGTGTTAAAGAAATCTTCCGCTGTGCATTTGCTCATTTTAAAGATATTACTTGGAGTCTTTCATAGCATATTTCGAAGAACGTTGCATTCGAGTCATTGAGTTCATCAAAGATTATTATTAAATCAATTTATAGTTGGATAGTGGATATTATGAAATGGTATGCATGCCTGTCAATTTTCGATGTAAAGAAAGATTGTCTTTTAAAAACGAATGCAATGTTTGTAAAATGTATCATATAGAGGTCAAATACCTCGCAATGTAATCAACTATTGTGAATCGTTTATAATGTATATGAACGGGTCCTTTCAGTTGGTATCAGAGCGGTGGTCTTAGCGAACCAGGTCTGCATTAGTGTGTCTAACTGATAAGTCGATAGGATGCATTAGTGAGTCTGGACTTCGACCGTGTCTGCATGTCAAAAGTTTTGCTTATCATTTTGTGTCGAAAATTAATTACTTATCATCCTCAGGAAATTACCTGCTTATCATTTTTAGTCTAAGACACGTCTTGCTGCATTGATTGCATGAATAGTGTATAGACAAAAATTCATATCTTAGCATATCTGCTAAATCATATCTTATCGTATCTGTTACTTTAAACTGTGCCTGACATATCCCGCAAAGTCCTCCGTAATCTACGAAATCTTTTGATCTATATATATATATATATATATATATATATATATATATATATATATATATATATATATATATATATATATATATATATATATATATATATATATATATATATATATATAATTAGAATACCATCCGTTAGCCAAAATCATTTCATAAAAAAAAAAAAATCCTTTATCCAATCGTACGAAATGGAATTCGTCTTCAGTTCAAGTCACTCGGATTCCGAAATGGAATCCCATTCAAGCTCCGAAAGCAGTGTGACTGGAATAGATCAACCAATCAGTCATCACCTATTCTGGATGAATTGGGGATGGGTTCGTAGCCTCCTCAATCATTGGAGACAAGAAGAAGGTGATCCCTTCCATCCACCACATTGCCCTCTTGACGAAGAACCTGAAGCACTTACCGGCGAACCTGTCCGAAACACCATGTTCTCGCTCATTTCCCGAGTATCTCGTCACGATTATATATTACATCAAATTTTAGATTTTATTTATCCGCTCGTCCGAACCGACAATCACCCCGGTGTAATAGAAGAAGTCAACGAGCTTCGCGCTCGGGTAGTGGCTTTGGAGAATATGGTGCAGAGATTACAAACACCAGCAGCAGCATCAGCAGCATAACCAGTACCACCATCATCAACGCCAACAGTACCATTACCACCTCCAACCACAACCGCGTCGTAAACCTCAACTTCACAATCTGTCCCACGAGCATCAACGTCATACGCACCATAGATACCAAGGAGTACCAACAACAATAACTGACGAAGTATTAATTCATAACTTCATTGGAGAAACATTCTGCGGCGATTATGTAATCTCTAAAGTCTTAGAGAATATCTAATCTAGCCCTAACCATAAATCAGTTAAGCGAACCAAAAATGATAGAAGGAAGAGTAGAAACCCTGACAAAAATGGTGTGTGATTAACAAGCTAAACTTGCTTTACCAACAGCATCAGCAGTACCTTCAGAGTTACCAGCATCGTCAGTACAGTCAACATCCGAATCAACAACACCGATAACATCACAAACTCCGTCAGTTCAAGAATCACTGTGGACATCATTACGAATCAATAACGTGTATATTATATCAACGAGTTATGAAGAATTAACTCATTCCCTCTCAAGAAATTATATGTATATATATATATATATATATATATATATATATATATATATATATATATATATATATATGTATATATATATATATATATATTTTGAAATAAATCTTTCCGTGCTAAACTATTGTGTGTGAATCTTAACTACTCGGTTAATTCATATTACAAATATGCAATAATGTACGTCCTTCGACCGCAACTTAACCAGCGTTAACTACAATCTCTGTCGCAATTCAACAAATTCCAATTCATAATAAATCAAGTATATATTTGATTTTACACTTTCTTCATCGATGTACCCGAAACTTTTCAGATAACATCATTCGTTTTGCGAAATTCACAAGAATTCCACGAACCGAACATCATACATCAACAAATAACGAAGTATTGATTCATAATTTCAATGTCATTAAAGAAATACTGCGTAAAAGTTATGTACTTTTTAAAGCCTTTAGGGATTATTAAATTCTAGTATCAACCGTAAATCAAATGAGTTTAATTTAACATTAACTCATTAAATCTATGTTACATCTGAAGAAAATATACATATATATATTTTCATAAAGACTGTAATAAAATTCTTTTGTACAAAATATTAATTGTGAAATTTTTTTTTAACGGGTAGGTAATACCCGAGAGATATATAAATTCACAAATAATATATTACATTCTTCGAATCTGATTCAGCAAATTATCCATTATACTCCCTACTTTCACAACAATATACATTCTTTTATAGAAATCAAAACAACCATACTCATTCAAAATTTAATTACATATTCTGATTTTGAAATCTCAAAATTCAACTCGAGATACGACCAAAATCATCACTCTTAGATCCTTACATCTTTCACAAGCTATATTTTGACTTCAAAACTGTGTTAGAACATCAAATGTATGTTAACGATTACAGTCTGTGTTCAAACCCTTCGAAAATTTCTGAAGACACTTCGAATGATGAGCAATCGAGATGATGATCCAACCACATGTTACCCACTGTTATGTACCCGAAAAACTCTTGAAACCAAAGTAAAAGTTTAAACAACGTATCCGCTTCAGATTCTTTGGCATTTATTAGCAAAAATAACTTTGCGACTCCTATTCAAAGTAGCCAGTTTTGTCACAGCTCCAGCAAGTCAACTTCGACTTTTCAGTCAGACTAACCTTATTATAACCTTGAGATATACACCATCGTTACCAGGGAACCTTTTACATTCCACCACATTATTAGCAGATGTACCAACAACTTCATTACCCTTTGACTTTAGCCTCTCCAAAAAGTCATTATAATTATTTATTGAAACCCCATCATTTACTCATTCGCATCTTGTAATGAGAATTGCCATACGAATCATTGGGAATTAGCAATCAGTATTTTGAAATCTCACAGCATGTCTACGCCAACAGTTATATGTGTATATATAACGTCTATCTTCTGGACTTAATTTGAATGTGAAGTTTCTGAAAAATACTCCGAACTAAGAATTGGTTCTCCGAAAATGGAAAAAATGCTGATGAAGCAACAAAAACTAAAAACGACTTTAAACGGTAAAAGCTGAATGATAATGATGAAGTGTGCTGGCAAAGCGCAGAAAAAGAGAAGTTTTGGAACTGGAAAAGGGATTGAGCAAAGTAGGAAGGAGGCTTTGGACAAATTACAAAGACCGAACCTGACTTCAAAGGATCCAAATGATTCAGTACCTGCTGAAGTCATTAACGAATACCTTGCTCCTGACTCTAAACCCCTGCGAACAATATTCTTCATCATCCTCTGATATTAGAAATTCTAAAATATCATCATATCTTTCATTATAAATATCCTCCATATTTCTGAAGATATTTTCTTAATTTTTCTTATTTGAAATCATTTACCTCTTCGCACTATCTGTATTACATCATAAAAGAAACTATTTTAGTTTCTAAATTCTGAAACATTCAAGTTTAAAATAGGAATATTTTGAAGTAGTGTTGGGAACTGAAGCATGAATTAGTATAATATAATGACACTTGATCAACGTGATTATATTACAGTAAGTCATGCTGAGTTTCTAAATGGAACGTGATGATTCACAGATCATAATATCATCATGTGCCATGTTATACGACTCTTGTATTCTATTTAACCTCTAAAATATCAAGAAAATATTTCTTGATGATTCGGCCTTTTCCAAGGTATTCTAGTAATTTGACAAGTCAAGATCGTGCCATCACAATTTCCTTCCTAGAACATTAACAATGTTCATTCTGAAATTCATATCTGTGAATTCTGGACCATTACAAGCGGTGCTTAATCGCAAGAAGAAGAAACAAAAGGACAAAACTCCGAAATAAAAATTGGGGTATAAATTGCAGCAAATAAAAGAGAGCATTAACTGTTAATGATAATGATTATAGAAGACAGAAGCAGAGACTTTGAAATATAAGGGAACATATAAAGCCCAACGATAAACCAGAAATTATAACCCATATATATCGATGCATATAGCAATATAAAGATACGGGAGAACTAGAAACACTATAAACCCAAGAGTATAGTAGAAGTAAATAGATTCTTCCGGCGGTAGATGAAAAAGAAGAATGACCGATATGAAAGTTAGAAGTATATCGAGAATCAGAACTGGATGGAGCATATTGATGAATACTTTAAAATATGAGTTGAGGGGGAAAGAATAGAAGGTGATGAAACATGACTAGGAACTTAGAAATCAACAGATTTAACTCACACAATGGCGGAATAAGTGAATCAAACCCTCTAGTGAATAGGTTAAATTTTTTTTGATTAATTTAGTCAAACCACAACTAAATCAAGTGTGATTAGATCAACACCTAGAGCTATTATTCACTACCTGGGTGATTTGGACTGAGAGAAAATTGGAGGAGCTCACTAGATCTGAGTGTGTGTAACAAATGAGAGGCTTAACCTAAAATGAAGAACATAAGACTTTATATACCCCTGATGTTGACTCACCCATACGATTCATTCATCACACGTACGAGTTGGCTTCATCAACCGTACGGGTGATCACTCACTCGTGTCTTCTCATTTAGGTTGTAATTGTGACTTAGCTCAGCATCAACCGTGCGTATGAGCCTGTCAGCTGTACTAGTGAGGCTTCACTCGTACGTCTAACTAAGTCTAACATAGTCAAACATCTAAATCTCTTTCCTGCAGTTCCTGTAACCACATACAAACACGTATAGGATAATAACGAGCAATCATGGTGGCCTGTAAACTGTTGTACCTGCAATGGACGTGGGTAGATGTCTAGGGACTTGCATAAAATGCATCAACAGAAGGTGTGAGTTGTAAGGAAACGAAGGAGGTGAATTTATAAGAAAATCTCTGACAGAACAATTAAAATGGACGATCGCATTTAAAGCGGATCCTAATTCCCTTGATTACCGGAGAGTCAAATCTTATTAAGAAGATTTTCTTCAAATCCCTTGAAATCTGGGAATCAATCATATCTACGTCAAATGATAAGATGAATCTACACTTACTCATTTCACTCTTCTATGTTAGCTTCATTCGTACTCTTCATATAAATGGATTGTTTATCCAAATTATTTGCTGATGATAAAACTCTAATTTTTAGCCCGTATGCATCATGAAAATATACTTATTATCATTCACGACCTTTCCACTCAAATTTCGGGACGAAATTTCTTTAACGGGTAGGTACTGTGACAACCCGGAAATTTCCAACCAAATTTAAACTTTAATCTTTATATGTTTCCGACACGATAAGCAATATTTGTTAAGTTAAATTTCAAGAATTTTAAACTATGTTCATACATTCATTCAACCTCGACCAAGTTCCAACGATTCACGAACCATTAAACGAATATGATTATATATGTATATGTGTATATATATATATATTATAACTTGAAACGTAAACAAAATATTAGATTAAATACTTTATATGATTGTATCTGTTTCAAAATGTTTATCAATGGAATTAGAAGATAAGATCAAATGATTGAATTATCAGATATATTGAATTATGATTACAAGTCTCTGTTGAAAGGCCCACGTTGATTTGAGAAATCTTTCCATTTTAACAATATTCGAAAAATGGTAAAGTGATTTATAAATAAGAACAAATTGTCAATCATTGAGAACTAGACAAAGGATAGTGGAAGATTGAATATCATAAAGACTCGATTGATCTATTTAGTTTCAAACGTACAAAAACGTTTTCAGTTTAAAAAGAACTTTATTATTAAAACGTATATAACTTTTATAAATATCTAGAACCACTTTTGACAACTCATTACTTAACTAGTATGATAAAGATAACGATATTTATATTTTATTTTATACATATAACGATTTAAATTAATATTATATATATTTATACGCGTATTATACGTACATAGTTTTATACTTTTACTATACTTAAATTTTACCTTTACTTTATTTTTACTTTACTTTAACTTTAATAATTCACTTTAATAATTCATACTTTAATAATTCACTTTAATAATTCATATTTTAATAATTTACTTTAATAATTCATACTTTAATAATTCACTTTAATAATTCATACTTTAATAATTCACTTTAATAATTCATACTTTAATAATTCACTTTAATAATTCAAAAATCTATTATAAATAGAATTCAATAGGTTTCATTATTTCATAGAAACTTGAAAAATATTTTTCTCTAAACTCTCTCAATCGATTTACATATATATATTTACTCCGTATTATTTCAAGATATTATTAATATACATAAAATATTACGACGGAGTGCTGTCCGAGTGATTTTGAAATTGTTTTTCGAGTGGGATAGGATTAAGGAAATTATGGGTTATAGCTATGGAGGTGATTGAGTATGGTTCATGGGTATGCTCGTGAGGTCAATATAGTGTTTATCATTTCCGTTGCGTCTACGTACCTTTCCTGCAATATTGAATCTCAATATTGATACGTTCGTGAATCCGAGGCCAACCTTGCACTTGTTCAATGACGTTATATGTATTTTTACTACGAAATACAGTATGGTGAGTTTCATTTGCCTTTTTACCCTTTATATTTTTGGGACTGAGAATACATGCGCTTTTATAAATGTTTGACGAAATAGACACAAGTAATTGAAACTACATTCTATGGTTGAATTATCGAAATCGAATATGCCCCATTTTATTAAAGTCTGGTAATCTAAGAATTAGGGAACAGACACCCTAATTGACGCGAATCCTAAAGATAGATCTATTGGGCCTAACAAACCCCATCCAAAGTACCGGATGCTTTAGTACTTCGAAATTTATATCATGTCCGAAGGAGGATCCCGGAATGATAGGGGATATTCTTATATGTATCTAGTTAATGTCGGTTACCAGGTGTTCACCATATGAATGATTATTTTTGTCTCTATGCATGGGACGTATATTTATGAGAACTGGAAATGAAATTCTTGTGGTCTATTAAAATGATGGAAATAAATGATTATGATAAACTAATGAACTCACCAACCTTTTGGTTGACACTTTAAAGCATGTTTATTCTCAGGTGTTAAAGAAATCTTCCGCTGTGCATTTGCTCATTTTAAAGATATTACTTGGAGTCTTTCATAGCATATTTCGAAGAACGTTGCATTCGAGTCATTGAGTTCATCAAAGATTATTATTAAATCAATTTATAGTTGGATAGTGGATATTATGAAATGGTATGCATGCCTGTCAATTTTCGATGTAAAGAAAGATTGTCTTTTAAAAACGAATGCAATGTTTGTAAAATGTATCATATAGAGGTCAAATACCTCGCAATGTAATCAACTATTGTGAATCGTTTATAATGTATATGAACGGGTCCTTTCAAAAATGATTCCTTTTTACTAAAAATCACTTTTAACTCAAAAACCCAAACAAATAAACTCTTTAATCACCAAAAATCACTAGGATGATGTTGAAATCACAACCAACGCTCTGATACCAATGATGAAACATGAGTAGGAACTTAGAAATCAACAGATTTAACTCACACAATGGCAGAATAAGTGAATCAAACCCTCTAGTGAATAGGTTAAGCTTTTTGGAATTAATTTAGTCAAACCACAACTAAATCAAGTGTGATTAGATCAACACCTAGAGCCATTATGCACCATCTGGGTGATTTGGGCTGAGAGAGAATCGGAGGAGCTCACCAGATCTGAGTGTGTGTAACAAATGAGAGGCTTTACCTAAAATGAAGAACATAAGACTTTATATACCCCTGCTGTTGACTCACCCGTACGAGTCATCCATCACACGTACGAGTTGGCTTCATCAGCCGTACGGGTGATCACTCACTCGTGTCTTCTCATTTAGGTTGTAATTGTGACTTAGCTCAGCATCAACCGTGCGTATGAGCCTGTAAGCCGTACGAGTGAGGCTTCACTAGTACGTCTGACTAAGTCTAACATAGTCAAACATCCAAATCTCGTTCCTGCAGTTCCTGTAACTACATACAAACACAGATAGGATAATAACGAGCGATCATGGTGGCCTGTAAACTATTGTACCTGCAATGGACGTAGGTAGATGTCTAGGGACTTGCATAAAATGCATCAACAATTATTATTATTATTATTATTATTATTAATATTATTATTATTATTATTATTATTATTAATATTATTATTAATATTAATATTATTATTATTATTATTATTATTATTATTATTATTATTATTATTATTATTATTATTATTATAATTATAATTATTAAACTAACACTAAATATTAAAATTATGATTATTATCATCAAAAGTATTACTATCATTATTAGTATTATTATCATTATAGTTATTAATATAAATATTAGCATCATTATTATTAGTAAAATTATTATTTTTATAATTATTATTATTAGTATTCATTATTATCAAAAGTATCATTTAAAATTATCATTTTTATTAAGAATTATATTATTATTATAACTATTATTATTAAAACTACCTTTTTATTTAAAATTTCATTATCATTATTACTATTATATTATTATAACAAATAGATATTTTGTATATAAAAATATACTTATACAAAATTTTTATTAATATTACCTATAATTATATATTAAAAATATTAACATTTCTATCATGTATATACAAAATAAATACATATATAACATGTAATTTAAGATATAAAATATATTAGAATTTAGTACAATATTATATAAACTACAACACTAAATATATAAATACTATGTAATTAATAGATGGAATTTATTTGATTATCATTATATGTTTTAATATATATAACTGATATAGGTTCGTGAATCCAAGGCCAACCCTATACTTGTTTAATGTCGTCATATGTATTTTTACTACAAAATACAGTATGGTGAGTTCATTTGATTCCCTTTTACTCTTTACATTTTTGGGACTGAGAATACATGCGCTACTTTTACAACTGCTAATTTAAATGCTTTTGAAATACATTTTGAATTGCGAATACATGAAATGATTTTATAAATGTTTGACGAGATAGACACAAGCAAAACATTCCTCGAATGAATTATGTGGACGTGATAATTGCCACCATTGAATTATGTGGACGTGATAATTGCCACAATTGATATGAATATTTTTCCCCTGATTATTATTGCTTGGTAACCTAAGAATTAATGAACATCACTAATTCTGAGAATTAGTGCACGTCTAATTGACGCTAATCCTAAAGGTAGCTACCGGGTTTAACACCCCCACCCAGAATGTTCACTAGACAGAAGGGCTAGTGGGCATGGTGTTTAGTACTTCGAAGTTTATATGATTATTATACAGACGAGATGTTCTGTTTTAGGGATATTATTATGCGCATTATATGTTAAGGTCAGTTACCATGCCAAGCTATGAAAGCAATGAAAAGTGAATGTTATGTATCGAGAGAATGATTTTATACACAGGTTATGTGTGTGTTATTTTTTTGTGCACGAGGTATGTGTACGATTACTATGATTTATGAAAGATGATTTTGTACACGAAAAAGGTGTACTGTATTTAAAAGATATCGCATGTACATTACAGGTGGGTATAGGATTCGGGCCCATTTGTACGATGCAGGATTTAAATCTTGTGGTCTATCAAAATGATGAATTTTATTGTTTTATGATAAACTTATGAACTCACCAACCTTTTGGTTGAAACTTTAAAGCATGTTTATTCTCAGGTATGAAAGAAATCTTCCGCTGTGCATTTGCTCATATTACATGGAGTCGTTCATGGAATATAGAGGTCAGAACCTCGCAATGGGACCAACTGTTGAAGTCTTCGTCCAGATAGATTAGGACGGGTCGCTACAGGTGGTATCAGAGCGGTGGTCTTAGCGAACCAGGTCTTGCATTAGTGTGTCTAACTAATAGTTGTTTAGATGCATTAGTGAGTCTGGACTTCGACCGTGTCTGCATGTCAAAAGTTTTGCTTATCGTTTCATGTCAAAAATTACCTGCTTATCATCCTTAGGAAATTACCTGCTCATGATTCTTAGTCTAGACACATCTTACTGCATTGACTGCATGATTAGTGTATAGACAAAACTCATATCTTAGCATATCTGCTAATTCATATCTTAGCGTATCTGTTACTGTAAAACTTTGCCTGACATATTCTGTAAATCCCTCCGTAATCTACGAAATCCTTTGTTCTATATATATAGATATTCTATGTAATTAGAATACCATCCGATAGCCGGAACTCATTTCATATCAAAAATCCTTTATTCAATCGTACGAAATGGAACTCGTCACCAGTTTAAGTTCCTCGGATTCCGATATGGATTTCCACTCGAGCTCCGAAAGCAGTGTAACTGGAATGGATCAACCAATCAGCCATCATCAATTTTGGATGTATTGGGGATGGGTTCGTAGTCGACTTAATCAACGAAGATGAGAATAATTCGATCCTTTCCACCAACCGATTTCACCTCTTGGCAAAGAACCTGAAGCACTTATCGGCGAATCTGTTCGAAATACCATTTTCTCTCTCATTTCCAGAGTATCTTGTCATGATTATACACTATCTCGAATTCTAGATTTTATTCATCCGATCGTTCCGACCGAAAATCATCCCGGAGTAATAGCAGAAGCCAACGAGCTTCGCGCCCGAGTTGTAACTTTGAAAAATATGGTGCAAAACGTACTAGCTTCAGCAACAGCACCAGCATCAACAGTACCATTACCACCAACAACAACATCCACATCACACTTCTTGACATCACAATCTATACCTCGAACATCAACATCATACGCACCATAGATACCAAGGAGTACCAACAACAATGAAAGATGAAGTATTGATCCATAACTTCATTGAAGAAATATTCTGCGAAGAATATGTGGTTCCTAATAGTTTTAGAGATTACTTATTCTAGCTCAAACCAAAAATCATATGAGTTTAATATCATATTAACTCATTAAATCCATGATTACATCTGAAGAAAATATATATGTATATATGTTTTCATAAAGATTGTAATTAAAAATTCTTTTGTACAAACTGATAATGGTAAAAATATTTTAACGTGTAGGTAATACCCGAGGAATATTTAGTTTCACATTAATAAGTTACACTGTACATTCTTCAAATCCGATTCAACAATCATTTACTATCCTACTTACAACCACAGATATACATATCCGTTTACCAAAGAATAACCATTTTCATTCAAATTTAATTTCATATTCGGATTTTGACTGATCAAAATCCAAGTCAAGATTTAACAGAAGACATCACTTTTAGATTCCTACATCTTTTAAAGCCATACTTTGAATCTAAAACTGTGCCAGATCCATTGGCGTGTTATTATCGAAAATAAATTTACAATACGTTTCCAAAATTAGCCAATTTTGTCACAGCCCCAGCAAATCAACTTCGATTTCATTCAGATTAACCTTATTATAACTTTGATATATAAGTTTGCCACTTGATTCCATCTTAAACATCATTTGTATCTTGACAATTTCAATCTTCATTCAAACCCTTCAAACTCTTGAAAACACATCAGATTGATAACCAATGATTCAGATATGAGAATGCTGATGAAGCAGCAACAGTTGTAGAAGGTCTAAATGGCCAAGAGGTTGATGATAAAAATGGAGTGTTGGGAACGCTTGATTAAAAATTTGGTAATGAAAAACGGATTGAGCTAACCATGAAGGAGACCAAGGACAAATACACAGATCAAACCCTATATTCAAAGAATCCAGGTAATTCTGGATCCAATGAAATCTTTAGATAATATCTTTCTCCGAAGTCATGTTAAAATCTTGCAGAAAATTTTTCTTCATCAACCTTCGAATTTAGAAATTCTAAAATATCATCATAAATATCTTCGATATTTCTGAGGATATTTTCATAAATACTCTTGTCCGAAGTTATCTATCTCTTCGTGTTTTCTGTATTCCATTATATTGGAAACTTCTGTAAAATCTAAGTATAAATTATGAATGAATTGTGGAGAAGTGTTGGGAATTGAAGCACGTGTTAGTATAATATAATGACGCTTGGCCAACGTGATTATATTACAGTAAGTCATGCTGAATTCCTAATGGAACGTGATGATGGTTCACAGATCATACCCTCATCATGTGCCATGTTACAAAACTCTTTCATTCTATTTAACCTCTAAACATATCGAGAAACATGTTTTCTTGATATCTCTATCTTTCCGTAACTTCTGGTAATTTGACAAATCAATCGTGACTATGTCATCGATTAAGACAAACTTGCATTTTCTCATTTCACTCTTTTGTGATAGCTTCACTCGTACTCCTCGAATAATCGAATCATTTTATCTATATTACTCTATGGTAATAAAATTCTATTTTATCAACTCATATGCATCATGAAAACATTCTTATTGTCAGTTATGACGATCCCAATCAAATTTCGGGACGAAATTTCTTTAACGGGTAGGTACTGTGACGACCCGAAAATTTCTGACCAAATTTAAACTTAATCTTGAGTTGATTTTGACATGATAAGCAAAGTCTACTTAATTGAATCTCAAAATCTTTGAACTCTTTACATGTATACATTTAACCTTCGACCATTCCCGACGATTCACGAACCATTATTTGTAAATAAATGTGTAAACATATAAATATAAATATAAATATAAATATACGTATATATAATAACTTAAAATAATAATATATGATATAATTAAAATTTTTATTAAAAATAAATCTATATATATAGAGTATATTAAATATAATTATTTAATGATTGTAATAATCATTGGATGTTTCGATTATTATTTAGAGAAATTTAATTCGAACTTATATGATTTTAAAATAAACGGTGATCCGAAAATGAGTTATATAAATCATAGACTTATTAAAAATATATTTAGGAGCTAACTGTTAAAATTGAACATTTTCATATTTTACCCAGAAATGAGAGGGACAGTCGATGTAATTTTTAGTTAACAAATTAAGGATTGAATTTTATACCATAATGACCAAAATAAATAAATATAGTTAATTTAAAATTTTGGAATTTTTCCGAAAACTTTCATTCACCACTAATTATCAACGGAGTACGAACTTCAGTCCGTAATAGGGCGACGGCTAAATTTAAAACACGTTTATAATTCTAAATATTATTATAATTATTATTATATTATTATTGTTAAATTATTGTACTGATTTTATATTATAAAGTAGATCTACATACATGAATTAGAGATATTTGGACAATTGCTCAGTTAATCATACCCACACTTTATGCCTACTGACTTCCACTAACATTAACTTTATGTTGCCACTTGTCTTGTAAATGAATCATCTGTGCATTATATACATTAATATAGATATAGATATAAATAAACATATCATACATATATGCATAATCACATGAGGTATATAACAACCCATATCACCCCATCTCTATTTTGGTACTTCTTCTTCCTTCTCCTTCACAATTCTCATCTCCCTTCTCTCTCTCTATAGTTCAAAGAAACAACACCACCATCACCATAATAAACGCCACCTTGATCATCACCACAGCCGCCATCTGTCACCCACCTCACCACCTTGAACTCCATCGACCACCCTATTACACTAACCACCATCGACTACTCTACCCACCGTCACCTTAATCAACCCACTTTCTGTTCACCACCAACGAAACTCATTTATAACAACGTCATCGTGACCACTGCAACTGTTACTCGTTAATGTCTTTCTGTTTCTGTTCCTTGATTTAAAAGACCAAAAGGTACCACCTTTACTCTCTCTCTAAAATCAGGATGAATTACACTTCACCACCATTGAAAAACCGATCACCATCACTCATTCTAAGCTTCTATTAGTCAAATTATAAGAGAACCCATCACTTGATAGCGGACTGTTTTAGATACATACTTCTATTCACTGATTACCACTAACCGTCACCTCATTCCTTCTTTATCTCTCTCACAATTCATCACCACTTTCTACAGCTCCAACCTTTCAAGCTTGCTACTATAAAACACCCCCCATGAACACTCTACTTTTAATTGCTCGTTTCGATTATGTTTCCTCTAACCATCGAATCCAAGCACTCACTTGTGTTTATCGAAAACCACTATCAAAACCCACTCGTTTTCCTGTTGTTGCAACCGAAAGCCACCATAAACCACCCACCATTTAACTGCTACTACTATCTCTATCTGTTTCTGCTTAGTGAAAAAGAGGAATGAATGATGATGATTTGTGATAAAACGAAGTGTAGTTAATGATGACATAGACGAGTATAATGATAAAAGATGGTGACAAGATGATTAGGTGAAGAATACATGAAAAGTAACAACTTTATGATAATGAATAAAGTTGTTGAACTGCTCCTGCTATGCTATTCAGTTTTCTGTTTCCTAATATTTTTTTTTCTCCTGTCGACTTGTATCACGGGGCCACACCCATCGAACATCTAAGTTGAAACAGGCTAGTGGGCTATAGAAACCGAACTTGGGCCATCGAGTTAAATACAGGCCAGTTTATTTGTTTGAATAATTGGGCCATAAAAAAAGAACTTAGCTATTTACCTGTTAGGCTATTGAATTAATTGATTTGGGCTGCCATGGATTCTAAGTGGGCCGGGCCGTAAGTGTTGGGTAACCTGGCTGCTATTTCTATTTGTTTCTTGTACACAATCAATATTCATAATTTAATTAAGATGATGAATTATGAATATGATAATAGTGATGATTTTATGATATGATTATGATTATGTTATGATCATGATTGTGATTATAATTAAAATGATAAAGATGATGGATATTAAGAAGATTAGGGTGATAATTAAAGCAGGAACGATAATGATGAAGTCTAATGATGATGATGAACTGAAACCCACTTATTGTAACCTCTTCTATTCGATTTCTATTGTTTCCGTTTTCTTTTCGATACCCTAAAACAATCAAACAAAAACCACAAGACTCACTTGGTTTCCTAATTGCTCCTGCTACTGCTGTGCGTATTGTTTTCTGTTTAAAACGACCCTAAACCATCGAGACCAACTATTGTTGCTATTGTACATTTATATTTCTGGTTCGGTGAAATGAAAAAGATGAATCGAAACTATTTTTGTTGTTGGTCATTGTTACACCTTCGGTTATCATTCCTTAAACTGAATATAGAAAAGAAACACGATTTAGGATAATGGGTTGAGCTGCCATGTGATAATAGGCTGTCAATTGATTTAAGACAATAAGTTGATATGGTTGATTGGTTCCATGATCACTCGAACTATAGAAGAAGAAATAGAGAAAGAATAAACATATATGGGTGGTGGATATAACCAGAAAAGCAAGGTTAGAGGAATCGTTAAGGGTGTTAGCAGGATAGCGTGAGGTCTCGGGTTCGAGCCCGGGGAAGAACATTATTTTTTTTTAAAAACTTGTTAACACTAAGGTAGTTTTCCTATTATTATTATTATTATTATTATTATTATTATTATTATTATTATTATTATTATTATTATTATTATTATTATTATTATTATTATTATTATTATTATTATTATTATTATTATTATTATTATTATTATTATTAAACTAACACTAAATATTAAAATTATGATTATTATCATCAAAAGTATTACTTTCATTATTAGTATTATTATCATTATAGTTATTAATATAAATATTAGCATCATTATTATTAGTAAAATCATTATTTTTATAATTATTATATTATTAGTATTCATTATTATCAAAAGTATCATTTAAAATTATCATTTTTATTAAGAATTATATTACTATTATAACTATTATTATTAAAACTACGTTTTTATTTAAAATTTCATTATCATTATTACTATTATATTATTATAACAAATAGATATTTTGTATATAAAAATATACTTATACAAAAATTTTATTAATATTACCTATAATTATATATTAAAAATATTAACGTTTCTATCATGTATATACAAAATAAATACATATATAACATGTAATTTAAGATATAAAATATATTAGAATTTAGTACAAATATTATATAAACTGCAACACTAAATATATAAATACTATGTAATTAATAGATGGAATTTATTTGATTATCATTATATGTTTTAATATATATAACTGATATAGGTTCGTGAATCCAAGGCTAACCCTATACTTGTTCAATGTCGTCATATGTATTTTTACTACAAAATACAGTATGGTGAGTTTATTTGATTCCCTTTTACTCTTTACATTTTTGGGACTGAGAATACATGCGCTACTTTTACAACTGCTTATTTAAATGCTTTTGAAATACATTTTGAACTGCGAATACATGAAATGCTTTTATAAATGTTTGACGAGATAGACACAAGCAAAACATTCCTCGAATGAATTATGTGGACGTGATAATTACCACAACTGATATGAATATTTTTCCCCTGATTATTATTGCTTGGTAACCTAAGAATTAGGGAACATCACTAATTTTGAGAATTAGTGCAAGCCTAATTGACGCGAATCCTAAAGATAGCTACCGGGTTTAACTCCCCCACCCAGAATGTTCACTAGACGGAAGGGCTAGTGGGCGTGGTGTTTAGTACTTCGAAGTTTATATGATTATTATACAGACGAGATGTTCTATTTTGGGGATATTATTATGTGCATTATATGTTAAGGTCGGTTACCAAGCCAAGCTATGAAAGTAATGAAAAGTGAATATTATGTATCGAGAGAATGATTTTATACACAGGTTATGTGTATGTTATTTTTTTGTGCACGAGGTATGTGTACGATTACTAAGATTTATGAAAGATGATTTTGTACACGAAAAGGTGTACTGTATTTAAAAGATATTGCATGTACATTGTGATGACCCGTCCTAATCCAACTGGACAAAGTCATCAACATCTGGTCCCATTGTGAGGTACTGACCTAAATATGCCATGTACAACTCCAAGTAATATCTTTAAAATGAGCAAATGCACATCTGAAGATTTCTTTCATACCTGAGAATAAACATACTTAAAAGTGTCAACCAAAAGGTTGGTGAGTTCATAGGTTTATCATAACAATTATTTCAGTATATTAATAGACCACATGATTTCCGTTTATAATATATATGTACACTCGCAAGTGTATAAAAGTATTCTATAAGTTGTTGAGCGCTTCGGTAACCATACTTAACATTTAATGTGGCATATTCCCTTTATTATGAAATCTACCTACACTGTACCAAGTGTAGTAAAAATGAAGTACTATGCAACCGTTTACGATACTAGAGCGACTAGCACGGTTGGGGTGGTCAAACCCGATAGATCTATCAATAGGATTCGCGCTTACATGTTCTTCCAACATGTAGATATTAGTTACCAAGCTATTAGGGAAGATATGCAAGGTGGTATAACTTAACGTAGAATATATTTTAAGTACTTGTGTCTATGGCGTAAAACATAAAAGCAGCGCATGTATTCTCAGCCCAAAAATATATTGCAAAAGCAATTAAAAAGGGAGCAAATGAAACTCACCATACTGTATTTTATAGTAAAAATACATATGACGACATTGAACAAGTGTAAGGTTGGTCTCGGATTCACGAACCTATATCATTCATATATATATATATATATTAACACATATCACATTTAATCAACTAAGTTTATTTTTTTTATAATGTATTAAGATTAATATCTTTATATATTACATTATATATTATAAATATGATGTATAATTTAATAAGGTTATTATAATATATTAGTTAATATATATTAAAAACATATTAGTACGTAATATTGGTATACTTGTAATATATTTTTTTATAAAAAAAATCATTTGTTTGTTAAAATAATAATAATAATAGTACTAAAATAATATTAGTAAAGATAAAATAATAATAATAATTAGATTTAATAATGACGATAATAATAATAATATTGATAGTAATAATAACTATAAAAATGTTAATTTTACTACTAATGATAATAATGATAATAATTTTAATAATAATAATAATAATAATAATAATAATAATAATAATAATAATAATAATAATAATAATAATAATAATAATAATAATAATAATAATAATAATAAAAATTCTACCTCAAAGAAGAAGTAGCCCTTAAAAAAAATGCCCAAGTCCGAGTTTGAACCCGCGACGTCTCGCTAACCCGATAACACTCCAAACCGTTAAGCTATCAATGATTTTCTGAAATAAATAGGATTTTAAATCCTTATAACTCGATTTCTGTTTCTTTTCCAAAGATCTTCTGTGTTCTTTCTTCTATTCCTCATCAACATAATCATCACTTAATCATCATCTAATCATCATCTAATCATTTCCATCATGATTCGTATCATCATTATCATTAATATCATCATTCTCCGTCATTTTAATCTATACGTATCATCATAAAATCATTCCCATCCTTTATTCGTTTTTTTTCTTTTCAACAACACAACTAAATTATCATCATCGCTTGTATCATGTATATATATATATATATATATATTCATAGTCTTTACTGTCCTCCTTTCGACCCCACAGAACAATGAAACAGGCCCTCGGCCCAATCTACAAGTCCATCTTATATAGCCTAAACATATGTTCTAAATAAATCAATCGTGGATTTACGGGTACTGTGGCTCGACAGGAACGTAAACGTACCATAAATAATAAGGTTATCAACTAGTAGGCTTAACATGGTGGGCTTGCTTGTGGTGACCCAATTCATGGCCCAAAGGAAACAGAACTTAACAGTCCAATTGATAGTTCGGCCCAACAGATAATATCAGTCCAAAACAAGTTTAAATGTCCATGCTTAATACGTTTTTGGAGTATATAACAGGAACCAGCAAACAATCGCTATCAAAACAACTTTACAGCTCGATTTCTCCTCTAATTGATAATCAAGTGGGGTATTTGGTTTAATGGGTGTCGGCAGAAAAAAAAAATAAAAAGAAATAAACAGCTGGAACGATATATACATAGCCCGTTTTCTCTTGTTCCCAATTTAGTCGTTTAGTTATTTGTGGGTTTGGTGGTTAATCTCGAATATAAGCATGAACGTAATGAGAGATAAAAGAATAGAGGAGTTGTTGTTTGGTTGTGTGTTTCGTTTGATCAGGAAGAAAAGAAACGGAAAAAAAAATTATAGATGATGATGATGGTTTCTTGGTGGTCATTGCAGCTGAAACAAACCGAATGTTATAACCAAAAGAGTGGCGGTTATAGTTGGTTTCGTTTTGGGTGTCTTTCGATAAGTAATAGGTTAAAGAACCTATTACAACCAACAACGATGACAGTAGTCTGTGGTGTCTTCGGACTGTTTTGGAGATTATTTGAATAGCTTGGTAGTTTCAAATGCCATGGAATATTTTAGTAGGAGTGAACGAATAGGTTTTTTATTGCGTAATCGATGGTGGTGGAGATGGTTGGTGTCAAGGTGATGGAAGGTTGAAACGTAAACGGACACCGTAGCAGTAAACAAGTGAGGGTGGTGGTGTTAAAGATGGTGTTAGGAGGTGGTGGGTTGTTAACGGTTCTTGATGACAGTGGTTATTGTGGTAGTTTGTAGTGAGTCCACAAGGAGAGGGTGGAGAGGATGGACGACGATAGTGGTAGTATGAGATGGTGATGGATGATTCGTATAGGAAATAGAAGTAGAAATAAATATGCATACTGTAATTATTTAGGATTAAAGATTGATGTTTTGGCTTCACAAGTAAATGAAATGGGTTGTTCTTGGTTTGAACTAGAATCACAGATTTAGTAGATGGGTTTCCAAGGTGGTGTTTCCAAGGTGGTGTTTGAGTGTCTTTGTCCAAGAAAGAAAGAAAGGAAAGAAGAGAGAGACTAGGGTGATGATCAAGCATGAAGGTGGTAGCTCATTGTTCATGGTGATCGAAGGTGGTGTCATGGGTAGAGTGGTGTAGGGTGACGGATAGGATGGTGGGGTGATTGCTTGTATCATAAATTACATGTATGAGTATATATATATATATATATATATATATATATATATATATATATATATATATATATATATATATATATATATATATATACTGTAAGTTATTTGTGATGGAATATGAGGTAGACAAATTGACCACTAATTTAGCCGACAAATTATATCATTTGTAACCCATTTTGTCTTATCCTTTTGTCTGATTGAGAGCTCAACGGATCCAATATTAATTTGACAAAAATTATTGAGTTTATGATTGTTTCTTTATCTAAATTTTAAAATTGAATGATAACGATATTTAGTATTAATAGTTTATTTATTTAATTTTTATATTATTAATATTTAGTGGCTCATTAATGTTATAATCAATAACATAGGTAATCTGATCCATTAACTATTATTTATATATTTATTATTAATTAAATTTTTTTTTTTTTAAATCTTTCATTTCAAGCTTATATATGTAAAACAATTATATATTGATTTATTATAACACGTTCTGCTTAAAATGATTTCGTCTTCAAAATTAACAATCAACAAATTTATTTATATTATCTTATGTTTAAAATCAAGTCGAAAATACTCGAGGGGTAATTGAATTCATGATAACAGTTCAAAATTTTTGAGACTCAACTTAACAGACTTTACATATTGTGTCAAAACATAATATCGTATTGAGAGTTTGATTTAAAATTAGTCGAAATTTTTCCGGGTCATGACAGTACCTACCCGTTAAAGAAATTTCGTCCCGAAATTTGGTCGTGGTCGTCATGGCTATTAATAAGAATGTTTTTCATGACGAATATGAGTTGATAAATAGATTTTTACCACTATTGAGTAATATAGATAAAACGATTTGATTATTTGAAGAGTACGAGTGAAGCTATTGTAAAATATTGAAATAAAGAAATAGGGATTTGTCTTAACTTTTGACATAGTTACGCTTGATTTCTGGAATTCAAAGAATTTACAAAAATCTTCTGATCAGAAAGAAAATGTAATAGCATGATTTATTAGCAAACTGTTGGAATTACGGAAGAACAGAAATATTAAGGAAATATTTCCGTGATATTCTTAGAGATTAAGTATAATGAAAAAGTCGTGTAACATGGCACATAATGACGTTATGATATGTGAATCATCTCGTTCCATTAGAAACTCATCATGACTTACTGTAATATAATCACGTTAGCTGGGCGTCATTATATTATATTAACCCATGCTTCAATTCCCAACACTTCTCCACAATTCATTCATAATTTATACTTGAATTTTACGGAAGTTTCCAATATAATGGAATACAGAAAACACGAAGAGGTAGATAATTTCGGACAAGAATATTTATGAAAATATCCTCAAATATATCGAAGATATTTATGATGATATTTTGGAATTTCTAAGTTCGAAGGTTGATGAAGAAAATTTTTTCGCAAGATTTTAACATGACTTCAGAGCAAGATATTCTCCAAAGATTTCATCGAATCTAGAATTTCATGGATTCTTTGAATGTTGGGTATGGTCCTGGTATTTGGCCTTGGACTCCTTCATGGTTTGCTCAATCTGTTTTTCAGTACCAAATTTTCTATCGAGCATTCCTAACACTCCCTTCCTTATCATCAAACTTTTGGCCGTTTAGACCATCTACAATCTTTCTATTTCCTCTGCATTTAATGCTACGATATCTAAATCTTCGGTTATCAATCCAAGGTGGTTTTAGGAGAATTGTGTTTTTAGATGATTAAACGCTAATGGTAATATGGTAGAATTTAAAGGTTCCCCAGTAACAATAAAGAGTACGCATATATATCAAGGTTATAATAAGGTTGTTTCGGACGAAAAGTCGGAGTTGACTTGCTGGAGCTGTGACAAAATTTGCTACTTTAAAAAGGGATTACCAAATTGTTTTGGGTAATAATAACACTAAAGGAATTAGCACAGCTACGTGTTAAACGTTTACTCAGTTTCCGAGAGTTTTTCAGATGCATAACTATACACATAAATCTTTCCTTCCATAGATGAAGTGCGGTTGGTTCATCTTCTCGATTGAGGTGTTTTCAAGAATTATGAAAGGTTTGAACGCGAATTGTAATCGTCAAGATACAAATGAGGTTTAAGATGAAACCAAGTGGCAAACTTGAAGAATTATTTAGTTTCATATATTATAATCAATATTTTAATTCATTTTAATTGTCCAATGTTGGTAATCCATAGTTAATAGTCCACAGTTAGCAATTCAATAATAATATTCGATTTAATTAATACGTATTATGACCTGTGTACATGTCAACTCAAAGTACATATATTATTTAAGAATCAACCTCAACCCTGTATAGCGAACTCGAACATTACAGCATATAGAGTGTCTATAGTTATTCCAAATAATATATATACATGCGTCGATATGATATGTCAAAACCTTGTATACGTGTCCCGATATTTAAAGTGAGTAAAATAAATAACAGAAATTAAATGACGATAAATAAAATTGCGAGAATTAAAATTGCGATAATTATATTGTGATAACTAAAATGTAATAGGGAATTAAGAACAGTTAGCTAGGAACAGTTAGCTAGGATTTTGTTAGCGTGGATTTTTAACAAAATTCTTCTCATAGTTAAATTGTTTGTTTATAACAATTTTTATTTTATTCAATGTTTTCTTCATTATGCCACTTATTGGATTCTGATGAGTCAAAATCAAATTTTGAAATTGAATGAAAATGGTTATTCTGTGATGAACGGATACGTATATCGGTGGATGTAA
Source organism: Rutidosis leptorrhynchoides (assembly GCF_046630445.1). NCBI lineage: Eukaryota > Viridiplantae > Streptophyta > Magnoliopsida > Asterales > Asteraceae > Rutidosis > Rutidosis leptorrhynchoides. Next base: position 309,473,613 of record NC_092343.1, read on the forward strand.
GTAGGATATTAAATGACTGTTGAATCAGATTCGAAGAATGTACAGTGTAACTCATTAATGTGAAATCTATATATTCCCCGGATATTACCTACCCGTTAAAATATTTTCACCATTAACATTTTGTACAAAAGAACTTTTAATTACAATCTTTATGAAAATATATATACATATATATTTTCTTCAGATGCAATCATGGATTTAATGAGTTAATATGATATTAAACTCATATGATTTTCGGTTTGAGCTAAAATAAGTAATCTCTAAAACTATTAGGAACCACATATTCTTTGCAGAATATTAATGAAGTTATGGATCAATACTTCACCGTTCATTGTTGTTGGTACTTCTTTGGTATCTATGGTGCGTATGACGTTGATGTTCATTAGACAGATTGTGAGGTTGAGGTGTGGGATGCGGATGTTGCTGTTGGTGGTACTGGTGCTGCCGGTACTGATATTGATCGTACTATAGGTTCCGGTGATGATGGTGGTACTGGTTATGCTGCTGGTGCTGCTGCTGGTGTTTGTAATCTTTGCACCATACTCTCTAAGGCCACTACCCGCGCGCGAAGCTCGTTGACTTCTTCTATTACACCGGGGTGATTGTCGGTTCAGACGAGCGGATAAATAAGATCTAGAATTTGGTATAGTATATGATCGTGACGAGATATTCTAGAAATGAGAGAGAAAATGGTGTTCCGAACAGGTTCGCTGGTAAGTGCTTCATGTTCTTCACTCAGAGGTGAATTCGGTTGGTGGAAGGGATTGCCTTCTTCTTGTCTCCAATGATTAAGTAGGCTACGTACCCATCCAATGAATTGGGGATGGATGATTGGTCGATTCATTTTGGTGACGCTGCTTTCGGAGTTTAGGTGAAACTCCATATCGGAATCTGAGGGATTTGAACTAGTTGTGAGTTCCATTTAGTACGGTTAGATAAAGGGTTTTCGGTACGTAATGATCTTCAGATATCAGATGATATTCTAATTACATAGAATATCTACATTTAGTACAGAAGATCCCGTAGATTACAGAGGGAATTTCGGGAACGTGTCAGACAAAGTTTAATGTGATGGGATATGAATTCGTATATACACTATCTATGCAGTAACTGCAATAAGACGTGTTGAGACTGAAAATGATAAGTAGATATCTTTCGACAAATGGTGGTAAGCAAAAACTTTTAACATGCAGACCAGGTTCAAGTCTAGACTCTTTAATATAACCTAACAACTAATAGGTCGAAGTCCAAACTCATTAATGCATCCTAACAACTACTAGTTAGACACACTAATGCAAGACCTGGTTCGCTACGACCACCGCTCTGATACCAACTGTGATGACCCGTCCTAATCCAACTGGACAAAGTCATCAACATCTGGTCCCATTGTGTGGTACTGACCTAAATAAGCCATGTACGACTCCAAGTAATATCTTTAAAATGAGAAAATGCACATCGGAAGATTTCTTTCATACCTGAGAATAAACATGCTTAGAAGTGTCAACCAAAAGGTTGGTGAGTTCATAGGTTTATCATAACAATCATTTCAGTATATTAATAGACCACAAGATTTCTGTTTATAATATATATGTACACTCGCAAGTGTATAAAAGTATTCTATAAGTTGTTGAGCACTTCGGTAACCATACTTAACATTTAATGTGGCATATTCCCTTTATTATGAAATCTACCTACACTGTACCAAGTGTAGTAAAAATGAAGTACTATGCAACCGTTTACGATACTAGAGCGACTAGCCCGGTTGGGGTGGTCAAACCCGATAGATCTATCAATAGGATTCGCGCTTACATGTTCTTCCAACATATAAATATTAGTTACCAAGCTATTAGGGAATATATGCAAGGTGGTACAACTCAACATAGAATATATTTTAAGTACTTGTGTCTATGGCGTAAAACATAAAAGCAGCGCATGTATTCTCAGCCCAAAAATATATTGCAAAAATAATTAAAAAGGGAGCAAATGAAACTCACCATACTGTATTTTGTAGTAAAAATACATATGACGACATTGAACAAGTGTAAGGTTGGTCTCGGATTCACGAACTATATCATTCATATATATATATTAACACATATCACATTTAATCAACTAAGTTTTTTTTTTTTTTATAATGTATTAAGATTAATATCTTTATATATTACATTATATATTATAAATATGATGTATAATTTAATAAGGTTATTATAATATATTAGTTAATATATATTAAAAACATATTAGTACGTAATATTGGTATACTTGTAATATATTTTTTTATAAAAAAAATCATTTGTTTGTTAAAATTGTTGGGATTTAACAAGTTTCATGATACTTAAAACCTTTTAAGAAACATATCAAAGCGGAAGCATGTTAGTTACATTTTAACTTGTTAATCTTTAAACCATTTTAAAGTTAAATCCCATGGATCAAGTTGTGAAATAATATGCTTACAAACTACAAGATAGTAATTTAGAAGTTATACCTTCTCCAAGTTAGGAGGTTATTTACTTCCAAGAATGATGAATTTGAAGATGAAAACACCAAGCTTATGCTTCTCCAATATCACCCTCAACCTTGGCTAGACTTTGTAACCTCAACACTCTTGTTAATCTAGCTTGAAACCCACTTTTATGTACTCAAAATTCTGGACAGCAGCTCTCAAGAAATGATGATGAATGCAAGTTCCAAAAGCATGAAACCTCAAGAGATAATACCCCAAACTATGCACCAACACCCTTACTATTAGTTAGGATTTCTTTGCACTTGAAATTTGCTTGCAAAATGAGCTTGAAGAACTTTGTTAGGAGCCTCAAACCCCATGGTTTTGGCAGCTGCAGAATGCAGTTTTTGTTCCTTTTTCTTCACTACAAAATGAGTCAAAGCTTGGTTCTTATCACATGCATGCATATACTTGAGACTTGTGATGTTTAAAGTAACAAGGGAATAAGCATGGGTCTTGCTTTGTGTCCCTCAAAACTACCACTTACTAATATTAAATTAGCATGCTAGAAAGTTTATAAAACTTAATAAAACTTAAGTTTATAAACTTAAGTAATAGTTTTGTTACTTACATAATTTATTTTATAACCTTTTATAAAATATAACACAATATAATCATTTAAACCTATAAATAATTATATATAAATTATCCAAATAATTTATCTCAAGTGATAATATTTCAGAAAACCGATTTTCTAAAATCCAAGTGTCACGTAATTTAATCAACGATCCATTCGTTAAGATCAAATACGAATAAGGTGTCGGTAAGTTTGTTATTGGGTATGACCCGACTTGGATCATAACATGTTAGCCACGTTAATTTAATATGTCTCTCGGGCATACGAAATACCTTCAAAAATAATAATTATAATAGTACTAAAATAATATTAGTAAAGATAAAATAATAATAATAATTAGATTTAATAATGACGATGATAATAATAATAATATTGATAGTAATAATAACTATAAAAATGTTAATTTTACTACTAATGATAATAATGATAATATTTTTAATAATAATAATAATAATAATAATAATAATAATAATAATAATAATAATAATAATAAAAATAATAATAGAAATTCTACCTCAAAGAAGAAGTAGCCCTTAAAAAAAATGCCCAATCCGGGTTTGAACCCGCGACATCACGCTAACCCGATAACACTCCAATCTGTTAAGCTATCAATGATTTTCTGAAATAAATAGGATTTTAAATCCTTATAACTCGATTTCTGTTTCTTTTCCAAAGATCTTCTGTGTTCTTTCTTCTATTCCTCATCAACATAATCATTACCTAATCATCATCTAATCATTTCCATCGTGATTCATATCATCATTATCATTCATATCATCATTCTCCGTCGTTTTAATCTATACATATCATCATAAAATCATTCCCGTCCTTTATTCGTTTTTTTTTCTTTTCAACAACACAACTAAATTATCATCATCACTTGTATCGTATATATATATATATATATATATATATATATATATATATATATATATATATTCATAGTCGTTACTGTCCTCCTTTCGACCCCACAGAACAATGAAACAGGCCCTCGGCCCAATCTACAAGTCCATCTTATATAGCCTAAACATATGTTCTAAATAAATCAATCGTGGATTTATGGGTACTGTGGCTCAACAGGAACGTAAACGTACCATAAATAATAAGGTTATCAACTAGTAGGCTTAACATGGTGGCCTTGCTTGTGGTGACTCAATTCACGGCCCAAAGGAAACAAAACTTAACAGTCCAATTGATAGTTCGGCCCAACAGATAATATCAGTCCAAAAACAAGTTTAAATGTCCATGCTTAATACGTTTTTGGAGTATATAACAGGAACCAGCAAACAATCACTATCAAAACAACTTTACAGCTCGATTTCTCCTCTAATTGATAATCAAGTGGGGTATTTGGTTTAATGGGTGTCGGCAGAAAAAAAATAAAAAGAAATAAACAGCTGGAACAATATATACATAGCCTGTTTTCTCTTGTTCCCAATTTAGTCGTTTAGTTATTTGTGGATTTGGTGGTTAATCTCGAATATAAGCATGAACGTAATGAGAGATAAAAGAAGAGAGGATTTGTTGTTTGGTTGTGTGTTTCGTTTGATCAGGAAGAAAAGAAACGGAAAAAAAAAATTATAGATGATGATGATGGTTTCTTGGTGGTCATTGCAGCTGAAACAAACCGAATGTTATAACCAAAAGAGTGGCGGTTATAGGTGGTTTCGTTTTGGGTGTCTTTCGATAAGTAGTAGGTTAAAGAACCTATTACAACCAACAACGATGACAGTAGTCTGTGGTGTCTTCGGACTGTTTTGGAGATTATTTGAATAGCTTGGTAGTTTCAAATGCCATGGAATATTTTAGTAGGAGTAAACGAATAGGTTTTTTTTATTGTGTAATCGATGGTGGTGGAGATGGTTGGTGTCAAGGTGATGGAAGGTTAAAATGTAAACGGACACCGTAGAAGTAAACAAGTGAGGGTGGTGGTGTTGAAGATGGTGTTAGGAGGTGGTGGGTTGTTAACGGTTCTTGATGACAGCGGTTATTGTGGTAGTTTGTGGTGAGTCCACAAGGAGAGGGTGAAGAGGATGGCCGACGATAGTGGTAGTAGGAGATGGTGATGGATGATTCGTATAGGAAACAGAAGCAGAAATAAATATGCATACTATAATTATTTAGGATTAAAGATTGATGTTTTGGCTCACAAGTAAACGAAATGGGTTGTTCTTGGTTTGAACTAGAATCACAGATTTGGTAGATGGGTTTCCAAGGTGGTGTTTCCAAGGTGGTGTTTGAGTGTCTTCGTCCAAGAAAGAAAGAAAGGAAAGAAGAGAGAGACTAGGGTGATGATCGAGCATGAAGGTGGTGGCTCATTGTTCATGGTGATCGAAGGTGGTGTCATGGGTAGAGTGGTGTAGGGTGACGGATAGGATGGTGAGGTGATTGCTTGAATCATAAATTACATGTATGAGTATATATATATATATATATATATATATATATATATATATATATATATATATATATATATATATATATATATATATATATATACTGTAAGTTATTTGTGATGGAATATGAGGTGGACAAATTGACCACTAATTTAGCCGACAAATTATATCATTTGTAACCCATTTTGTCTTATCCTTTTGTCTGATTGAGAGCTCAACGGATCCAATATTAATTTGACGAAAATGATTGAGTTTATGATTGTTTCTTTATCTAAATTTTAAAATTGAATGATAACGATTTTTAGTATTAATAGTTTATTTATTTAATTTTTATATTATTAATATTTAGTGGCTCATTAATGTTATAATCAATAACATAGGTAATCTGATCCATTAACTATTATATATATATATTTATTATTAATTAAATTTGTTTTTTTTTAATCTTTCATTTCAAGCTTATATATGTAAAACAATTATATATTGATTTATTATAACACGTTCTGCTTAAAATGATTTCGTCTTCAAAATTAACAATCAACAAATTTATTTATATTATCTTATGTTTAAAATCAAGTCGAAAATACTCGAGGGGTAATTGAATTCATGAGAACAGTTCAAAATTTTTGAGACTCAACTTAACAGACTTTACATATTGTGTCAAAACATAATATCGTATTGAGAGTTTGATTTAAAATTGGTCGAAATTTTTTCGGGTCATGACATACATTACAGGTGGGTATAGGATTTGGGCCCATTTGTACCATGCAGGATTTAAATCTTGTGGTCTATTAAAATAATGAATTTTATTGTTTTATGATAAACTTATGAACTCACCAACCTTTTGGTTAACACTTTAAAGCATGTTTATTCTCAGGTATGATAGAAATCTTCCGCTGTGCATTTGCTCATATTACATGGAGTCGTTCATGGCATATAGAGGTCAGAACCTCGTAATGGGACCAACTGTTGAAGACTTCATCTAGATGGATTAGAACGGGTCGCTACAGTATTCGCTAAGGATTTCAGCAGATACTGAATCATCTGGATTCTTTGAATACAAGTTTAGTCCTTGTGATTTGTCCACAGCCTCCTTCATGGTTTGCTTAATCCGTTTTCCAGTACCAATTTTTTTTATTGAGCGTTTCCAACACTCCATTCTTTATTATCAAGCTTTTGGCCATTAAGACCATCTATAGCTTTTGCTGCTTCATCAGCATTCACAGCGTTAACATATTTGAATCATTGATTATCAATCTGAGGTGTGTTCAAGAATTTTGAAGAGTTTGAACGCAGATGATAATCGTCAAGATACATATGATGTTTAAGATGAATTCCTTGTGAATTTTGAATGATGCGAATATTTTTCTAAGTGTTACGAATAAAAGTGATGTTTTAGTATAATTTGAATTCAAAGTATGAATTTGAAAGATGTAGGAATCTAAGAGTGATGCCATTTGTTAAATCTTGGCTTGAATTCTGATCTGTCAGAATCAGAATATGTAATTTTATTTGTATGAAAATGGTTGTCCTTTGGTGAACGGATATATATATCTGTGGATGTAAGTGGTATAGTTAATGACTTGTTGAATCAGAACTGAAGAATGTATGGTGTAACATATTAATGTGAAAGCTAAATATTTCTTGGGTATTACCTACTCGTTAAAATATTTTCATCATCAACAGTTTGTACAAAAGAATTTTAATTACAATCTTTATGGAAATATACATATATATTTTCTTCAGATGTAATATAGATTTAATGAGTTAATATTAAATTAAACTCATTTGATTTACAGTTGGAACGAGAATAAATAATCTCCAAAACTTTAGAGATCACATAATCGTCGGGGAATATTTCTCTAATGAAGTTATGAATTAATACTTCATCGTTCATTGTTATTGATTTTCCTCGGTGTATGATGTTGGTGCTCGTGGAATTCTTGTGAATTTCGCAAGGCACCAATGATGTTTTCTAGAAAGTTTCGAGTATATCAAAAATGAAAGTATACAATCAAACATGTATTCGAATAATACACTTAGTTTATTATGAAATGGAATTTATTGAGTTAAAACAGAGATTATAGTTAATGATTATTAAGTCATTAACGAAAGATGTACATCATAGCATATTAGTAATATGAATTAACCAGGTAGTATTTAACCTTTAAAAATTTACACATAATAGCTTAGTACGAAAAGATATATTATGGGTTCAAAATTTATATATATAAAATATACATATAAATTCTTCAGAAAAAATGAGTTAATACTTCATAACTCGTTATTACAACATACTCATTGGTGATTGTGGTTTTGATATCTACAGTGATTACGGAGTTGGCGGAGCTTATGATGATGTTGGTGCTTACAGTGCTTGCAGTGTTAGTGATGTTGGTGGTACTGCTGGTGGTGTTGCTGTTGCTCATACTGGTGGTGCTGTCGGTGCTGGAGATGCTGCTGGTGCTCGTAAATTTTGCACCATATTCTCCAAAAACACTACTCGAGCACGAAGCTCATTGACTTCTTCCATTATTCCGGGATGATTGGCTGTTCGGACGAGTGGATGAATAAGATCTAGAATTCCAGATATTATATAATCGTGGTGGGATATCCTGGAAATGAGGGTGAAAATGGTGTTCCGGATTGGTTCCCCAGTAAGTGCTTCAGGTTCTTCGCCAATAGGACAATTTGGTGGGTGGAAGGGATCACCTTCTTCTTGTCTCCATTGATCAAGCCGACTACGAACCCACCCTCAATTTATCCAGAAAAGATGACGACTAATTGGTTGGTTCATTCCGGTTATGCTGCCATTAGAGCTCGAGGAGTTCGAGGAATCAAGTAAGAAATCCATATTATATGATCGGATAAAGGGTTTTTGATATGAGATGGGTGTTGAATACTGAATGATATCTTCGTCTCCTCGAATATGTATATATAGCAAAAAGATACCGTAATTTATGGGGGAAATTTAGGAAAAGTGTCAGACAAAGTCTACTGTGATAAATATGATAGGATATGAATTTTGTCTATACTCCATTTATGCAATAATTGTAGTATGACGTGTCGAGATAAAAAATGATAAGTATGTAATCAGATAAACTTTCGATTAAAGACTTTCAATTCGTAATGGCCTATTTAGGTCTAGGGGCTTGAGCTATAGGATCCTTTAAATCGGTAATCCAAACCCTTCCATCCTAGAGTTTCGTAGACGCCATTCCGTCAAGAAAGTTCAATGATCAAAAATAACGAGAAAACACAAATTTAAAAGTAATGAATATGAATAGTGATGACATTATAATGTCTTTGAGTTATCGAGAATCTTTATGAGTTAATAATGACATTTCCCGGTTCGCAAACCAATGCACAAAGGCATAAGGGCACATAGGTACGTTATATAACAGGGAGGTTATATACATTTGAGTATAAGTAGTAACAAACATAGAAATTTCAAAAATCATGGATAACATTTCATGTAATACATATGTAATACACAAAACCATGATAGATGACATAGGAATGTCAAGAATTTCAGAAATCATGAGTGACATCCCTTGGTTCCCTTAACCAAGGTAGGTTTATAAAGATAACTCGCGTGAGTTATAGAATATTTTGAATCACAATGGGAGTTTCCTCCCGGAGTTACAGAGTAAGAGATATGTATATATATGATGCAAGTAATAATATTCTGAAGTTATAGGTCAGGCTGTAGACTAGACTTTAATGCATCCTATTAATCTGGGTTATCCAAATTAAGACTGCCTAGTTCCCTACAACCACCGCTCTGATACCAATTGTGACGACCCGCCAAAATCGCCATTGATGCGGTACGTCAACATCTGGTCCCATTGCGAGGTATTGACATCTATATGATGCACAGTGATGATTTTAAATGCAAAGTCTTTCAAATTATCCATGAATGACTCGTTGTAATGTTGTTTTCAATTAGCAAATGCACAGCAGAAATAATTTGTAATACCTGAGAATAAACATGCTAAAAAGTGTCAACCAAAAGGTTAGTGAGTTCATAGGTTTATCATAAATCATGATTTCAGTAATAGTAATAGACCACAAGATTTAGTTTAAAGTTAATTGATATAGAAATATCAATCTCAAACTGTTGCTGCAGTTTGTAATATGGCGACTAAACAAAAGTTACCCCGTGATACTTTGGTATTCATGTCGTTGAATCTTTATTATGTATCCAAAGACCAACGTTCAAATGGACAGAGACGTTACTCTCAATAGACCTATTCACAATAATTAAGTTTGCGTTATATCAAACAATTAACGATATTACAGTAAGGATTTAGCATGAATCAAAGCATGACAACATAATAATAGTTGAGTACTTGTGTCTAAACGTAAAGTAGTTATAAAAGTAGCGCATGTATTCTCAGCCCAAAAATATATATTGCAAAAGCAATTAAAAAGGGAGCTATGAAAACTCACCTTAGTAGCAATTAAGTTATTCCACACACGAAAGAATTGAACAAAAGGACGTGACCGAGATCTCAACCTAGAGATAGAACGTATGATTAGTTAATGTCTAACAGACATAAAGTTTGTTTATTAATATAGTAACTATATTAACAGTGACGGTTTTTGAGAAAAGTTCCTATTTCTCAAAAGTTTCTAATTTCGGAAACCTACTATTTATGAAAAGCTTCCACTTATAGTATGTTTCTAGTTTAGGAAGTTCGGGTTATAATCCTTCACAAAGAGTTGTACAACTTTGCCCAAACCTCGTTGCTATCAAGTAAGTCACTCTGATGATCTGTTGTTACCGGGCACCCAGGACTCTTGACCAAAATCTAAGTCTTGGCATTCGAGATCCACAAGCGGTTCCAATAAGGCAATGAGGACCACCCTAGGCCGTATATGTAACATCCTGCTTTTTTCTGTTTACCTTCCGTATAATTATTTTAAAGTCAGTTATATAATTATAACATCTTCTATTAATACGCGTTTTTAAAATATTTCGTTTAGGTAATTCACGCACCCGCATTAAACTCGAGGGACCAATTTTGCCAATTGACAAAAGGTGTGACTAGGTCAAAGAGTCAACTCTTTCCTCATCCATTCTTTTCATCCTCTTTTCTCTAACACTTTCAACTTTTCTCTCAAAACTCCAAATTCAAAGATTCATCATCCATTTTCAAGTTAGCAATCAAACATCAAAACAAATTACATATTCAGAATCCTTGCATCTTCCTCTTCAATTCCATACCGATTTCATCAAGTTTGGGTAACTTTCTAAAATCACTAGATTCTTTGTTCTTGATGTTTTTAACTTATAAAAGTGTTAATTAGTGTCTATGGATCAAGTCTAACATGAATATATGATTTGTATGCTTGTTCTAGTCATTTTGATGTAACTAGCTTAAACTTGAAATGGGTGTGTTTGATCTTGAGTTTTGGTTGATCATATGTTGTTAGATGTTAAAAGTGCATGTATTAAATGTGTTCCTAGCATCACTAGCTTCAATTTGGTATGTAAGTTGACTTGGAAAAGCCTCATTAACATGATTAAGGATTTTATGATTGTTAGATAGGGTTTGGTGGCCTTAAATGTGATTTTTGATGCATTAAAAGCCTTGCAATGTTGTTTGTAAGTGTTTAGTAATATTGTATGCGTAATTACCTACGAAACGGCGTATTATATGTGTAGTGACCCGAACTTTTCCATGTTTATATTTATTAAATGAAATTGTTATTTACATAATTAAGTGTTTCCAACATGTTAAGCAATCAAACTTGTTAAGACTTGATTAATTGAAATAGGTTTCATATAGACAATTGACCACCCAAGTTGACCGGTGATTCATGAACGTTAAAACTTGTAAAAACTATATGATGGCATATATATAATTATATATATAGTTAACATGATATTATGATAAGTAAGTATCTCATTAGGTATTTTAACAATGAGTTATATACATAAAATTGAGTTCATTTAATTAAGAAACTCGAAACGATATATATAACGATTATCGTTATAACAACGTCTTACTATATACATATGAATCATATTAAGATATTGATACACTATGTTTAATCATGATAAATGATAAGTAAACATGTCATTAAGTGTATTAACAATGAACTACATATGTAAAAACAAGACTACTAACTTAATGATTTCGAAACGAGACACATATGTAACGATTATCGTTGTAACAACATTTAACTGTATATATATCATACTAAGATATATTAATATATCATAATATCATGATAATGTAATAATTTAACATTTCTTTAGATATAATAAATAATGGGTTAACAACATTTAACAAGATCGTTAACCTAAAGGTTTCAAAACAACATTCATATATAACGACTAACGATGACTTAACGACTCAGTTAAAATGTATATACATGTAGTGTTTTAATATGTATTTATGCACTTTTGCAAGACTTCAAGACACTTATCAAAATACTTCTACTTAACAAAAATGCTTACAATTACATCCTTATTCAGTTTCATCAACAATACCCGTATTCGTACTCGTACAATACACATCTTTTAGATGTGATATATATATATATATATATATGTATATATATATATATATGTATATATATATATATGTATATATATATATATGTATATATATATATATGTATATATATATATATATGTATGTATATATATATATATATGTATATATAAGTATATATAAATGTATATAAGTATATATATATATATATGTATATATATATATATATGTATATATATATATATATATATGTATATATATATATATATTCATATATATATACTCCAATGATCAGCTCTTATCAGCCCATGTGAGTCACCTAATACATGTGGGAACCATCATTTGACAACTAGCATGAAATATCTCATAAAATTACAAAAATATTAGTAATCATTCATGACTTATTTACATGTAAACAAAATTACACATCCTTTATATCTAATCCATATACCAATGACCAAAAACACCTACAAACACTTTCATTCTTCAATTTTCTTCATCTAATTGATCTCTCTCAAGTTCTATCTTCAAGTTCTAAGTGTTCTTCATAAATTCTATAAGTTCTAGTTTCATAAAATCAAGAATACTTTCAAGTTTGCTAGCTTACTTTCAATATTGTAAAGTGATCATCCAACCTCAAGAAATCTTTCTTATTTACAGTAAGATATCTTTATAATACAAGGTAATACTCATATTCAAACTTTGATTCAATTTCTATAACTATAACAATCTTATTTCAAGTGGAAATCTTACTTGAACTTGTTTTCGTGTCATGATTCTGCTTCAAGAACTTTCAAGCCATCCAAGGATCCTTTGAAGCTAGATCTATTTTTCTCATTTCCAGTAGGTTTATCCACAAAACCTGAGGTAGTAATGATGTTCATAACATCATTCGATTCATATATATAAAACTACCTTATTCGAAGGTTTAAACTTGAAATCACTAGAACATAGTTTAGTTAATTCTAAACTTGTTCGCAAACAAAAGTTAATCCTTCTAACTTGACTTTTAAAATCAACTAAACACATGTTCTATATCTATATGATATGCTAACTTAATGATTTAAAACCTAAAAACACGAAAAACACCGTAAAACCGGATATACGCCGTCGTACTAACACCGCGGGCTGTTTTGGGTTAGTTAATTAAAAACTATGATAAACTTTGATTTAAAAGTAGTTATTCTGAGAAAATGATTTTTCTTATGAACATGAAACTATATCCAAAAATCATGGTTAAACTCAAAGTGGAAGTATGTTTTCCAAAATGGTCATCTAGACGTCGTTCTTTCGACTGAAATGACTACCTTTACAAAAATAACTTGTAACCTGTATTTTCGACTATAAACCTATACTTTTTCTGTTTGGATTCATAAAATAGAGTTCAATATGAAACCATAGCAATTTGATTCACTCAAAACGGATTTAAAACGAAGAAGTTATGGGTAAAACAAAATTGGATATTTTTTTATTGTTGTAGCTACGGGAAATATTGTAACAATTCTATACAAATCATATCCTAGCTAACCTATATTTTATTATACATGTATTCTAATATATTATGTAATCTTGGGATACCATAGACACGTATGCAAATGTTTTGACATATCATACCGACCCATGTATATATATTATTTGGAATAACCATATACACTCTATATGCAGTAATGTTGGAGTTAGCTATACAGGGTTGAGGTTGATTCCAAAAATATATATACTTTGAGTTGTGATCTAGCCTGAGACGTGTATACACTGGGTCGTGGATTGATCCAAAATAATATATATCAATTTATTTATGTACATCTAATTATGGACAACTAGTTGTAGGTTACTAACGAGGACAGCTGACTTAATAAACTTAAAACATTAAACGTATTAAAAATGTTGTAAATATATTTTGAACATATTTTGATATATATGTACATATTTGTTATAGGTTAGTGAATCGACCAGCGACCAAGTCTTACTTCCCGAAGAAGTAAAAATCTGTGAAAGTGAGTTATAGTCCCACTTTTAAAATCTAATATTTTTGGGATGAGAATACATGCAGCTTTATAAATGTTTTACAAAATAGACACAAGTACATGAAACTACTTTCTATGGTTGAATGATCGAATTCGAATATGCCCCTTTTTGCTTGGTAGCCTAAGAATTAGGGAACATCACTAATTTGGAGAATTAGTGCACGCCTAATTGACGCGAATCCTAAAAATAGATCTATTGGGCCTAACAAACCCCATCCAAAGTACCAGATGCTTTAGTACTTCGAGTTTTATATCATGTCCGATGGATGTCCTGGAATGATGGAGATATTCTTATATGCATCCTGTTAATGTCGGTTACCAGGTGTTCACCATATGAATGATTTTTATCTCTATGTATGTGATGTATATTGAAATATGAAATCTTGTGGTCTATTATTACGATTTGATTAATATATAGGTTAAACCTATAAATCACCAACATTTTTTTTGACGTTTAAAGCATGTTTATTCTCAGGTGATTATTAAGAGCTTCCGCTGTTGCATGCTAATATATGGACAAGATTTGGAGTCGGCATGCTTGTATAATATTGTTTAAAACTGCATTCGAAATTTACTTTGTTGTAATATATTAATATTGTAAACCAATATGTATTGGTAGTGTGTAAGTGTGATATTTTTAGATTATCATTTCTGATAATCTAGGTGGTGTCCTTTCAACCTTGTTGATAAAATAAAGGTTATGGTTTGTTTTAAAAACGAATGCAGTCTTTGAAAAACGTCTAATATAGAGGTCAAAACCCCGCAACGAAATCAATTAATATGGAACATTTATAATCAATATGAACGGGACATTTCAATATGTGTGCATAATTTTCGAATCATAAATGTGCATTTATGAACTTAAAAGTATTTATGATGAACATTAAATGAGCATTCAACTTGGATTTTGATTTTTGTAAATGATGTTTTTAATTGATGAAAGGTGTTTAGTTGTGTTCCTCGTTAAATTACCTTTCCAACGATGTATGGTATGCGTTTTAGGTATTTACGGTTCATTAGTTATGATAAATTGAAGTTTGGATGAGACTTGAACAATTGAAACAGCCTAGGTACCAGCTCCCGTACAGTGTCGCGGCGCGGCCCTTCTGTGTCGCGGCGTGACAATAGCCGCGTTCAGGGACTGATCAACCTTGTCACTTTTATGAAAAATGTTTGCTATGCTACGCACCTCCAATTCACATGTAACTTGTTCTAACATGCTTATATATGATTAAAAACCTCAGAAAAATAGTTCGGGACCCGACCCGAACGTGTTGACTTTTTCGTTGACTTTGACTTGACCAAAGTTAACTTTTGTCCAAACTTAATCAATACTTGTTTAAACTGTTCTAATCTTCTTGTATACTTGATTCTTGCATGAAACTTGACAACTTGATTCACATGCTATATAATCGAGTCGTGATGAGCCATAGGACTAATTGAACAACTTTGTCCAACCGTGTTTACCGTTATTGATACAACCTACTTGTTTAGGTCAAGACTAGCAATTGTCCTTGCACACGCTTACTTGTGAAGTACTTTATTACTCGTGCACTCAAGATGAGATCATAGTCCCACTTTTACTCTTTTAAACTTACATTTGGGATGAGAAAACATAAACGTTTCGTTTTACAAAGTGAACACAAGTACGAAAACAAACATTCTACATACGAGTTAGAACAAAATCCCCAATTCGATTATCATTAGTTACACTTGCCGGGTGTAAGCGAGAACTTATGTTGTATGGCCATACGGGTTTGACACACCCTCATTCGGACGGTTCGCTACCGTTATTGGATGAAATATATTTTCGAGAAACAGTGTATGTTCTAACACTATTGTGATAGGGTTCTATGGATGGAAAGTTAAGCCTTGATAATTGGGTGCTCGTGATAACAAATTTTAGAATGGTTTACTATTATTTCAATGTTATAAATCTTGTCGTTCATTTGTACTTACTTACTTACTTAAACCTATGATTTCACCAACATTTTCGTTGACAGATTTCTATGTTTTTCTCAGGTCCTTGAACGTTTTGTGATACATGCTTCTGCTTATTATTTTGATACTTGCATTGGATGTCGAGTATATATGCATACATGGAGCGTCTTTTGGCTACTTTTAAATTGTGTCGCATAGGTTTCATTTGTACTTAACGTTGTAACGTAACTTGTGGTTGAACTATTCTTGCGAACTTTGGAACAATCTTTACATTTGAAATGAATTCGACATTTTTTTTTTGGTCAAACGTTGTTTTAAAGACTTATGACCACGTAATGGGATCTAAGTAGACGGCGCCGTCAATGACGATTTTTTTGGGTCGCTACAGATGGTATCAGAGCATTGGTTGTAGGGATTTAGAGTCCATTGGTGTCAACCCCGAGTTATAGGGTACATTAGTGAGTCTAGACTACAACCGGCATATAGACTTAAAGTAGGAATTACTTGACTACTTGGCTACTTCGACCGTGTTTTCTTTAAAAACGATTGCTTAACACTTTTGTTGGAAACTATATATTATTAACATGTAAATATTGTGTGATATATTAACCTCTTAATGTGTTTGATATTGTGTGATAGATGTCTTCCACTAGTACAAATCCTATCGACTCACCTAATAATAATGAAGAGTCGAACATAATTTGGGAAGATTCACAAATTTCAGAAGAGGAACCGGAAGAAGAGGAACCGGAAGAAGAGGAACCGGAAGAAGAGGAATCAGAAGAGGAGGTACCAGAAGAGGAGGAACTGGAAGAAGAAGAAGAAGAAGAGGTTTCGGAGGAAGAAATATTGATACCTACAGTAAATCGATTAAATAAAAGAAAATCATCAACCAACGGACCAAAGTTAAAAATGGTCAATGGTGTTTTAGCCGAGGAAGCAAAATATTGGGAAGATTACCAATTTTCTGATGAATCGGATCCCGATGAGGATTCCGATGAAGTTATAGAAATTACCTCGACCCAATTTAATAAAGCAAAAGAAAATTATAAGGGAAAAGGTATAAAAATAGAGAAACCTGATTCCAACCCCGATGAACTTTATATGTATCGGCAATGTCCGTATTTCCTAAATTGTAACAATAGCCCAGGAACCTCTAAACCACCAGGTTTTTCTAAACCATTGTGGAAAATGACGGCTCGTATCAGAGGAACATCATATATCCCTAGAAAATTAGGAAAACGAACCAAGTCCGAAGAAGAAGAAACCATTGATTCAGATTAGAGGGTTGTTATCATGTTGTGTATTGTCATACCCCGTCCTAATCCGTCCGGAAAAAGTCACCAACATCTGGTTCCATTGCGATGATCGACTCCAAATAATTTCTTACAATGAGCAAATGCACAGCGGAAGATTTCTTTCATACATGAGAATAAACATGCTTTCAAGTGTCAACCAAAAGGTTGGTGAGTTCATAGATTTATCATAAAACAATAAAATTCATCATTTTGATAGACCACAAGATTTAAATGCTGCATGGTACAAATGGACCCGAATCCTACACCCACCTGTAATGTACATGTGATATCTTTTAAATACAGTACACCTTTCTCGTGTACGAAATCCATTTTTCATAAATCTTAGTAACCGTACACATATCTTGTGCACAAAAATAACATACACATAACCTGTGTATAAAATCATTCTCTCGATAAATAACATTCACTTTTCATTGCTTTCATAGCTTGGCTTGGTAACCGACCTTAACATATAATGCGCATAATAATATCCCCAAAACAGAACATCTCGTCTGTATAATAATCATACAAACTTCGAAGTACTAAACAGCACGCACACTAGCCCTTCCATCTAGTGAACATTCTGGGTGGGGGTGTTAAACCCAGTAGCTACCTTTAGGATTCGCGTCAATTAGGCGTGCACTAATTATCAAAATTAGTGATGTTCCCTAATTCTTAGGTTACCAAGCAATAGTAATCAGGGGAAAAAATATTCATATCAATTGTGGCAATTATCACGTCCACATAATTCAATGGTGGCAATTATCACGTCCACATAATTCATTCGAGGAATGTTTTGCTTGTGTCTATCTCGTCAAATATTTATATAAGCATTTCATGTATTCACGGTTCAAAATGTATTTCAAAAGCATTTAATAAAGCAGTTGTAAAGTAGCGCATGTATTCTCAGTCCCAAAAATGTAAAGAGTAAAAGGGAGCAAATGAACTCACAATGTTGTATTTTGTAGTAAAAATACATATGACAATACTGAACAATGCAGGGTTGGCCTCGGATTCACGAACCTATATCATTCATATATATTAATACATATGCTTGTAATTGAGCAATTATATATATATATATATATATATATATATATATATATATATATATATATATATATATATATATATATATATATATATATATATATATATATATATATATATATATATATATATATATATATATATTGTTACTATTAATATACTTGTTATACTATATGTTTATTTAGATAAATTTAATATATTTAGTTTATATGTTTTATATATCTATTGCATATCATTAATAATAAGAACTGTATACTAAGGTTTAGTACATGTTTGTATATTAATTGATATGGCTTAGTTAATATCTTTTTAATAATAAAAGTATAGCGTAATGTATTTTTATATAAAAGTATTTATTTATGAAAATATTGCTAGTTTCAATGATAACAAAATAATAATCTTAGTAAGAATGATAATAATGATAATGAGTTTAATAATAATACTAATGATTATATTATTAATAATTATGATAATATTTGTAATAATACTTATGCTACTTATAATAATAATAATAATAATAATAATAATAATAATAATAATAATAATAATAATAATAATAATAATAATAATAATAATAATAATAATAATAATCCTAATATTCATATTACTTAATAACAATACTAACAATAATGATAATACTTATTTTTAATGATAATAATAATAAATTGTAGTACGATAGTTATAATAATACTTAACAATAATAATAATAATATTCATTTTTTAATTATAATCATAATAATAATAATGATAATTAATACTTGTATTTGTAATAATAATAACCATGTTAATAATTATAATACTAATAATAATAACAACAATAATAATAATCTGAATAATAATAATAATTAATATTAACAACAAATAATAATTTTAATACAAGTAATAATATCAATAATTAATAATAACAATAATAATAATAACAATAATAATAATAATAATAATAATAATTTTTGGTAAAGAAAAACTACCTCAAAACAATCCTTAAAAATAATATAGCACCAGCAGGGATCAAACCCAAGACCCCTCGTTCACCCAACTACATCCCAAACCATTCCTCCATGCATTCAATTCTATTATAACCCGAATCAAATTTTTATATAACCCCATTTAATATCGCAGCCCAACTGATTTGCAAAAGCCCAACATTAACTCTAGTACAATTATGGCCCGACAACAAATACATATACGGCCCAATTAATTTTACTAAGCCTAATATGAATTTTAGGGTGATTGAAATTGTGCCTGGAACTTGTCACGATAAAAAAAATATAAAGTCGTGAACCTCAAAACAAACCCTGGCTTCCGTTCACCCTAATCGTCATCGCTATTACTCATCATCTAACACCTTCAACATCGTCTTCCTCGTTTCATCACCATCATCATCATCAAACGTTCATCATCAAGTTTCTCATTATCACTAGCATATTATCACGATCATTATCATCTTCTTGATTCATCGTTATCGGCATCATCATCATATCATATATATCGTGTTCTTATCTTCCTCGTTTCACCTTCCTCTTCATACTCACAATCTTATTTTTATCATAACCATCATCATATCACTTCATACACATCATAATTACTATATCATTAACACGATTATTCCTTACTGTTGAGACAATAATTGAACTAAAGATAACAACCACTATTTAATGGTTTGGAATCGAATGAAATAAAAAAAATTAGAAATTTCAGTAGTCTTCATATGTTTGATTAAAGAATAAAAAGTAACACCAAATGGGTTCGATAGTGACAGAAAAGAAAGAAAAAGAAAACGCAAGTGGGGTGGCTTTTAAATGGGTTGTCGATAGTCTATTATATATATATATATATATATATATATATATATATATATATATATATATATATATATATATATATATATATATATATATATATATATATATATATATATATATGAATCTAAAAATCTTTGTACAACGAGATGTAGATTGATGGTTGTGATCGAATTAGAAGTATAATAAATATGTACCTATTATGTTTTCGCAGTTGCAGGTGCAGTTTTGTAGGTGGTTGCAGGTTACTAAAGGTGTTCGAAACAATATAATGGTGGTTTGTTATTGATTGGGCCGTGAAACAGAAAACGATAAGGTGATGTTTTATAGTGGTAGGTTGCAGCTGGAACAGGCTGACTAACAGTAGTTTCTGGGTTGTGATCGATGGAGATTGTGGTTAAATAGAGGTGGGTGTTCGCCTAGGAAGAAACATAAAGGAACTGTAACAGGAAAGGGTTTGTGCGATGACCAAAAGATGCAGTTCAAAACTAAAAATAGTAGGATTGAAGTGGTTCGGTTGGGTTGGTTGTTTTGATGGTGGTTTGCTGGAAACTGTAAACATGGTTGAAGGTTGGTTGTTACTCGTTGGAAGGAGCATGAAAGTGTGGTATTATTGAGTGGGTTTGTGTTTCTTGGTTAACAATGAAGCAAGTAGCAATAATAAGTGTACCAGGTTTATGTGTTTTATTTGGTCATTCACGAAGAAGATATAGTAGAGAGAGATAGAAAGAGATGGTGAATGTGAGGGTGGTAATTAGCGGTGAAGATGGTTAATTGGAGATGAAGAGTGTCGAGCTTGAAACAAAGTGGAAGGGAAAGTTATTATAATTCTCCTAACTCCCTGCTTGTTTATTATGTATATAGATATATAGGATTATGTAAGTTGATTGAAAAGAACAAAAAGTGCACAGTATGCCAATAGTGAAGCCATCGGTTTAATTGTCTGCACTACATTTGTTTGTATAATGAAAATGAATATAGTAGGAGACATGTAGTACAAATCATATACAGATTGAGATTAACCCCTAAATGATTCGATTAATAACTTTGGTTTCCTTATTTTATACAATTAATAATTAATAAATACATTAATAATTAATGATTATATTAATAATAATAATAATACTAATTAATAATGATTACATTATTGATATAGATACTAATAATTATAAATAATAATAATAATATAACAAATTATATGTATCAAATTTCATATATTATAATATACATATAATCAATAATGATGTAAAGAACTCATATACATATATATAATTATGTTCTAAATATTAAATAGATATGTATACATTTATTATATATTGGAACAAATGAACACAGTGTATAACATTTAGATACTTTGTTATCGTTGACAATTTATGTCCGAAATCTTTAATATACTCTATATATTCAAAATACTAATTTTAGTTATTTGAAGTAATTTTCCATAACAACTAATTCACATAGTATCTCATTAATGTATTTCAGATTATAATGTTCGTGAATCGTCTGAGATAGTTGAAGGGTAATTACATATATGAAACAGTTCAAAATATTTGAGATGCAACATAACGGACTTTGCTTATTGTGTCAAAATCATATAAAGATTAAGTTTAAATTTGGTCGGAAATTTCCGGGTCGTCACATGTATTATATGTATTGTAGTGTGCTTGTCCTTTTATGTTCTATGTAAAAATTGCTTGTATTGTTTATTAATTATCTTTTACGAATCTAATCCTTGTCTATTTTATAGTATAAAAATAAAATGGACGTTAAGGGTAGACAACCGAATATTTTAGAAGACCTACCAGAGGATATGATTGAGGAAATCTTGTCTAGAGTCGGTTAGAATTCATCAGCACATTTAGTTATGGCGAAATTAACTTGTCAAACATTTGAAAGACTTTCCAGAAATGCCTTAGTTTATAAAAGGCTTTCCTTTGATACGTGGGGTATATCACATTGGGGAGACCGTAAGTTACACCGTGTTTTCTCTAAAGCGTTAAATGCGGGGAACCCAAATGCAATTTTACGCTGCGGGTTAAGAACCTATTTTGACTCAACATATCGCAACATAGGATTTCGTGAGTTAGAAAGAGCTTCTAACATGCAATATAAAGAAGCATGTTATGCTTACGGGTTAATAACGCTTGCTTCTCATCAAATTGAGAAAAAGAACATTGGGTTGCAACTTTTAAATAAAACGTTCCCACAAGTGACGAACTCGGTAGTTGAGATGAGAAAAAGGTTTTTAGATTGTTACGGGGCTGTTGGGCATTACGAAACCCTCGTCCTTTTGACGACATTACAACATGCTGCCTAGCCAATGGTCATAATGGTTAATTTCCTCAAAACCAAGGATTGGGAAGTCGTCTTAGTAAAACCAGAATGCATGACTTGTTTCTTGACTTATGAATTACGTATCTTTATTTCTTTTGCTGAACAACTTGCGTATTAACTAGAATTGCCTTTATAGCTGCAGAATAGCAATGTTATTATGTGTTATATTTCATCCTATATGTATCATAGCGGTATTGTAAGTTTGTAATATTTTGTATAAGTTTGAACGCAAAATTTTATTGTAATAAGTTTTTCATATAGAAGCGTAGCAGTTGAGTTGTATAGTAGCTAGTAAGTATGAACTTAACGGGTAGGTACTACCCGAATTAAAACTATAAAATGCTAATATGAAGAAAAAGCTTTTATAAATAAGTTCATATAATGCTACGAAATACTATTAACTACTCTTAAATTCTATATGATTAACTCAATTCTTTTGGCTATTTTTGAAGGAAATGGCACCGGCAACTCGTCAGAACTTGAACATGAGTGAGGAAGACTTCCGTGTTTTCCTTGCAGCAAAGATAGCCGCAGTACAGGCTGCGATGCAAAATAACAATAACTCTGGATCTAGCAGTGGAACTAATTCTACAAGAAATCGTGTAGGATGCTCCTACAAAGAATTCACTGCCTGCAAACCTTTGGAATTTGATGGAACCGAAGGACCAATTGGATTGAAACGGTGGACCGAGAAGGTCAAATCGGTGTTTGCCATAAGTAAGTGTACTGAAAAGGACAAAGTTAAGTACGCTACGCATACCTTCACGGGTACGGTGTTAACATGGTGGAATACCTATCTCGAGCAGGTAGGACAAGATGCTGCTTACGCACTACCATGGTCAGCATTCAAGCAATTGATGAACGAGCAGTATCGTCCCAGAAACGAGGTCAATAAGCTCAAGGTAGAGCTTAGAGGATTACGAACGCAAGGTTTCGATATCACCACGTACGAACGATGATTCACAGAATTGTGCCTATTGTGTCCCAGAACATTCAAAGACGAAGAAGAGAAGATCGACGTATTTGTAAAAGGGTTACCGGAAAGAATTCAAGAAGATGTGAGTTCACACGATCCCACCTCCATACAAAAGGCAAGTCGAATGGCTCACAAATTAGTGAACCAGATCGAAGGAAGGATTAAGGAGCAGGCGACCGAAGAGGCTAACATAAAACAAGTCAAGAGAAAGTGGGAGGAAAACAATGATAAGAGTCACCAATACAACAACAACAACAACAATCACAACCACAATCGCAATAACTATCCTAATAACCGCAACGTCAATCGTAACAACAACTTTAACAAATGTCCCAACAACAACTACAATAATCATCCCAACAACAATAACAACCGCAACAACAACAATAATCAGAAATAGCGATGCCAAAGGTGTGAAGAGAATCACCCGGGGTTCTGCACAACATTTTGCAACAGGTGTAAAAGAAATGGTCATAGCGCGACAAAGTGTGAGGTCTACGGACCAATGTATAACAGAACGAAAGGAACAAATAATGCCGGAACGAGTAATGTCGGAATAAGTAGTGTCGGAGCAAGTACTGCCAACGTAGTCTGTTATAAATGTGGAAAACCGGGTCACATTATTAAAAATTTCCCAAATCAAGGGAATACTAATGGGCAGGGTCGCGGAAGAGTTTTCAATATTAATACGGTAGAAGCGCAGGAAGACCCAAAGCTTGTTACGGGTACGTTTCTCATTGACAATAAATCTGCTTATGTTTTATTTGATTCGGGTACGGATAGAAGCTATATGAGTAGAGATTTTTGTGCTAAACTAAGTTGCTCACTGACGCCCTTGGATAATAAATTTTTACTCGAATTAGCAAATGGTAAATTAATTACAGCAGATAATATATATCGGAATCGAGAAATTAAACTGGTTAGCGAAACATTTAAGATTGACTTGATACCAGTAGAGTTAGGGAGTTTTGATGTGATAATCGGTATGGACTGGTTGAAAAAAGTGAAAGAAGAGATCGTTTGTTACAAAAATACAATTCGCATTATACGAGAAAAAGGAAAACCCTTAATGGTGTACGGAGAAAAGAACAACGCGGAGTTAAATCTTATTAGTAACCTGAAGGCACAAAAACTAATAAGAAAAGGTTGCTATGCTGTGCTAGCACACGTCGAGAAAGTCAATTCCGAAGAAAAGAACATCAATGATGTTCCCTGAAATGTCCCGTTCTTATTGATTAAAAACATTCCATATTAATTGATTTCGTTGCGAGGTTTTGACCTCTATATGAGACGTTTTTCAAAGACTGCATTCATTTTAAAACAAACCATAACCTTTATTTCATCAATAAAGGTTTAAAAAGCTTGACGTAGATTATCAAATAATGATAATCTAAAATATCCTGTTTACACACGACCATTACATAATGGTTTACAATACAAATATGTTACAACAAAATAAGTTTCTTGAATGCAGTTTTTACACAATATCATACAAACATGGACTCCAAATCTCGTCCTTATTTAAGTATGCGACAGCGGAAGCTCTTAATAATCACCTGAGAATAAACATGCTTAAAACGTCAACAAAAATGTTGGTGAGTTATAGGTTTAACCTATATATATCAAATCATAATAATAGACCACAAGATTTCATATTTCAATACACATCCCATACGTAGAGATAAAAGTCATTCATATGGTGAACACCTGGTAACCGACATTAACAAGATGCATATATAAGAATATCCCCATCATTCCGGGACACCCTTCGGATATGATATAAATTTCGAAGTACTAAAGCATCCGGTACTTTGGATGGGGCTTGTTGGGCCCGATAGATCTATCTTTAGGATTCGCGTCAATTAGGGTGTCTGTTCCCTAATTCTTAGATTACCAGACTTAATAAAAAGGGGCATATTCGATTTCGATAATTCAAAGTACTTGTGTCTATTTTGTAAATCATTTATAAAACCTGCATGTATTCTCATCCCAAAAATATTAGATTTTAAAAGTGGGACTATAACTCACTTTCACAGATTTTTACTTCGTCGGGAAGTAAGACTTGGCCACTGGTTGATTCATGAACCTATAACAATATATACATATATATCAAAGTATGTTCAAAATATATTTACAACACTTTTAATATATTTTGATGTTTTAAGTTTATTAAGTCAGCTGTCCTCGTTAGTAACCTACAACTAGTTGTCCACAATTAGATGTACAGAAATAAATCGATAAATATTATCTTGAATCAATCCACGACCCAGTGTATACGTATCTCAGTATTGATCACAACTCAAACTATATATATTTTGGAATCAACCTCAACCCTGTATAGCTAACTCCAACATTCACATATAGAGTGTCTATGGTTGTTCCGAAATATATATAAATGTGTCAACATGATAGGTCGAAACATTGTATACGTGTCTATGGTATATCAAGATTACATAATATACAATACAAGTTGATTAAGTTATGGTTGGAATAGATTTGTTACCAATTTTCACGTAGCTAAAATGAGAAAAATTATCCAATCTTGTTTTACCCATAACTTCTTCATTTTAAATCCGTTTGGAGTGAATCAAATTGCTATGGTTTCATATTGAACTCTATTTTATGAATCTAAATAGAAAAAGTATAGGTTTGTAGTCGGAAAAATAAGTTACAAGTCGTTTTTGTAAAGGTAGTCATTTCAGTCGAAAGAACGACGTCTAGATGACCATTTTAGAAAACATACTTTCACTTTGAGTTTAACCATAATTTTTGGATATAGTTTCATGTTCATAATAAAAATCATTTTCTCAGAATAACAACTTTTAAATCAAAGTTTATCATAGTTTTTAATTAACTAACCCAAAACAGCCCGCGGTGTTACTACGACAGCGTAAATCCGGTTTTACGGTGTTTTTCTTGTTTCCAGGTTTTAAATCATTAAGTTAGCATATCATATAGATATAGAACATGTGTTTAGTTGATTTTAAAAGTCAAGTTAGAAGGATTAACTTTTGTTTGCGAACAAGTTTAGAATTAACTAAACTATGTTCTAGCGATTACAAGTTTAAACCTTCGAATAAGATAGCTTTATATGTATGAATCGAATGATGTTATGAACATCATTACTACCTTAAGTTCCTTGGATAAACCTACTGGAAAAGAGAACAATGGATCTAGCTTCAACGGATCCTTGGATGGCTCGAAGTTCTTGAAGCAGAATCATGACACGAAAACAAGTTCAAGTAAGATCATCACTTGAAATAAGATTGTTATAGTTATAGAAATTGAACCAAAGTTTGAATATGATTATTACCTTGTATTAGAATGATAACCTACTGTAAGAAACAAAGATTTCTTGAGGTTGGATGATCACCTTACAAGATTGGAAGTGAGCTAGCAAACTTGAAAGTATTCTTGATTTTATGTAACTAGAACTTGTAAAATATATGAAGAACACTTAGAACTTGAAGATAGAACTTGAGAGAGATCAATTAGATGAACAAAATTGAAGAATGAAAGTGTTTGTAGGTGTTTTTGGTCATTGGTGTATGGATTAGATATAAAGGATATGTAATTTTGTTTTCATGTAAATAAGTCATGAATGATTACTCATATTTTTGTAATTTTATGAGATATTTCATGCTA
This sequence comes from Rutidosis leptorrhynchoides, assembly GCF_046630445.1. Lineage (NCBI taxonomy): Eukaryota > Viridiplantae > Streptophyta > Magnoliopsida > Asterales > Asteraceae > Rutidosis > Rutidosis leptorrhynchoides. The sequence continues at coordinate 309,500,662 of NC_092343.1, forward strand.
GTTGCCAAATGATGGTTCCCACATGTGTTAGGTGACTCACATGGGCTGCTAAGAGCTGATCATTGGAGTGTATATACCAATAGTACATACATCTAAAAGCTGTGTATTGTACGAGTACGAATACGGGTGCATACGAGTAGAATTGTTGATGAAACTGAACGAGGATGTAATTGTAAGCATTTTTGTTAAGTAGAAGTATTTTGATAAGTGTCTTGAAGTCTTTCAAAAGTGTATGAATACATATTAAAACACTACATGTATATACATTTTAACTGAGTCGTTAAGTCATCGTTAGTCGTTACATGTAAATGTTGTTTTGAAACCTTTAGGTTAACGATCTTGTTGAATGTTGTTAACCCATTGTTTATTATAACAAATGAGATGTTAAATTATTATATTATCATGATATTATGATATATAATATATCTTAGTATGATGTATATACAGTTAAATGTTGTTACAACGATAATCGTTACATATATGTCTCGTTTCGAAATCATTAAGTTAGTAGTCTTATTTTTACATATGTATTTCATTGTTAATACACTTAATAATATATTTACTTATCATTTAACATAATTAACCAAGTGTATCAATATCTTAATATGATTCATATGTACCTAGTAAGACGTTGTTATAACGATAATCGTTATATATATCGTTTTCGAGTTTCTTAAATTAATAGTCTCATTTTTTATGTATATAACTCATTGTTAAAATACCTAATGAGATACATACTTATAATAAAAACATGTTAACTATATATATAACCATATATATGTCATCGTATAGTTTTTACAAGTTTTAACGTTCGTGAATCACCGGTCAACTTGGGTGGTCAATTGTCTATATGAAACATATTTCAATTAATCAAGTCTTAACAAGTTTGATTGCTTAACATGTTGGAAACATTTAATCATGTAAATATCAATCTCAATTAATATATATAAACATGGAAAAGTTCGGGTCACTACAGTACCTACCCGTTAAATAAATTTCATCCCGAAATTTTAAGCTGTTGAAGGTGTTGACGAATCTTCTGGAAATAGATGCGGGTATTTCTTCTTCATCTGATCTTAACACTCCCAGGTGAACTCGGGTCCTCTACGAGCATTCCATTGAAACCTTAACAATTGGTATCTTGTTTTGCTTAAGTCTTTTAACTTCACGATCCATTATTTCGACGGGTTCTTCGATGAATTGAAGTTTTTCGTTGATTTGGATTTCATCTAACAGAATAGTGAGATCTTCTTTAGCAAAACATTTCTTCAAATTCGAGACGTGGAAAGTGTTATGTACAGCCGCGAGTTGTTGAGGTAAATCAAGTCGGTAAGCTACTGGTCCGACACGATCAATAATCTTGAATGGTCCAATATACCTTGGATTTAATTTCCCTCGTTTACCAAATCGAACAACGCCTTTCCAAGGTGCAACTTTAAGCATGACCATCTCTCCAATTTCAAATTCTATATCTTTTCTTTTAATGTCAGCGTAGCTCTTTTGTCGACTTTGGGCGGTTTTCAACCGTTGTTGAATTTGGATGATCTTCTCGGTAGTTTCTTGTATAATCTCCGGACCCGTAATCTGTCTATCCCCCACTTCACTCCAACAAATCGGAGACCTGCACTTTCTACCATAAAGTGCTTCAAACGGCGCCATCTCAATGCTTGAATGGTAGCTGTTGTTGTAGGAAAATTCTGCTAACGGTAGATGTCGATCCCAACTGTTTCCGAAATCAATAACACATGCTCGTAGCATGTCTTCAAGCGTTTGTATCATCCTTTCGCTCTGCCCATCAGTTTGTAGATGATAGGCAGTACTCATGTCTAGACGAGTTCCTAATGCTTGCTGTAATGTCTGCCAGAATCTTGAAATAAATCTGCCATCCCTATCAGAGATAATAGAGATTGGTATTCCATGTCTGGAGACGACTTCCTTCAAATACAGTCGTGCTAACTTCTCCATCTTGTCATCTTCTCTTATTGGCAGGAAGTGTGCTAATTTGGTGAGACGATCAACTATTACCCAAATAGTATCAAAACCACTTGCAGTCCTTGGCAATTTAGTGATGAAATCCATGGTAATGTTTTCCCATTTCCATTCCGGGATTTCGGGTTGTTGAAGTAGACCTGATGGTTTCTGATGCTCAGCTTTGACCTTAGAACACGTCAAACATTCTCCTACGTATTTAGCAACATCGACTTTCATACCCGGCCACCAAAAATGTTTCTTGAGATCCTTGTACATCTTCCCCGTTCCAGGATGTATTGAGTATCTGGTTTTATGAGCTTCTCTAAGTACCATTTCTCTCATATCTCCAAATTTTGGTACCCAAATCCTTTCAGCCCTATACCGGGTTCCGTCTTCCTGAATATTAAGATGCTTCTCCGATCCTTTGGGTATTTCATCCTTTAAATTTCCCTCTTTTAAAACTCCTTGTTGCGCCTCCTTTATTTGAGTAGTAAGGTTATTATGAATCATTATATTCATAGATTTTACTCGAATGGGTTCTCTGTCCTTCCTGCTCAAGGCATCGGCTACCACATTTGCCTTCCCCGGGTGGTAACGAATCTCAAAGTCGTAATCATTCAACAATTCAATCCACCTACGCTGCCTCATATTCAGTTGTTTCTGATTAAATATGTGTTGAAGACTTTTGTGGTCGGTATATATAATACTTTTGACCCCATATAAGTAGTGCCTCCAAGTCTTTAATGCAAAAACAACCGCTCCTAATTCCAAATCATGCGTCGTATAATTTTGTTCGTGAATCTTCGATTGTCTAGACGCATAAGCAATCACCTTCGTTTGTTGCATTAATACACAACCGAGACCTTGCTTTGATGCGTCACAATAAATCACAAAATCATCATGAAATGTCCCGTTCTTATTGATTAAAAACGTTCCATATTAATTGATTTCGTTGCGAGGTTTTGACCTCTATATGAGACGTTTTTCAAAGACTGCATTCCTTTTTAAAACAAACCATAACCTTTATTTCATAAATAAAGGTTTAAAAAGCTTTACGTAGATTATCAAATAATGATAATCTAAAATATCCTGTTTACACACGACCATTACATAATGGTTTACAATACAAATATGTTACATCGAAATCAGTTTCTTGAATGCAGTTTTTACACAATATCATACAAACATGGACTCCAAATCTTGTCCTTATTTTAGTATGCAACAGCGGAAGCTCTTAATATTCACCTGAGAATAAACATGCTTTAAACGTCAACAAAAATGTTGGTGAGTTATAGGTTTAACCTATATATATCAAATCGTAACAATAGACCACAAGATTTCATATTTCAATACACATCCCATACATAGAGATAAAAATCATTCATATGGTGAACACCTGGTAACCGACAATAACAAGATGCATATATAAGAATATCCCCATCATTCCGGGACACCCTTCGGATATGATATAAATTTCGAAGTACTAAAGCATCCGGTACTTTGGATGGGGTTTGTTAGGCCCAATAGATCTATCTTTAGGATTCGCGTCAATTAGGGTGTCTGTTCCCTAATTCTTAGATTACCAGACTTAATAAAAAGGGGCATATTCAATTTCGATAATTCAACCATAGAATGTAGTTTCATGTACTTGTGTCTATTTTGTAAATCATTTATAAAACCTGCATGTATTCTCATCCCAAAAATATTAGATTTTAAAAGTGGGACTATAACTCACTTTCACAGATTTTTACTTCGTCGGGAAGTAAGACTTGGCCACTGGTTGATTCACGAACCTATAACAATATATACATATATATCAAAGTATGTTCAAAATATATTTACAACACTTTTAATATATTTTGATGTTTTAAGTTTATTAAGTCAGCTGTCCTCGTTAGTAACCTATAACTAGTTGTCCACAGTTAGATGTACAGAAATAAATCGATAAATATTATCTTGAATCAATCCACGACCCAGTGTATACGTATCTCAGTATTGATCACAACTCAAACTATATATATTTTGGAATCAACCTCAACTCTGTATAGCTAACTCCAACATTCACATATAGAGTGTCTATGGTTGTTCCGAAATATATATAGATGTGTCGACATGATAGGTCGAAACATTGTATACGTGTCTATGGTATCTCAAGATTACATAATATACAATACAAGTTGATTAAGTTATGGTTGGAATAGATTTGTTACCAATTTTCACGTAGCTAAAATGAGAAAAATTATCCAATCTTGTTTTACCCATAACTTCATCATTTTAAATCCGTTTTGAGTGAATCAAATTGCTATGGTTTCATATTGAACTCTATTTTATGAATCTAAACAGAAAAAGTATAGGTTTATAGTCGGAAAAATAAGTTACAAGTCGTTTTTGTAAAGGTAGTCATTTCAGTCGAAAGAACGACGTCTAGATGACCATTTTAGAAAACATACTTCCACTTTGAGTTTAACCATAATTTTTGGATATAGTTTCATGTTCATAATAAAAATCATTTTCTCAGAATAACAACTTTTAAATCAAAGTTTATCATAGTTTTTAATTAACTAACCCAAAACAGCCCGCGGTGTTACTACGACGGCGTAAATCCGGTTTTACGGTGTTTTTCGTGTTTCCAGGTTTTAAATCATTAAGTTAGCATATCATATAGATATAGAACATGTGTTTAGTTGATTTTAAAAGTCAAGTTAGAAGGATTAACTTTTGTTTGCGAACAAGTTTAGAATTAACTAAACTATGTTCTAGTGATTACAAGTTTAAACCTTCGAATAAGATAGCTTTATATGTATGAATCGAATGATGTTATGAACATCATTACTACCTTAAGTTCCTTGGATAAACCTACTGGAAAAGAGAAAAATGGATCTAGCTTCAATGGATCCTTGGATGGCTCGAAGTTCTTGAAGCAGAATCATGACACGAAAACAAGTTCAAGTAAGATCATCACTTGAAATAAGATTGTTATAGTTATAGAAATTGAACCAAAGTTTGAATATGATTATTACCTTGTATTAGAATGATAACCTACTGTAAGAAACAAAGATTTCTTGAGGTTGGATGATCACCTTACAAGATTGGAAGTGAGCTAGCAAACTTGAAAGTATTCTTGATTTTATGAAACTAGAACTTTTAGAATTTATGAAGAACACTTAGAACTTGAAGATAGAACTTGAGAGAGATCAATTAGATGAAGAAAATTGAAGAATGAAAGTGTTTGTAGTTGTTTTTGGTCGTTGGTGTATGGATTAGATATAAAGGATATGTTATTTTGTTTTCATGTAAATAAGTCATGAATGATTACTCATATTTTTGTAATTTTATGAGATATTTCATGCTAGTTGCCAAATGATGGTTCCCACATGTGTTAGGTGACTCACATGGGCTGCTAAGAGCTGATCATTGGAGTGTATATACCAATAGTACATACATCTAAAAGCTGTGTATTGTACGAGTACGAATACGGGTGCATACGAGTAGAATTGTTGATGAAACTGAACGAGGATGTAATTGTAAGCATTTTTGTTAAGTAGAAGTATTTTGATAAGTGTATTGAAGTCTTCCAAAAGTGTATAAATACATATTAAAACACTACATGTATATACATTTTAACTGAGTCGTTAAGTCATCGTTAGTCGTTACATGTAAGTGTTGTTTTGAAACCTTTAGGTTAACGATCTTGTTAAATGTTGTTAACCCAATGTTTATAATATCAAAAGAGATTTTAAATTATTATATTATCATGATATTATGATGTACGAATATCTCCTAATATGATATATATACATTAAATGTCGTTACAACGATAAACGTTACATATATGTCTCGTTTCAAAATCATTAAGTTAGTAGTCTTGTTTTTACATATGTAGTTCATTGTTAATATAATTAATGATATGTTTATTTATCATAATATCATGTTAACTATATATATAACCATATATATGTCATCATATAGTTTTTTACAAGTTTTAACGTTCGTGAATCACCGGTCAACTTGGGTGGTCAATTGTCTATATGAAACCTATTTCAATTAATCAAGTCTTAACAAGTTTGATTGCTTAACATGTTGGAAACATTTAATCATGTAAATATCAATCTCAATTAATATATATAAACATGGAAAAGTTCGGGTCACTACAGTACCTACCTGTTAAATAAATTTCGTCCCGAAATTTTAAGCTGTTGAAGGTGTTGACGAATCTTCTGGAAATAGATGCGGGTATTTCTTCTTCATCTGATCTTCACGCTCCCAGGTGAACTCGGGTCCTCTACGAGCATTCCATCGAACCTTAACAATTGGTATCTTGTTTTGCTTAAGTCTTTTAACCTCACGATCCATTATTTCGACGGGTTCTTCGATGAATTGAAGTTTTTCGTTGATTTGGATTTCATCTAACGGAATAGTGAGATCTTCTTTAGCAAAACATTTCTTTAAATTCAAGACGTGGAAAGTGTTATGTACAGCCGCGAGTTGTTGAGGTAACTCTAGTCGGTAGGCTACTGGTCCGACACGATCAATAATCTTGAATGGTCCAATATACCTTGGATTTAATTTCCCTCGTTTACCAAATCGAACAACGCCTTTCCAAGGTGCAACTTTAAGCATGACCATCTCTCCAATTTCAAATTCTATATCTTTTCTTTTAATGTCAGCGTAGCTCTTTTGTCGACTTTGGGCGGTTTTCAACCGTTGTTGAATTTGGATGATCTTCTCGGTAGTTTCTTGTATAATCTCCGGACCCGTAATCTGTCTATCCCCCACTTCACTCCAACAAATCGGAGACCTGCACTTTCTACCATAAAGTGCTTCAAACGGCGCCATCTCAATGCTTGAATGGTAGCTGTTGTTGTAGGAAAATTCTGCTAACGGTAGATGTCGATCCCAACTGTTTCCGAAATCAATAACACATGCTCGTAGCATGTCTTCAAGCGTTTGTATCGTCCTTTCGCTCTGCCCATCAGTTTGTGGATGATAGGCAGTACTCATGTCTAGACAAGTTCCTAATGCTTGCTGTAATGTCTGCCAGAATCTTGAAATAAATCTGCCATCCCTATCAGAGATAATAGAGATTGGTATTCCATGTCTGGAGACGACTTCCTTCAAATACAGTCGTGCTAACTTCTCCATCTTGTCATCTTCTCTTATTGGTAGGAAGTGTGCTGATTTGGTGAGACGATCAACTATTACCCAAATAGTATCAAAACCACTTGCAGTCCTTGGTAATTTAGTGATGAAATCCATGGTAATGTTTTCCCATTTCCATTCCGGGATTTCGGGTTGTTGAAGTAGACCTGATGGTTTCTGATGCTCAGCTTTGACCTTAGAACACGTCAAACATTCTCCTACGTATTTAGCAACATCGGCTTTCATACCCGGCCACCAAAAATGTTTCTTGAGATCCTTGTACATCTTCCCCGTTCCAGGATGTATTGAGTATCTGGTTTTATGAGCTTCTCTAAGTACCATTTCTCTCATATCTCCAAATTTTGGTACCCAAATCCTTTCAGCCCTATACCGAGTTCCGTCTTCCCGAATATTAAGATGCTTCTCCGATCCTTTGGGTATTTCATCCTTTAAATTTCCCTCTTTTAAAACTCCTTGTTGCGCCTCCTTTATTTGAGTAGTAATGTTATTATGAATCATTATATTCATAGATTTTACTCGAATGGGTTCTCTGTCCTTCCTGCTCAAGGCATCGGCTACCACATTTGCCTTCCCCGGGTGGTAACGAATCTCAAAGTCGTAATCATTCAATAATTCAATCCACCTACGCTGCCTCATATTCAGTTGTTTCTGATTAAATATGTGTTGAAGACTTTTGTGGTCGGTATATATAATACTTTTGACCCCATATAAGTAGTGCCTCCAAGTCTTTAATGCAAAAACAACCGCGCCTAATTCCAAATCATGCGTCGTATAATTTTGTTCGTGAATCTTCAATTGTCTAGACGCATAAGCAATCACCTTCGTTCGTTGCATTAATACACAACCGAGACCTTGCTTTGATGCATCACAATAAATCACAAAATCATCATTCCCTTCAGGCAATGACAATATAGGTGCCGTAGTTAGCTTTTTCTTCAATAACTGAAACGCTTTCTCTTGTTCATCATTCCATTCAAATTTCTTCCCTTTATGCGTTAATGCAGTCAAGGGGTTTGCTATTCTGGAAAAGTCTTGGATGAACCTTCTGTAGTAACCAGCTAGTCCTAAAAACTGGCGTATGTGTTTCGGAGTTTTCGGGGTTTCCCACTTTTCAACAGTTTCTATCTTTGCCGGATCCACCTTAATACCTTCTTTGTTCACTATGTGACCGAGGAATTGAACTTCTTCCAACCAAAATGCACACTTTGAAAACTTAGCGTACAATTCTTCCTTCCTCAATACTTCTAACACCTTTCTCAAATGTTCACCGTGTTCTTGGTCATTCTTTGAGTAAATAAGTATGTCATCAATGAAAACAATGACAAACTTGTCAAGGTATGGTCCACACACTCGGTTCATAAGGTCCATGAACACAGCTGGTGCATTAGTTAAACCAAACGGCATGACCATAAACTCGTAATGACCGTAACGTGTTCTGAAAGCAGTCTTTGGAATATCATCTTCTTTCACCCGCATTTGATGATACCCGGAACGTAAGTCAATCTTTGAATAAACAGACGAGCCTTGTAGTTGATCAAATAAGTCGTCGATTCTCGGTAGTGGGTAGCGGTTCTTGATGGTAAGTTTGTTCAACTCTCGGTAGTCGATACACAACCTGAATGTACTATCTTTCTTCTTGACAAACAAAACAGGAGCTCCCCACGGTGATGTGCTTGGTCGAATGAAACTACGCTCTAAAAGTTCTTGTAATTGGCTTTGCAGTTCTTTCATCTCGCTGGGTGCGAGTCTGTAAGGAGCACGAGCTATTGGTGCAGCTCCTGGTACAAGATCTATTTGAAATTCAACGGATCGATGTGGGGGTAATCCCGGTAATTCTTTCGGAAATACATCGGGAAATTCTTTTGCAATGGGAACATCATTGATGCTCTTTTCTTCAGTTTGTACTTTCTCGACGTGTGCTAGAACAGCATAGCAACCTTTTCTTATTAGTTTTTGTGCCTTCAAATTACTAATAAGATGTAGCTTCGTGTTGCCCTTTTCTCCGTACACCATTAAGGGTTTTCCTTTTTCTCGTATAATGCGAATTGCATTTTTGTAACAAACGATCTCCGCTTTCACTTCTTTCAACCAGTCCATACCGATTATCACATCAAAACTCCCTAACTCTACTGGTATCAAATCAATCTTAAATGTTTCGCTAACCAGTTTAATTTCTCGATTCCGACATATATTATCTGCTGAAATTAATTTACCATTTGCTAATTCGAGTAAAAATTTACTATCCAAAGGCGTCAATGGACAACTTAATTTAGCACAAAAATCTCTACTCATATAGCTTCTATCCGCACCCGAATCAAATAAAACGTAAGCAGATTTATTGTCAATAAGAAACGTACCCGTAACAAGCTCCGGGTCTTCCTGTGCCTCTACCGCATTAATATTGAAAACTCTTCCACGGCCTTGTCCATTCGTGTTCTCCTGGTTCGGGCAATTTTCTAATAATGTGGCCTGGTTTTCCACATTTATAACAAACTACATTGGCATAACTTGCTCCGACACTACTTGCTCCGCCATTACTCGTTCCGACACCATTTGTTCCTTTCGTTCTATTAACCCCTGGTCCGTAGACCTCACACTTCGCCGCGCTATGACCATTTCTTTTACACTTGTTGCAAAATTTGGTGCAGAACCCCGAGTGATTCTTTTCACACCTTTGGCATAGCTGCTTCTGATTGTTGTTGTTGTTGCGATTATTATTGTTGTTGGGATGATTGTTGTAGTTGCTGTTGTTGTTGTTGTTGTTGTTGTTGGGCCGTTTGTTGTAGTTGCGATTGATGTTGCGATTGTTGGGATAATTGTTGCGATTATTGTTGTAATTGCTGTTGTTGTTGTATTGGTGATTCTTATCACCGTTTTCCTCCCACTTTCTTTTGACTTGCTTCACATTGGCCTCTTCAGCAGTCTGTTCTTTAATTCTTTCTTCAATCTGGTTCACTAGTTTGTGAGCCATTCTACATGCCTGTTGTATGGAGGCGGGCTCGTGTGAGCTTATATCTTCTTGGATTCTTTCCGGTAATCCTTTCACAAACGCGTCGATCTTCTCTTCCTCATCTTCGAATGCTCCCAGACACAATAGGCACAATTCTGTGAATCGTCTTTCGTACGTGGTAATATCAAATCCTTGGGTTCGTAACCCTCTAAGTTCTGTCTTGAGCTTATTGACCTCGGTTCTGGGACGGTACTTCTCGTTCATCAAGTGCTTGAATGCTGACCACGGTAGTGCGTACGCATCGTCTTGTCCCACTTGCTCTAGATAGGTATTCCACCATGTTAACGCAGAACCTGTGAAGGTATGCGTAGCGTACTTCACTTTGTCCTCTTCAGTACACTTACTTATGGCAAACACTGATTCAACCTTCTCGGTCCACCGTTTCAATCCGATCGGTCCTTCGGTTCCATCAAATTCCAAAGGTTTGCAGGCAGTGAATTCTTTGTAGGTGCATCCTACACGATTTCCTGTACTGCCAGATCCAAGGTTATTGTTGGTATGTAGCGCAGCCTGTACTGCGGCTATGTTTGAAGCTAGAAAAGTACGGAATTCCTCTTCATTCATATTCACGGTGTGTCGAGTAGTCGGTGCCATTTCCTTCAAAATAGTTAAATAGAACAAGTTAATCATACAGAATATTAAGAGTAGTTAATAGTATTTCGTAGCATAATATGAACTCATTTATAAAAGCTTTTTCTTCATATTAGCGTTTTATAAGTTTAAATTCGGGTAGTACCTACCCGTTAAGTTCATACTTAGTAGCTAATATACAATTCAACTACTACAATTCTATATGAAAAACTGATTATAATAATATTTCGCGTTCAAACTTTTATACAATATTTTACAAACTTACAATACCGCTTATTTTACATAAAGCATGAAATATAGCACACAATAACTTTGATACAAGATAGTTGTGAAGACAATTCTAGCTAGTATACAAGTCGTTCAGCAAAGGCAATAAAGACACGTAATTCATACGTCCAGAAACAAGTCATGCATTCTGGTTTTACTAGGACTACTTCCCATCCTTGGTCTTGTGCAACATAACCGTTATGGCCGTTGATAAGACAGCGTGTTGTAACGTCATCAAAGGGACGAGGGTTACGTAATGTCCAACAGTCCCGTAATAATCTAAAAACCTCATTTCTTACCCCAATTACCGACTCCGTTACTTGTGGAAACGTTTTGTTTAATAGTTGTAGCCCGATGTTCTTGTTCTCACTTTGGTGAGAAGCGAACATTACTAATCCGTAAGCATAGCATGCTTCTTTATGTTGCATGTTAGCCGCTTTTTCTAAATCACGAAGTCCAATATTCGGATATATTGAGTCAAAATAATTTCTTAACCCGTTGCGTAAAATAGCATTTGGGTTCCCCGCAATATATGCGTCAAAGTAAACACATCGTAACTTATGGGTTTCCCAATGTGATATCCCCCATCTTTCAAACGAAAGTCTCTTATAAACCAAGACATTCTTGGAACGTTCTTCGAATGTCTTACAAACTGATCTCGCCTTAAATAGTTGTGCCGAAGAATTCTGGCCGACTCTAGACAAGATTTCATCAATCATGTCTCCGGGTAGGTCTCTTAAAATATTGGGTTGTCTATCCATTTTGTGTTTTTAAACTGTAAAATAGACAAGAGTTAGATTCATAAAAAAAAATACTTATTAATACAAGCAATTTTTACATATATCATAAAGCATAAGAACACTATATTACATATATTACACCACACGAATACAACTATCTTATTCCGACTCGCTCTTTTCTTCTTCTTCGGTTTTGGTTCGTTTTGCCAAGTTTCTAGGGATATATGATGTTCCCCTAATACGAGCCGTCGTTGTCCACATTGGTTTAGAAAAACCTGGTGGTTTAGAGGTTCCCGGGTCATTGTTACAACTTAAGGACTTCGGGGGTTGACGATACATATAAAGTTCATCGGGGTTGGAATTAGATTTCTCTATTTTTATGCCCTTTCCCTTATTATTTTCTTTTGCCTTTTTAAATTCAGTTGGGGTAATTTCTATAACATCATCGGAATTCTCGTCGGAATCCGATTCATCGGAGAATTGGTAATCCTCCCAATATTTTGCTTCCTTGGCGGAAACACCATTGACCATAATTAACTTTGGTCGGTTGGTTGAGGATTTTCTTTTACTTAACCGTTTTATTATTTCCCCCACCGGTTCTATTTGTTCATCCGGTTCCGATTCTTCTTCCGGTTCCGATTCTTCTTCCGGTTCCGACTCTTCTTCCGGTTCTTCTTCGGGAACTTGTGAATCAGTCCACAAATCATTCCAAGTTACATTTGACTCTTCATTATTATTAGGTGAGTCAATGGAACTTGTTCTAGAGGTAGACATCTATCACATAATATCAAACACGTTAAGAGATTAATATATCACATAATATTCATATGTTAAAAATATATAGTTTCCAACAAAAATGTTAAGCAATCATTTTTAAAGAAAACACGGTCGAAGTCCAGACTCACTAATGCATCCTAACAAACTCGATAAGACACACTAATGCAAATTTTCTGGTTCTCTAAGACCAACGCTCTGATACCAACTGAAATGTCCCGTTCTTATTGATTAAAAACGTTCCATATTAATTGATTTCGTTGCGAGGTTTTGACCTCTATATGAGACGTTTTTCAAAGACTGCATTCCTTTTTAAAACAAACCATAACCTTTATTTCATAAATAAAGGTTTAAAAAGCTTTACGTAGATTATCAAATAATGATAATCTAAAATATCCTGTTTACACACGACCATTACATAATGGTTTACAATACAAATATGTTACATCGAAATCCGTTTCTTGAATGCAGTTTTTACACAATATCATACAAACATGGACTCCAAATCTTGTCCTTATTTTAGTATGCAACAGCGGAAGCTCTTAATATTCACCTGAGAATAAACATGCTTTAAACGTCAACAAAAATGTTGGTGAGTTATAGGTTTAACCTATATATATCAAATCGTAACAATAGACCACAAGATTTCATATTTCAATACACATCCCATACATAGAGATAAAAATCATTCATATGGTGAACACCTGGTAACCGACAATAACAAGATGCATATATAAGAATATCCCCATCATTCCGGGACACCCTTCGGATATGATATAAATTTCGAAGTACTAAAGCATCCGGTACTTTGGATGGGGTTTGTTAGGCCCAATAGATCTATCTTTAGGATTCGCGTCAATTAGGGTGTCTGTTCCCTAATTCTTAGATTACCAGACTTAATAAAAAGGGGCATATTCAATTTCGATAATTCAACCATAGAATGTAGTTTCACGTACTTGTGTCTATTTTGTAAATCATTTATAAAACCTGCATGTATTCTCATCCCAAAAATATTAGATTTTAAAAGTGGGACTATAACTCACTTTCACAGATTTTTACTTCGTCGGGAAGTAAGACTTGGCCACTGGTTGATTCACGAACCTATAACAATATATACATATATATCAAAGTATGTTCAAAATATATTTACAACACTTTTAATATATTTTGATGTTTTAAGTTTATTAAGTCAGCTGTCCTCGTTAGTAACCTATAACTAGTTGTCCACAGTTAGATGTACAGAAATAAATCGATAAATATTATCTTGAATCAATCCACGACCCAGTGTATACGTATCTCAGTATTGATCACAACTCAAACTATATATATTTTGGAATCAACCTCAACCCTGTATAGCTAACTCCAACATTCACATATAGAGTGTCTATGGTTGTTCCGAAATATATATAGATGTGTCAACATGATAGGTCGAAACATTGTATACGTGTCTATGGTATCTCAAGATTACATAATATACAATACAAGTTGATTAAGTTATGGTTGGAATAGATTTGTTACCAATTTTCACGTAGCTAAAATGAGAAAAATTATCCAATCTTGTTTTACCCATAACTTCTTCATTTTAAATCCATTTTGAGTGAATCAAATTGCTATGGTTTCATATTGAACTCTATTTTATGAATCTAAACAGAAAAATTATAGGTTTATAGTCGGAAAAATAAGTTACAAGTCGTTTTTGTAAAGGTAGTCATTTCAGTCGAAAGAACGACGTCTAGATGACCATTTTAGAAAACATACTTCCACTTTGAGTTTAACCATAATTTTTGGATATAGTTTCATGTTCATAATAAAAATCATTTTCTCAGAATAACAACTTTTAAATCAAAGTTTATCATAGTTTTTAATTAACTAACCCAAAACAGCCCGCGGTGTTACTACGACGGCGTAAATCCGGTTTTAAGGTGTTTTTCGTGTTTCCAGGTTTTAAATCATTAAGTTAGAATATCATATAGATATAGAACATGTGTTTAGTTGATTTTAAAAGTCAAGTTAGAAGGATTAACTTTTGTTTGCGAACAAGTTTAGAATTAACTAAACTATGTTCTAGTGATTACAAGTTTAAACCTTCGAATAAGATAGCTTTATATGTATGAATCGAATGATGTTATGAACATCATTACTACCTTAAGTTCCTTAGATAAACCTACTGGAAAAGAGAAAAATGGATCTAGCTTCAATGGATCCTTGGATGGCTCGAAGTTCTTGAAGCAGAATCATGACACGAAAACAAGTTCAAGTAAGATCATCACTTGAAATAAGATTGTTATAGTTATAGAAATTGAACCAAAGTTTGAATATGATTATTACCTTGTATTAGAATGATAACCTACTGTAAGAAACAAAGATTTCTTGAGGTTGGATGATCACCTTACAAGATTGGAAGTGAGCTAGCAAACTTGAAAGTATTCTTGATTTTATGAAACTAGAACTTTTAGAATTTATGAAGAACACTTAGAACTTGAAGATAGAACTTGAGAGAGATCAATTAGATGAAGAAAATTGAAGAATGAAAGTGTTTGTAGGTGTTTTTGGTCGTTGGTGTATGGATTAGATATAAAGGATATGTTATTTTGTTTTCATGTAAATAAGTCATGAATGATTACTCATATTTTTGTAATTTTATGAGATATTTCATGCTAGTTGCCAAATGATGGTTCCCACATGTGTTAGGTGACTCACATGGGCTGCTAAGAGCTGATCATTGGAGTGTATATACCAATAGTACATACATCTAAAAGCTGTGTATTGTACGAGTACGAATACGGGTGCATACGAGTAGAATTGTTGATGAAACTGAACGAGGATGTAATTGTAAGCATTTTTGTTAAGTAGAAGTATTTTGATAAGTGTATTGAAGTCTTCCAAAAGTGTATAAATACATATTAAAACACTACATGTATATACATTTTAACTGAGTCGTTAAGTCATCGTTAGTCGTTACATGTAAGTGTTGTTTTGAAACCTTTAGGTTAACGATCTTGTTAAATGTTGTTAACCCAATGTTTATAATATCAAAAGAGATTTTAAATTATTATATTATCATGATATTATGATGTACGAATATCTCCTAATATGATATATATACATTAAATGTCGTTACAACGATAAACGTTACATATATGTCTCGTTTCAAAATCATTAAGTTAGTAGTCTTGTTTTTACATATGTAGTTCATTGTTAATATAATTAATGATATGTTTATTTATCATAATATCATGTTAACTATATATATAACCATATATATGTCATCATATAGTTTTTTACAAGTTTTAACGTTCGTGAATCACCGGTCAACTTGGGTGGTCAATTGTCTATATGAAACCTATTTCAATTAATCAAGTCTTAACAAGTTTGATTGCTTAACATGTTGGAAACATTTAATCATGTAAATATCAATCTCAATTAATATATATAAACATGGAAAAGTTCGGGTCACTACACATCATTCCCTTCAGGAAATGACAATATAGGTGCCGTAGTTAGCTTTTTCTTCAATAACTGAAACGCTTTCTCTTGTTCATCATTCCATTCAAATTTCTTCCCTTTATGCGTTAATGCAGTCAAGGGTTTTGCTATTCTGGAAAAGTCTTGGATGAACCTTCTGTAGTAACCAGCTAGTCCTAAAAACTGGTGTATGTGTTTAGGAGTTTTCGGGGTTTCCCACTTTTCAACAGTTTCTATCTTTGCCGGATCCACCTTAATACCTTCTTTGTTCACTATGTGACCGAGGAATTGAACTTCTTCCAACCAAAATGCACACTTTGAAAACTTAGTGTACAATTCTTCCTTCCTCAATACTTCTAACACCTTTCTCAAATGTTCACCGTGTTCTTGGTCATTCTTTGAGTAAATAAGTATGTCATCAATGAAAACAATGACAAACTTGTCAAGGTATGGTCCACACACTCGGTTCATAAGGTCCATGAACACAGCTGGTGCATTAGTTAAACCAAACGGCATGACCATAAACTCGTAATGACCGTAACGTGTTCTGAAAGCAGTCTTTGGAATATCATCTTCTTTCACCCGCATTTGATGATACCCAGAACGTAAGTCAATCTTTGAATAAACAGACGAGCCTTGTAGTTGATCAAATAAGTCGTCGATTCTCGGTAGTGGGTAGCAGTTCTTGATGGTAAGTTTGTTCAACTCTCGGTAGTCAATACACAACCTGAATGTACCATCTTTCTTCTTGACAAACAAAACAGGAGCTCCCCACGGTGATGTGCTTGGTCGAATGAAATCACGCTCTAAAAGTTCTTGTAATTGGCTTTGCAGTTCTTTCATCTCGCTGGGTGCGAGTCTGTAAGGAGCACGAGCTATTGGTGCAGCTCCTGGTACAAGATCTATTTGAAATTCAACAGATCGATGTGGGAACATCATTGATGCTCTTTTCTTCAGTTTGTACTTTCTCGACGTGTGCTAGAACAGCATAGCAACCTTTTCTTATTAGTTTTTGTGCCTTCAAATTACTAATAAGATGTAGCTTCGTATTGCCCTTTTCTCCGTACACCATTAAGGGTTTTCCTTTTTCTCGTATAATGCGAATTGCATTTTTGTAACAGACGATCTCTGCTTTCACTTCTTTCAACCAGTCCATACCGATTATCACATCAAAACTCCCTAACTCTACTGGTATCAAATCAATCTTAAATATTTCGCTAACCAGTTTAATTTCTCGATTCCGACATATATTATCTGCTGAAATTAATTTACCATTTGCTAATTCGAGTAAAAATTTACTATCCAAAGGCGTCAATGGACAACTTAATTTAGCACAAAAATCTCTACTCATATAGCTTCTATCCGCACCCGAATCAAATAAAACGTAAGCAGATTTATTGTCAATAAGAAACGTACCCGTAACAAGCTCCGGGTCTTCCTGTGCCTCTGCCGCATTAATATTGAAAACTCTTCTGCGGCCTTGTCCATTCGTGTTCTCCTGGTTCGGGCAATTTCTAATAATGTGGCCCGGTTTTCCACATTTATAACAAACTACATTGGCATAACTTGCTTTGACACTACTTGCTCCGCCATTACTCGTTCCGACACCATTTATTCCTTTCGTTCTATTAACCCCTGGTCCGTAGACCTCACACTTCGCCGCGCTATGACCATTTCTTTTACACTTGTTGCAAAATTTGGTGCAGAACCCCGAGTGATACTTTTCACACCTTTGGCATAGCTGCTTCTGATTGTTGTTGTTATTGCGGTTATTATTGTTGTTGGGATGATTGTTGTAGTTGCTGTTGTTGTTGTTGTTGTTGTTGTTGTTATTGGGCCGTTTGTTGTAGTTGCGATTGATGTTGCGATTGTTGGGATAATTGTTGCGATTATTGTTGTAATTGCTGTTGTTGTTGTATTGGTGATTCTTATCACTGTTTTCCTCCCACTTTCTTTTGACTTGCTTCACATTGGCCTCTTCAGCAGTCTGTTCTTTAATTCTTTCTTCAATCTGGTTCACTAGTTTGTGAGCCATTCTACATGCCTGTTGTATGGAGGCGGGCTCGTGTGAACTTATATCTTCTTGGATTCTTTCCGGTAATCCTTTCACAAATGCGTCGATCTTCTCTAACTCATCTTCGAATGCTCCCGGACACAATAGGCACAATTTTGTGAATCGTCTTTCGTACGTGGTAATATCAAATCCTTGGGTTCGTAACCCTCTAAGTTCTGTCTTGAGCTTATTGACCTCGGTTCTGGGGCGGTACTTCTCGTTCATCAAGTGCTTGAAAGCTGACCACGGTAGTGCGTACGCATCGTCTTGTCCCACTTGCTCTAGATAGGTATTCCACCATGTTAACGCAGAACCTGTGAAGGTATGCGTAGCGTACTTCACTTTGTCCTCTTCAGTACACTTACTTATGGCAAACACCGATTCGACCTTCTCGGTCCACCGTTTCAATCCGATCGGTCCTTCGGTTCCATCAAATTCCAAAGGTTTGCAGGCAGTGAATTCTTTATAGGTGCATCCTACACGATTTCCTGTACTGCTAGATCCAAGGTTATTGTTGGTATGTATCGCAGCCTGTACTGCGGCTATGTTTGAAGCTAGAAAAGTACGGAATTCCTCTTCATTCATATTCACGGTGTGTCGAGTAGTCGGTGCCATTTCCTTCAAAATAGTCAAATGGAACAAGTTAATCATACAGAATATTAAGAGTAGTTAATAGTATTTCGTAGCATAATATGAACTCATTTATAAAAGCTTTTTCTTCATATTAGCGTTTTATAAGTTTAAATTCGGGTAGTACCTATCCGTTAAGTTCATACTTAGTAGCTAATATACAATTCAACTACTACAATTCTATATGAAAAACTGATTATAATAATATTTCGCGTTCAAACTTTTATACCATATTTTGCAAACTTACAATACCGCTTATTTTACATAAAGCATGAAATATAGCACACAATAACTTTGATACAAGATAGTTGTGAAGATAATTCTAGCTAGTACACAAGTCGTTCAGCAAAGGCAATAAAGACACGTAATTCATACGTCCAGAAACAAGTCATGCATTCTGGTTTTACTAGGATTACTTCCCATCCTTGGTCTTGTGGAACATAACCGTTATGGCCGTTGATAAGACAGCGTGTTGTAACGTCATCAAAGGGACGAGGGTTACGTAATGTCCAACAGTCTCGTAACAATCTAAAAACCTCATTTCTTACCCCAATTACCGACTCCGTCACTTGTGGAAACGTTTTGTTTAATGGTTGTAGCCCGATGTTCTTGTTCTCACTTTGGTGAGAAGCGAACATTACTAATCCGTAAGCATAACATGCTTCTTTATGTTGCATGTTAGCCGCTTTTTCTAAATCACAAAGTCCAATATTCGGATATATTGAGTCAAAATAATTTCTTAACCCGTTGCGTAAAATAGCATTTGGGTTCCCCGCAATATATGCGTCAAAGTAAACACATCGTAACTTATGGGTTTCCCAATGTGATATCCCCCATCTTTCAAACGAAAGTCTCTTATAAACCAAGATATTCTTGGAACGTTCTTCGAATGTCTTACAAACTGATCTCGCCTTAAATAGTTGTGCCGAGGAATTCTGACCGACTCTAGACAAGATTTCATCAATCATGTCTCTGGGTAGGTCTCTTAAAATATTGAGTTGTCTATCCATTTTGTGTTTTTCTACTGTAAAATAGACAAGAGTTAGATTCATAAAAAAAATACATATTAATACAAGCAATTTTTACATATATCATAAAGCATAAGCACACTATATTACATATATTACACCACACGAATACAACTATCTTATTCCGACTCGCTCGTTTCTTCTTGTTGGGTTTTGGTTCGTTTTACCAAGTTTCTAGGGATATATGATGTTCCCCTAATACGAGCCGTCGTTGTCCACATTGGTTTAGAAAAACCTGGTGGTTTAGAGGTTCCCGGGGCATTGTTACAACTTAAGGACTTCGGGGGTTGACGATACATATAAAGTTCATCGGGGTTGGAATTAGATTTCTCTATTTTTATGCCCTTTCCCTTATTATTTTCTTTTGCCTTTTTAAATTCAGTTGGGGTAATTTCTATAACATCATCGGAATTCTCGTCGGAATCCGATTCTTCGGAGAATTGGTAATCCTCCCAATATTTTGCTTCCTTGGCGGAAACACCATTGACCATAATTAAACTTGGTCGGTTGGTTGAGGATTCGCTTTTACTTAACCGTTTTATTATTTCCTCCACCGGTTCTATTTCTTCTTCCGGTTCCGATTCTTCTTCCGGTTCCGATTCTTCTTCCGGTTCCGACTCTTCTTCCGGTTCCTCTTCGGGAACTTGTGAATCAGTCCACGAATCATTCCAATTTACATTTGACTCTTCATTATTATTAGGTGAGTCAATGGAACTTGTTCTAGAGGTAGACATCTATCACATAATATCAAACACGTTAAGAGATTAATATATCACATAATATTCATATGTTAAAAATATATAGTTTCCAACAAAAATGTTAAGCAATCATTTTTAAAGAAAACACTGTCGAAGTCCAGACTCACTAATGCATCCTAACAAACTCGATAAGACACACTAATGCAAATTTTCTGGTTCTCTAAGACCAACGCTCGGATACCAACTGAAATGTCCCGTTCTTATTGATTAAAAATGTTCCATATTAATTGATTTCGTTGCGAGGTTTTGACCTCTATATGAGACGTTTTTCAAAGACTGCATTCATTTTAAAACAAACCATAACCTTTATTTCATCAATAAAGGTTTAAAAAGCTTGACGTAGATTATCAAATAATGATAATCTAAAATATCCTGTTTACACACGACCATTACATAATGGTTTACAATACAAATATGTTACAACAAAATAAGTTTCTTGAATGCAGTTTTTACACAATATCATACAAACATGGACTCCAAATCTCGTCCTTATTTAAGTATGCCACAGCGGAAGCTCTTAATAATCACCTGAGAATAAACATGCTTAAAACGTCAACAAAAATGTTGGTGAGTTATAGGTTTAACCTATATATATCAAATCATAATAATAGACCACAAGATTTCATATTTCAATGCACATCCCATACATAGAGATAAAAGTCATTCATATGGTGAACACCTGGTAACCGACATTAACAAGATGCATATATAAGAAT
Source organism: Rutidosis leptorrhynchoides (assembly GCF_046630445.1). NCBI lineage: Eukaryota > Viridiplantae > Streptophyta > Magnoliopsida > Asterales > Asteraceae > Rutidosis > Rutidosis leptorrhynchoides. Next base: position 309,521,825 of record NC_092343.1, read on the forward strand.
ATCCCCATCATTCCGGGACACCCTTCGGATATGATATAAATTTCGAAGTACTAAAGCATTCGGTACTTTGGATGGGGCTTGTTGGGCCCGATAGATCTATCTTTAGGATTCGCGTCAATTAGGGTGTCTGTTCCCTAATTCTTAGATTACCAGACTCAATAAAAAGGGGCATATTCGATTTCGATAATTCAACCATAGAATGTAGTTTCACGTACTTGTGTCTATTTTGTAAATCATTTATAAAACCTGCATGTATTCTCATCCCAAAAATATTAGATTTTAAAAGTGGGACTATAACTCACTTTCACAGATTTTTACTTCGTCGGGAAGTAAGACTTGGCCACTGGTTGATTCATGAACCTATAACAATATATACATATATATCAAAGTATGTTCAAAATATATTTACAACACTTTTAATATATTTTGATGTTTTAAGTTTATTAAGTCAGCTGTCCTCGTTAGTAACCTATAACTAGTTGTCCACAATTAGATGTATAGAAATAAATCGATAAATATTATCTTGAATCAATCCACGACCCAGTGTATACGTATCTCAGTATTGATCACAACTCAAACTATATATATTTTGGAATCAACCTCAACCCTGTATAGCTAACTCCAACATTCACATATAGAGTGTCTATGGTTGTTCCGAAATATATATAGATGTGTCGACATGATAGGTCGAAACATTGTATACGTGTCTATGGTATCTCAAGATTACATAATATACAATACAAGTTGATTAAGTTATGGTTGGAATAGATTTGTTACCAATTTTCACGTAGCTAAAATGAGAAAAATTATCCAATCTTGTTTTACCCATAACTTCTTCATTTTAAATCCGTTTTGAGTGAATCAAATTGCTATGGTTTCATATTGAACTCTATTTTATGAATCTAAACAGAAAAATTATAGGTTTATAGTCGGAAAAATAAGTTACAAGTCGTTTTTGTAAAGGTAGTCATTTCAGTCGAAAGAACGACGTCTAGATGACCATTTTAGAAAACATACTTTCACTTTGAGTTTAACCATAATTTTTGGATATAGTTTCATGTTCATAATAAAAATCATTTTCTCAGAATAACAACTTTTAAATCAAAGTTTATCATAGTTTTTAATTAACTAACCCAAAACAGCCTGCGGTGTTACTACGACGGCGTAAATCCGGTTTTACGGTGTTTTTCTTGTTTCCAGGTTTTAAATCATTAAGTTAGCATATCATATAGATATAGAACATGTGTTTAGTTGATTTTAAAAGTCAAGTTAGAAGGATTAACTTTTGTTTGCGAACAAGTTTAGAATTAACTAAACTATGTTCTAGTGATTACAAGTTTAAACCTTCGAATAAGATAGCTTTATATGTATGAATCGAATGATGTTATGAATATCATTACTATCTTAAGTTCCTTGGATAAACCTACTGGAAAAGAAAACAATGGATCTAGCTTCAACGGATCCTTGGATGGCTCGAAGTTCTTGAAGCAGAATCATGACACGAAAACAAGTTCAAGTAAGATCATCACTTGAAATAAGATTGTTATAGTTATAGAAATTGAACCAAAGTTTGAATATGATTATTACCTTGTATTAGAATGATAACCTACTGTAAGAAACAAAGATTTCTTGAGGTTGGATGATCACCTTACAAGATTGGAAGTGAGCTAGCAAACTTGAAAGTATTCTTGATTTTATGTAACTAGAACTTGTAAAATATATGAAGAACACTTAGAACTTGAAGATAGAACTTGAGAGAGATCAATTAGATGAAGAAAATTGAAGAATTAAAGTGTTTGTAGGTGTTTTTGGTCGTTGGTGTATGGATTAGATATAAAGGATATGTAATTTTGTTTTCATGTAAATAAGTCATGAATGATTACTCATATTTTTGTAATTTTATGAGATATTTCATGCTAGTTGCCAAATGATGGTTCCCACATGCGTTAGGTGACTCACATGGGCTGCTAAGAGCTGATCATTGGAGTGTATATACCAATAGTACATACATCTAAAAGCTGTGTATTGTACGAGTACGAATACGGGTGCATACGAGTAGAATTGTTGATGAAACTGAACGAGGATGTAATTGTAAGCATTTTTGTTAAGTAGAAGTATTTTGATAAGTGTCTTGAAGTCTTTCAAAAGTGTATGAATACATATTAAAACACTACATGTATATACATTTTAACTGAGTCGTTAAGTCATCGTTAGTCGTTACATGTAAATGTTGTTTAGAAACCTTTAGGTTAACGATCTTGTTGAATTGTGACGACCCGAAAATTTTCGACCAAATTTAAACTTTAATCTTTATATTATTCCGACACGATAAGCAAAGTTTGTTAAGTTAAATCTCAAGAATTTTAAACTGTGTTCATACATTCATTATAACCTCGACCAAATTCTGAAGATTCACGAACCGTTATATATAAATAGATATGTATATGTATATATATATTATAACTTGAGAATATTAATAAAGTATTAAACGTATAATACTTTACCCGAACGTATTTGTTTCAATATGATTTTTGACGAAATTAAAAAATATATATTAAATGATTGAATTATCAGAAATATTGAATTATGATTACAAGTCTCTATTGAGAGGTCCACTATGATTTGAGAAAATCTATTCCTCTTAACGATATTCAGAATAATTTGTAAAGTTATTTATAAATAAAAACATAAAGTGTCATTTACGAAAGTTAGACAAAAGTTAGTGGAGAATTGGTTTCCATAATATTCTATTAATCTATTTTCAAACGTACAAAGACGTTTTCAATTTAAAAAGAACTTTATTATTAAAACGTATATAACTTTTATAAATATCTAGAATCACTTTTGACAACTCATTACTTAACCAGTATGATAAAGATAACGATATTTATATTTTATTTTATTAAATATATATAACGATTTAAATTAATATTATATATATTTATACGCGTAATATACATACATAGTTTTTGTACTTTTACTATACTTTAACTTTACCTTTACTTTACTTTACTTTTACTTTACTTTAACTTTAATAATTCATACTTTAATAATTCACTTTAATAATTCATACTTTAATAATTCACTTTAATAATTCATACTTTAATAATTCACTTTAATAATTCACTTTAATAATTCATACTTTAATAATTCATACTTTAATAATTTACTTTAATAATTCATAATTTAATAATTCACTTTAATAATTCAAAAATCTATTATAAATAGAATTCAATAGGTTTCATTTTTTCATAGAAATTTGAAAATATATTTCTCTAAACTCTCTCAATCGAATTACATATATATATTTTCTTTGTATTATTTCAAGATATTATTAGTATACATAAAATACAACGACAGAGTTATACTCAGACAATTTCAAAATAAGTTTTCAAACGGGATAGAGCTAAGGAAATTATGGGTTATAGCTATGGAGGTTATGGGTATTAATCGAGGGTATTGCTCGTGAGGTCAACCTAACGTTTATCATTTTCGTTGCGTCTACGTACTTTCTTGCAATATTGAATCACAATATTGATACGTTCGTGAATCCGAGACAAACCCTGCACTTGTTCAGTGCCGTCATATACATAATTGCTACGAAATACAGTATTGTGAGTTTCATTTGCTCCCTTTTATATATATTTTTGGGACTGAGAATACATGCGCTGTTTTTATAAATGTTTTACGAAATAGGCACAAGTACTAAAACTAATTCTACGTGGGTTTAAACCAGAAATATACCCTTAGCTTGGTAACATTAAACTACTTGTCTATGTACGGTAGGCGCGAATCCTAAAGATAGATCTATTGGGCCTGACAAACCCCATCCTGACTATGGGATGCTTTAGTACTTCGAGGTTATTTTAAACACACCTGATCTAGTGTACTTCAGAGGGTAAAACATGAACGTTAAGGCTTGTTACCGGGTGCCTACAACTTATAGAATACTCTCATACACTTGCGAGTGTACATATATTTATAAACGGAAATCTTGTGGTCTATTAATATATTGAAATGATTGTTATGATAAACCTGTGAACTCACCAACCTTTTGGTTGACACTTTAAAGCATGTTTATTCTCAGGTATTAAAGAAATCTTCCGCTGTGCATTAGCTCATTTTAAGGATATTACTTGGAGTCATTCATGGCATATTTTGAAAGACGTTGCATTCGAGTCATTGAGTTCATCAAGATTATTATTAAGCCAATTATAGTTGGATGTATTATGAAATGGTGTGCATGCCGTCAACTTTCGTTGTAAAGAAAGTTTGTCTTTTAAAAACGAATGCAATGTTTGTAAAATGTATCATATAGAGGTCAAATACCTCGCGATGTAATCAACTATTGTGAATCGTTTATAATGTATATGAACGGGTCCTTTCAGTTGGTATCAGAGCGGTGGTCTTAGCGAACCAGGTCTGCATTAGTGTGTCTAACTGATAGTCGTTAGGATGCATTCGTGAGTCTGGACTTCGACCGTGTCTGCATTTCAAAATTTTTGCTCATCATTCTTGTCGGAAATTACCTGCTTATCATTCTTAGTCTAGACACATCTTATTGCATTGATTGCATGAATAGTGTATAGACAAAATTCATATCTTAGCGTATCTGCTAATTCATATCTTAGCGTATCTGTTACTGTAAACTTTGCCTGACATATTCCGTAAATTCCTCCGTAATCTACGAAACCTTTTGCTCTATATAATTAGAATACCACCCGATAGCCGGAAAATCATTTCATATCGAAAAATTATTTATTCAATCGTACGAAATGGAATTCGTCATTAGTTCAAGTCCCTCGGATTTCGAAATGGAATCCCACTCAAGTTCCGAAAGCAATGTGACCGGAATGGATCAACCAATTAGTCATCATCTATTCTGGATGAATTGGGGATGGGTTCGTAGCCTCCTTAATCATTGGAGATAAGAAGAAGGTGATCCCTTCCATCCACCACATTGCCCTCTTGGCGAAGAACCTGAAGCACTTACCGGCGAACCTATCCGAAACACCATTTTCTCTCTTATTTCTAGAGTATCTCGTCACGATTACATACTACACCAAATTCTAGATTTTATTAATCCGATCGTCCGAACCGACAATCACCCCGGTGTAATAGAAGAAGTCAACGAGCTTCGCGCTCGGGTAGTGGCTTTGGAGAATATGGTGCAAAGGTTACAAACACCAGCACCAGCACCAGCAGCATAAACAGTACCACCATCAGCAACACCAACAGTACCATCACCACCACCAACAACAACATCCACATCCCACACCGCAACATCACAATATGTATCTCAAACATCAACATCATACGCCCTGTAAATATCCAGGAATATCAACAACAACAAACGATGAAGTATTAATTCATAAACTTCATTGAAGAGATATCTCTGCGGCAGTTATGTAATCTCCAAAATCTTAGAGATTATTTAATTCTGACCGTAAATCGGATGAGTGAACGGAGATGGTAGAGTAGAAACTTTGATCGAAAATGGTGTACGATTTACAAGCTAGAATTGTTTTACCAACAGCATCAACAGGACCGTAGCATCATCAACACAGTCAGTGCCATCAGTATCGTCAGAATCAACAGCACCTGTAACATCACAAACTCTGTCAGTTCAAGAATCGTTGTGGACATCATTACGAATCAACAACAAATATATTGTATCAACGCGTTATGAAGTATTAACTCATTTCCAATCGAAAGATTTATATGTATATTTTATATGTATAAATTTTTAAACCATAATAAATCTTCCCGTACTAAGCTATTATGTGTGAATCTTAACTACTCAGTTAATTCATATTACAAATATGCAATGATGTACGTCCTTCGTCCGCAACTTAACCATCGTTAATTACAATCTCTGTCTCAATTCAATAAAAAATCCAATTTATAATAAATCAAGTGTATTATTCGAATATATGTTTGATTTTACGCTTTCATCATCGATGTACTCGAAACTTTTCAAATAACATCATTCGTACCTCGCGAAGTTCACAAGAATTTCACGAAAACCAACAAATAACAAAGTAATGATTCATAATTTCAATATTATTGAAGAAATACTTATACAATTTATAAAGTTTTAGGGATTACTCAATTCTAGTTCCAACCATAAAACAAATGAGTTTAATTTAATATTAACTCATTAAATCTATATTACATCTAAAGAAAATATACACATATATTTTCATAAAGACTGTAATAAACTTCTTTTGTACAAAATATTAATTGTGAAATTTTTTTTTAACGGGTAGGTAATACCCGAGAGATATATAAATTCACAATTAATATATTATATTTTTCGAAACTGATTCAGCAATCATCAACTATACTCCCTACTTTCACAACAATATCCATTCTTTCATATAAATCAAAACAATCATACTCATTCAAATTCAATTACATATTCTGATTTTGAAATCGCATAATTCAATTCGAAATATAACCAGTATCATCACTCTTAGATTCCTATATCTTTCAAAGCTATACTTTGACTTCAAAACTGTGTTAGAACATCATATGTATTAACGATTACAATATGTGCTCAAACCCTTCGAAATTCCTGAAGACACTTCAACTAAGGAACAATCGAGATGATGATCCAACCATATGTTACCCACAGTTATACACCTGGAAAAACTCTCAAAACCCAAGTCATAGTTCGACACGTATCCGTGTTAGACCCTTTGGCATTTACTAGCTAAAATAACTTTTCAATTCCGTTTCAAAATAGACAGTTTTGTCACAGCTCCAGCAAACCAACTTCAATTGTTCATTCGAATAAGCCTTATTATAATGATTACCCCTTCATCATTATTACCGGGGAACCTTTCATATCTCGCCACATTAGCAGTAAACTTATTAACAACTTCATTGATCTTTGAATTTCCGAAAAATCTTTATATTTATCAAAACCCCATCATTTACTCATCTGCATCTTGTAACGAGAATTGCCATACGAATCATCGGAAATTAGCAATCAGTATTTTGAAGTCTCGCAGCATGTCTACGCCAACAATTATATGTGTCTATCTTCTGGACTTATATACTTTGAATGTGAAGTTTCTGAAAAACACCCTAAACTGCGAACCAGTTCTCAAAATTTTGAAAAATGCTGATGAAGCAGCAAAAACTGTAAATGACCTTAACAGTAAAAAGTTGGATGATAAAGGATAGTATATTGGCAAAGCTCAGAAAAAGAGAAGCTTTGGAACTGGAAAACGGATTGAGCAAAGTATGAAGGAGGCTGTGGACAAATCACAAAGGCTGAACCTGCCTTCAAAGAATCCAAATGATTCAGTACTTGCTGAAGTCATTAACGAATACCTTGCTCCTGACTCTAAACCTCTGCGGACAATATCCTTCATCATCCTCTGATATTAGACATTCTAAGATATCATCGTATCTTTCATTATAAATATCCTCCATATTTATGAAGATATTTCCATAATTATTCTTATCTGAAATCATTTACCTCTTCGTGCTATCTGTATTACATCATAAAAGAAACTATTTTAGTTTCTAAATTCTGAAACTTTCGAATTTAAAAAAAGAATATTTTTGAAGTAGTGTTGGGAACTGAAGCATGAACTAGTATAATATAATGACACTTGATCAACGTGATTATATTACAGTAATTCATGCTGAGTTTCTAAATGGAACATAATGATTCACAGATCATAACGTCATCATGTGCTATGTTACACGACTCTTATATTCTCTTTGATCTCTAAATATCAAAAAAATATTTCTTGATGATTCGGCCTTTTTCGAGGTATTCTGGTAATTTGACAAGTCAAGATCGTGCCATTACAATTTCCTTCCTAGAACATTAACAATGTTCATTCCGAAATTTATATCTGCGAATTCTGGACCATTACAAGCGGTGCTTAATCGCAAGAAGAAGAAACGAAAGGACAAAGCTCCGAACTAGAAATGGGAGTATAAATCATAGCAAACAGAAGAGAGCATTAACTGTGGATGACAATGATTATAGAAGAAGCAAGGACTTTGAAATATAAGGGAAGATATAAAACCCAACAACAACCCAGAAATCACAAACCGTATATATCAATGCATATAGCAATATAAAGACACGGGAGAACTAAAAATACTATAAAACCAAGAGTATAGTAGAAGTAAATAGATTCTTCCAGAGGCAGATGAAAAAGAAGAGCGACAGATATGAAAGTGAGGAGTATATCAAGAATCAGCACTGGATGAAGCGTATTGACAAATAATTTTAAAGTAAGAATTGAGGGAGAAAGAATAGAAGGTGTGAATTAAAAGGAAATGAAAGAGGTGGATTTATAGTGAAATATCCGACAGAAAAATCGAGATGAATCAACGCATTAAATCGAAGAGGATCATAATTTCCTTAATCATCGAAGAATCAAATCCTATATAGATTACAAAGATTTTCTTTAATCCGGAGATCAACTGTAATGATGTCAAAATATAAGACGAATCCCTATTTTCTCATTTCACTCTTTTACGATAGCTTCACTCATACGTTTCGAGTAATCGAATTATTTTATCCATATTTCTCAATCATGATAAAACCCTATGAATCAACTTATATTCATCATAATAACATTCTTATTGTTAGCCATGACGACCTCGATCAAATTTCGGGACGAAATTTCTTTAACGGGTAGGTACTGTGACGACCCGAAAATTTTCGACCAAATTTAAACTTTAATCTTTATATTATTCCGACACGATAAGCAAAGTTTGTTAAGTTAAATCTCAAGAATTTTAAACTGTGTTCATACATTCATTATAACCTCGACCAAATTCTGACGATTCACGAACCGTTATATATAAATAGATATGTATATGTATATATATATTATAACTTGAGAATATTAATAAAGTATTAAACGTATAATACTTTACCCGAACGTATTTGTTTCAATATAATTTTTGACGAAATTAAAAAATATATATTAAATGATTGAATTATCAGAAATATTGAATTATGATTACAAGTCTCTATTGAGAGGTCCACTATGATTTGAGAAAATCTATTCCTCTTAACGATATTCAGAATAATTTGTAAAGTTATTTATAAATAAAAACATAAAGTGTCATTTACGAAAGTTAGACAAAAGTTAGTGGAGAATTGGTTTCCATAATATTCTATTAATCTATTTTCAAACGTACAAAGACGTTTTCAATTTAAAAAGAACTTTATTATTAAAACGTATATAAATTTTATAAATATCTAGAATCACTTTTGACAACTCATTACTTAACCAGTATGATAAAGATAACGATATTTATATTTTATTTTATTAAATATATATAACGATTTAAATTAATATTATATATATTTATACGCGTAATATACATACATAGTTTTTGTACTTTTACTATACTTTAACTTTACCTTTACTTTACTTTACTTTTACTTTACTTTAACTTTAATAATTCATACTTTAATAATTCACTTTAATAATTCATACTTTAATAATTCACTTTAATAATTCATACTTTAATAATTCACTTTAATAATTCATACTTTAATAATTCATATTTTAATAATTCACTTTAATAATTCATACTTTAATAATTCACTTTAATAATTCAAAAATCTATTATAAATAGAATTCAATAGGTTTCATTTTTCATAGAAATTTGAAAATATATTTCTCTAAACTCTCTCAATCGAATTACATATATATATTTTCTTTGTTTTATTTCAAGATATTATTAGTATACATAAAATACAACGACAGAGTTATACTCAGATGATTTCAAAATAAGTTTTCAAACGGGATAGAGCTAAGGAAATTATGGGTTATAGCTATGGAGGTTATGGGTATTAATCGAGGGTATTGCTCGTGAGGTCAACCTAACGTTTATCATTTTCGTTGCGTCTACGTACTTTCTTGTAATATTGAATCACAATATTGATACGTTCGTGAATCCGAGACAAACCCTGCACTTGTTCAGTGCCGTCATATACATAATTGCTACGAAATACAGTATTGTGAGTTTCATTTGCTCCCTTTTATATATATTTTTGGGACTGAGAATACATGCGCTGTTTTTATAAATGTTTTACGAAATAGGCACAAGTACTAAAACTAATTCTACGTGGGTTTAAACCAGAAATATACCCTTAGCTTGGTAACATTAAACTACTTGTCTATGTACGGTAGGCGCGAATCCTAAAGATAGATCTATTGGGCCTGACAAACCCCATCCTGACTATGGGATGCTTTAGTACTTCGAGGTTATTTTAAATACACCTGATCTGGTGTACTTCAGAGGGTAAAACATGAACGTTAAGGCTTGTTACCGGGTGCCTACAACTTATAGAATACTCTCATACACTTGCGAGTGTACATATATTTATAAACGGAAATCTTGTGGTCTATTAATATATTGAAATGATTGTTATGATAAACCTGTGAACTCACCAACCTTTTGGTTGACACTTTAAAGCATGTTTATTCTCAGGTATTAAAGAAATCTTCCGCTGTGCATTAGCTCATTTTAAGGATATTACTTGGAGTCATTCATGGCATATTTTGAAAGACGTTGCATTCGAGTCATTGAGTTCATCAAGATTATTATTAAGCCAATTATAGTTGGATGTATTATGAAATGGTGTGCATGCCGTCAACTTTCGTTGTAAAGAAAGTTTGTCTTTTAAAAATGAATGCAATGTTTGTAAAATGTATCATATAGAGGTCAAATATCTCGCGATGTAATCAACTATTGTGAATCGTTTATAATGTATATGAACGGGTCCTTTCAGTTGGTATCAGAGTGGTGGTCTTAGCGAACCAGGTCTGCATTAGTGTGTCTAACTGATAGTCGTTAGGATGCATTCGTGAGTCTGGACTTCGACCGTGTCTGCATTTCAAAAGTTTTGCTCATCATTCTTGTCGAAAATTACCTGCTTATCATTCTTAGTCTAGACACATCTTATTGCATTGATTGCATGAATAGTGTATAGACAAAATTCATATCATAGTGTATCTGCTAATTCATATCTTAGAGTATCTGTTACTGTAAACTTTGCCTGACATATTCCGTAAATTCCTCCGTAATCTACGAAACCTTTTGCTCTATATAATTAGAATACCACCCGATAGCCGGAAAATCATTTCATATCGAAAAATTATTTATTCAATCGTACGAAATGGAATTCGTCATTAGTTCAAGTCCCTCGGATTCCGAAATGGAATCCCACTCAAGTTCCGAAAGCAGTGTGACCGGAATGGATCAACCAATTAGTCATCATCTATTCTGGATGAATTGGGGATGGGTTCGTAGCCTCCTTAATCATTGGAGACAAGAAGAAGGTGATCCCTTCCATCCACCACATTGCCCTCTTGGCGAAGAACCTGAAGCACTTACCGGCGAACCTATCCGAAACACCATTTTCTCTCTTATTTCTAGAGTATCTCGTCACGATTACATACTACACCAAATTCTAGATTTTATTTATCCGATCGTCCGAACCGACAATCACCCCGGTGTAATAGAAGAAGTCAACGAGCTTCGCGCTCGGGTAGTGGCTTTGGAGAATATGGTGCAAAGGTTACAAACACCAGCACCAGCACCAGCAGCATAAACAGTACCACCATCAGCAACACCAACAGTACCATCACCACCACCAACAACAACATCCACATCCCACACTGCAACATCACAATATGTATCTCAAACATCAACGTCATACGCCCTGTAAATATCCAGGAATATCAACAACAACAAACGATGAAGTATTAATTCATAAACTTCATTGAAGAGATATCTCTGCGGCAGTTATGTAATCTCCAAAATCTTAGAGATTATTTAATTCTGACCGTAAATCGGATGAGTGAACGGAGATGGTAGAGTAGAAACTTTGATCGAAAATGGTGTACGATTTACAAGCTAGAATTGTTTTACCAACAGCATCAACAGGACCGTAGCATCATCAACACAGTCAGTGCCGTCAGTATCGTCAGAATCAACAGCACCTGTAACATCACAAACTCTGTCAGTTCAAGAATCGTTGTGGACATCATTACGAATCAACAACAAATATATTGTATCAACGCGTTATGAAGTATTAACTCATTTCCAATCGAAAGATTTATATGTATATTTTATATGTATAAATTTTTAAACCATAATAAATCTTCCCGTACTAAGCTATTATGTGTGAATCTTAACTACTCAGTTAATTCATATTACAAATATGCAATGATGTACGTCCTTCGTCCACAACTTAACCATCGTTAATTACAATCTCTGTCTCAATTCAATAAAAAATCCAATTTATAATAAATCAAGTGTATTATTCGAATATATGTTTGATTTTACGCTTTCATCATCGATGTACTCGAAACTTTTCAAATAACATCATTCGTACCTCGCGAAGTTCACAAGAATTTCACGAAAACCAACAAATAACAAAGTAATGATTCATAATTTCAATATTATTGAAGAAATACTTATACAATTTATAAAGTTTTAGGGATTACTCAATTCTAGTTCCAACCATAAAACAAATGAGTTTAATTTAATATTAACTCATTAAATCTATATTACATCTAAAGAAAATATACACATATATTTTCATAAAGACTGTAATAAACTTCTTTTGTACAAAATATTAATTGTGAAATTTTTTTTAACGGGCAGGTAATACCCGAGAGATATATAAATTCACAATTAATATATTACATTTTTCGAAACTGATTCAGCAATCATCAACTATACTCCCTACTTTCACAACAATATCCATTCTTTCATATAAATCAAAACAATCATACTCATTCAAATTCAATTACATATTCTGATTTTGAAATCGCATAATTCAATTCGAAATATAACCAGTATCATCACTCTTAGATTCCTATATCTTTCAAAGCTATACTTTGACTTCAAAACTGTGTTAGAACATCATATGTATTAATGATTACAATATGTGCTCAAACCCTTCGAAATTCCTGAAGACACTTCAACTAAGGAACAATCGAGATGATGATCCAACCACATGTTACCCACAGTTATACACCTGGAAAAACTCTCAAAACCCAAGTCATAGTTCGACACGTATCCGTGTTAGACCCTTTGGCATTTACTAGCTAAAATAACTTTTCAATTCCGTTTCAAAATAGACAGTTTTGTCACAGCTCCAGCAAACCAACTTCAATTGTTCATTCGAATAAGCCTTATTATAATGATTAGCCCTTCATCATTATTACCGGGGAACCTTTCATATCTCGCCACATTAGCAGTAAACTTATTAACAACTTCATTGATCTTTGAATTTCCGAAAAATCTTTATATTTATCAAAACCCCATCATTTACTCATCTGCATCTTGTAACGAGAATTGCCATACGAATCATCGGAAATTAGTAATCAGTATTTTGAAGTCTCGCAGCATGTCTACGCCAACAATTATATGTGTCTATCTTCTGGACTTATATACTTTGAATGTGAAGTTTCTGAAAAACACCCTAAACTGCGAACCAGTTCTCAAAATTTTGAAAAATGCTGATGAAGCAGCAAAAACTGTAAATGACCTTAACAGTAAAAAGTTGGATGATAAAGGATAGTATATTGGCAAAGCTCAGAAAAAGAGAAGCTTTGGAACTGGAAAACGGATTGAGCAAAGTATGAAGGAGGCTGTGGACAAATCACAAAGGCTGAACCTGCCTTCAAAGAATCCAAATGATTCAGTACTTGCTGAAGTCATTAACGAATACCTTGCTCCTGACTCTAAACCTCTGCGGACAATATCCTTCATCATCCTCTGATATTAGACATTCTAAGATATCATCGTATCTTTCATTATAAATATCCTCCATATTTATGAAGATATTTCCATAATTATTCTTATCTGAAATCATTTACCTCTTCGTGCTATCTGTATTACATCATAAAAGAAACTATTTTAGTTTCTAAATTCTGAAACTTTCGAATTTAAAAAAAGAATATTTTTGAAGTAGTGTTGGGAACTGAAGCATGAACTAGTATAATATAATGACAGTTGATCAACGTGATTATATTACAGTAATTCATGCTGAGTTTCTAAATGGAACATAATGATTCACAGATCATAACGTCATCATGTGCTATGTTACACGACTCTTATATTCTCTTTGATCTCTAAATATCAAAAAAATATTTCTTGATGATTCGGCCTTTTTCGAGGTATTCTGGTAATTTGACAAGTCAAGATCGTGCCATTACAATTTCCTTCCTAGAACATTAACAATGTTCATTCCGAAATTTATATCTGCGAATTCTGGACCATTACAAGCGGTGCTTAATCGCAAGAAGAAGAAACGAAAGGACAAAGCTCCGAACTAGAAATGGGAGTATAAATCATAGCAAACAGAAGAGAGCATTAACTGTGGATGACAATGATTATAGAAGAAGCAAGGACTTTGAAATATAAGGGAAGATATAAAACCCAACAACAACCCAGAAATCACAAACCGTATATATCAATGCATATAGCAATATAAAGACACGGGAGAACTAAAAATACTATAAAACCAAGAGTATAGTAGAAGTAAATAGATTCTTCCAGAGGCAGATGAAAAAGAAGAGCGACAGATATGAAAGTGAGGAGTATATCAAGAATCAGCACTGGATGAAGCGTATTGACAAATAATTTTAAAGTAAGAATTGAGGGAGAAAGAATAGAAGGTGTGAATTAAAAGGAAATGAAAGAGGTGGATTTATAGTGAAATATCCGACAGAAAAATCGAGATGAATCAACGCATTAAATCGAAGAGGATCATAATTTCCTTAATCATCGAAGAATCAAATCCTATATAGATTACAAAGATTTTCTTTAATCCGGAGATCAACTGTAATGATGTCAAAATATAAGACGAATCCCTATTTTCTCATTTCACTCTTTTACGATAGCTTCACTCATACGTTTCGAGTAATCGAATTATTTTATCCATATTTCTCAATCATGATAAAACCCTATGAATCAACTTATATTCATCATAATAACATTCTTATTGTTAGCCATGACGACCTCGATCAAATTTCGGGACGAAATTTCTTTAACGGGTAGGTACTGTGACGACCCGAAAATTTTCGACCAAATTTAAACTTTAATCTTTATATTATTCCGACACGATAAGCAAAGTTTGTTAAGTTAAATCTCAAGAATTTTAAACTGTGTTCATACATTCATTATAACCTCGACCAAATTCTGACGATTCACGAACCGTTATATATAAATAGATATGTATATGTATATATATATTATAACTTGAGAATATTAATAAAGTATTAAACGTATAATACTTTACCCGAACGTATTTGTTTCAATATGATTTTTGATGAAATTAAAAAATATATATTAAATGATTGAATTATCAGAAATATTGAATTGTGATTACAAGTCTCTATTGAGAGGTCCACTATGATTTGAGAAAATCTATTCCTCTTAACGATATACAGAATAATTTGTAAAGTTATTTATAAATAAAAACATAAAGTGTCATTTACGAAAGTTAGACAAAAGTTAGTGGAGAATTGGTTTCCATAATATTCTATTAATCTATTTTCAAACGTACAAAGACGTTTTCAATTTAAAAAGAACTTTATTATTAAAACGTATATAATTTTTATAAATATCTAGAATCACTTTTGACAACTCATTACTTAACCAGTATGATAAAGATAACGATATTTATATTTTATTTTATTAAATATATATAACGATTTAAATTAATATTATATATATTTATACGCGTAATATACATACATAGTTTTTGTACTTTTACTATACTTTAACTTTACCTTTACTTTACTTTACTTTTACTTTACTTTAACTTTAATAATTCATACTTTAATAATTCACTTTAATAATTCATACTTTAATAATTCACTTTAATAATTCATACTTTAATAATTCACTTTAATAATTCACTTTAATAATTCATACTTTAATAATTCATACTTTAATAATTCACTTTAATAATTCATACTTTAATAATTCACTTTAATAATTCAAAAATCTATTATAAATAGAATTCAATAGGTTTCATTTTTTCATAGAAATTTGAAAATATATTTCTCTAAACTCTCTCAATCGAATTACATATATATATTTTCTTTGTATTATTTCAAGATATTATTAGTATACATAAAATACAACGATAGAGTTATACTCAGACGATTTCAAAATAAGTTTTCAAACGGGATAGAGCTAAGGAAATTATGGGTTATAGCTATGGAGGTTATGGGTATTAATCGAGGGTATTGCTCGTGAGGTCAACCTAACGTTTATCATTTTCGTTGCGTCTACGTACTTTCTTGCAATATTGAATCACAATATTGATACGTTCGTGAATCCAAGACAAACCCTGCACTTGTTCAGTGCCGTCATATACATAATTGCTACGAAATACAGTATTGTGAGTTTCATTTGCTCCCTTTTATATATATTTTTGGGACTGAGAATACATTCGCTGTTTTTATAAATGTTTTACGAAATAGGCACAAGTACTAAAACTAATTCTACGTGGGTTTAAACCAGAAATATACCCTTAGCTTGGTAACATTAAACTACTTGTCTATGTACGGTAGGCGCGAATCCTAAAGATAGATCTATTGGGCCTGACAAACCCCATCCTGACTATGGGATGCTTTAGTACTTCGAGGTTATTTTAAACACACCTGATCTGGTGTACTTCAGAGGGTAAAACATGAATGTTAAGGCTTGTTACCGGGTGCCTACAACTTATAAAATACTTTTATACACTTGCGAGTGTACATATATTTATAAACGGAAATCTTGTGGTCTATTAATATATTGAAATGATTGTTATGATAAACCTGTGAACTCACCAACCTTTTGGTTGACACTTTAAAGCATGTTTATTCTCAGGTATTAAAGAAATCTTCCGCTGTGCATTAGCTCATTTTAAGGATATTACTTGGAGTCATTCATGGCATATTTTGAAAGACGTTGCATTCGAGTCATTGAGTTCATCAAGATTATTATTAAGCCAATTATAGTTGGATGTATTATGAAATGGTGTGCATGCCGTCAACTTTCGTTGTAAAGAAAGTTTGTCTTTTAAAAACGAATGCAATGTTTGTAAAATGTATCATATAGAGGTCAAATACCTCGCGATGTAATCAACTATTGTGAATCGTTTATAATGTATATGAACGGGTCCTTTCATGAATGTTGTTAACCCATTGTTTATTATAACAAATGAGATGTTAAATTATTATATTATCATGATATTATGATATATAATATATCTTAGTATGATGTATATACAGTTAAATATTGTTACAACGATAATCGTTACATATATGTCTCGTTTCGAAATCATTAAGTTAGTAGTCTTATTTTTACATATGTATTTCATTGTTAATACACTTAATAATATATTTACTTATCATTTAACATAATTAACCAAGTGTATCAATATCTTAATATGATTCATATGTACCTAGTAAGACGTTGTTATAACGATAATCGTTATATATATCGTTTTCGAGTTTCTTAAATTAATAGTCTCATTTTTTATGTATATAACTCATTGTTAAAATACCTAATGAGATACATACTTATAATAAAAACATGTTAACTATATATATAACCATATATATGTCATCGTATAGTTTTTACAAGTTTTAACATTCGTGAATCACCGGTCAACTTGGGTGGTCAATTGTCTATATGAAACATATTTCAATTAATCAAGTCTTAACAAGTTTGATTGCTTAACATGTTGGAAACATTTAATCATGTAAATATCAATCTCAATTAATATATATAAACATGGAAAAGTTCGGGTCACTACATTCCCGTCGTAAAAGAATTTCCTGATGTATTTCCGAAAGAATTACCGGGACTACCTCCACACCGATCCGTTGAATTTCAAATAGACCTTGTACCGGGAGCTGCACCAATAGCTCGTGCTCTATACAGACTTGCACCTAGCGAAATGAAGGAACTTTAGAGCCAATTACAAGAACTTTTAGAGCGTGGTTTCATTCGACCAAGCACATCACCGTGGGGAGCTCCTCTTTTGTTTGTCAAGAAGAATGATGGTACATTTAGGTTATGTATCGACTACCGAGAGTTGAACAAACTTACCATCAAGAACCGCTACCCACTACCGAGAATCGAAGACTTATTTGATCAACTAAAGGTTCATCCAAGATTTTTCCAGAATAGCAAAACCCTTGACTGCATTAACGCATAAAGGGAGGAAATTTGAATGGAAGGATGAACAAGAAAAGGAGTTTCAATTGTTAAAGAAAAAGTTAACTACAACACCTATATTTTCATTACTTAAAGGGAATGATGATTTTGTGATATATTGTGACGCCTCAAAGCAAGGTCTCGGTTGTGTATTAATGCAACGAATAAAGGTAATTGCTTATGCGTCTAGACAATTAAAGATTCACGAGCAGAATTATACGACGCATGATTTGGATTTAGGCGCGGTTGTTTTTGCATTAAAGACGTGGAGGCACTACTTATATGGGGTCAAAAGTATTATACAACTGACCACAAAAGTCTTTAACACATATTTAACCAGAAACAACTGAACATGAGATAGCGCAGGTGGATTGAATTGTTGAATGATTACGACTTTGAGATTCGTTACCACCCGGGAAAGGCAAATGTGGTAGCCGACGCCTTGAGCAGAAAGGACAGAGAACCCATTCGAGTAAAAGCTATGAATATAATGATTCACAATAACCTTACTACTCAAATAAAGGAGGCGCAACAAGGAGTTTTAAAAGAGGGAAATTTAAAGGATGAAATACCCAAAGGATCGGAGAAGCATCTTGATATTCGAGAAGACAGAACCCGATATAGGGCTGAAAAAATTTGGGTACCAAAATTTAGAGATATGAGAGAAATGGTACTTAGAGAAGCTCATAAAACCAGATACTCAATACACCCCGAAAAGGGGAAGATGTACAAGGATCTCAAGAAACATTTTTGGTGGCCGGGTATGAAAGCCGATGTTGCTAAATACATAGGAGAATGTTTGGCGTGTTCTAAGGTCAAAGCGGAGCATTAGAAACCATCAGGTCTACTTCAACAACCCGAAATCCCGGAATGGAAATGGGAAAACATTACCATGGATTTCATCACTAAATTACCAAGGACTGCCAGTGGTTTTGATACTATTTGGGTAATATTTGATCGTCTCACTAAATCAGCACACTTTCTGCCAATAAGAGAAGATGACAAGATGTAGAAGTTAACACGATTGTATTTGAAGGAAGTCATCTCTAGACATGGAATACCAATCTCTATTATCTCTGATAGGGATGACATATTTATTTCAAGATTCTGGCAGACATTACAGTAAGCATTAGGAACTCGTCTAGACATGAGTACTGCCTATCATCCATAAACTGATGGTCAGAGTGAAAGGACGATACAAATGCTTGAAGACATGCTACGAGCATGTGTTATTGATTTCGGAAACAGTTGGGATCGACACCTTTCGTTAGCAGAATTTTCCTACAATAACAGCTACCATTCAAGCATTGAGATGGCACCATTTGAAGCACTTTATGGTAGAAAGTGCAGGTCTCCAATTTGTTGGAGTGAAGTGGGGGATAGACAGATTACGGGTCCGGAGATAATACAAGAAACTACCGAGAAGATCATCCAAATTCAACAACGGTTGAAAACCGCCCAAAGTCGACAAAAGAGTTACGCTGATATTAAAAGAAAAGATATAGAATTTGAAATTGGAGAGATGGTCATGCTTAAAGTTGCACCTTGGAAAGGTGTTGTTCGATTTGGTAAATGGGGGAAATTAAATCCAAGGTATATTGGACCATTCAAGATTATTGCTCGTGTCGGACCAGTTGCTTACCGACTTGAATTACCACAACAACTCGTGACTGTACATAACACTTTCCACGTCTCAAATTTGAAGAAATGTTTTGCTAAATAAGATCTCACTATTCCGTTAGACGAAATCCAAATCAACGAAAAACTTCAATTTATCGAAGAACCCGTCAAAATAATGGATTGTGAGGTTAAAAGACTTAAGCAAAACAAAATACCAATTGCTAAGGTTCGATGGAATGCTCATAGAGGACCCGAGTTCACTTAGGAACAAGAAGATCAAATAAAGAAGAAATACCCGCACTTATTTCCAGAAGATACGACAACACCTCCAACTGCTTAAAATTTCGGGACGAAATTTATTTAACGGGTAGGTACTGTAGTGACTCAAACTTTTCCATGTTTATATATATTAAATGAAATTATTATTTACATGATTAAGTGTTTCCAACATGTTAAGCAATCAAACTTGTTAAGATTTGATTAATTGAAATAGGTTTCATATAGACAATTGACCACCCAAGTTGACCGGTGATTCACGAACGTTAAAACTTGTAAAAACTATATGATGACATATATATGATTATATATATAGTTAACATGATATTATGATAAGTAAGTATCTCATTAGGTATTTTAACAATGAGTTATATACATAAAATTGAGTTTATTGAATTAAGAAACTCGAAATGATATATATAACGATTATCGTTATAACAACGTCTTACTATATACATATGAATCATATTAAGATATTGATACACTATGTTTAATCATGATAAATGATAAGTAAACATGTCATTAAGTGTATTAACAATGAACTACATATGTAAAAACAAGACTACTAACTTAATGATTTTGAAACAAGACACATATGTAACGATTATCGTTGTAACAACATTTAACTGTATATATATCATACTAAGATATATTAATATATCATAATATCATGATAATGTAATAATTTAACATATCTTTAGTGTGACGCCCCGTACTAAATCATCATGTACGGACCATCAACAACAGGATCATTACAAGGTTAAGTACTATATGCGTTTTCAAAACAGAGTTTACATTCATAAATAAAAGTGACGTCATAACATACGTCAATTGTTTTACAAATCAAAAGTATGCTTCGCTAAGTAGAAGCATTAAATAAGTGTACGTGACCATAATGGTCATTACATAACATAAATTCATAAGTAAAAAGTTTGAATGCAACATAGGTAGTCATGCGATAACAACTCTAGGCAGCGGGTTCTACAGCACGACTAGTAAGATAGCGGAAGCGACTTCAAGCACCTGAGAAAATACATGCTTAAAAAGGTCAACACAAAGGTTGGTGAGCTATAGTTTAAGTATAACAGTAACGTAAGTAGGCCACGAGATTTCAGTGCTACAACGAGCGTTTCAAAAGTATGTAAAAGTATATGCTTAACCGTGGGCACCCGGTAACTAACTTAACGTTTAAAGTACCCCCTTAAAGTGCACTTGGAAAGTGCGTATAACCTCGAAGTATTAAACACTCATTAAATGCTAGCGCTACTAGCCCGAGTGGGGATGTCAAACCCTATGGATCCATATCTAAGATTCGCGTTCACGGTTCAAAAACCAATGATTAAACGTTACCGAGCTAAAGGGAATGTTTCTGCCGTTATATAACCCACACATATATAAAGTTTAAGTACTCGTGCCTAGTATGTAAAACATAAAATCCGCATGTATTCTCAGTTCCCAAAATAAGTTAAAGTAAAAAGGGAATGCTATAACTCACAATGATTAGTAGTAATGGTAAGGTAGTAGTCGGAAAGTGGTGTGCAAGTAACGGTCCAAACGTCCTCAACCTAAGTCAAATAGCACTAAGTCAATAAGTCGTCTCAGAAGGTTTACAAGTACGTAATTAAGGTCATAAGGGTCATCATCAATCATCATTAAACAAAAGGTAACAAGTAAGACTCGTTTATGAAAGTCGTTTAAAACAAAGGCTGACTTCGGTCAGTCACCACGGCCTCTACCCTTACTGAATTAAGGTGAGACCAGTGGTCATGGCTCCGTCTATGAGTCCCTTAAGTGTGGTAAAATTTACAGAAGCAAACTCGTCTTGGTTTGACCGTGGCGACGGTCTAAGTGCGAGTAGGTCAGAAATTTCTGCACAACGTTAAAGGACATGGTAACGATCGGAGGGCCATAAATCCTAAACCGTAACTCGGATTAAGACGAGTCCTATATGAAAAGTTATCTACTCGAAAAGTTCTATCTAAAAATCAAGGTTAGAACAGCCCAGGTCTACTGGTCTGTTCCAGAAGCATCAGGTCAGTAGGTTTTGGACAGAACAGTGGGTTTTGGAGAGTTCCGGTTGTCTCGGTGCTTGATGTTCATCACGGTTCTCATCCTTGATGCGTATAGCTTCAAGTGTACAACTCGTTGATGTGTTAACATCATTTTGACCAAGGTTTGTCCATCATAACTCAAGTGCAAGTGTTGTAAGTGTTTGATGAACCAAGGTTACATGTAAGTTTATGAACAAGTTCATGAACACTAAGAAAGATCACAACCAAGTGTTGGATCCATGATACTTGCACCAAAGTGTAAGCTCTTGTTGGTTTCATGTCCTTGTTCAAATGTGTAGTAAGCAACTAACAATAAGAAATAAAGAAAATGAATGATAAGCCTAAACCAACCATGAAGGTGGTATTCTAGTAACATACAACAAACAAGAACACAAGTAACAATTATAAAGATTATAAACTTTAAATCTTTTGAAACAAAATATGTAGAACATAACTAGATAGATTATGTTCTTGATGTTCTTGTCATAACAAGATAAAGATGAAGAATCAAAACTAGAAAGTTTGATCTTGTAACTTAGTAAATAAAGACAAGTAAGTAAGTAAATAATAACTAGTAACTAACAAGTAATCAAAGACAAGTAACTTTTAAACAACAAAGAACAACAAATGATGATGATGAAAGCCTTTAGGATTTCGGTTTTGTTGTCAAGAAAAGGAAAAAGAACTCATGATACTTACAAAGTTAAAGAGAAAGAGATGAGAGAAAAATGTTGAGAGAAAATGCAAGTCAAGTGTGTGTGTGTTTGAGTGGGAGATTTCAAGTGAACAAGTAATGAAGAAATGAAGTCAAAAACCACCTTATGGAGCCCCTAGGCCGACGGCCTGCAGCTCCCAAGGGGGGGGGGTGTGTTGTTTGTTGGTCACTAGTGTGTAAGGCTTACAAAAGGTGGATAATAAGTGTGTTTACATGGGGATTAAGTGCAACAAGATTCTAAATATACAAACTAGCTAGTTATTGTTGTAAGTATTACTTACACTATGAAAGACATGGGCTAATAAACCCATTTAAGATGTAGGGTGGGCTTGTGAGTCTTATTCATGAGTCCATTAAACTAATTAAAGCCCAAGTTGCAAGTAATCCAATAAAAGTCCAAGTTAAGCCCAAGTAACTAACTAAAAGCCTTAGTTAATTAAAATGATTAATAAAATTAATCATGGATGTAAATAATATCTTAAAATATTATTCGTGCAAGTTCCGGGTGTCACAAAGACGTTTCAGGCATTTAAAGTTCAAGTACGGGCAATCAAAGCAACATGTAAATGTAATAACATACATTCGTTTAATCAAGCGTATTAATAATAATAATTATTAATAAATAACGTTGGTAAAACCAGGGTCGTTACATTACCCACCTGTTAAAGAAAATTTCATCCCGAAATTTTAAGCTGAAGTAGATGGAGGAGTCGGGAAAAGATGAGGATATTTCCGCATCATTTGATCCTCTCGTTCCCAAGTAAACTCAGGTCCTCGTTTGGCATTCCATCGCACTCGTACAATCGGAATCTTGTTGCGTTTCAAAGTTTTGATCTCACGATCCATAATCTCAACAGGTTCCTCCACAAAGTGGAGTTTGTCATCAATAGTAAGTTCTTCCAAAGGTATGATGAGTTCGGGTGCAGCAAGACACTTCTTCAAGTTTGACACATGGAAGGTAGGATGAACTGAGCTCAATTGTGCTGGTAGATCCAAACGGTATGCAACTGGTCCAACACGTTCCAAGATCTCGAAAGGACCAATGTATCGTGGGTTCAACTTTCCACGTTTTCCAAAACGGATCACACCTTTCCAAGGTGCAACCTTCAACATTACACGATCACCAACATTAAATTCAAAGTCTTTCCGTTTAAGATCGGCATAGCTCTTTTGGCGATCACGGGCAGTCTTAAGTCTAGCTTGGATCTGAGCAATCTTCTCCGTGGTTTCGTGAACTACCTCGGGTCCGGTGATTTGCTTTTCGCCTACTTCGGCCCAACAAATAGGAGATCGGCACTTACGACCATACAATGCTTCAAAAGGTGCAGCATTAATGCTTGAGTGATAACTGTTGTTGTACGAGAATTCGGCGAGTGGCAAATGCCTTTCCCAGGCCTTTCCAAAATCAATGACACATGCACGCAGCATGTCCTCCAAGGTCTGAATCGTTCGTTCACTTTGCCCGTCAGTCTGAGGATGATAAGCAGTACTCATGTCAAGACGAGTTCCCATGGCTTCTTGCAAGGAACGCCAAAATCTGGAAGCAAAACGGGGATCGCGATCGGAGATGATTGATAAAGGTACACCATGACGAGATACAACCTCTTTGATGTACAGCTGAGCAAGTCTTTTCATTGTATCAGTTTCCTTCATCGCTAGGAAGTGTGCAGATTTGGTGAGGCGGTCAACAATAACCCAAATAGTATCGCATCCGCCCACCGTCTTCGGCAGCTTAGTAATGAAATCCATTGTGATCCTTTCCCACTTCCATTGTGGGATTTCCGGCTGTTGAAGTAACCCAGAAGGTCTCTGATGCTCGGCTTTAACCTTCGAGCAAGTCAAACACTTACCAACATAAGTCGCAACGTCCTTCTTAAGATTCGGCCACCAATACTGTTCTTTAAGGTCGTGGTACATCTTACCTGCACCGGGGTGAATCGAATATCTCGATTTGTGTGCTTCATCAAGTATCAGGCTTCGTAGATCTCCATAGTAAGGTACCCAAATTCTTCCGGCATAACATCGGAGTCCAGACTCTCTAACCTCGAATCGAGAGACAAGTATGTTCAAATGCTCGTGAGATATGTTCTCCTCCTTGAGAGCCTCAACTTGGGCTACTCTGATCTGGTTGTTGAGGTTCGAATGGATGGTGATGTTCAGAGCCCTAACACGGAGAGGTGCCGTCCTCTCCTTTCGGCTTAAAGCGTCAGCTACAACATTGGCCTTGCCAGGGTGATAACGGAGTTCACAATCGTAGTCGTTGAGCGTCTCGATCCATCGACGCTGTCTCATATTCAATTGCTTCTGATCGAAGATGTGCTGGAGACTCTTGTGATCGGTGAAGATAGTGCTCTTAGTTCCATACAAATAATGTCTCCACAATTTGAGTGCAAAGACAACGGCTCCAAGTTCAAGATCATGTGTAGTGTAGTTCCGCTCGTGAATCTTCAATTGGCGGGAGGCATAGGCAATAACCTTTGATCGTTGCATCAGTACACAACCAAAACCACTCTTCGATGCATCGCAATAAACAACAAAGTCGTCACTGCCTTCAGGAAGTGATAGGATAGGTGCGGAGGTTAACTTCTTCTTCAAAGTTTGGAATGCTGCTTCGTGTGTGGGTTCCCAAATGAACTTCTTGCCCTTGTGAGTCAGTGCGGTCAAAGGACGCGCAATCAGAGAAAATCCTTCGATAAACCTTCGATAATAACCGGCGAGACCTAGAAATTGGCGAATATGCGTTGGAGTAGTGGGGGTCTCCCACTTGCTGATGGCTTCAATCTTGGCGGGATCAACTTTGATACCCTGGTCGCTCACAACATGACCCAAAAACTGTACTTCCTTCAACCAAAATTCGCACTTGGAGAATTTGGCGTAAAGTTGCTCTTGTCTTAAGAGTTCAAGCACAAACCGAAGGTGTTGCTCATGTTCTTCTTCGCTCTTAGAGTAGATGAGGATATCATCTATGAAGACGATAACAAACTTATCCAAGTAAGGCTTGCAGACACGATTCATGAGATCCATGAACACGGCAGGGGCATTTGTCAAACCGAATGGCATCACGAGGAACTCATAATGACCATAACGGGTCCTGAATGCAGTTTTCATCACGTCACTTTCCTTCACCCTCAGCTGGTGATATCCGGATCGCAAATCGATCTTTGAATAAACGCTCGATCCTTGTAGTTGATCAAAAAGATCATCAATTCGTGGAAGAGGATATCGATTCTTGATTGTCAATTTGTTGAGCTCACGATAGTCGATACACATACGGAAGGATCCATCCTTCTTCTTTACAAACAACACAGGTGCGCCCCAAGGCGAGAAGCTTGGTTGGATAAACCCTCGATCTAATAGCTCTTGTAGTTGACTCTGTAATTCTTGCATCTCGGAAGGTGCGAGTCTATAAGGTGCGCGAGCTACAGGTGCAGCTCCTGGCACTAAGTCAATCTGAAACTCTACTGCTCTCTGCGGCGGTAATCCAGGCAATTCCTCTGGGAAGACATCAGAAAATTCGTTCACAATTCGAACGTCGTTCACGTTCTTCATCTCAGTTTCTACCACTTTCACATGTGCTAGGACAGCAAAGCGTCCCTTCTTCATAATCTTTTGCGCTTTCACGCAACTAATGAGGTTCAACTTCGAGGTACATCTCTCTCCATAGATAACCAGTGGTTCGCCATCTCCTTGTGGTATGCGAAGTGCTTTATCTCCACAGATAACATCGGCCTTTATCTTGCTCAACCAATCCATACCGACGATCACGTCAAAACTTCCCAGTTTGATAGGTATCAAATCAATTTCGAAATCTGCACCAGCTATGTTGATAATAGCTCCACGACTAATATGGTCAACCTTTTCAAGTTTTCCATTGGCGACCTCGACAAGCATACTTTCCTTCAAAGGAACTAACGACCAATCTAACTTATCAGAAAAATGTCTACACACATAGCTCCTATCGGCACCAGTATCAAATAGAACAGAAGCTAAAAGATTGTTGATCTTGAATATACCTGTCACCAAGTCGGGGTTGTCGCGAGCGTCCCTTGCATTAACATTGAAGGCTCTAGCACGTGGTGGTCCGCCATCCTTACGCTTGTTAGGACACTCGTTTCTGAAATGGCCCGTCTTTCCACATTCATAACACTTCTTAGGCCCATTGTTGTTGTGGTTTGGCTTCACATTCAAAGTGGTAACCTTGCAATCCTTGCCAACATGTCCAGATCGTTGGCACTTCTCACAGATAACATTGCAATACCCAGTGTGGTGCTTGTAGCACCTATTGCATTGTGGTAAGGTTCCTTTGTAGTTCGGATTGGTGCGGTTGTTGTTGTTGGGGTTGGTGTTGTTGTTGTTGTGCATGTTGTTGTTTTGCCTGAACCCTTCATGTCGTTTTGCCGGGTTTTGATCATAGTTCCTGCCCCTGTTGTTGTTGTGGTTGTTGTCCCATTTCCTCTTTTCACCACTACCAGTTTCAAACTTAGCCTTCTCCGGCTCGTCCAGGATGATTTGATTCAAGAGAGTATGCGCCATGCGCATTGCTTCGGGAACGCTTGGCGGCTTGGATGAGGTAACATTACCCTTGATGGACTTAGGAAGTCCCGAGAAGTATTTCTCCAAACGCTTAAATTCGGGGGTGACCATGGTTGGACACATAAGAGCCAATTCCAAAAACCTACGGTTGTAGCTGTTAAGGTCGTTCCCTACGGTTTTCAATTGCATAAATTCGATTTCCATCTTTTGAATCTCGGTTCTCGGACAGTATTCCTTGATCATAGCACATTTAAATTCTTCCCAAGGCGTAGCATACGCCTCATCAATTCCTTGCGCTTGGGCCATGGTATTCCACCATGTAAGCGCGCCATCCGAAAGTGTGCAAGATGCAAATTTCGTTTTGTTAGCCTCAGAACAATTGCTAACCCTGAATACCGATTCCAACTTTTCGAACCATCTGGTGAGACCGACGGGTCCCTCAGTGCCACTGAAGTAGTGTGGCTTGCAGTTTTGGAATTCCTTGTAAGTACACCCATCTCGGACGACAGGTGGATTGACAGGCGGTGGTGGTGAAACTTGGGGTTGTCTTTCAGCTAGTGCAGCAGCGACTCGTTCGTTAATCATTTCCTCAATTTGTGCCGCGGTGGGGATAGATCTCCCGTTGGCCATGATGTTCTATACAAACATTTTGACTCAAGTCAAAATCCATTATGCAAATAATAATAGTACATTATATAACAACCAACATGAAAACAGCACAACACATGTTGATTAAATAACGCAAGCAGATATAAGTACCACAAAACCATGAGATGATAACGTAAATAGAACACTTGCGCAAGAAGTAAGCAACACAAATTCCATTCATTAATGATAATAAGTTCATACATTACAATAAGTTCGTACATTACATAAGTGAAATATGAAATTACAAAGAGAGAT
Source organism: Rutidosis leptorrhynchoides (assembly GCF_046630445.1). Classification (NCBI taxonomy): domain Eukaryota; kingdom Viridiplantae; phylum Streptophyta; class Magnoliopsida; order Asterales; family Asteraceae; genus Rutidosis; species Rutidosis leptorrhynchoides. The sequence continues at coordinate 309,550,148 of NC_092343.1, forward strand.
TACAATACAGAATCTAGTACAAAGTCCTACGGCGATGGTGGGTACAAGATGTCCAAAACATGAGTCATCTGCTCCTCGAGCTCAGTAACTCGAGTCTGGAGAATCTCAATCTCCCGCCTCATTTCCTCATTAGAGGAAGATGGTGGGGCAGGTGGTGCTGGCGGTGCAGGTGGAGCCGGTGGTGCTGAAGTGGATGGTCCGGCTCTGGGTGGAGACGGTAATATCAGTGGGTCGGCGGGGTACGGCACCAGCCGTTTACGAGCAGTGATCCTACGACGCCGACCATAAGCGTCAGTGACAGTACGACCAGGAATTATGCCAGCGAAGCGATACCGCTTCTTCGGCGGGGTAGAAGGTGCCTGAATCGGTCGGTCAGCGGGATCCTCCTCATCACTGGAGTCGTCAGATGAGGTGTCGTCTGAAGAAGCATCGGTGGAAGAACCGTCGTCTGAATCATGCGGTGGTGGCGCGGGTGGCTCAACATATCCGAAAGCGGCCAACATCTGTCGGTGTCGGCCTGGCGTAATCACGGCTAAGCGGCCGTCGGCAGTGCGTCGGCAAGGTGTGCGCCAGTGATTACGGAAGGGTCCTTCCCCGAACTCCGCGGGGATCTCCATGCCACCAATGCGAGCCAGTTGCCTCAGGGGTCTGGAAGAAGACGCCGGGATAGGCACACTAGAGCTAGCTCCAGAACTAGAGGCGCCGGGGTCGCCAGTGGGTGTCGGGGCCGGAATGTCAGCAGCAGCAGCAGCAGCAACAGGTGCAGCAGTGGGAGGAACAACGGGGCCTGAGCCGCTCGGGATGTCAGTAGGTGGAACGTCCGACATCTGAACAAGGAAAAATAAATTTTCCATGTCAGTATGTCATAAAGCAAGCAAATAATAGGCCAACAGTTTAAATCATGTATAACAATAAGTAGCATGGCAATATCAGTAATCGTACGAAACTAGCATGCAATCGAAAGCAAGTAATAGCATGCAGTAGTGAAATCACGTAGTAGCATACGGCATATAGCAGTAATAGTAAGCAGCAGCATGCAGTAAGTTCAGCGGAAACAAGTAAACTAACAAGTTGTAGATTAGCCCTATTAGTGAATCCTACTCGGGTCGGTCTTAGACTCACTAATGCATCCTAATTCCCTACAACCAATGCTCTGATACCAAATGTGACGCCCCGTACTAAATCATCATGTACGGACCATCAACAACAGGATCATTACAAGGTTAAGTACTATATGCGTTTTCAAAACAGAGTTTACATTCATAAATAAAAGTGACGTCATAACATACGTCAATTGTTTTACAAATCAAAAGTATGCTTCGCTAAGTAGAAGCATTAAATAAGTGTACGTGACCATAATGGTCGTTACATAACATAAATTCATAAGTAAAAAGTTTGAATGCAACATAGGTAGTCATGCGATAACAACTCTAGGCAGCGGGTTCTACAGCACGACTAGTAAGATAGCGGAAGCGACTTCAAGCACCTGAGAAAATACATGCTTAAAAAGGTCAACACAAAGGTTGGTGAGCTATAGTTTAAGTATAACAGTAACGTAAGTAGGCCACGAGATTTCAGTGCTACAACGAGCGTTTCAAAAGTATGTAAAAGTATATGCTTAACCGTGGGCACCCGGTAACTAACTTAACGTTTAAAGTACCCCCTTAAAGTGCACTTGGCAAGTGCGTATAACCTCGAAGTATTAAACACTCGTTAAATGCTAGCGCTACTAGCCCGAGTGGGGATGTCAAACCCTATGGATCCATATCTAAGATTCGCGTTCACGGTTCAAAAACCAATGATTAAACGTTACCGAGCTAAAGGGAATGTTTCTGCCGTTATATAACCCACACATATATAAAGTTTAAGTACTCGTGCCTAGTATGTAAAACATAAAATCCGCATGTATTCTCAGTTCCCAAAATAAGTTAAAGTAAAAAGGGAATGCTATAACTCACAATGATTAGTAGTAATGGTAAGGTAGTAGTCGGAAAGTGGTGTGCAAGTAACGGTCCAAACGTCCTCAACCTAAGTCAAATAGCACTAAGTCAATAAGTCGTCTCAGAAGGTTTACAAGTACGTAATTAAGGTCATAAGGGTCATCATCAATCATCATTAAACAAAAGGTAACAAGTAAGACTCGTTTATGAAAGTCGTTTAAAACAAAGGCTGACTTCGGTCAGTCACCACGGCCTCTACCCTTACTGAATTAAGGTGAGACCAGTGGTCATGGCTCCGTCTATGAGTCCCTTAAGTGTGGTAAAATTTACAGAAGCAAACTCGTCTTGGTTTGACCGTGGCGACGGTCTAAGTGCGAGTAGGTCAGAAATTTCTGCACAACGTTAAAGGACATGGTAACGATCGGAGGGCCATAAATCCTAAACCGTAACTCGGATTAAGACGAGTCCTATATGAAAAGTTATCTACTCGAAAAGTTCTATCTAAAAATCAAGGTTAGAACAGCCCAGGTCTAATGGTCTGTTCCAGAAGCATCAGGTCAGTAGGTTTTGGACAGAACAGTGGGTTTTGGAGAGTTCCGGTTGTCTCGGTGCTTGATGTTCATCACGGTTCTCATCCTTGATGCGTATAGCTTCAAGTGTACAACTCGTTGATGTGTTAACATCATTTTGACCAAGGTTTGTCCATCATAACTCAAGTGCAAGTGTTGTAAGTGTTTGATGAACCAAGGTTACATGTAAGTTTATGAACAAGTTCATGAACACTAAGAAAGATCACAACCAAGTGTTGGATCCATGATACTTGCACCAAAGTGTAAGCTCTTGTTGGTTTCATGTCCTTGTTCAAATGTGTAGTAAGCAACTAACAATAAGAAATAAAGAAAATGAATGATAAGCCTAAACCAACCATGAAGGTGGTATTCTAGTAACATACAACAAACAAGAACACAAGTAACAATTATAAAGATTATAAACTTTAAATCTTTTGAAACAAAATATGTAGAACATAACTAGATAGATTATGTTCTTGATGTTCTTGTCATAACAAGATAAAGATGAAGAATCAAAACTAGAAAGTTTGATCTTGTAACTTAGTAAATAAAGACAAGTAAGTAAGTAAATAATAACTAGTAACTAACAAGTAATCAAAGACAAGTAACTTTTAAACAACAAAGAACAACAAATGATGATGATGAAAGCCTTTAGGATTTCGGTTTTGTTGTCAAGAAAAGGAAGAAGAACTCATGATACTTACAAAGTTAAAGAGAAAGAGATGAGAGAAAAATGTTGAGAGAAAATGCAAGTCAAGTGTGTGTGTGTTTGAGTGGGAGATTTCAAGTGAACAAGTAATGAAGAAATGAAGTCAAAAACCACCTTATGGAGCCGCTAGGCCGACGGCCTGCAGCTCCCAAGGGGGGGGGGGGGTGTTGTTTGTTGGTCACTAGTGTGTAAGGCTTACAAAAGGTGGATAATAAGTGTGTTTACATGGGGATTAAGTGCAACAAGATTCTAAATATACAAACTAGCTAGTTATTGTTGTAAGTATTACTTACACTATGAAAGACATGGGCTAATAAACCCATTTAAGATGTAGGGTGGGCTTGTGAGTCTTATTCATGAGTCCATTAAACTAATTAAAGCCCAAGTTGCAAGTAATCCAATAAAAGTCCAAGTTAAGCCCAAGTAACTAACTAAAAGCCTTAGTTAATTAAAATGATTAATAAAATTAATCATGGATGTAAATAATATCTTAAAATATTATTCGTGCAAGTTCCGGGTGTCACAAAGACGTTTCGGGCATTTAAAGTTCAAGTACGGGCAATCAAAGCAACATGTAAATGTAATAACATACATTCGTTTAATCAAGCGTATTAATAATAATAATTATTAATAAATAACGTTGGTAAAACCAGGGTCGTTACATTTAGATATAATAAACAATGGTTTAACAACATTTAACAAGATCGTTAACCTAAAGGTTTCAAAACAACATTTACATGTAACGACTAACGATGACTTAACGACTCAGTTAAAATGTATATACATGTAGTGTTTTAATATGTATTCATACACTTTTGAAAGACTTCAAGACACTTATCAAAATACTTCTACTTAACAAAAATGCTTACAATTACATCCTCGTTCAATTTCATCAACAATTCTACCCGTATGCACCCGTATTCGTACTCGTACAATACACATCTTTTAGATGTATATACTATTGGTATATACACTCCAATGATCAGCTCTTAGCATCCCATGTGAATCACCTAACACATGTAGGAACCATCATTTGGCAACTAGCATGAAATATCTCATAAAATTATAAAAATATTAGTAATCATTCATGACTTATTTACATGTAAACAAAATTACGCATCCTTTATATGTAATCCATATACCAACGACCAAAAACACCTACAAACACTTTCATTCTTCAATTTCTTCATCTAATTGATCTGTCTCAAGTTCTATCTTCAAGTTCTAAGTGTTCTTCATAAATTCTATAAGTTCTAGTTTCATAAAATCAAGAATACTTCCAAGTTTGCTAGCTTACTTCCAATCTTGTAAAGTGATCATCCAACCTCAAGAAATCTTTCTTATTTACAGTAAGATATCTTCCTAATACAAGGTAATACTCATATTCAAACTTTGATTCAATTTCTATAACTATAACAATCTTATTTCGAGTGGAAATCTTACATGAACTTGTTTTCGTGTCATGATTCTGCTTCAAGAACTTTCAAGCCATCCAAGGATCCTTTGAAGCTAGATCTATTTTTCTTATTTCCAGTAGGTTTATCCACAAAAATTGAGATAGTAATGATGTTCATAACATCGTTCGATTCATATATATAAAACTACCTTATTCGAAGGTTTAAACTTGAAATCACTAGAACATAGTTTAGTTAATTCTAAACTTGCTCGCAAACAAAAGTTAATCCTTATAACTTGACTTTTAAAATCAACTAAACACATGTTCTATATCTATATGATATGCTAACTTAATGATTTAAAACCTGAAAACACGAAAAACACCATAAAACCGGATATACGCCGTCGTAGTAACACCGCGGGCTATTTTGGGTTAGTAAATTAAAAACTATGATAAACTTTGATTTAAAAGTTGTTCTTCTGAGAAAATGATTTTTCTTATGAACATGAAACTATATCCAAAAATCATGGTTAAACTCAAAGTGGAAGTATGTTTTCCAAAATGGTCATCTAGACGTCGTTCTTTCGACTGAAATAACTACCTTTACAAACATGACTTGTAACCTGTATTTCCGACTATAAACCTATACTTTTTCTATTTAGATTCATAAAATAGAGTTCAATATGAAACCATAGCAATTTGATTCACTCAAAACGGATTTAAAACGAAGAAGTTATGGGTAAAACAAGATTGGATATTTTTTTTATTGTTGTAGCTACGGGAAATATTGTAACAATTCTATACAAATCATATCCTAGCTAACTTATATTTTATTATACATGTATTCTAATATATTATATAATCTTGGGATAACATAGACACGTATGCAAATGTTTTGACATATCATATCGACCCATGTATATATATTATTTGGAACAACCATAGACACTCTATATGCAGTAATGTTGGAGTTAGCTATACAGGGTTGAGGTTGATTCCAAAAATATATATACTTTGAGTTGTGATCTAGCCTGAGACATGTATACACTGGGTCATGGATTGATCCAAGATAATATATCTGTTAGGACCCCGAAGTTGTATAGTGTTAATGTGAAATAAGCTTAATTGAAGGTTCCTTAGAAGAGGGCTATATAAGGAACCTAAGTAGTCCTAATTAGATAGCCATTGCATTGTAACTGAGTTCTAGAAGCTGTGGAATGTAATTGTACCAATTCTCTCTAATACCGAGTCTCATGCTTACATACCGAATCTCTCTTTATCTTATCATTTCTCTCAATCTCAACATGATCTGACCTATCATTTGGTATCAGAGCTTCCAGGAAGTGATTCTACATCACTATATCGATCCAGAGATTGTAGATCTGAATACTCTCGGTATTTTGAATCACATTCGGTATTATCGAATTTGATAATTTGACGTTCAGATTCTTGTGATAAGTTCAGCGAAGGTGCATTAGGTATTTTAGAAAGAGTTTCGATCATCATTACAGCTTTTTAACTTCAATTATGGAGAATCAAGTTGATTTTTAGATTTTGTGGCTAAAACTCTCGGTATTGCTTAATTCAAGCTTGATTCGGGATTTTTGTGAAGATTTAAGGATTCAGTTGTGTTCGTGAGGTGTTAAATCACATTTCTGACGGTTCAATTTCTTCAATTCATCAAGTTTTGAAGATTTGATCAACACTCGGTATCGTAACTGTCATACCGAGTCTGCTTCATTACTTAAATTCATCTTAAGTGTTGCAGATTGTGGTGTGATTGTGATTCTATCACATTCGGTTTGATTATACGCAGCTACTTGGTGTGGTTTGAGAAAGGATTCTGTCATATTTCTAAGTTTTAAACTTAGACTCGGTATTTTTAAATGCTACAGTTGACATTCAGTATCGTATACTTTCGGTATCTTTGATATTTTGTGTGATACTAACGTGTTTCCTTGTGCAGCAAGGTTACAAAATCTAATTCAAAAGGATTGAATTGAGTTTGAACTTCAAATTCATACAGAATCTGACTACCGAATCAAATACAGAATCTGAGTTTCTGTATCACTTAATCCATTGTTTTAAGTGGTTACAGGCTACAATTCTTGTGATTACCGAATCTATACTGAATCTGGGTGTGTCTCTTGTATTTCTGATCAGTTTCTTTTACAGAATCTGATATACAGAATCTTTACCGAATCTGCTACAGTACCGAATCTGCTACAGTACCGAATCTGTAATGACCCGCACTTTTTCGATCGTTCTATACTTATAAGATTAATATTTACATAAATTAAACCTTACCAACATGATAAGCAATCCAAATTGTTGAGACTTATGCCTTCGAAAAGAGTTTTACACAACGTTTGACCGTCTAGTTTGACCGACGATATCACGAACTATATAACATATGATAATTATACGTTTGTGTATATATATGTATATATAAATATTTAACATGATCTAAGAATGTTTTAATACCTCATTTTGTATTAATAACAATAAGTTACAAGTATATTTTGAAACTACTAACCAAAGTTTTCAAAACGATAACCATACGTAACGTTATTTGACATAAATACTTATGACCTATAATGTTTATACATATATCGTATAAGTAATGTATTTAATCACTTTTAAGGACTTAAATACATAAAACAATATAAGTATATTCACAAAAGATAGCTATATTTGAATTCTCATTCTATTTTTCACAAGATTTCTATACGTATATCTAGAGTACATGTACTCGTATCATACCTAACCTGTATACGTATTTACTATTGGTATATACACATCAAATCACCACCAACCAGCCCTTGTTCAATGCCTTATGTATAAGGTAACTACTTTTGTTATCTAGTATGACAATTTCACATGATTAAAAGATTTTTTCACAAAATTACAAACTTATACACCTTTTACACCACCATTTATACTCCATTCCATTTTCATTTTACTACACATTTCCTTTAACTAAAACACACTCTTAAGAAACTCCATAACCATTCAGCTAGTATCCATGAAGATCTAGCCATAAAAACATCACTTAAACACCATAAGAAAAACCTTACAAAAACACTTCAAGAATCCTTTCAAGAACACAAGTTTACTTCCAATCTTTCATCCAACTCCACCACTCTTTTGGTTCTAGGTCTTTACTCCTCTTTTACAGCAATCTTGTCCAAGTAACTTGAGGTAGTAACTTTGTTCATAACCTTATTCGATTCATATATATATATATAGCTATCTTATTATATGGTATAAAATTTTAACAACAAGAACATAGTTTGAATGTTTTCAAACTTGTTTGCAAACTAAATAGATCCTTCTAACTTAACTTTCAAAATACTTCAAGACCTGTAATATATCATAAATATATGCTAATTTAACAAGGTATAACTTGGTTTTTCAAAGAACACCTTAAAAACTGAATTTACGACGTCGGAGTGCAACCGGGGGCTGTTTTGGGTTGGATAATTAAAAACCATCTTAAACTTTGAATTGGAGGTTTATTTTCTGGAAAAATGATTTTTACTATGAATATGATAACACATAAAAATTTCATGATTTAACTCAAAGTATAAGTATTTTTAGAAAAATAATCATTTAAGGTTGTTTACATGATGGAAAATGATTAACTTCATAAGTTTCACTAAAGTTTGACCTATGACCTATGATTTCGAATACAAACTAAGGTATTTACAGTTCATAGTCTTAAAGAGGGACTCGATCCAAGGAAGTGGCAAGTTGAATCAACGAAAACGGAGTTGTAACGAAGAAACTATGACCAAAACGAGATCGGATATCTAAGACTAGTTTAGCTACGAAAATAATTGGAGAAAATTAAATAAATCACATCTTTTTAAAATAACATGATATTTTATATATATGTACTCATAATTTAATTTTATATGGTTCAGGATCACCCGTAAACAATACGAGAAGATTAATCATAAGATCCCATGATTGTACGCAACACGTCATTTGACAACACCGGTACTTTATGTACGCAACACGTCATTTGACAACACCGGTACCATGGGTCAAGATTAATCTCGACCAATCCATATACGATGGGGGTTTTATTTATTTCATTGGGGGTTTATTAAACACCTAAAAATGAACCATTAAAATTGAATTACTAACATCGGACTGCTAACTACGGACTAAGAAATTATTAAAAGTATTAAAAGTATAATAAGTATATATATGTGACGATTGTTTTAAAAAGAAAAGGTATTGATATATTATATATGGATAGGTTCGTGATATCAATCGGAGACCAAGTCAAAATTACATATCTTCAAGACGAAAGTGAGTATATAGTCCCACTTTTAAACTCTAAGTATTTCGGGATGAGAATACATGTATTTTATGTTTTACGTTATGGACACAAGTAACTGAAAAATATATTCTACGTTGAGTTGTACCACTGGCATACTTCCCTGTAGCTTGGTAACTGTTATTTACAGCGGTATTGTAAACGCGAATCCTGTTGATAGATCTATCGGGCCTGACAACCCCAACCGGACTGGACGACCAGTATTCAACGGTTGCACAGTACTTCGTTTCGTGACTACACTTGGTACGGTGTAGTAAGATTTCATAATAAAGGGAATATGCGACGTGATTAAATGTTAAGTATGGTTACCAAGTGCTCAACCACTTAGAATATTTTTATTAAAATGTTTATATGTGAAATCTTGTGGTCTATATATATATATTGCTGTCGGCATTAAACCTATATCTCACCAACTTTATGTTGACGTTTTAAACATGTCTATTCTCAGGTGATAACTAAAAGCTTCCGCTGCAACATGTTGAATTTAAGCAAGATCTTGAGTATGCATATTTGTGTCAAAAATAAAACTGCATATCCGAGGAATTGTAATGTAAAATATGCTAGAAATCGTATTGTTATCATCACATGTAAAGTTTGTAAGTCTAAGATTATCGCTAAACGATAATCATCATTATATTGTCTAAGGCTTGTATTAATATAAGAGTTATGGTTTGTAATGTAAAATAAATGCAGTTGTTCTTTTAAAAATGTCGCATATAGAGGTCAATACCTCGCAATGAAATCATACGTTATCTAACTCGTTCTTATGGTTAAGGACGGGTTATGACATGTGGTATCAGAGCGGTGGTCTTAGCGAACCAGGTTTGCATTAGTGTGTCTAACCGATAAGTCGTTAGGATACATTAGTAAGTCTGGACTTTGACCGGGTCTGATTTAAAAACCATTGCTTATCATTGTTGGTTAAAATTTATATGTAAATATTATGTAGTACTAATGGGTTAGTTGTTGTGTGATAGATGTCGGGCTCAAAACTTGTTATCACATTCAGCGACTCCGAACCAGAATCTTCAGATGGTGTTCCAGTCATTAACCTATCCGATGACGAAAATGATATCTTTGGGGAAGACTCACAAATTCCGGATGAACCGACTATAGAGAACCCGGAAAGTGAACCCGAGGAGGAAAGTGAACCCGAGGAAGAAATACAGGAAATTACAAAAGACAAGTTCGAACTAGGAAAGAAACGAAAGGCTAATGAATTAGAAAATTCAAATCCCGAGTTTAGTAAGGATGATGTGGCACCTACTCCACTAGAAACTACCACCCCTATTCTCGCTAATCCTATTCGTTCTATCCCGGCATCCAGTTCTTCAGTCCCACAGCCAAAATATAGGCAGACAGCCAGGATAAGCGTTAAGCGATTCTTTGAACCTAAACGTCCTAGAAAATAGACCAAACGATGCGCTGCCGTATTAAACCATGGGATCATATAATGTTTTGTATAATATTATTAGTGTGGTTTGCTTAATGTTCGATGTAAGATAAGCATATGTAAAATAGTGAAGTGTGAAATGCAATAATTTTCCATGGTTAAGTATTATTTGGGTGGTAGTAATTGATTTTCGTACTAAGCTATTAAGTATGAACTTTAACGGGTAGGTACTACCCTAGATATAATTATAAAATGCTAATAAGAAGAAAAGGCTTTTATAATAATAACTGGTTCATATTATTAATAAGCTACGATGTACTGTAAATACATACTACATCTATAATATTCCATGTGAATAATTATTTTTTTTCATTCTTATTGAAGATTATGGCGCGATTGAACCGAATGACGGAACAAGAAATCCAGGAACTCATCAATCAGCGAGTGAACGACAGAATGTTATGGGTCGAGGCTGCAAGAGCTGCTGCAGTTAACCCAAATCCTCGTGTAGGATGCACCTACAAAACTTTTCAAGCTTGCAAGCCCTCATCATTCAGTGGAATGGAAGGACCGATCGGTTTAACCCGGTGGATAGAAAAGATGGAGACTGTGTTTAAAATCAGTGGTTGTGTTGAAAAGGACATGACCAAGTATGCATCGTGCACTTTACAAGATAGTGCACTCACGTGGTGGAAAAATTTTGTGAAGGCTGTAGGAGGAGATGTAGCTTATGATACTCCATGGGAAGAATTCAAAACAATGTTAATCAACGAATATTGTCCAAGGAACGAGGTTAGGAAGTTAGAAGATGAATTACGAAGCCTGAAAGTTGTTGGTACTGAAATCACCAACTACAATCAGTGATTCATGGAATTAGTTTTGCTATGTCCTGAATTGGTTCCAACCGAAGAACGGAAGATTGAAATGTACAAAGATGGTTTGCCCAAAAAGGTCAAGGAAAATGTTACAGCATCGAAACCTAAGACAATTCATGAAGCTATAACCATGGCAAACGAGCTAATGGATCAGGTCATCATGGATAAGAAAGTATCCAATACTGATGTGAAGGTATCAGGTAACAAAAGAAAGTGGAATGGAAATTATGATCGAGGTAACCAACAACAATCTTTTAAGAAACAAGAAATCACGCAAGGTGCGGGTAGTGGTTTAAGCTTTGGTTACAAAGGACAAAATCCTTTATGTAACCGATGCCACAAACATCACTCTGGCTACTGTAATGTGGTATGCAACAAATGTAATCGAAAGGGTCATCTTGCTGAAGATTGTAGGACTCTCGTTACAAATACAAATGGTACCAAGACTCCTGCCACCAATGCAAATAGAACTGCTTTGGCTACCATTACTTGTTATGGGTGTGGAAAACAAGGTCACTATAAGAGCCAGTGTCCGAATCCAGAGAAGAATATCGGACCTGCACGAGGGAGAGCATTTGTTATTAATGCTAGAGAGGCGTGTGAAGACCCGGAGCTTGTTACGGGTACGTTTACCATTAATAACTTATCCGCATCTATTATATTTGATACTGGTGCCGATAGAAGTTACGTGAGTAGAGGCTTTTATGCTAAATTGAATTGTTCATCATTACCTCTAGATACTAAGTACATGATTGAGTTAGCTAATGGTAAACTAATTAAAGCCGATAAAATTTGCTGTGATTGTAAAATAAATTTAGCCGGAGAAACATTTAAAATTGACTTAATACCCGTAGAATTAGGAAGTTTTGATGTAATAGTCGGCATGGACTGGATGTCCAAAGTAGGAGCTGAAGTTGTGTGTGCCAAGAAGGCAATTCGCATTCCTTGCAAGGATAAAATGCCGGTGATGATTTATGGAGAGAAGGGTAACTCAAAGTTAAAACTCATTAGCTGTTTGAAAGCCAAGAAGTGTTTAGAAAAGGGATGTTATGCTATTCTAGCACATGTTAATAAAGTCGAAAAGAAAGAAAAAGAGAAGTGCATCAACGACGTGCCTGTGGCAAGAGATTATCCTGAAGTTTTTTCGGAAGAGTTGCCAGGATTACCTCCATTTAGATCTGTAGAATTTCAAATAGATTTAGTACCAGGAGCTGCACCAGTGGCTCGTGCGCCATATAGACTTGCACCGTCCGAATTAAAAGAACTTCAGAGTCAGTTAAAAGAATTACTAGACCGTGGATTCATACGACCAAGTACTTCACCGTGGGGAGCTCCAATTTTGTTTGTTAAGAAGAAAGATGGATCTTTTAGGATGTGTATAGATTATCGTGAATTAAATAAGTTAACTATCAAGAATCGGTATCCACTACCGAGAATTGACAACTTATTTGATCAACTGCAAGGATCATGTGTGTACTCAAAAATTGACCTAAGATCGGGCTATCATCAATTACGTGTCAAAGAAGAAGATATACCGAAAACTGCTTTTCGGACACGTTACGGTCATTACGAATTTTTGGTCATGCCGTTTGGATTGACGAATGCGCCAGCTGTATTCATGGACCTCATGAATCGAGTTTGTAGTCCATATCTAGATAAGTTTGTTATCGTTTTCATTGATGATATTCTTATCTATTCCAAGAGTGAGCAAGAGCATGAGCAGCATTTAAGGTTGATATTAGAGTTGTTGAGAAAAGAACAGCTATATGCTAAATTTTCTAAGTGTGCTTTTTGGTTGAAAGAAGTGCAATTTCTTGGCCACGTTGTTAGTAGCAAAGGAATTCAGGTTGATCCAGCAAAAATTGAAGCCATTGAAAAATGGGAGACTCCTAAGACACCAACGCAGATACGCCAATTTTTGGGTTTAGCCGGTTATTATAGAAGGTTTATTCAAGATTTTTCCCGAATAGCTAAGCCGTTGACAGCGTTAACGCAAAAAGGGAAGAAATATGAATGGACTTCTGAGCAGGAGAGTGCATTTCAATTACTGAAAAAGAAGTTGACTACGGCGCCTATTTTATCGTTACCAGAAGGGAACGATGATTTTGAAATATATTGTGATGCTTCGCGACAAGGTTTTGGTTGCGTTCTTATGCAACGGAAGAAAGTTATTGCATACACATCCCGACAATTGAAGATTCACGAGCGAAATTATACGACGCATGATCTAGAATTGGGAGCAGTCGTGTTTGCATTGAAGATGTGGAGACACTACTTGTATGGGGTTAAATGCACTGTGTTTACTGATCATAAAAGCCTTCAACATATTTTTGATCAGAAACAGCTGAACATGAGGCAACGTAGGTGGGTCGAGTTAATAAATGACTATGATTGTGAAATTCGTTATCATCCCGGGAAAGCGAATGTGGTGGCTGACGCACTAAGCAGAAAGGAACGAGAACCAATTCGAGTACGAGCGATGAACATAAAAATTCGCATGAATCTCAACTCACAAATCAAAGAAGTTCAACGAGAAGCACTTACTAAAGAAAATATAGGAAATGAAATAATGAAGAAGTATGAGAAGCAACTCGTTATACGGGAAGATGGAATTCGATATTTTGCAAATCGTATTTGGGTACCGAAGTTGGGTGGATTAAGGAAGTTGATATTGAACGAGGCACATAAGACAAGATACTCGATACATCCTGGAGTTGGAAAGATGTACCAAGATCTTAAGACACATTATTGGTGGCCTAATTTTAAGACAGACGTTGCAACATATGTTGGGGAGTGTTTAACTTGTTCCAAAGTCAAAGCAGAACACCAAAAGCCGTCAGGGTTACTTCAACAACCAGAAATCCCAGAATGGAAATGGGATGGTATTACCATGGATTTCATCACGAAGTTACCAAAGACTGCCTGGGGATACGACACCATTTGGGTAATTGTTGATCGTCTTACCAAATCTGCACATTTCTTGCCTATAAAGGAAACGGATAGAATGGAGAAATTATTACGATTATATATAAAGGAAATAGTTTCAAGGCATGGAATACCTATTTCCATTATATCTGATCGTGATAGTAGATTTACCTCAAAGTTCTGGCAATCACTACAAGAGGCACTAGGAACTCGTTTGGATATGAGTACTGCATATCATCCGCAAACTGACGGGCAGAGTGAAAGAACAATTCAGACTCTTGAAGACATGCTCAGGGCATGTGTGATCGATTTTGGAAACGGATGGGATAAGTATTTACCATTAGCAGAATTCTCGTATAATAATAGTTATCATGCGAGCATTAAAGCTGCACCATTCGAAGCACTGTATGGAAGGAAGTGTAGATCTCCTATCTGTTGGAATGAAGTAGGAGATCGACAATTAACTGGTCCCGAGATCATACATGAAACTACTGAAAAGATAGTACAAATCAAGGAGAGATTGAGAACGGCCCGTAGTCGCCAAAAGAGCTACGCCGATGTTCGAAGGAAACCATTAGAGTTTCAGATCGGTGACATGGTTATGCTAAAGGTGTCACCTTGGAAAGGTGTAATACGTTTCGGTAAAATAGGTAAACTGAACCCAAGATATGTAGGCCCGTTCAAGATCATCGAACGCATTGGACCGGTAGCTTATCGACTCGAGTTACCGCAACAACTCGCCGGAGTACATAATACCTTTCACGTCTCGAACCTTAAGAAGTGTCTTGCAAAGGAAGACCTCACCATTCCTCTTGAAGAAATCCATGTCGACGAAAAACTACAATTCATCGAAGAACCAATCGAAATCATGGACGGTGAAGTTAAACAGCTCAAGCAGAGCAACATACCGATCGTTAAGGTACGTTGGAATGCTCGAAGAGGTCCCGAGTTTACTTGGGAACGGGAAGATCAGATGAAACAAAAGTATCCACACTTGTTTCTCGATGACGCAAAATAGGTACAATCTTAAAATTTCGGGACGAAATTTATTTAACGGGTAGGTACTGTAATGACCCGCACTTTTTCGATCGTTCTATACTTATAAGATTAATATTTACATAAATTAAACCTTACCAACATGATAAGCAATCCAAATTGTTGAGACTTATGCCTTCGAAAAGAGTTTTACACAACGTTTGACCGTCTAGTTTGACCGACGATATCACGAACTATATAACATATGATAATTATACGTTTGTGTATATATATGTATATATACATATTTAACATGATCTAAGAATGTTTTAATACCTCATTTTGTATTAATAACAATAAGTTACAAGTATATTTTGAAACTACTAACCTAAGTTTTCAAAACGATAACCATACGTAACGTTATTTGACATAAATACTTATGACCTATAATGTTTATACGTATATCGTATAAGTAATGTATTTAATCACTTTTAAGGACTTAAATACATAAAACAATATAAGTATATTCACAAAAGATAGCTATATTTGAATTCTCATTCCATTTTTCACAAGATTTCTATACGTATATCTAGAGTACATGTACTCGTATCATACCTAACCTCTATACGTATTTACTATTGGTATATACACATCAAATCACCACCAACCAGCCCTTGTTCAATGCCTTATGTATAAGGTAACTACTTTTGTTATCTAGTATGACAATTTCACATGATTAAAAGATTTTTTCACAAAATTACAAACTTATACACCTTTTACACCACCATTTATACTCCATTCCATTTTCATTTTACTACACATTTCCTTTAACTAAAACACACTCTTAAGAAACTCCATAACCATTCAGCTAGTATCCATGAAGATCTAGCCATAAAAACATCACTTAAACACCATAAGAAAAACCTTACAAAAACACTTCAAGAATCCTTTCAAGAACACAAGTTTACTTCCAATCTTTCATCCAACTCCACCACTCTTTTGGTTCTAGGTCTTTACTCCTCTTTTACAGCAATCTTGTCCAAGTAACTTGTGGTAGTAACTTTGTTCATAACCTTATTCGATTCATATATATATATAGCTATCTTATTATATGGTATAAAATTTTAACAACAAGAACATAGTTTGAATGTTTTCAAACTTGTTTGCAAACTAAATAGATCCTTCTAACTTAACTTTCAAAATACTTCAAGACCTGTAATATATCATAAATATATGCTAATTTAACAAGGTATAACTTGGTTTTTCAAAGAACACCTTAAAAACTGAATTTACGACGTCGGAGTGCAACCGGGGGCTGTTTTGGGTTGGATAATTAAAAACCATCTTAAACTTTGAATTGGAGGTTTATTTTCTGGAAAAATGATTTTTACTATGAATATGATAACACATAAAAATTTCATGATTTAACTCAAAGTATAAGTATTTTTAGAAAAATAATCATTTAAGGTTGTTTACATGATGGAAAATGATTAACTTCATAAGTTTCACTAAAGTTTGACCTATGACCTGTGATTTCAAATACAAACTAAGGTATTTACAGTTCATAGTCTTAAAGAGGGACTCGATCCAAGGAAGTGTCAAGTTGAATCAACGAAAACGGAGTTGTAACGAAGAAACTATGACCAAAACGAGATCGGATATCTAAGACTAGTTTAGCTACGAAAATAATTGGAGAAAATTAAATAAATCACATCTTTTTAAAATAACATGATATTTTATATATATGTACTCATAATTTAATTTTATATGGTTCAGGATCACCCGTAAACAATACGAGAAGATTAATCATAAGATCCCATGATTGTACGCAACACGTCATTTGACAACACCGGTACCATGGGTCAAGATTAATCTCGACCAATACATATACGATGGGGGTTTTATTTATTTCATTGGGGGTTTATTAAACACCTAAAAATGAACCATTAAATTGAATTACTAACATCGGACTGCTAACTACGGACTAAGAAATTATTAAAAGTATTAAAAGTATAATAAGTATATATATGTGACGATTGTTTTAAAAAGAAAAGGTATTGATATATTATATATGGATAGGTTCGTGATATCAATCGGAGACCAAGTCAAAATTACATATCTTCAAGACGAAAGTGAGTATATAGTCCCACTTTTAAACTCTAAGTATTTCGGGATGAGAATACATGTATTTTATGTTTTACGTTATGGACACAAGTAACTGAAAAATATATTCTACGTTGAGTTGTACCACTGGCATACTTCCCTGTAGCTTGGTAACTGTTATTTACAGCGGTATTGTAAACGCGAATTGAAATGTCCCGTTCTTATGGATTAAAAACGTTCCATATTAATTGATTTCGTTGCGAGGTTTTGACCTCTATATGAGACATTTTTCAAAGACTGCATTCATTTTTAAAACAAACCATAACCTTTATTTCATAAATAAAGGTTTAAAAAGCTTTACGTAGATTATCAAATAATGATAATCTAAAATATCCTGTTTACACACGACCATTACATAATGGTTTACAATACAAATATGTTACATCGAAATCAGTATCTTGAATGCAGTTTTTACACAATATCATACAAACATGGACTCCAAATCTTGTCCTTATTTTAGTATGCAACAGCGGAAGCTCTTAATATTCACCTGAGAATAAACATGCTTTAAACGTCAACAAAAATGTTGGTGAGTTATAGGTTTAACCTATATATATCAAATCGTAACAATAGACCACAAGATTTCATATTTCAATACACATCCCATACATAGAGATAAAAATCATTCATATGGTGAACACCTGGTAACCGACATTAACAAGATGCATATATAAGAATATCCCCATCATTCCGGGACACCCTTCGGATATGATATAAATTTCGAAGTACTAAAGCATCCGGTACTTTGGATGGGGCTTGTTGGGCCCGATAGATCTATCTTTAGGATTCGCGTCAATTAGGGTGTCTGTTCCCTAATTCTTAGATTACCAGACTTAATAAAAAGGGGCATATTCGATTTCGATAATTCAACCATAGAATGTAGTTTCACGTACTTGTGTCTATTTTGTAAATCATTTATAAAACCTGCATGTATTCTCATCCCAAAAATATTAGATTTTAAAAGTGGGACTATAACTCACTTTCACAGATTTTTACTTCGTCGGAAAGTAAGACTTGGCCACTGTTGATTCACGAACCTATAACAATATATACATATATATTAAAGTATGTTCAAAATATATTTACAACACTTTTAATATATTTTGATGTTTTAAGTTTATTAAGTCAGCTGTCCTCGTTAGTAACCTATAACTAGTTGCCCACAGTTAGATGTACAGAAATAAATCGATAAATATTATCTTGAATCAATCCACAACCCAGTGTATACGTATCTCAGTATTGATCACAACTCAAACTATATATATTTTGGAATCAACCTCAACCCTGTATAGCTAACTCCAACATTCACATATAGAGTGTCTATGGTTGTTCCGAAATATATATAGATGTGTCGACATGATAGGTCGAAACATTGTATACGTGTCTATGGTATCTCAAGATTACATAATATACAATACAAGTTGATTAAGTTATGGTTGGAATAGATTTGTTACCAATTTTCACGTAGCTAAAATGAGAAAAATTATCCAATCTTGTTTTACCCATAACTTCTTCATTTTAAATCCGTTTTGAGTGAATCAAATTGCTATGATTTCATATTGAACTCTATTTTATGAATCTAAACAGAAAAAGTATAGGTTTATAGTCGGAAAAATAAGTTACAAGTCGTTTTTGTAAAGGTAGTCATTTCAGTCGAAAGAACGACGTCTAGATGACCATTTTAGAAAACATACTTCCACTTTGAGTTTAACCATAATTTTTGGATATAGTTTCATGTTCATAATAAAAATCATTTTCTCAGAATAACAACTTTTAAATCAAAGTTTATCATAGTTTTTAATTAACTAACCCAAAACAGCCCGCGGTGTTACTACGACGGCGTAAATCCGGTTTTACGGTGTTTTTCGTGTTTCCAGGTTTTAAATCATTAAGTTAGCATATCATATAGATATAGAACATGTGTTTAGTTGATTTTAAAAGTCAAGTTAGAAGGATTAAATTTTGTTTGCGAATAAGTTTAGAATTAACTAAACTATGTTCTAGTGATTACAAGTCTAAACCTTCGAATAAGATAGCTTTATATGTATGAATCGAATGATGTTATGAACATAATTACTACCTTAATTTCCTTGGATAAACCTACTGGAAAAGAGAAAAATGGATCTAGCTTCAATGGATCCTTGGATGGCTCGAAGTTCTTGAAGCAGAATCATGACACGAAAACAAGTTCAAGTAAGATCATCACTTGAAATAAGATTGTTATAGTTATAGAAATTGAACCAAAGTTTGAATATGATTATTACCTTGTATTAGAATGATAACCTACTGTAAGAAACAAAGATTTCTTGAGGTTGGATGATCACCTTACAAGATTGGAAGTGAGCTAGCAAACTTGAAAGTATTCTTGATTTTATGAAACTAGAACTTTTGGAATTTATGAAGAACACTTAGAACTTGAAGATAGAACTTGAGAGAGATCAATTAGATGAAGAAAATTGAAGAATGAAAGTGTTTGTAGGTGTTTTTGGTCGTTGGTGTATGGATTAGATATAAAGGATATGTAATTTTGTTTTCATGTAAATAAGTCATGAATGATTACTCATATTTTTGTAATTTTATGAGATATTTCATGCTAGTTGCCAAATGATGGTTCCCACATGTGTTAGGTGACTCACATGGGCTGCTAAGAGCTGATCATTGGAGTGTATATACCAATAGTACATACATCTAAAAGCTGTGTATTGTACGAGTACGAATACGGGTGCATACGAGTAGAATTGTTGATGAAACTGAACGAGGATGTAATTGTAAGCATTTTTGTTAAGTAGAAGTATTTTGATAAGTGTATTGAAGTCTTTCAAAAGTGTATAAATACATATTAAAACACTACATGTATATACATTTTAACTGAGTCATTAAGTCATCGTTAGTCGTTACATGTAAGTGTTGTTTTGAAACCTTTAGGTTAACGATCTTATTAAATGTTGTTAACCCAATGTTTATAATATCAAATGAGATTTTAAATTATTATATTATCATGATATTATCATGTATGAATATATCTTAATATGATATATATACATTAAATGTCTTTACAACGATAATCGTTACATATATGTCTCGTTTCAAAATCATTAAGTTAGTAGTCTTGCTTTTACATATGTAGTTCATTGTTAATATACTTTATGATATGTTTTCTTATCATAATATCATGTTAACTATATATATATCCATATATATGTCATCATATAGTTTTTACAAGTTTTAACGTTCGTGAATCACCGATCAACTTGGGTGGTCAATTGTCTATATGAAACATATTTCAATTAATCAAGTCTTAACAAGTTTG
The DNA here is from genome assembly GCF_046630445.1 of Rutidosis leptorrhynchoides. NCBI lineage: Eukaryota > Viridiplantae > Streptophyta > Magnoliopsida > Asterales > Asteraceae > Rutidosis > Rutidosis leptorrhynchoides. Next base: position 309,570,751 of record NC_092343.1, read on the forward strand.
ATTGCTTAACATGTTGGAAACATTTAATCATGTAAATATCAATCTCAATTAATATATATAAACATGAAAAAGTTCGGGTCACTACAGTACCTACCCGTTAAATAAATTTCGTCCCGAAATTTTAAGCTGTTGAAGGTGTTGACGAATCTTATGGAAATAGATGCGGGTATTTCTTCTTCATCTGATCTTCACGCTCCCAGGTGAACTCGGGTCCTCTACGAGCATTCCATCAAACCTTAACAATTGGTATCTTGTTTTGCTTAAGTCTTTTAACCTCACGATCCATTATTTCGACGGGTTCTTCGATGAATTGAAGTTTTTCGTTGATTTGGATTTCATCTAACGGAATAGTGAGATCTTCTTTAGCAAAACATTTCTTTAAATTCGAGACGTGGAAAGTGTTATGTACAGTCGCGAGTTGTTGAGGTAACTCTAGTCGGTAAGCTACTGGTCCGACACGATCAATAATCTTGAATGGTCCAATATACCTTGGATTTAATTTTCCTCGTATACCAAATCGAACAACGCCTTTCCAAGGTGCAACTTTAAGCATGACCATCTCTCCAATTTCAAATTCTATATCTTTTCTTTTAATGTCAGCGTAGCTCTTTTGTCGACTTTGGGCGGTTTTCAACCGTTGTTGAATTTGGATGATCTTCTCGGTAGTTTCTTGTATAATCTCCGGACCCGTAATCTGTCTATCCCCCACTTCACTCCAACAAATCGGAGACCTGCACTTTCTACCATAAAGTGCTTCAAACGGCGCCATCTCAATGCTTGAATGGTAGCTGTTGTTGTAGGAAAATTCTGCTAACGGTAGATGTCGATCCCAACTGTTTCCGAAATCAATAACACATGCTCGTAGCATGTCTTCAAGCGTTTGTATCGTCCTTTCGCTCTGCCCATCAGTTTGTGGATGATAGGCAGTACTCATGTCTAGACGAGTTCCTAATGCTTGCTGTAATGTCTGCCAGAATCTTGAAATAAATCTGCCATCCCTATCAGAGATAATAGAGATTGGTATTCCATGTCTGGAGACGACTTCCTTCAAATACAGTCGTGCTAACTTCTCCATCTTGTCATCTTCTCTTATTGGTAGCAAGTGTGCTGATTTGGTGAGACGATCAACTATTACCCAAATAGTATCAAAACCACTTGCAGTCCTTGGCAATTTAGTGATGAAATCCATGGTAATGTTTTCCCATTTCCATTCCGGGATTTCGGGTTGTTGAAGTAGACCTGATGGTTTCTGATGCTCAGCTTTGACCTTAGAACACGTCAAACATTCTCCTACGTATTTAGCAACATCGGCTTTCATACCCGGCCACCAAAAATGTTTCTTGAGATCCTTGTACATCTTCCCCGTTCCAGGATGTATTGAGTATCTGGTTTTATGAGCTTCTCTAAGTACCATTTCTCTCATATCTCCAAATTTTGGTACCCAAATCCTTTCAGCCCTATACCGGGTTCCGTCTTCCCGAATATTAAGATGCTTCTCCGATCCTTTGGGTATTTCATCCTTTAAATTTCCCTCTTTTAAAACTCCTTGTTGCGCCTCCTTTATTTGAGTAGTAATGTTATTATGAATCATTATATTCATAGATTTTACTCGAATGGGTTCTCTGTCCTTCCTGCTCAAGGCATCGGCTACCACATTTGCCTTCCCCGGGTGGTAACGAATCTCAAAGTCGTAATCATTCAATAATTCAATCCACCTACGCTGCCTCATATTCAGTTGTTTCTGATTAAATATGTGTTGAAGACTTTTGTGGTCGGTATATATAATACTTTTGACCCCATATAAGTAGTGCCTCCAAGTCTTTAATGCAAAAACAACCGCGCCTAATTCCAAATCATGCGTCGTATAATTTTGTTCGTGAATCTTCAATTGTCTAGACGCATAAGCAATCACCTTCGTTCGTTGCATTAATACACAATCGAGACCTTGCTTTGATGCATCACAATAAATCACAAAATCATCATTCCCTTCAGGCAATGACAATATAGGTGCCGTAGTTAGCTTTTTCTTCAATAACTGAAACGCTTTCTCTTGTTCATCATTCCATTCAAATTTCTTCCCTTTATGCGTTAATGCAGTCAAGGGTTTTGCTATTCTGGAAAAGTCTTGGATTAACCTTCTGTAGTAACCAGCTAGTCCTAAAAACTGGCGTATGTGTTTCGGAGTTTTCGGGGTTTCCCACTTTTCAACAGTTTCTATCTTTGCCGGATCCACCTTAATACCTTCTTTGTTCACTATGTGACCGAGGAATTGAACTTCTTCCAACCAAAATGCACACTTTGAAAACTTAGCGTACAATTCTTCCTTCCTCAATACTTCTAACACCTTTCTCAAATGTTCACCGTGTTCTTGGTCATTTTTTGAGTAAATAAGTATGTCATCAATGAAAACAATGACAAACTTGTCAAGGTATGGTCCACACACTCGGTTCATAAGGTCCATGAACACAGCTGGTGCATTAGTTAAACCAAACGGCATGACCATAAACTCGTAATGACCGTAACGTGTTCTGAAAGCAGTCTTTGGAATATCATCTTCTTTCACCCGCATTTGATGATACCCGGAACGTAAGTCAATCTTTGAATAAACAGACGAGCCTTGTAGTTGATCAAATAAGTCGTCGATTCTCGGTAGTGGGTAGCGGTTCTTGATGGTAAGTTTGTTCAACTCTCGGTAGTCGATACACAACCTAAATGTACCATCTTTCTTCTTGACAAACAAAACAGGAGCTCCCCACGGTGATGTGCTTGGTCGAATGAAACCACGCTCTAAAAGTTCTTGTAATTGGCTTTGTAGTTCTTTCATCTCGCTGGGTGCGAGTCTGTAAGGAGCACGAGCTATTGGTGCAGCTCCTGGTACAAGATCTATTTGAAATTCAACGGATCGATGTGGGGGTAATCCCGGTAATTCTTTCGGAAATACATCAGGAAATTCTTTTGCGACGAGAACATCATTGATGCTCTTTTCTTCAGTTTGTACTTTCTCGACGTGTGCTAGAACAGCATAGCAACCTTTTCTTAATAGTTTTTGTGCCTTCAAATTACTAATAAGATGTAGCTTCGTGTTGCCCTTTTCTCCGTACACCATTAAGGGTTTTCCTTTTTCTCGTATAATGCGAATTGCATTTTTGTAACAAACGATCTCCGCTTTCACTTCTTTCAACCAGTCCATACCGATTATCACATCAAAACTCCCTAACTCTACTGGTATCAAATCAATCTTAAATGTTTCGCTAACCAGTTTAATTTCTCGATTCCGACATATATTATCTGCTGAAATTAATTTACCATTTGCTAATTCGAGTAAAAATTTACTATCCAAAGGCGTCAATGGACAACTTAATTTAGCACAAAAATCTCTACTCATATAGCTTCTATCCGCACCCGAATCAAATAAAACGTAAGCAGATTTATTATCAATAAGAAACGTACTCGTAACAAGCTCCGGGTCTTCCTGTGCCTCTACCGCATTAATATTGAAAACTCTTCCACGGCCTTGTCCCTTCGTGTTCTCCTGGTTCGGGCAATTTCTAATAATGTGGCCTGGTTTTCCACATTTATAACAAACTACATTGGCATAACTTGCTCTGACACTACTTGCTCCGCCATTACTCGTTCCGACACCATTTGTTCCTTTCGTTCTATTAACCCCTGGTCCGTAGACCTCACACTTCGCCGCGCTATGACCATTTCTTTTACACTTGTTGCAAAATTTGGTGCAGAACCCCGAGTGATTCTTTTCACACCTTTGGCATAGCTGCTTCTGATTGTTGTTGTTGTTGCGGTTATTATTGTTGTTGGGATGATTGTTGTAGTTGCTATTGTTGTTGTTGTTATTGTTGTTGTTGGGCCGTTTGTTGTAGTTGCGATTGATGTTGCGATTGTTGGGATAATTGTTGCGATTATTGTTGTAATTGCTGTTGTTGTTGTATTGGTGATTCTTATCACCGTTTTCCTCCCACTTTCTTTTGACTTGCTTCACATTGGCCTCTTCAGCAGTCTGTTCTTTAATTCTTTCTTCAATCTGGTTCACTAGTTTGTGAGCCATTCTACATGCCTGTTGTATGGAGGCGGGCTCGTGTGAACTTATATCTTCTTGGATTCTTTCCGGTAATCCTTTCACAAACGCGTCGATCTTCTCTTCCTCATCTTCGAATGCTCCCGGACACAATAGGCACAATTCTGTGAATCGTCTTTCGTACGTGGTAATATCAAATCCTTGGGTTCGTAACCCTCTAAGTTCTGTCTTGAGCTTATTGACCTCGGTTCTGGGACGGTACTTCTCGTTCATCAAGTGCTTGAATGCTGACCACGGTAGTGCGTACGCATCATCTTGTCCCACTTGCTCTAGATAGGTATTCCACCATGTTAACGCGGAACCTGTGAAGGTATGCGTAGCGTACTTCACTTTGTCCTCTTCAGTACACTTACTTATGGCAAACACCGATTCAACCTTCTCGGTCCACCGTTTCAATCCGATCGGTCCTTCGGTTCCATCAAATTCCAAAGGTTTGCAGGCAGTGAATTCTTTGTAGGTGCATCCTACACGATTTCCTGTACTGCTAGATCCAAGGTTATTGTTGGTATGTAGCGCAGCCTGTACTGCGGCTATGTTTGAAGCTAGAAAAGTACGGAATTCCTCTTCATTCATATTCACGGTGTGTCGAGTAGTCGGTGCCATTTCCTTCAAAATAGTTAAATGGAACAAGTTAATCATACAGAATATTAAGAGTAGTTAATAGTATTTCGTAGCATAATATGAACTCATTTATAAAAGCTTTTTCTTCATATTAGCGTTTTATAAGTTTAAATTCGGGTAGTACCTACCCGTTAAGTTCATACTTAGTAGCTAATATACAATTCAACTACTACAATTCTATATGAAAAACTGATTATAATAATATTTCGCGTTCAAACTTTTATACAATATTTTACAAACTTACAATACCGCTTATTTTACATAAAGCATGAAATATAGCACACAATAACTTTGATACAAGATAGTTGTGAAGATAATTCTAGCTAGTACACAAGTCGTTCAGCAAAGGCAATAAAGACACGTAATTCATACGTCCAGAAACAAGTCATGCATTCTGGTTTTACTAGGACTACTTCCCATCCTTGGTCTTGTGCAACATAACCGTTATGGCCGTTGATAAGACAGCGTGTTGTAACGTCGTCAAAGGGACGAGGGTTACGTAATGTCCAACAGTCCCGTAATAATCTAAAAACCTCATTTCTTACCCCAATTACCGACTCCGTCACTTGTGGAAACGTTTTGTTTAATAGTTGTAGCCCGATGTTCTTGTTCTCACTTTGGTGAGAAGCGAACATTACTAATCCGTAAGCATAACATGCTTCTTTATGTTGCATGTTAGCCGCTTTTTCTAAATCACGAAGTCCAATATTCGGATATATTGAGTCAAAATAATTTCTTAACCCGTTGCGTAAAATAGCATTTGGGTTCCCCGCAATATATGCGTCAAAGTAAACACATCGTAACTTATGGGTTTCCCAATGTGATATCCCCCATCTTTCAAACGAAAGTCTCTTATAAACCAAGACATTCTTGGAACGTTCTTCGAATGTCTTACAAACTGATCTCGCCTTAAATAGTTGTGCCGAGGAATTCTGGCCGACTCTAGACAAGATTTCATCAATCATGTCTCCGGGTAGGTCTCTTAAAATATTGGGTTGTCTATCCATTTTGTGTTTTTATACTGTAAAATAGAAAAGAGTTAGATTCATAAAAAAATACTTATTAATACAAGCAATTTTTACGTATATCATAAAGCATAAGAACACTATATTACATATATTACACCACACGAATACAACTATCTTATTCCGACTCGCTCGTTTCTTCTTCTTCGGTTTTGGTTCGTTTTGCCAAGTTTCTAGGGATATATGATGTTCCCCTAATACGAGCCGTCGTTGTCCACATTGGTTTAGAAAAACCTGGTGGTTTAGAGGTTCCCGGGTCATTGTTACAACTTAAGGACTTCGGGGGTTGACGATACATATAAAGTTCATCGTGGTTGGAATTAGATTTCTCTATTTTTATGCCCTTTCCCTTATTATTTTCTTTTGCCTTTTTAAATTCAGTTGGGGTAATTTCTATAACATCATCGGAATTCTCGTCGGAATCCGATTCATCGGAGAATTGGTAATCCTCCCAATATTTTGCTTCCTTGGCGGAAACACCATTGACCATAATTAACCTTGGTCGGTTGGTTGAGGATTTTCTTTTACGTAACCATTTTATTATTTCCCCCACCGGTTCTATTTCTTCATCCGGTTCCGATTCTTCTTCCGGTTCCGATTCTTCTTCCGGTTCCGACTCTTCTTCCGGTTCCTCTTCGGGAACTTGTGAATCAGTCCACGAATCATTCCAATTTACATTTGACTCTTCATTATTATTAGGTGAGTCAATGGGACTTGTTCTAGAGGTAGACATCTATCACATAATATCAAACACGTTAAGAGATTAATATATCACATAATATTCATATGTTAAAAATATATAGTTTCCAACAAAAATGTTAAGCAATCATTTTTAAAGAAAACACGGTCGAAGTCCAGACCTACTAATGCATCCTAACAAACTCGATAAGACACACTAATGCAAATTTTCTGGTTCTCTAAGACCAACGCTCGGATACCAACTGAAATGTCCCGTTCTTATGGATTAAAAACGTTCCATATTAATTGATTTCGTTGCGAGGTTTTGACCTCTATATGAGACGTTTTTCAAAGACTGCATTCATTTTTAAAACAAACCATAACCTTTATTTCATAAATAAAGGTTTAAAAAGCTTTACGTAGATTATCAAATAATGATAATCTAAAATATCCTGTTTACACACGACCATTACATAATGGTTTACAATACAAATATGTTACATCGAAATCAGTTTCTTGAATGCAGTTTTTACACAATATCATACAAACATGGACTCCAAATCTTGTCCTTATTTTAGTATGCAACAGCGGAAGCTCTTAATATTCACCTGAGAATAAACATGCTTTAAACGTCAACAAAAATGTTGGTGAGTTATAGGTTTAACCTATATATATCAAATCGTAACAATAGACCACAAGATTTCATATTTCAATACACATCCCATACATAGAGATAAAAATCATTCATATGGTGAACACCTGGTAACCGACATTAACAAGATGCATATATAAGAATATCCCCATCATTCCGGGACACCCTTCGGATATGATATAAATTTCGAAGTACTAAAGCATCCGGTACTTTGGATGGGGCTTGTTGGGCCCGATAGATCTATCTTTAGGATTCGCGTCAATTAGGGTGTCTGTTCCCTAATTCTTAGATTACCAGACTTAATAAAAAGGGGCATATTCGATTTCGATAATTCAACCATAGAATGTAGTTTCACGTACTTGTGTCTATTTTGTAAATCATTTATAAAACCTGCATGTATTCTCATCCCAAAAATATTAGATTTTAAAAGTGGGACTATAACTCACTTTCACAGATTTTTACTTCGTCGGGAAGTAAGACTTGGCCACTGTTGATTCACGAACCTATAACAATATATACATATATATTAAAGTATGTTCAAAATATATTTACAACACTTTTAATATATTTTGATGTTTTAAGTTTATTAAGTCAGCTGTCCTCGTTAGTAACCTATAACTAGTTGTCCACAGTTAGATGTACAGAAATAAATAGATAAATATTATCTTGAATCAATCCACAACCCAGTGTATACATATCTCAGTATTGATCACAACTTAAACTATATATATTTTGGAATCAACCTCAACCCTGTATAGCTAACTCCAACATTCACATATAGAGTGTCTATGGTTGTTCCGAAATATATATAGATGTGTCGACATGATAGGTCGAAACATTGTATACGTGTCTATGGTATCTCAAGATTACATAATATACAATACAAGTTGATTAAGTTATGGTTGGAATAGATTTGTTACCAATTTTCACGTAGCTAAAATGAGAAAAATTATCCAATCTTGTTTTACCCATAACTTCTTCATTTTAAATCCGTTTTGAGTGAATCAAATTGCTATGATTTCATATTGAACTCTATTTTATGAATCTAAACAGAAAAAGTATAGGTTTATAGTCGGAAAAATAAGTTACAAGTCGTTTTTGTAAAGGTAGTCATTTCAGTCGAAAGAACGACGTCTAGATGACCATTTTAGAAAACATACTTCCACTTTGAGTTTAACCATAATTTTTGGATATAGTTTCATGTTCATAATAAAAATCATTTTCTCAGAATAACAACTTTTAAATCAAAGTTTATCATAGTTTTTAATTAACTAACCCAAAACAGCCCGCGGTGTTACTACGACGGCGTAAATCCGGTTTTACGGTGTTTTTCGTGTTTCCAGGTTTTAAATCATTAAGTTAGCATATCATATAGATATAGAACATGTGTTTAGTTGATTTTAAAAGTCAAGTTAGAATGATTAACTTTTGTTTGCGAACAAGTTTAGAATTAACTAAACTATGTTCTAGTGATTACAAGTCTAAACCTTCGAATAAGATAGCTTTATATGTATGAATTGAATGATGTTATGAACATCATTACTACCTTAATTTCCTTGGATAAACCTACTGGAAAAGAGAAAAATGGATCTAGCTTCAATGGATCCTTGGATGGCTCGAAGTTCTTGAAGCAGAATCATGACACGAAAACAAGTTCAAGTAAGATCATCACTTGAAATAAGATTGTTATAGTTATAGAAATTGAACCAAAGTTTGAATATGATTATTACCTTGTATTAGAATGATAACCTACTGTAAGAAACAAAGATTTCTTGAGGTTGGATGATCACCTTACAAGATTGGAAGTGAGCTAGCAAACTTGAAAGTATTCTTGATTTTATGAAACTATAACTTTTGGAATTTATGAAGAACACTTAGAACTTGAAGATAGAACTTGAGAGAGATCAATTAGATGAAGAAAATTGAAGAATGAAAGTGTTTGTAGGTGTTTTTGGTCGTTGGTGTATGGATTAGATATAAAGGATATGTAATTTTGTTTTCATGTAAATAAGTCATGAATGATTACTCATATTTTTGTAATTTTATGAGATATTTCATGCTAGTTGCCAAATGATGGTTCCCACATGTGTTAGGTGACTCACATGGGCTGCTAAGAGCTGATCATTGGAGTGTATATACCAATAGTACATACATCTAAAAGCTGTGTATTGTACAAGTACGAATACGGGTGCATACGAGTAGAATTGTTGATGAAACTGAACGAGGATGTAATTGTAAGCATTTTTGTTAAGTAGAAGTATTTTGATAAGTGTATTGAAGTCTTTCAAAAGTGTATAAATACATATTAAAACACTACATGTATATACATTTTAACTGAGTCATTAAGTCATCGTTAGTCGTTACATGTAAGTGTTGTTTTGAAACCTTTAGGTTAACGATCTTGTTAAATGTTGTTAACCCAATGTTTATAATATCAAATGAGATTTTAAATTATTATATTATCATGATATTATCATGTATGAATATATCTTAATATGATATATATACATTAAATGTCTTTACAACGATAATCGTTACATATATGTCTCGTTTCAAAATCATTAAGTTAGTAGTCTTGCTTTTACATATGTAGTTCATTGTTAATATACTTTATGATATGTTTTCTTATCATAATATCATGTTAACTATATATATATCCATATATATGTCATCATATAGTTTTTACAAGTTTTAACGTTCGTGAATCACCGATCAACTTGGGTGGTCAATTGTCTATATGAAACATATTTCAATTAATCAAGTCTTAACAAGTTTGATTGCTTAACATGTTGGAAACATTTAATCATGTAAATATCAATCTCAATTAATATATATAAACATGAAAAAAGTTCGGGTCACTACACGAATCATGTTGATAGATCTATCGGGCTTGACAACCCCAACTGGACTGGACGACCAGTATTCAACGGTTGCACAGTACTTCGTTTCGTGACTACACTTGGTACGGTGTAGTAAGATTTCATAATAAAGGGAATATGCGACGTGATTAAATGTTAAGTATGGTTACCAAGTGCTCAACAACTTAGAATATTTTTATTAAAATGTTTATATGTGAAATCTTGTGGTCTATATATATATTGCTGCCGGCATTAAACCTATATCTCACCAACTTTATGTTGACGTTTTAAACATGTCTATTCTCAGGTGATAACTAAAAGCTTCCGCTGCAACATGTTGAATTTAAGCAAGATCTTGAGTATGCATATTTGTGTCAAAAATAAAACTGCATATCCGAGGAATTGTAATGTAAAATATGCTAGAAATCGTATTGTTATCATCACATGTAAAGTTTGTAAGTCTAAGATTATCGCTAAATGATAATCATCATCATATTGTCTAAGGCTTGTATTAATATAAGAGTTATGGTTTGTAATGTAAAATAAATGCAGTTGTTCTTTTAAAAATGTCGCATATAGAGGTCAATACCTCGCAATGAAATCATACGTTATCTAACTTGTTCTTATGGTTAAGGACAGGTTATGACAGAATCTGACACAGAATCTGACATTCTGATCAGATTGTTGTGATTTTTCATCTTAGATTTGTGTAATACAGAATCTTTACCGAATCTACCTCATTTTCAAGATGTCTACTCAAGATACTTTGATCATTGGATCAGATTCCCATCCTCCAGTGTTGTTTGATGGAAAGTACACTCAGTGGCTTCACCGTATCACTCAGTACATAAACTATAAGGGTGAGAAAGAAAAGTACATTTGGGCTTCTCTGAGAGATGGTCCAGTTGTTGATTATCATCCGGATACTGGTATGCCAATTCCAGTCTATGAACTTTCTGGTGATAAGCGTGAGAGAGCTCAGGGTGACATAGAGGTAAAGAATATTGTTATGCAAGCTATCCCGTATGAATTGTTTGAAAATGTTGATAGCAACACAACAGCAAAAGATATATGGGATGAGATCAAACGACAGCAAGAAGGTTATGACATGTCAGACGTTACTAAATTGAATAAGGCTCTGGGATTCTATGAAAATTTCAAGCAGGAAACTGATGAACCACTCAAGGATACCTATCGTCATTTCAATGGTGTTCTCAATGAGTTGAAAAGGTGCAAGATCATAAAAGTAAATGCTGAAGTCAACATGACGTTTCTCAAAAAGCTCAATGCTGATTGGCTTCCTTATGGAACCATTGTTCGATCTACTAAAGAGATTGACAAGTTGACTATTCATGAGCTTGTTGGAGTTCTTATGGATTACCAACCTGAAGTGTCTAAACTTCAAGAAGGAAGGAAAGAGTCTTCTCCGGGTGATCCACTTGAACTAATTGCCAAAAAGAAGAGCAAATCTTTGACGTCTTCCAAAAGCTTGTCCAAGAAAGTGCTTGTAGAAGAATCAACTGATTCAGAAGATTTGAATCTTTCTGATGTTGATGATTCTCACCTTGAATTAGTCAAGATGGCAGCCATGTTCACAAAAGCCTTGAACAAACACAAGTTTAAAGGCAAATCAAGCAATCAACGCAAAAACTCGTCATCTTCCTAGTACTACAAGAAAGCTGATCAATCTAAACAACAACGTGCTGATGATTCCAAGAAGGAAGATTCAATTTGTTTCAATTGTGGCAAAGCTGGTCATTACTCTCGTGAGTGCAAGATGCCTAAGAAGAAGGACGCAGCTTACTACAAGAAGAAAATGTTGATGGCTAAGATTGTGGAAACTGGGGGAGAGCTAAAATCGGTTGATGATACTTGGTTTAACTGGACTGACGATTCAGATTCAGAGATGGAACATGCAAATGTTTGCAAGGTGATAAAGCTCATCAAAGCTAAGGAAGCAATGGAGAATTCTGACTCAACATCCGATGATGATGAGGTACAATCAACTGAAATCTCACCTGATTTTATAAAAATGCAAAATGACTTGATGAAGAATCTGGTCTCAATGTCAAAAGAAGTCAAAGGCTTAAAATCTGAAAACAAGGTTTTAAAAGATAAAATCAAAATGAATGAGACCAGACCTTCCTCATCCAAATTGCAAACGGATGTGCAACAATTGACTCTCCAACTCAACTCTACGGAAACTGAGTTGGAAGATCTAAAAAAGACAATTCATCCAATTAAAGTTAAAAGAACTGATTATCGTTTAAAATCAGAACGACTTGCAGAAAAAGTTCAATTTTTAGAAAAAGATCTTTCTGATTTGAAAAACCAACATGAACCCACACTTTCAAAACTAAACAAGAAAATCGTTCAATTGGAAAACACCATAATTGAAAAGAACACTGAAATTTCTTTATTGTCAAAAGAATCTTTTCAAATGAAGGCTCAACTTGCTCGATATGAGGAAAACTCTATCGAACAGAGCAATCCAAAGCTATCATGGATATGGAACTTTCAAAACAAACAATTTTCATGAATAGACCAAAAACGATTCATGGTGAAAAGTGGGGGTTGGGTTATGAAGATCCGAAAATTTTGGAAGATGCTTCCAAAAAGATTCCAGGATTATATCATTCTGATTATTTTCAAGCCGGTTTACCATCGCATTTTGTACATGCTTCTGATGCTGATTTTAATGATATTATTGTAAATCGTAAATCTAGGAAATACCATCAAATTAGCTTAATGTATGAAAAAATCAATGCTAAGATAGGTAAATCGAATCCTGATTTCTTGAAAAATCTTGTTGAAACTGAAAAGAACATGCAACGTGAAGATTATGTGCCTAAGCGTAGACTGGTTTATATCCCAACACTCATGCTAGAGAAATACATTTTAATGCTTGAGAATGAAGTCTTTAACAAACCAAGTTCTAGCATTACTGCAATAGATGAGGTGTTTGATGAACCAATTTTTGATGTAAAACCAATTCTACCAACTTTACCTGCATGTTCAGATGATGTTTTCCGTGAAGACCTAGCACATGAACTAACTGTCTTCTTTGAGACAAATTCTCTAGGTCAAAATTCTTTAGATGAAAAGGTAGAACCTCAGGATGAACCGAACATTGAACCTTTGATAGATTTTGAAAGTCAACTTGATCCTTTGCATGATTATTACTTGCATTTGCCTGCTGTACGTAATTTGAATTGTATAGTAGCTCAACTTGAATAGGAGAATATTGACTTGCAACTTAAGTACCAATCATTAGAACAAATGCTTGCTTTGTGTGATAAATTGCCTTCACTGCCTAAGAAAGAATGTACTTATGCTTTTAAGGAGGGTGAAGTGATAGTTTCTGCTGAAGAATTATGTCTTGAGATTAAAAGCTTAAAACAAAAGATAATTCAAATGAAACAGGCTAACACACTTAAGCAAACGTCTAATGTTGCAACCAATGTGCTTGAATGTACTGGTGGGATTACTAAGAAGGGGAAGGGAACAACAACATCTAAGGATGTAAAACTCATTACTATTCTTAAAAATCCTCTACGTTCTCAATTTGACAATCATGGTTCGAAAGTTGTTTCTACAACTCAGTTTATTGTTAAAAAGGTTCATTCTCCAAATGGTTCTGTGTTAACTGAAAAGATTCCTATGACAAAAACTTCAAAAGCGGGTCTTTTAAAGAAATTAGTTAAGTCCACAACACACACAAGTTCTAAACCTGATTTAAGTGAGTATGATGTAAAAGAACGTACAATCAAATTGGAAATTCTGCAAAATCAGCCATCTCATGTGTCAACTGAAAAGTTTGGACGTCTAACTAACAAAGGTGTTTTTCGTGTCACAGGTCATAATCCAAACTTGAATTACAAATCTGTATGAGTTCCTAAGTCTACGACTAAGAAAGTAGTAACCAAACCAAAGCAATCTGCTAGTCGGCCTAGGAAATCATCTCATGTTTTTCAATTTTCGTCTGTGAACAAAACATCTACTTGGAATAAATTGTGTGTTAAGACTTCTGATAACGATGTAAAGATGGATATTGCGTATGATGCTTCATGTAATGTGGTTTTAAATGATGCTTTATTGTCTAAACTGCATGATGCTTTACGTGATTATTTCATCATTGATCCAAAGTTTGTTGTTAATCAAAAGTTTATTGCTGGTACTAACCGAAAAGGACCCAAGAAACTTTGGGTACCTAAACTCTAGGGAATTCACATTTATAGGGTTTCGACGTCTGTGTTTGGTATATCGATTCCGGTTATTCTCGACACATGACGGGCGATAAATCCTTGCTTGTCAACTTCATTGACAAATTCCTATGAACGGTTACATTCGGAAACAATGAGATTGCAGCAATAACGGGTTATGGAGATTTTGTGCAAAATGGCATAACAATCAAACGGGTTTCATATGTTGAGGGTTTGGGGTGCAGTTTATTTAGTGTGAGCCAATTCTGTAATGGAGATCTCAAAGTTTTGTTTGAACGTCGACAATGCTCGGTGCAATCCACCGAAGGGAATGATCTTCTTGTTGGTAAACGTTGTGCTTCACTATATACTATTGACCTCAATGATGCACCATCACATGCAACCATGTGTTTGGCCACTCGTTCTACAAAAGAAAATTCATGGTTATGGCATTATCGGATGTCACACCTGAATTACAAGGGTATCAATCGATTAGTCTCTAAAGATTTAGTTGATGGTATTCCAACCTTTCAATATGATAAGCATCATGTGTGTCCATCATGTACGATGGGTAAGCTGAAAAGGACTAATCATCCGCTTAAGCAAAACCCCAGTACTTCATCGTCTTTGCAATTATTTCATATGGACTTATGTGGACCCATGCGCATTTCTAGCCTTGGTGGCAAGAAACATGTGCTTGTCATTGTTGATGACTATACCCGGTTTACATGGATTTTTCTTTTGCGAACTAAGTCAGAAACCCCCGCCATTATCATTGAATTCATTAAAAAGATTCAACGCTCTTTTAACAAACATGTTAAGAGCATCCGAACTGATAATGGGATGGAATTTTAGAATGACCTATTGATAGTTATTTGAAAGACCAAGGCATTGACCATCAGTTCTCTGCTGCTCGGACCCCCCAACAAAATGGAGTAGTCGAACGATGTAATCGTACATTGTGCGAAGCAGCACGAACGATGCTTGCATACTCCAAATTACCTCCAAAAATGTGGGGGGAGGCCATTTCAACTGCATGCTATACTCAAAATCGTTGTATTGTAAACAAACGTTTTGATAAAACTCCATATGAGTTATTATATGGTAGACGCCCGAATGTCAAATATTTTCGTGTTTTTGGTTGTATATGCTATGTGCTTAACGATTTTGACAGCCCTGGAAAGTTTGATCCTCATGGCGATCAGGCCATATTTCTTGGTTATTCCTCGAACAAAGTTGCTTATCGTGTTTATCATAAGCGGACAAAGATGATTAAAGAGAGCATTAACGTCAAGTTCGATGAATTTTCGGGAATGGCTTTTGAACAACTCAGTTCAAAACCCGATCCTAACCTGGCTACTACTTCTTCCGTGCAAAACTCAATTTTCTCAAAGAAGGGTGTTCCTACGATTACATCAGAGGAACTGGATATCTTGTTTGATAGTCTTTATACTCCTCAACGGGATTCAAATGTTCAAACCGTACCGGTTACACCATCACAGTCAACTACTGTGGAGACTATTCAAAGTCTTTTTGATGAAGATTCAACACTAACTGATTCACCTGTTGCTTCTTCATCCTCCCTTCAACCTCCTATTATTGATAATCTTGAACAAGATCAAGATTCATCATTTGATACAACTCCAGCTGTTTCTCCAGATACTCTATTGAATCCATTAGATACTGTTACATCAGATCAAGCAGATCAAGGCTCAACATCAACAACGGTTGATGTTCCGATGGATACAATTGATGTACAATCTCTTCCACACACCTGATGGACTAAAAGTCATCCAATAGATCTTATTATTGGTGACGCATCTGCTCCAGTCTCAACTTGAAGGGCTACTCAGAAT
Organism: Rutidosis leptorrhynchoides; assembly: GCF_046630445.1. Classification (NCBI taxonomy): domain Eukaryota; kingdom Viridiplantae; phylum Streptophyta; class Magnoliopsida; order Asterales; family Asteraceae; genus Rutidosis; species Rutidosis leptorrhynchoides. The sequence goes on from NC_092343.1 coordinate 309,586,739, forward strand.
ATGTGTCTATTCACAGCCTTTCTTAGTATGATTGAACCAACAATGGTTGCTCAAGCTTTACTAGATCCATACTGGGTAGTTGCAATGCAAGACGAGATCAATCAATTTGAACGATTGAAAGTATGGCGATTAGTTCCAAGACCAACGGGTCAACGACCAATAGGGGTTAAGTGGATTTTCAAGAACAAGAAGGATTCTGATGGAATTGTGGTTCGAAATAAGGCACGCCTTGTGGCCAAAGGATATCGACAACAAGAGGGCATTAATTATGACGAAATGTTTGCTCTGGTTGCTAGGATTGAGGCAATTCGTCTTTTCCTTGCATTTACTTCTCATATGAAGTTCACGGTGTTTCAAATGGATGTCAAAACTGCTTTTCTGAATAGTTATCTTTAAGAGGAAGTCTATGTTGATCAACCAGAAGGCTTTGTCGATCCCATTCATCCAAACCACGTTTACTACTTAGAGAAAGCTTTATACGGTCTGAAGCAAGCACCACGTGCATGGTACGAGACCTTAACAAAGTACTTGCTGGACAATGACTTCTCTCATGGAACGATTGATACAACGCTATTCATCCGTAAAAATCACGGTCACATTCTCTTGGTTCAAATTTACATTGATGATATTATTTTTGGTTCCACGTCCCCGGCCTTATGCAAAGAATTTGGTGACCTTATGGCCAGCAAATTCAAAATGAGCATGCTTGACCAGTTAACTTTTTTCTTGGGGTTACAAGTAAAACAATTACCAAATGGGATTTTTATCAGTCAAACAAAGTATATCAATGATATGCTAAAACGTTTTAAAATGACTGCTTTAAAACCAATGACAACCCCAATGAGGACTTTACTGGATGCTGATACTAATGGGGAACCCTTTGATATTACGCTTTATCGAAGCATGGTTGGTTCTTTAATGTATTTGACTGCGAGTCGACCAGACATTACACTTGCCGTAACTGTCTATGCCCGCTTTCAGTCCAACCCTAAGAAATCTCACTCCAAAGCGGTTGTTAGGATTTTTCAATACCTTAAAGGTACACCTAACCTTGGGATCTGGTATCCTCATGGATCCGATTTCAATCTCACTGCTTATACTGATGCGGATCATGGTGGTTGCCATGTTGATAGAAAGAGCACATCTGGATCAATTCAGATGTTGGGGAATACACTAGTTGGTTGGTCATCTAAAAAGAAGAACTGTGTGTCTTTATCAATAGCTGAGTCTGAGTACATTGCTGCTGCTCACTGTTGTTCACAAGTTTTGTGGATGCAAACTCAACTCTTGGACTATGGCTTTAAGATTTCTAAGACCCCGATCTATTGTGATTCACAAAGTGCTATTGCAATAACAAGAAACCCGGTTCAGCATTCTAAAACTAAATACATAGATATTCGTTATCATTTCATTAAGGACCATGTAGAGAAAGGGGATATAGAGTTATACTTTGTGCCTACTAAAGTGCAATTAGCTGACATGTTCACTAAACCTTTAGATGAACTTAGGCTAAATTTCTTGATCAAAGAGATTGGCATGGTAGAGTATAGTGCTTGATATTCCTTAGATCTGTTGGAACTTATTTTTAGGGGAGTAGATACTTTCTAGGGGGAGCAACTAAGTTTCAGTGCTTTAGATAATTTTTCTTTAAGGGACTGCCTTTAGATTAACGATAACTTCCTAGATATATTTGTTCAATGGTTACACAAGGGGGAGGTAACTCATTGATATCCTATTTCAAGGGGGAGTTAATTCATTTTCTTAGGAATATAATCAAAATGCTGATTTACTTTCTTGTATATCACATTTTGAGGGGGAGAAAAAAGGGAGAAAATGAGAAAATAATTCAAAAATATTGTTTTTTAAAAGTGAATTCAAAATTTCTTTGTTTTTATCTGAAATAATTCACTATGGCTTGTATACATCTCAGTATGCAACCCGTGTCAACAATTGGTATCACTGAAGATTTGTACTTTGTATAAAATTTAAAGTTATTTTAAGTACAAATCTTATTTTGAAAAATTCATAAAAATTGGAAAAGATAAAATCCAAAAATATTTAAATTTTACTGAATAAATGCTATTTTTAGCATTTTACCGAGTCTGACAACCAACAGTACAGATTCGGTAAGTTCAAAGTTTTCAGAAATTGTCTCAGAATTGTTTTTCATGAAAAGATTGAAATGAATTTCAAGAGGAAAAATCAATTTGTCAAAATTTGGAGTTAAATTGTTAAAGTTTTGAAAAATTGGACTGTATTCGGTATTTTAGGCCCATTCTGTAAAGCCCATTCGGTATTTTACTTTCGGTATCTATAAAAGGAGAGTCAAAGTCAAACATTACTCTCTTACTGTTATTAATTACCTACCGAGTCTATTGATTATACCGAATCTGCCTAATTCTACCGAGTCCGTCATTCTGTTTCTTCAAATTCTTGGTAATTGTTCATTTTAATCAATGTTTAAGATATATAATTGTAGATCTGAGATAATTAAGTTTTTATCAACCAGAAAAGATCAAAATAACTGGATTATGACCTTTAATTTTTGAAATCTTGTTGATTATACCGAGTCTGAGTCGATTTCAATTAATCTTTGATTAAACTCAATTGATTTGGAAAATCAACATGAAATCTTGTCTAATCTGAGTTAAATTGACTGATCTATCATTTGACCGAGTCTGATTACATGTTTAATTGCTTATTTGATGAATTCTGTATCTACCGAATGTGTTCTTATCCTGATGCCGAGTTTGTTCATACAATTAACATGTTAATATACTTGTAATTGAATGGTTAATTGATCATGGTTGTGATATTACTTGATATATGATAGAATATGCATGTTTGAGTGACTTTATGTTAATTGTTGAAGATACCGAATCTGGTTTTCTTTCTTGATACCGAGTCTGAAATTTGGTACCATGAAATTTTCTAATTTTTATCTTCAAACACTTAACATGTTTATTCTATATCTTTCTGATATGAAAACTCAAGCTTATTTGGTTACAGAATCTAAAGTTTTCATAGCTACCGAATCTACTTGAAATGTGTTTAAAAATTGACTAAGTGTTGTTCTGAGTCCTTGTGTTATATAATTGACTTTGCATGATGATTTTGTACTAAGATGAATATCATATGAATGTCATGGTTGTCAATTATTTGTTCATATTTGAGAATAGAAGACTTTTATATTTTTGAAAAACCATAAAAATCTTAAAATTTAAAAATATAAAAAGGATTTCAAAGGCAAATAAGAATAGAGATATATGCTTTTTGTTAAATATCTTGTGGTCTTCTATTTCTTATTTATACAGCTAAATGGCGAACAATCACTTCATCAACTCTGAAACCATTATACCCTGCAACTACTGGACAGCAATTCTAGAGAGGCACACACTGTGGCCTGCTCTCAATACTACTGCCAGTGTAGCTGTAACAGATCTGGAGTTACTTAACAGAACAATTAGGTTTGTGGAAGCTACACAACCTACTACTGAAAATCCAGAGGGATCACAAGCTCGTTTTGAATTTCAACTAAGAGGAGTTCAAGGGAGGAGGAGTTTCACTAAAGCTGATTTCAGGAGGGTCTTCAGACTTCCTCTTGTACAGAATGCTCCTGCTTTTCCTGCTACTCAGCAAATGATGACTTCTGTCTTTGATCTTGGTTATGTTGGAGCTACCAACATTCCACCAGCTAAGTTTCAGAAGAAATATCTGCACTCAAGGTGGTATGTGATCTTTTCAATCATCAACAGATGCTTGCTGATGACAAGGAGTGGATCTGATAGCTTGACTGTGCCAATGTTGAAAGTATTCTACTCTTTCATAAGAGTAGAGGCTCCTGACTATGCTGAGCTTTTATGGGATCTAGTTCAAGCTTAAGTTGATAAGCCAAGGGGTTCATACATCCCTTGCGAAAGGTTTTTCTGTATATTTATCCATGATGCTATAAATGCTTGCAGAAATGCAAATATATTTGTACCAGGTACACATGGATTACAGATGAAAAGGTTTAGAGAGCTGAAGATGAACACCCCTATGATGTCTGATAATCAATTCACTGCGCCAATTCCAAATTGGCTAGTGAGGCTAGCTGAACCCCAAGACGCTCGTATGCGTTCTTATTTTCAGGCTGTAGGAATACCTCTTCCGAACCCGGTACAACAAGAACAAGTTGAACCTGCCGTGGTTCCAGCCCCAGAGGTTGTAGAGGAACCTGTAGTTCAACCACCTAGGCTAGCTAATCTTCCACTTAGGGTGAACCTCAAACGATCTAGGGTAGCACACCAAGCTCAACCCGTGAGGATCAGGGAACCTAGTCCAACTAGGATTGAACCAAACCTTTCCACAACACCCGAAGTAAGCAGTGACACTTCAGTAATAGCATCTGAATCAACTCCTGAACATTCTCCTAAGAGAACTCGATACATGCCTGATGAGATGATTCAGACTCCGCCAACCCAACGAGTAACTAGATCTATGACTTCGACACCCATCGTCCGCCAAACAGTTACTCCAACCATTGGTGATACGGACCAAGACCAAGAGCCAATTAGGTCACCCTCACCTATCTCCGTATCACCTCCAAGAATAACAGTAAGCCCTGCGCTAAATGAAGCGCAAGCTTCGGTAGGCAAGAGATCTAAACGCACGGATGGTAAAAAGACCACTAAGCCCATCCAATCTAAACAGGACTTAATAATAAATCCTACAAAGCAAGGTGCTTCGACATCTAAGGAAGTAAAGTCTTCCTCTGCAGTAAAGTCTGCATTGACTCAATCGATTAAGGAAACTCAATCAATGAAGTCCAGAATGGCCGAAAGGGAGCCGAAAAATCTTGAAAAGGCACCCTGCGTATCGGCTGGAAATCCTCATGTACCTCAACGTACAACAGGGTCTCGAGGTCCGGCTTATCTTGATGAGGAAGATCTACCGCGTCCCATGGAAACGAGTCAACATGACAATCCTTCGGGATATTTATCAGACTTCCAGCAGACTGTTCCCTTGGTTCATGAAAGTGATCCATTGGTTCAAACCACTTCTCTTTCGGATTCTGAATCTCGGGGTCTGGAGGAAGAGTTTTTAACTGAAAGAGATGTGCCACCTCATGGTATATCAATTATTTCAGGAGTCGGGGATAGCAATATCTCTATGAGAACTAAACCGACGGGTAGTCCTGCTACTTTGTCAGAGTCCCATGAGACCAAAGTCATGGAGGCGGATGCTTCGAAAGAAACTTCGCCGGTGACAACTCCGGTTGTTACCCAACCTCCATCAGAAGGGGATATCACGAATCTGACTAGTAGTATGTATAGCAATACATATAAGAATAATACCGCACAATCATCCTTACCTGCCCTCACGGAAACTCAAACACTTCCACCAACATCGCCTTCAACAGTTGCTGCTGCTGGTGTTCCTATTGTTACTTTTCCACCATCACCTTCTCGTTTACCACATTTCTATGATGCTTTGGAGCAAGAATATTTCAGTCGTATGTTTTCTAGAGTCAATCTAGATGTTCTTCGACGCACTTCGCTTCAAGCATTATTTCGTGCTCGTGTTCGATATCCACTTAATTCCTGCTCTTCTCCGTTGAGTCCTCACCGTGATGATGAACATGACGATTCTGATCCTCAGAATAGCCATGAGGGGGAGATAGGAGTAGATGGAGAATATCTAATGGTAAACATTTCAACTAAGGGTGGTGGTGTAAGGTCTTCATCAGCTTCACAAGCTCAACAAGTTCAGATGGAATCAGAAATGGTTACTACACATGATGAAATTGATGATAAGGAGCCTGAGCAAGTTATAATTCCAATTGTTCATAATGAGGCTGATAGTGGACTGGTAGATGAGGATTTGAACTTGAGTGATTTCTATCTTGAAGAGACGGATGACGATGGATTTGTCATTCTAAGCAAGTTATCATCAGTATCTTCAATTCCGGAAGATGTAGAGATTGTAGATGAAGAGAATCCTGAACCAGTAATAGAAAGTGATGATGAAATGGATTCTTCTGATGATGATGAAGACAATCTTTATGTTAATCCAAATGAAGATGAGATCTTTGATCATATTGAAGATGATGATGTTCCAAATAATGATGCAACAAATCTTACTGGTCATTCATCAAATTCAACACCCTCATCGAGTTCAAATCCAACAAATGCTAATGAAAGTTCAACTTCTGGTACATCTACATCAAGTGAAACAGTGAATTCCAGATTCAAATACAATCATGGAATATTCTTTAAGAATCAGGAGCAAAGATTTTTTTTGGGAGTAGAACAAGATTTTATAACGTTACGAAACACATTCATTGAAGAAAATGCTTACAAGATCTTCCGCATCAATGAATTACCAAGGAGTAAAAGGTTTACTTATATAGGTTCACGATTGCTTCCAGCAAGTGAAAGGAATTGGTATGAGTTTATGTGGAGGAAACATATCAACGAAGATGAAGATGATTTGTGGCTTCAAAGAAAATATCGTATTTCAGAAGTGTTGAATATTACTCGAGTCGGAGTAGAGATAAGCGAAAAGAAAGACGTCATCAGTCAGTTCCACATTTTCAGAGAAGATGAGAAAGAGTACAAGTTCACTGAAACAGATTTTCATAATCTAGATATGCTTGACATCATTCACATCTACAACTACCTCAGTATCATCACCATACGATGTAATGACCCGGAATTTTCTGACCAAATTATACTTATGAGATTAATATTTACATAAATTAAACCATACCAACATGATAAGCAATCTAAATTGTTGAGACTTGTGTTTTTGAAAAGAGTTTTACACAACGTTTGACCGTCCAATATGACCGATGATATCACGAACTATATAACATACGATAATTATACGTTTGTGTATATATATGTATTTATATATATTTAACATGATCTAAGGATGGTTTAATATCTCATTGTGTACTAATGACAATGAGTTATAAGTATATTTTGAAACTACTAACTTAAGTTTTCAAAACGATAACTATACGTAACATTCTTTGATATATATACTTATAATCTATAATGCTTATACATGTATCGTATATATAATGTATTTAATCACTTTTTAAGGACTTAAATACATAAAACAATATAAGTATATTCACAAAAGATAGCTATATTTGAATTCTCGTTCCGTTTCCTCAAGATTTCTATACGTATATCTAGGGTATATGTACCCGTATCATACCCAGCTTCTATATGTATTTACTATTGGTATATACACATCAAATCAACATCCTAATCAACATTATTACTACCCTAGATATGAGGTAACTAGATTTTGTCAAGTAGTATGAATTATTAGTAAGAAAACAAAATTAGGAATCCTTTTCTTTCTTTATAAACTAAAAACGTTTTTATAAATGAACACCATTTCTTCACTCCATTTTCTCATACCTACACCCTCATTTCTCTCTCAAAATACTCCTAACTTCATACTTGATCATCTCCAAGCATTTTCCCCATCATTTAGCTTCAATTACAAGCCTTAAACACCATAAGAAAACTCTTTCAAGAACATATCAAAATAACCACCCATTTGAAGAAGTTTACTTCCAACCTTTTGATCTAACTCCACCACTCTTTGATTCCAAGATTATTTCTTATCTTTTGCAGTAAATTTGTCCAAGTAACTTGAGGTAGTAACCATGTTCATAATCTTATTCAATTCATATTCATATAGCTATCTTATTTTGTGGTATAAAATTTTAACAACAAGAACATAGTTTGAATGATTTCAAACTTGTTCGCAAACTAAAAAGATCCTTCTAACTTGACTTTTAAAATATTTCAAGACCTGTAATATATCGTAATGATATGCTAACCTAACAAGATATAACTTGGTTTTACAAAGAACATCTTAAAAACTGAATCTACGTCGTCGGAGTGCAACCGGGGGCTGTTTTGGGTTGGATAATTAAAAATCATCTTGAACTTTGAATTGGAAGTTCATGTTCTGGAAAAATGATATTTCTTATGAATATGTTAACACATAAAAATTTCATGGTTTAACTCAAAGTGTAAGTATTTTTAGAAAAATGATCATTAAATGTTGTTTTTATGATGGAAAATGATAACTTTCATAAGTTTCACCAAAGTTTGACCTATAACCTATGATTTCGAATACAAACTAAGGTATTTTCAGTTCATATTCTTAAAATTTGACTCAATCCAAGGAAGTGGCAAGTTGAACCAATAAAAACGGAGTTGTAATGAAGAAACTACGACTAAAACAAGATTGGGTATCCGAAGCTAGTTTAGCTACGAAAATATTTGGAGAAAAAGTAAATTAATCATATCTTTTCTAATTAATATGATATTTTATATATAATTACTTATGATTTGATTTTATATATTTCAGGACCACCCGTAAACAACACGAGAAGATTAATCATAAGACCTCATGATTGTACGCAACACGTCATTTGACAACACGGTACTTTATGTACGCAACACGTCATTTGACAACATGGTACCATGGGTCGAGATTAATTCTGATCAATACGAATACGATGGGGTCTTTATTTATTTTATTTAAGCAACTAATTGTAGACCACTAACATCGGACTGCTAACTACGGACTAAGAAAATATTAAAAGTATTAAAAGTATATATATATGTAACGATTACTTAAAAATAAAATATGTTGATATATTATATATATGGTTAGGTTCGTGATATCTATCGGAGACCAAGTCGAATTAAATACCTTCAAGGCAAAAGTGAGTTTCATTTGCTCCCTTTTATATATATTTTTGGGACTGAGAATACATGCGCTGTTTTTATAAATGTTTTACGAAATAGGCACAAGTACTAAAACTAATTCTACGTGGGTTTAAACCAGAAATATACCCTTAGCTTGGTAACATTAAACTACTTGTCTATGTACGGTAGGCGCGAATCCTAAAGATAGATCTATTGGGCCTGACAAACCCCATCCTGACTATGGGATGCTTTAGTACTTCGAGGTTATTTTAAACACACCTGATCTGGTGTACTTCAGAGGGTAAAACATGAACGTTAAGGCTTGTTACCGGGTTCCTACAACTTATAGAATACTTTTATACACTTGCGAGTGTACATATATTTAAAAACGGAAATCTTGTGGTCTATTAATATATTGAAATGATTGTTATGATAAACCTATGAACTCACCAACCTTTTGGTTGACACTTTAAAGCATGTTTATTCTTAGGTATTAAAGAAATCTTCCGCTGTGCATTAGCTCATTTTAAGGATATTACTTGGAGTCATTCATGGCATATTTTGAAAGACGTTGCATTCGAGTCAATGAGTTCATCAAGATTATTATTAAGTCAATTATAGTTGGATATATTATGAAATGTTGTGCATACCGTCAATTTTCGTTGTAAAGAAAGTTTGTCTTTTAAAAACGAATGCAATGTTTGTAAAATGTATCATATAGAGGTCAAATACCTCGCGATGTAATCAACTATTGTGAATCGTTTATAATGTATATGAACGGGTCCTTTCAGTTGGTATCAGAGCGGTGGTCGTAGCGAACCAGGTCTTGCATTAGTGTGTCTAACTAGTAGTTGTTAGGATGCATTAATGAGTCTGGACTTCGACCGTGTCTACATGTCAAAAGTTTTGCTTATCATTTCTAGTCGAAAATCATCTGCTTATCATCCTTAGAAAATTACCTGCTTATCATTCATAAGTCTAGACACGTTTTACTGCATTTACTGCATTGATAGTGTATAGACGAATTCTTATCTTAGCATATCTGTTATTGCGAAATTTGACTGATATCTTTTCAAAGATTCTCCGTAATTTACGGGATTTTGGTATTATATATACATATGTAAATTATGTATTGAAGAGTACCAAATCTAACTCCTATAATCTATTCCATACCAAAAATTCATTTTCCCCATTATACAAGATGGATTCCGCATCTAGTTCGAATTCTTCAGATTCCGACAGTTATGCCGATATGGATTTCCATTCGGGCTCCGAAAGCAGCGTCACCGGAATGGATCAACCAATTTCCCATCATCTATTCTGGATGAATTGGGGATGGGTTCGTAATATACTAAATCACTGGAGACAAGAAGAAGGTGATCCATTCCATCCACCAAATTGCCCTCTTGGCGATGAACCTGAAGCACTTACCGGCGAACCTATTCGAAACACCATTTTCTCTCTCATTTCTAGAGTATCTCGTCACGATTATATACTATCCCATATTACAAATCTTGTTCATTCGCTCGCTCCAACCGCCAATCATCCCGGTGTACTAGCAGAAGTTAACGAACTTCGCGCTCGCATGACGGCTTTGGAGAACATGATGCGAAGGTTGCAAACACCAGCAGCAGCACCAGCAGCATAATCAGCACCACCATCAATAACATCAACAATACCATCATCACCACTAACAAACAACATCCACATCACACGTCTCGACATCATAATCTGTCCCACAAACATCAACATCATACGCACCATAGATACCAAGGAGTACCAACAATAATGAACAATGAAGTATTGATCCATAACTTCATTGATATTCTGCGAAGAATATGTGGTTTCAAAAAGTTTTAGAGATTTTTTATTCTAGCTCAAACCGAAAAGCAAATGAGATTAATATCATATTAACTCATTAAATTCATGATTTCATCTGAAGAAAATATATATGTATATATGTTTTCATAAAGATTGTAATTAAAAGTTCTTTTGTACAAAATATTAATGGTGAAAATTTTTTTTTAACGGGTAGGTAATACCCGAGGAATAATTAGATTTCATCTTAATAAGTTACATTGTACATTCGTCGAAGCTGATTCAACAGTCATTTACTATCCTACTTACAACCACCGATATACGTATCAGTTCACCGCAGAATAACCATTTTCATTCAATTTCATATTTGGATTTTGACTTCCCAGAATCCAACAAGTGGCATATGAAGAAAACATATGACAAAATAAAATCTGTTAGAAACAAACAAATTAACTATGAAAAATTTTGTTAAGAATCCACGCTAACTGTTCCTAGCTAACTGATTACATTTTATTTATCACAGTTTATTTATCGCAATTTAATTATCGCACTTTTATTTATCGTCATTTAATTTCTGTAATTATTTTACGCACTTTAAATATCGGGACATGTATACAATGTTTTGACATATCATATCGACGCATCTATATATATTATTTGGAATCACCATAGACACTCTATATGCAGTAATGATCGAGTTCTCTATACAGGGTTGAGGTTGATTCTACAATAATATATATAGATTGAGTTGTGATCGAGTCTGAGAGGTATACGGGTCACGACACGTATTAATTAATTCGTATATTATATATTAAACTATATATGAATTATTGGACTGTTACTGTGGACTATCGACTGTGGACTACTGACATTGGACAATTAAAATGAATTAAAATATTGATTATAACATATGAAACTAAACATTTCTTCAAGATTGCCACTTGATTTCATCTTAAACCTCATTGTATCTCGACGATTACAATCAGCGTTCAAATCTATCATGATTCTTAAAAACACCTCAATCGAGAGGATAAACCAACCGCACTTCATCTACAGAAGAAAAGATTGATGCATATAGTTATGCACCTGAAAAACCCTCAAAAACTGAGTAAACGATTGACACGTATCTGTTCTAGTTCCTTTGACATTGTTATTACCGAAGATCGTTTTGCAATCCCTTTCCAAAGTAGCTAATTTTGTCACAGCTCCAGCAAGTCAACTCCGACTTTTCATCCGAAACAACTTTATTATAACCGCGATATATATGCGTACTCTTTATTGCTACTGGGGAACCTTTTATATTCCACAATATTACCATCAGTGATTAATCATTCTAAAAACACAATTCTCCTGAAACAACCTCGGTTTGATAACCGATGACCCAGATCAGTTAACTTTGAAAATGCTGACAAAGCAGCATGTTGTAGATGATCTTCATGGCCAAAAGTTTGATGATAAAGAAAGGAGTGTTAGGAACGCTCGATAGAAAATTTAGTACTGAAAAGCGGATTATGCGAAACTATGAAGAAAGCCGTGGACAAATCACAAAGAATAAGTTTGCCTTCAAAGAATCCAAATGATTCTGTGCCTGCTGAAATCGTTTGCAAACATCTTATTTCTCATTCTAAACCTTCACAGACAAATCTTCTTCATCATCCATTGATATTAGAAATTTTAAGATATTCTCGTATGTTCTATTATAAATATCCTCCATATTTCTGGCGATATTTTCACAACTATTCTTATCTGAGATCATTTATCTCTCCGTAATATCTGCAACATAAAAGAAACTGTGTTAGTTTCTAAATTCTGAAACCTTCGAGTTTAAAATATGAATGTTTTGAAGTAGTGTTGGGAACTGAAGCATGGATTAGTATAATATAATGACACTTGATCAAGTCATTATATTACAGTAAGTCATGCTGAGTTTCTAATGAAGCATGATGATTCACAGTACCGTCATCATGTGCCATTTACACGACTCTTACATTCTATCTAATCTCTAAACATATCAAGAGAATATTTTTCTGGATGACTCGGTCTTCTCCAAGGTATTCTGGTAATTTAACAAATCAAAATCGTTCTATTACCATTTTCTTCTTACAGCATTAGCTATGTTCATTCTGAATTTCATATCTACGAATTCCGGACCATTACTCGCTTGACTCGAAGTCGGGAAGAGAAAACGAAAGCATGAAGCTCCGAAAAATAATGAAGAATATAAACTTCGATAATAACCCCGAAATTACAAACCGTGTATATCGATGTAGATAGCAATATAGAGACACGGGAGAATTAGAAACACTATAAACACAAGAGTATAGTAGAAGTAAATAGATTCTTCTGGTGGTAGATGAAAAAGAAGAATGACAGATATAAAAGTTAGGAGTATATCAAGAATCAGGACTGGATGGAGCATATTGATGAATGCTTTAAAGTAAGAATCAAGGGAGAAAGAATAGAAGGTGTGAGTCGTGGAAAATAAGGAAACGAAGAGGTGAATTTATAGTGAAATATTCGACAGAGAAATCGAAACAGATTATTGCATAAAATTAAAGAAGATCCTGATTTCCTTAATCACCAAAGAACCAAATCTTATTACGTAAGATTCTCTTTAAATCCCGGAAATCAATCATAACAACGTCATCGGTTAAGACGAATATATTTTACTCATCTCACTCTTTTACGATAGTCTCATTTATATTCTTCGCATAATCGAATCATTTTATCTACATTACTCAATGATAATAAAACTCCATTATCACCTTATATTTGTCTTGAAAACCTTCTTATTGTTATCCATAACAACCTCTATCAAATTTCGGGGACGAAATTTCTTTAACGGGTAGGTACTGTAATGACCCGGAATTTTCTGACCAAATTATACTTATGAGATTAATATTTACATAAATTAAACCATACCAACATGATAAGCAATCTAAATTGTTGAGACTTGTGTTTTTGAAAAGAGTTTTACACAACGTTTGACCGTCCAATATGACCGATGATATCACGAACTATATAACATACGATAATTATACATTTGTGTATATATATGTATTTATATATATATAACATGATCTAAGGATGGTTTAATATCTCATTGTGTACTAATGACAATGAGTTATAAGTATATTTTGAAACTACTAACTTAAGTTTTCAAAACGATAACTATACGTAACATTCTTTGATATATATACTTATAATCTATAATGCTTATACATGTATCGTATATATAATGTATTTAATCACTTTTTAAGGACTTAAATACATAAAACAATGTAAGTATATTCACAAAAGATAGCTATATTTGAATTCTCGTTCCATTTCCTCAAGATTTCTATACGTATATCTAGGGTATATGTACCCGTATCATACCCAGCTTCTATATGTATTTACTATTGGTATATACACATCAAATCAACATCCTAATCAACATTATTACTGCCCTAGATATGAGGTAACTAGATTTTGTCAAGTAGTATGAATTATTAGTAAGAAAACAAAATTAGGAATCCTTTTCTTTCTTTATAAACTAAAAACGTTTTTATAAATGAACACCATTTCTTCACTCCATTTTCTCATACCTACACCCTCATTTCTCTCTCAAAATACTCCTAACTTCATACTTGATCATCTCCAAGAATTTTCCCCATCATTTAGCTTCAATTACAAGCCTTAAACACCATAAGAAAACTCTTTCAAGAACATATCAAAATAACCACCCATTTGAAGAAGTTTACTTCCAACCTTTTGATCTAACTCCACCACTCTTTGATTCCAAGATTATTTCTTATCTTTTGCGGTAAATTTGTCCAAGTAACTTGAGGTAGTAACCTTGTTCATAATCTTATTCAATTCATATTCATATAGCTATCTTATTTTGTGGTATAAAATTTTAACAACAAGAACATAGTTTGAATGATTTCAAACTTGTTCGAAAACTAAAAAGATCCTTCTAACTTGACTTTTAAAACACTTCAAGACCTGTAATATATCGTAATGATATGCTAACCTAACAAGATATAACTTGGTTTTACAAAGAACATCTTAAAAACTGAATCTACGTCGTCGGAGTGCAACCGGTGGCTGTTTTGGGTTGGATAATTAAAAACCATCTTGAACTTTGAATTGGAAGTTCATGTTCTGGAAAAATGATATTTCTTATGAATATGTTAACACATAAAAATTTCATGGTTTAACTCAAAGTGTAAGTATTTTTAGAAAAATGATCATTAAATGTTGTTTTTATGATGGAAAATGATAACTTTCATAAGTTTCACCAAAGTTTGACCTATAACCTATGATTTCGAATACAAACTAAGGTATTTTCAGTTCATATTCTTAAAATTTGACTCAATCCAAGGAAGTGGCAAGTTGAACCAATAAAAACGGAGTTGTAATGAAGAAACTACGACTAAAACAAGATTGGGTATCCGAAGCTAGTTTAGCTACGAAAATATTTGGAGAAAAAGTAAATTAATCATATCTTTTCTAATTAATATGATATTTTATATATAATTACTTATGATTTGATTTTATATATTTCAGGACCACCCGTAAACAACACGAGAAGATTAATCATAAGACCTCATGATTGTACGCAACACGTCATTTGACAACACGGTACTTTATGTACGCAACACGTCATTTGACAACATGGTACCATGGGTCGAGATTAATTCTGATCAATACGAATACGATGGGGTCTTTATTTATTTTATTTAAGCAACTAATTGTAGACCACTAACATCGGACTGCTAACTACGGACTAAGAAAATATTAAAAGTATTAAAAGTATATATATATGTAACGATTACTTAAAAATAAAATATGTTGATATATTATATATATGGTTAGGTTCGTGATATCTATCGGAGACCAAGTCGAATTAAATACCTTCAAGGCAAAAGTGAGTTTCATTTGCTCCCTTTTATATATATTTTTGGGACTGAGAATACATGCGCTGTTTTTATAAATGTTTTACGAAATAGGCACAAGTACTAAAACTAATTCTACGTGGGTTTAAACCAGAAATATACCCTTAGCTTGGTAACATTAAACTACTTGTCTATGTACGGTAGGCGCGAATCCTAAAGATAGATCTATTGGGCCTGACAAACCCCATCCTGACTATGGGATGCTTTAGTACTTCGAGGTTATTTTAAACACACCTGATCTGGTGTACTTCAGAGGGTAAAACATGAACGTTAAGGCTTGTTACCGGGTGCCTACAACTTATAGAATACTTTTATACACTTGCGAGTGTACATATATTTAAAAACGGAAATCTTGTGGTCTATTAATATATTGAAATGATTGTTATGATAAACCTATGAACTCACCAACCTTTTGGTTGACACTTTAAAGCATGTTTATTCTCAGGTATTAAAGAAATATTCCGCTGTGCATTAGCTCATTTTAAGGATATTACTTGGAGTCATTCATGGCATATTTTGAAAGACGTTGCATTCGAGTCAATGAGTTCATCAAGATTATTATTAAGTCAATTATAGTTGGATATATTATGAAATGTTGTGCATACCGTCAATTTTCGTTGTAAAGAAAGTTTGTCTTTTAAAAACGAATGCAATGTTTGTAAAATGTATCATATAGAGGTCAAATACCTCGCGATGTAATCAACTATTGTGAATCGTTTATAATGTATATGAACGGGTCCTTTCATACGACCTTTTGCTAAGGCTCAAGCTTTGGAAGCTGTGAAAAGATACATGATGGAGACAATTGAACTGATGAGACGTGAAGATTTTCAAATAGGTCTAGAAACAAAAAGGAAAAAGATTCGAATTACGTGTTCGAATCAATTTACAGAGGGACTTAAGGATATGAGGATGTTTCAAATGCAATTCGAACCCGAAGGGTTTGTTTTTGTAAATTCTCAAAAAGAAAAGGTGTTCATTCGTACTGAAGAGCTAAACAAATATTCAGATGGAACACTTAAGGCTGCACTAAAGTATCTTAAGATTCATCAAAGCAAGTTCCATGACATTGACATGATAATGGGTCTTGGAGAATTCATAAAGCATATAAGAGATCGTCTGAAACTCCGGGTTCGTACAAGACAGTTTGAGATACTTCGTGGACAGAGAAAGAGAAGATATTTCAAGGAAATGGATGAATATCCATTATATGAGGGAGATCCAAGAAAAGCGTGGGGTGTCTGGAAACCTTCTAAGAAAATTTCAAAAAATCAAGTAGAAGTTTCAAAACCAGATGGCACACGATGGAAACTAACGTTTGGACCTCTCAAGATTACAAAATAGGATTATGTTGTAAAGTTCACATTTAACACTAAGGGGGAGATTGTTAGGACCCCGAAGTTGTATAGTGTTAATGTGAAATAAGCTTAATTGAAGGTTCCTTAGAAGAGGGCTATATAAGGAACCTAAGTAGTCCTAATTAGATAGCCATTGCATTGTAACTGAGTTCTAGAAGCTGTGGAATGTAATTGTACCGATTCTCTCTAATACCGAGTCTCATGCTTACATACCGAATCTCTCTTTATCTTATCATTTCTCTCAATCTCAACATGATCTGACCTATCAATATCGATTTATTTCTGTACATCTAACTATGGACAACTAGTTGTAGGTTACTAACGAGGACAGCTGACTTAATAAACTTAAAACATTAAATGTATTAAAAATGTTGAAAATATATTTTGAACATATTTTGATATATATGTACATATTTGTTATAGGTTCGTGAATCGACCAGTGGCCAAGTCTTACTTCCCGAAGAAGTAAAAATCTGTGAAAGTGAGTTATAGTCCCACTTTTAAAATCTAATATTTTTGGGATGAGAATACATGCAGCTTTATAAATGTTTTACAAAATAGACACAAGTACATGAAACTACTTTCTATGGTTGAATGATTGAAGCCGAATATGCCCCTTTTTGCTTGGTAGCCTAAGAATTAGGGAACATCATTAATTTTGAGAATTAGTCCAGGACTAATTGACGTGAATCCTAAAGATAGATCTATTGGGCCTAACAAACCCCATCCAAAGTATCAGATGCTTTAGTACTTCGAGTTTTATATCATGTTCGATGGATGTCCCGGAATGATGGGGATATTCTTATATGCATCCTGTTAATGTCGGTTACCAGGTGTTCACCATATGAATGATTTTTATCTCTATGTATGGGATGTATATTGAAATATGAAATCTTGTGGTCTATTATTATGATTTGATAAATATATAGGTTAAACCTATAATTCACCAACATTTTTGTTGACGTTTAAAGCATGTTTATTCTCAGGTGATTATTAAGAGCTTTCGCTGTTGCATGCTAATATATGGACAAGATTTGGAGTCAGCATGCTTGTATAATATTGTTTAAAACTGCATTCGAAATTTACTTTGTTGTAACATATTAATATTGTAAACCAATATGTATTGGTAGTGTGTAAGTGTGATATTTTTAGATTATCATTTCTGATAATCTAGGTGGTGTCCTTTCAACCTTGTCGATAAAATAAAGGTTATGGTTTGTTTTAAAAACGAATGTAGTCTTTGAAAAACGTCTCATATAGAGGTCAAAACCTCGCAACGAAATCAATTAATATGGAACGTTTATAATCAATATGAACGGGACACTTCAATATGTGTGCATAATTTCCGAATCATAAATGTGCATTTATGAACTTGAAAGTATTTATGATGAACATTAAATGAGCATTCAACTTGGATTTTGATTTTTGTAAATGATGTTTTTAATTGATGAAAGGTGTTTAGTTGTGTTGCTCGTTAAATTACCTTTCCAACGATGTATGGTATGCGTTTTAGGTATTTACGGTTCATTAGTTATGATAAATTGAAGTTTGGATGAGACTTGAACAATTGAAACAGCCCAGGTACCAGCTCCCGCAGAGTGTCGCGGCGCGGGCTTTCTGTGTCGCGGCGTGGCAATAGCCGCGTTCAGGGACTGATCAACCTTGTCACTTTTACGAAAAATGTTTGCTAAGCTACGCACCTCGAATTCACATGTAACTTGTTCTAACATGCTTATATATGATTAAAAACCTCAGAAAAATAGTTCGGGACCCGACCCGAACGTGTTGACTTTTTCATTGACTTTGACTTGACCAAAGTTGACTTTTGTCCAAACTTAATCAATACTTGTTTAAACTGTTCTAATCTTCTTGTATACTTGATTCTTGCATGAAACTTGACAACTTGATTCACATGCTATATAATCGAGTCGTGATGAGCCATATGACTAATTGAACAACTTTGACCAACCGTGTTCACCGTTATTGATACAACCTACTTGTTTAGGTCAAGACTAGCAATTGTCCTTGAACACACTTACTTGTGAAGTACTTTATTACTCGTGCACTCAAGGTGAGATCATAGTCCCACTTTTACTCTTTTAAACTTACATTTGGGATGAGAAAACATAAACGTTTCGTTTTACAAAGTGAACACAAGTACGAAAACAAACATTCTACATACGAGTTAGAACAAAATCCCCAATTCGATTATCATTAGTTACACTTGCCGGGTGTAAGCAAGAACTTATGTTGTATGGCCATACGGGTTTGACACACCCTGATTCGGACGGTTCGCTACCATTATTGGATGAAATATATTTTTGAGAAACAGTGTATGTTCTAACACTATTGTGATGGGGTTCTATGGATGGAAAGTTAAGCCTTGAAAATTGGGTGCTCTTGATAACAAATTTTAGAATGGTTTACTATTATTTCAATGTTATAAATCTTGTGGTTCATTTGTACTTACTTACTTACTTAAACCTATGATTTCACCAACGTTTTCGTTGACAGATTTCTATGTTTTTCTCAGGTCCTTGAACATTTTGTGATACATGCTTCCGCTCATTATTTTGATACTTGCATTGGATGTCCAGTATATAAGCATACATGGAGCGTCTTTTGGCTACTTTTAAATTGTGTCGCATAGGTTTCATTTGTACTTAACGTTGTAATGTAACTTGTGGTTGAACTATTCTTGCAAACTTTGGAACAATCTTTACATTTGAAATGAATGCGACTTTTTTTTTGGTTAAACGTTGTTTTAAAGACTTATGACCACGTAATGGGATCTAAGTAGACGGTGTCGTTAATGACGATTTTTTCGGGTCGCTACAGATGGTATCAGAGCGTTGGTTGTAGGGATTTAGAGTTCATTGGTGTCAACCCCGAGTCATAGGGTACATTAGTGAGTCTAGACTACAACCGGCATATAGACTTGAAGTAGGAATTACTTGACTACTTGTGCATTTATACTCGAACTCTTCTATTCGTATCTAACTCTTATTTCATCTTAATCTCACGTAGTTTAATTTGATTGACACGCCACCTTGACTTTATGAGGTAATGTCGAATGCACATATGAATTAGGGTAATATAATTTCCGAGATTATATTATGGTGACTCATATGAATGTTCCGACATTATGACATAAAGAATTTAAGGCGAGTCAAGGAAAATTTTATCTTTATCCTTATTCCATATCACGGTTAGTATTATTGAGAATACTAATCAACGATATTCTTGTGTTTTGAAGGAACAATGCCTCCTCGTCGTGTACCACGCCATGAAACACCCGAACAAGCTCTACAACGAATGATAGCCACCGCCGTGAATGCGGCCATGGCCGGTCACTCTTCCAACAACAATAACAACAACCACAACAACAACAACAACAATCAAGGAGCCGGTAATTCAAGCGAATGGTGCTCCTACAAGAACTTCATGGGGTGCAAACCTCACACTTTCGATGGAACCAGTGGACCGGTTGTGCTCACCCGATGGTTTAAGCAAACGGAAGCCGTCTTTAGCATAAGCGGTTGTCGGACCAAGACAAGGTCAAGTACTCCACTCACACTTTCGCCGTTGTCGCGCTCACTTGGTGGAACACCTATGTACAATCGGTGGGTACCGATGAAGCCCACGCCCTCTCTTGGGTCGATTTAAGGGAAAAGATGATCATCGAATATTTTCCTCGTGAAGAAACCTGAAGGCTCGAACAAGAGCTAAGAACTTTAAAAGCGGTCGGAAAAGATCTCAAGGCCTACAATCAACGATTTTCCAAACTAGCCTTGATGTGCCCAAACCTTGTGAACCCCGAGTCTTTAACGGTTGAACTTTACATGGATGGTCTTCCAAAGAGCATCAAACACGGGGTAATGTCATCCAAACATGCTAATCATCAAGAAGCTTTGAAGATGGCCCGCAAATTGATAGAAACGGTGGACGAAATCGTAGTATCGGCACCTAAAGCCGAGGATAAGTCGGGTAGCAACAAAAGAAAATGGGAAGCCCCCCAATCATGCAACAACAACAACTTTGCCAAGAAGCCTTTCACCTCTGACGGCAAGAAGGGTTATGTCGGAAACCTACCTCTTTGCAATAAATGCCACAAACATCACTTTGGAGAATGTGGCAAGCTAATTTGCCATCGGTGCCAAGGAATTGGTCATAAGGCCAATGATTGTAAAAGTACCGCCCCCGTCGCTCGAAAGGGGCCCAATGCACCAAAGAAGGTCACTTGTTACGAATGTGGCCAAATGGGTCATTATAGAAATGAATGCCCAAAGAAGAAGGCCAACCCCGATGAACGCGGTCGAGCTTTCAACATTAATGCCCAATAGGCCCGGGATGACAATGAACTAGTCACGGGTACATTTCCTCTCAACAACTCTTATGTTACTTGCTTATTCGATTCGGGTGCAGATAAATGCTTTGTATCCAAGACTTTGGCTCATACTCTTTGCACTTCACCACTCCCCCTAGATACTACTTATGCCATTGAGGTGGCCAACGGGAACCTATTGAGTGCCGACACATATTACCGGGGGTGTGCGTTAAACATTTTGGGTAATGAGTTTGAAATAGACTTGATACCCATGGAACTAGGAAGCTTCGATGTAATAATCGGTATGAATTGGTTAGTCAAAACAAAATCTCACATCCTTTGCGATCTCAACGCAATCTAAATTCCTATCAAGAATGGTGAACCTTTGATTGTTTATGGCGATAAGAGTTGCACCGGACTCAACCTCGTCTCGTGCCTTAAAGTTAGAAAACTACACCATAAGGGTTGTTTTGCAATCCTCGCCCACGTTAAGAAAGTTGAGTCTGATGAGAAGCATATCGATGATGTGCCAATTGTTAGTGACTTTTCCGATGTATTTCTCGACGAATTGCTGGGTCTTCCACCTCATCGACCGGTTGAATTCCAAATCGATCTTATTCCGGGAGCCGCACCCGTAGCACGTGCACCGTATAGACTTGCTCCATTCGAGATGCAAGAATTACAAAGCCAAATCCAAGAACTACTTGATCGTGGTTTTATCCAACCTATCCATTCACCATGGGGCGCTTCGATATTGTTCATTAAGAAGAAATATGGATCCCTACGAATGTGCATTGATTATTGTGAACTAAACAAATTGACGGTTAAGAACCGATATCCTCTTCCTCGCATCAATGACCTCTTTGATCAACTACAAAGGTCTTGTGTATATTCAAAAATCGATCTCCGTTCGGGTTATCATCAACCAAGGGTTAAGGGGGAAGATGTCTCCAAAACCGCCTTCCGGACTCGTTATGGTAGTTATGAATTTCTTGTAATGCCATTTGGTCTCACTAACGCACCGGTGGTGTTCATGGATCTTATGAACCACGTGTGCAGACCATACCTCAAAAAATTTGTTATCGTGTTCATCGATGATATTTTGGTCTATTCTAAAAGCTAAGAAGAGCACGAACAACATCTCCGACTTGTGCTTGAACTCTTGAGACAAGAACGACTCTATGCCAAATTCTCCAAGTGTAAATTTTGGTTGAAGGAAGTTCAATTTCTTGGTCATATTGTGATGACCCGTCCTAATCCACCTGGACGAATACATCAACATCTGGTCCCATTGCGAGGTTTTGACCTCTATGTGATACGTTTTGTAACATTGCATTCGTTTGAGAAGGTATTTCATAAATGAATATATAAATTCCAGGTTTTTAACATCTGATTATTCCTACGTATAGACAATCACCATTTAAATGGTTTACAATAATACATCTGTTGACAATACAGTCAAAATAAGGTACATGGTAATGGTTTGGTGAATGCAAGTTTCTTGTATATAGCATGTATGACTCCGAGCACATATCTTGTATCACGTATAAGCAAACAGCGGAAGACTTCTAGAAACCTGAGAATAAACATGCTTCAAGTGTCAACACAAAGGTTGGTGAGTTCATAGTTTTAATATTACACATAATCCGTATATCAATGTGGATTACAAAAGTTCAGTTGTTTCATTCAAAACGTTTATCAATATGTTTTAACATTTCAAATCATCTGTATGTAAAGGTTGATCACAAGATCTCAGTTGTTTTATTCAAAACGTTTATCAATAGGTTTTACATAAAAGGTGGACCACAAGATTTCAGTTGTTTCATCCGAAACGTTTATCAAAATATTCTACGAAATTGAGCACCCTGGTAACTAAACTTAACGTATATATAATTTGTACCCTTTGTATAATCATCTTAATAATACACGCAAACCAACGTGTACGCTTCTCAAATTGCATACGTCCGTTAAAAGGCTAGTGCTCTAGCTCAGACGGGGATATCAAGCCCTATGGATCCATATACTACTACTCGCGCCCACCAGTTCTTATAACTGGCAGTTACTAGTTACCAAAGCTAAGGGATTTTCGGTTCAAACTCATTGTAGAATTTAGTATGTACTTGTATCCATCGTGTTTAAAATAAAGTGCATGTATTCTCAGCCCAAAAATATATATTGCAAAAGTAATTAAAAAGGGAACAAATAAAACTCACGCATATAAATCTAGTATTTTCAGTATTTATAAACAGTCGCATGTATTCTCAGCCCAAAAATATATTGAATAAAAGGGATCATATGAAACTCACGCATATAAATCTAGTATTTTCAGTATTTATAAACAGTCGCATGTATTCTCAGCCCAAAAATATATTGAGTAAAAGGGATCATATGAAACTCACGGATATAAATCTAGTATTTTCAGTATTTATAAATAGTAGCATGTATTCTCAGCCCAAAAATATATTGAGTAAAAGGGATCATATGAAACTCACTGTTTAATATTGATATACAATATTGCAGGAAAGCACGTAGACGCATCGGAGATGATAAACACGAGGTTTGATTCACAAAAATACCCCCGAACATTACCCATAATTTCCTTGGTAATAACCCATATTTTGCTTAGCTCTAGCTCGCTCGGAAATTCGTTTTGAAAATTACTTGGACAGCACTCCGTCGTAATATTTTATGTACATTATTATTTTTGTATCGCAAAAATAATAACACTAATAATAAAAATAATAAGATTAATAATAATCTTATTATTAATAGTAATAATAATAATAATTTAAATAATTTAAATAATACGGAGTAAAATTAAATTAAATCAGAAGTAGAAATGGTCGAGCTTTTATAGTGTGGCCTGATTTCTCCTTCCATGCGATCGCAAGGTTTCATGGGCATATGGCCATGCGATCGCATGGCCAACTGTCACCAGCCTGGTTCGTTTATTTTTATCTTTGTCGACATAATATAAATATTAATATATAATATATATAATTAATTATATATTATATTAAATTCAAGTGCATAGTTGACTTGCAATTTTTGTTCCGATATGTCATACGTCGTCACTTGACTTATGTCCCGGTTCCGGTTTCTCGAACGCATTTTCGTACGCTTAGAAAACTTGCATTTTACATTTCGTGACTCGTACCTTTGTCAAAATATAGTCTTAAATCATCCATAAACTATACCACTGTAGCAAAGTTACTGTAGCAATTCACTGCAGCAATTCACTGTAGTAAATAGTGATTTTCAAAAACACTGTAGCATTTTGGGTACTGTAGCAATTTGAAAATGTTACTATCGTTTACTAAATAACTTGAAATTATATATATGTATATATCTTTTTAATATACATAAATCAGTTTTTAAATACACATTGGAAGTTATTTATAAATAAATTTTAATAATAAATATTTCAACTTATCATATATATTCAAATAAATATTTAAACCAATAAGTTTAATGTACGGTATCAAATAATTAATACATTGTTACCTTTTCAAGTTATAGTATATATGTATCCATTTACATATAATTGTTCGCGAATCGTCGAAAACAACCGAAGGGTATTTAAATATATAAAAGTAGTTCAAAAATTTTGAGATTCAGTTTTACAGACTTTGCTTATCGTGTCGGAAATGTTAATCATACAAAGATTAAGTTTAAATTTGGTCATAAATTTTCGGGTCATCACACATGTTGTAAGTGATCAAGGTATTAAAGTCAATCCCGCAAAAATCGAAGCCATTAGTAAATGGGAGACTCCTACTACTCCTACTCACATTCGTCAATTGTTGGGTCTCGCTGGATACTATCGTAGATTCATCAAAGATTTCTCCTTGGTTGCTCGTCCTCTAACCGCATTAACTCATAAGGGAAAGAAATTCATTTGGGCAACCGAACAAGAGACCGCTTTTCGAATCTTGAAGACAAAGCTAACCACCGCTCCTATCTTGTCACTTCCCAAGGCAATGATGATTTTGTTGTATATTGAGATACCTCGAAACATGGTTTTGGGTGTGTATTAATGCAACAAAAGAGAGTCATTGCTTATGCCTCCCGACAACTAAAATTCATGAACGAAACTACACGACACATGATCTCGAACTCGGAGCCGTTGTCTTTGCACTTAAAATGTGGAGACGCTATCTTTATGGAACCAAGAGTACTATCGTCACCGATCACAAAAGCCTCCAACACATCTTCGACCAAAAGCAACTAAACATGAGACAACGAAGGTGGATTGAGACTTTGAACGATTATGATTGTGAGCTTCGTTACCATCCCGAAAAGGCAAACGTGGTAGCCGATGCCTTAAGTTGAAAGGAAAGAGCGGTGCCTCTTCGTGTTCGAGCTTTAAACATCACCATTCACACCAACCTCAATAGTCAAATTCGGGTAGCCCAAGATGAGGCTCTCAAGGATGAAAATATTTCTCATGAACATTTGAACATCCTCGCCTCTCGATTCGAAGTTAAGGAGACCGGACTCCGATATTTCGCAGGAAGAATTTGGGTGCCTAGTAGTGAGGAGTTACGAAGCCTTATTCTAGACGAAGCCCATAAGTCAAGATACTCGATTCATCCCAGTGCCAATAAGATGTACCATGACCTTAAAGAACAATATTGGTGGCCAAACATTAAAAGGGACGTTGCTACTTATGTTGCAAAGTGTTTGACTTGTTTCAAGGTCAAAGCCGAACACCAAAGGCCATCCGGGTTACTTCAACAACCTAAAATCCCGCAATGGAAGTGGGAAAGAATAACGATGGACTTTATCACCAAACTACCAAGAACGGCGAGCGGTTATGATAACATTTGGGTTATTGTTGACCGTCTCACCAAATCCGCCCACTTCGTAGCCATGAAGGAAACCGACAAAATAGAGAAACTTGCACAACTTTACATTAAAGAGATCGTAGCCCGTCACGGTGTACCTTTATCGATTATTTCAGACCGAGATGGTCGTTTTGTTTCTAGATTTTGGCGTACCTTACAAGAAGCGTTGAGAACGCGTTTAGACATGAGCACCGCATATCATCCACAAACCGACGGACAAAGCGAATGCACAATCCAAACCTTGGAAGACATGTTACGAGCTTGCGTTGTCAATTTTGGAAAAGTTTGGGACAAGCATTTGCCACTAGCCGAGTTCTCTTACAACAATAGTTACCACGTGAGTATTAAAGCCGCACCTTTTGAAGCATTATATGGCCGAAAATGTCATTCTCCTCTTTGTTGGGCCGAAATAGGTGACACACAAATCACTGGACCCGAACTCATTCATGAAACAACCGAGAAGATCATTCAAATTCGAGATAGGCTCTGGACGGCCCGTAGTCGTCAAAAGAGCTATACCGACAAAAGACGCAACGACCTCGAATTTCAGGTCGGTGACCGCGTAATGTTAAAATTCGCACCTTGAAAAGGTGTAATCCATTTCGGGAAATGAGGGAAACTAAATCCGCGGTATATTGGTCCTATCAAAATCTTGGAGCGTGTTGGAACTGTTGCTTATCGTTTAGATCTTCCGCCTCAACTGAGCTCCGTCCATTCTACTTTCCATGTATCAAATTTGAAAAAGTGTTTTGCCGAACCCGAACTCATCATCCCTCTCGGGGTGCTTACTATTGATGACAAACTTCATTTTGTGGAAGAACCGGTTGAAATTGTGGACACCTCCGTCAAGACGCTAAAACAAAGTAGAATCCCGATCGTTAAAGTTCGTTGGAACGCCAAAAGAGGACCCGAGTTTACTTGGGAAAGACAAGATCAAATGCAAAGGAAATACCCTCATTTATTCATAGATTTGAAAACGCAAGATCCCGAGGAAGAAACAACGACCACTACGCCTACTTAAATTTCGGGACGAAATTTCTTTAAGGAGTAGGTAATGTAACATCCCGCCTTTTTCTGTTTACCTTCTGTTTAATTATTTTAAAGTCCGTTATATAATTATAACATCTTCTATTAATACGCGTTTTTAAAATATTTCGTTTAGGTAATTCACGCACCCGCATTAAACTTGAGGGACCAATTTTGCCAATTGACAAAAGGTGTGAGTAGGTCAAAGAGTCAACTCTTTTCTCATCCATTCATTTCATCCTCTTTTCTCCAACACTTTCAACTTTTCTCTCAAAACTCCAAATTCAAAGATTCATCATCCATTTTCAAGTTAGCAATCAAACATCAAAACAAATTACATATTCGGAATCCTTGCATCTTCCTCTTCAATTCCATACCGATTTCATCAAGTTTGGGTAACTCTCTAAAATCACTAGATTCTTTGTTCTTGATATTTTTAACTTATAAAAGTGTTAATTAGTGTATATGGCTCAAGTCTAACATGAATATATGATTTGTATGCTTGTTCTTGTCATTTTGATATAACTAGCTTAAACTTGAAATGGGTGTGTTTGATCTTGAGTTTTGGTTGATCATATGTTGTTAGATGTTAAAAGTGCATGTATTAAATGTGTTACTAGCATCACTAGCTTCAATTTGGTATGTAAGTTGACTTGGAAAAGCCTCATTAACATGATTAAGGATTTTATGATTGTTAGATAGGGTTTGGTGGCCTTAAATGTGATCTTTGATGCATTAAAAGCCTTGCAATGTTGTTTGTAAGTGTTTAGTAGTATTGTGTGCGTAATTACCTACGAAACGGCGTATTATTTGTGTGCATTTAATTCCCAAATCATAAATGTGCATTTATGAACTTGAAAGTATTTATGATGAACATTAAATGAGCATTCAACTTGGATTTTGATTTTTGTAAATGATATTTTTAATTGATGAAAGGTGTTTAGTTATGTTCCTCATTAAATTACCTTTCTAACGATATATGGTATGCATTTTAGGTATTTACGGTTCATTAGTTATGATAAATTGAAGTTTGGATGAGACTTGAACAATTGAAATAGCCCAGGTACCAGCTCCCACACAGTGTCGCGGTGCGGCCCTTCTGTGTCGCGGCGCGGCAATAGCCACGTTCAGGGACTGATCAACCTTCTCACTTTTACGAAAAATGTTTGCTATGCTACGCACCTCCGATTCACATGTAACTTGTTCTAACATGCTTATATATAATAAAAAAACCTCAAAAAAATAGTTCGCGACCCGACCCGAACGTGTTGACTTTTTCGCTGACTTTGACTTGATCAAAGTTGACTTTTACCCAAACTTAATCAATACTTGTTTAAACCGTTCTAATCTTCTTGTAAACTTGATTCTTGCATGAAACTTGACAACTTGATCCACATGCTATATAATCGAGTCGTGATGAGCCATAGGACTAATTGAACAACTTTGACCAACCGTGTTCACCGTTATTGATACAACCTACTTGTTTAGGTCAAGACTAGCAATTGTCCTTGCACACGTTTACTTGTGAAGTACTTTATTACTCGTGCAATCAAGGTGAGATCATAGTCCCACTTTTACTCTTTTAAACTTACATTTGGGATGAGAAAACATACACGTTTCGTTTTACAAAGTGAACACAAGTACGAAAACAAACATTCTACATACGAGTTAGAAGAAAATCCTTAATTCGATTATCATTAGTTACACTTGCCGGGTGTAAGCGAGAACTTATGTTGTATGGTTATACGGGTTTGACACACCCTCATTCGGACGGTTCGCTACCGTTATTGGATGAAATGTATTTTCGAGAAACAGTGTATGTTCTAACACTATTGTGATGGGGTTCTATGGATGGAAAGTTAAGCCTTGATAATTGGGTGCTCGTGATAACAAATTTTAGAATGGTTTACTATTATTTCAATGTTATAAATCTTGTGGTTCATTTGTACTTACTTACTTACTTAAACCTATGATTTCACCAACGTTTTCGTTGACAGATTTCTATATTTTTCTCAGGTCCTTGAACGTTTTGTGATACATGCTTCCGTTCATTATTTTGATACTTGCATTGGATGTCGAGTATATATGCATACATGGAGTGTCTTTTGGCTACTTTTAAATTGTGTCGCGTAGGTTTTATTTGTACTTAACGTTGTAACGTTACTTGTGGTTGAACTATTCTTGCAAACTTTGAAACAATCTTTACATTTGAAATGAATGCGACATTTTTTTTTGGTCAAACATTGTTTTAAAGACTTATGACCACTTAATGGGACCTAAGTAGACGGCGCCGTCAATGACGATTTTATCGGATCGCTAGAGTATAGCGGTGAGGTTCGTATAAAGTGCACGTTATCTTTTAATTATAACCTTCACGTTATAGGTGTATACACACAACGAATTATTAGTGTACTTAATAATTATGTATGTGATAATATAACCTAAGTATTATTTAATATTTAGTTATTATACCTTAGTATGTCTTAAATATATTAAATATAATTACCTTCATATAAATACCTAAATTACTTTAAAAATAATATGGTTTTATTAATCAAACATTATCCAAAAATGTCTAAATAATTAATTAAATATCTAAAAATTATATACATAATTTTTATAGTCGTAGTTAATTATATAGATCAGTAGAAAAATTTAAGAAAATATATTTATATTATATTTTTGTATTTATTTTTATTTTTATCCTTATTTTATTCACAAAACAAATTTAATTCTACATAATTACTACATAAACCAAAAAAATTATTTTTATAATTTTTATAAGTTTCTATCAGTCATATAACCTGTAAAAAAAATATTTAAAAAATATTTTTTATTATTTTATATTTATTCTTAATTTACCTTCGAATTACATAATAATAGAGTTTAATTATA
Source organism: Rutidosis leptorrhynchoides (assembly GCF_046630445.1). NCBI lineage: Eukaryota > Viridiplantae > Streptophyta > Magnoliopsida > Asterales > Asteraceae > Rutidosis > Rutidosis leptorrhynchoides. The sequence goes on from NC_092343.1 coordinate 309,616,673, forward strand.
TAATAATTACCAATTCGATCCAAGTAATTATTTTTATAATTTTTGTAGATCTATATAAGTTTTATAAACTCAGAAAAAATTATATATATTTTATTTTTGGTTAAAAATATTTATTACGAATTTTAAATTTTTTTACGTTTAAATACTACATAATTAGTATTTAATTATAAATAATATTCCATAAATTATCAAAATTATTTTTATACATCATAATACTTATAATACTAATTATAACATATAAAATAATTAATTTCGAATTTTATAAAGAATATACAATAAATAAAAATATAATTGACAATATTAAAAAAAAAAAAAAATAGAAAGTACCTCAAATTTTCTTCAAGGTTTTGAGAGAATAACTTAATTTTTATTTTTGGCAAGAAAAAATGAATGAGGAGCCATGTATTTATAGGTAAAAATGGTTGATGAACAGGAAAAAAAATAAAATAAAATAAAATAAAGGTGCCAATTTTGACAAAAAAAGAAAACATGTTAAAAATGTTTTTAATAAGTTTTTGTCTTTGAAAATATTTAGTCAAAATTCATGGGCTCATTATTTAATATATAAAAAAAATCTTATTTTTTATTATTTTTTTATAAGCTAAAAATATAAATAATGATTAAAATAACTTATCATTTAATTAATAATTATGTTACATATAGTTTTATATATAATACACATTAATATTAATATTAACTAAAGTTATTTTATATAATTAGTATAAACTTTAGTTAACAAAACGTGTCGACTAAAAATAAATATTTAATCAACATCGAATTTAATCATATATTACGTATAGATAACAACCCTATGGGCAAATTAGTCAATTCAAGTATGGAAATATGAGGGTTGTTATAGTGACTAACCAACTTTATTTTTTAGCAACTTGTAAAGCAAGGTAATGGACTTTTAAGCCCCTCAGAAGATGGAAATCGGGAGATGATTGATATAAATTGAGGTTACATTTTGTGAATTAAATTTGAAAAAGAAAGTAGTAGTATTTATTAGACTACACTGTATTGATTCTATGTGTAGGCTTACTTAAAGAGGGACTTTGTTTCCTGAGCGTAGAGGAGGAAGAAGAAATCGACGACAAAAAAATGCAACAAAGTTATTAGAAGGACAACAACTTGTGTCACCTGGGAAAAAGACAACTGAATCTGGACAAAGTACATACGTTGACCATATCCAAGGTGAGTTTTGAGTAGATGTATATAAAAAAGGGATTATCACTAAAATGCCCATTTTCTCTCCCATATTTGACTCAGAGCCTATAAAAATAAAAATTTGACAATTTGCCCGCACAAGACGCAAGGGTGCAAGGTGCTCTTTGCGACCTTGCTCCCCGGTGGACGCAAGGACACATGGTGCCTCTTGCTCCCTTGCTTCCCGGGGACGCAAGGATGCAAGATGCCTCTTGCGATGAAACGACCCGTCCATATTACTATAAATACAGTACGTTGTCTTTGGTCCCATAGCGAGGTATTTGATCTCTATATGATACGTTTTAGAAAATATTGCATTCGTTTCATAAAAAGCACATCATTATTATACATAATGCATGTTTTAAACAAGTGGGCGATTATTTAAGAAATAATCCTCAAAATACATCGGTTTCTAAATACTACACACGTGACATAACAGTCGAATATAATACATAACAAAGGTTTTATTAAATGCAACACTTTATTTATATAAAAGTATGAGACTCCATGCACAGCTTGCTCAGATAATGCAACAGCGGAAGACTTTCTTAAGGACCTGAGAATAAACATGCATAAACAGTCAACACAAAGGTTGGTGAGATATATAGGTTTATCATCGATATAAATATAGACCACAAGATTTCATAGTTGTAAATATATGTACACTCGCAAGTGTATAAAAGTATTCTATAAGTTGTTGAGCGCTTCGGTAACCATACTTAACAATTATAGTGGCATATTCCCTTTAATATGAAATCTCCCTACACTGTACCAAGTGTAGTAAAATGAAGTACTATGCAACCGTTTACGATAGTAGAGCGACTACTCCGGTTGGGGTTGTCAAACCTGATAGATCTATCAATAGGATTCGCGCTTACATGTTCTTACAACATGTAAATATTAGTTACCAAGCTATTATGGAAGATATGCAATGTGGTACAACTCAACGTAGAATATATTTTAAGTACTTGTGTCCATGGCGTAAAATATAAAATGCATGTATTCTCATCCCAAAACATTTTTAGAGTTTAAAAATGGGACTATATACTCACAGTAGTAAAAGTATATTAATAATAAGTTTTTAACTTATTAAAAATATGACCGTCGTCCTTGGATTCACGAACCTATAACAATAATAACGATTCAGATAATAATACGACATATGAATAAAATAAAGCAAGTTCATAGAATACTTATATAATAATTTTTAACATTTTATGTTAGTAGTCCATTGTTAGTAGTCATTTGTAAGTAGTCCAAAATAGTCCAAAAAGTCCAACAGTCCAATAATCGGTATATATATATATATATATATATATATATATATATATATATATATATATATATATATATATATAATCTTAGAATTACCCCACGACGTATTGTATATGTATTGTATTTTCATCAACCTAGAGAGGTATTGTATACGTATTGTCTTGGAATTAACTGAGACGTATTGTGTACGTATTGTCTTAAGATTTATTAAAACGTATTGTATACTTATTGTGTTAGGACGTACCAAGAATATTATTATAGATATATACAATCACATGATTAACCAAGATTATAATATTTTGTTATACTACTGATAACATGTCCAAATATATATAGAATATAGGAAAAATTTAACAAGGATATGGTTAATATAGTTTTTATAATATAAATTTCGTCCATACAACGTTAATTTTAGCAGATTTTGTTTTGCTCGCCAAATATTCATTACAACTCCGTTTAAAGTGAATCAACTTGCTATGGATTCATTAAGAAGTAAATTTTACAAAAACAATTCAAAAAGTACATCCCAAGTTGTAATTTTTAGAGCTTTATCCTCTTTTTGTGTCGGTGGACAGATTTAGAAAAATCCCGACATCCACCCAATATATGATTTTTGATAAAATACTTTCACTTTGTCTAAAATCATGAAAAAAATACTGGAAGTCTTATTTATATATATTAACATATTTCCAAAGTCTTAGCCTTGAACTCAAAGTCTAAGATAGGTTTTTAATTCTCAACCCAAAACAGCCCGCTTTTTACCGAATGGAGATTAAAGGATATATGTTAAGTTTTAAGGTGTTCTTCATATGTACAAGTTATAAGTTCTTATATTAACTTAATATAACATCATAACACATATAAATAAGTGTTATTAGAGTTAAGTTATAAAGATTATATTAGTTTTTCAAACAAGCTTGGTGTTCACCAAAACAAGTTCTAGTTTTTAAAAGTTTTATAAGTTTAATAAGATAGCAACTATATAAGGAATTGAACAAGGATTTTGAGAAGTATTTTACCTTGATTATGAAGAGAAAATTTGCTGAGATTAAAGTATGATATGAGAGCATTCAAGTGTATGTTTTTACTTTAAGAAAATGTGGAGTAAAAATGAGTTAAAATGGTCCTTATTTATAAGTTTATAATTTTGACTTTTAGTAAAAATATCTAAGATAAGTTAAATTGTATTAAGTCATGCATGACATATTAAATTGATTAGGTCATGGATGACATATTACACAAATAATTTCAGATTTCTATTGGTATATACCAATAGTAAATACTTCTAGAAGCTGTGTATAATACGGGTAAAAATACTGTATGAATGCGAGTAGAATTCTTTGAGGAAATTGAACAGAAATACGAGTATAGCTATCCTTTATATGTATTGGTATATTATAAAGTGTATTCAATACTTGTAAGGATGTATTTACACTCGTAATACATTATATGTAAATACATTTTATCATAAGTTAATCACGTCGTTTAAATAGTAATATATATATTGTTTGAAAACTCTTTAAATTAGTAGTATGAAAATATATATATAATACTTTGTTAATATACTTAATGAGATATTTAATTATCATATTTTCAAGTTAAATTTATATAAATCCATATATATACACAATAATTAAACAATTAAATAATTAAATCAAGTTATGACGTTCGTGAATCGTCAGAATAAAAGGGTGACCAAAAGCTTGTGTAAAACTCTTTTCGAAGGTTGAAGATTTATTAAAATTCATTGCTTATCAAGTCAGAATTATATAAAGATTAAGTTTAAATTTGGTCAAAAATTTCCGGGTCGTTACAGTACCTACCCGTTAAAGAAATTTCGTCCCGAAATTTGATCGAGGTCGTCATGGCTAACAATAAGAATGTTATTATGACGAATATAAGTTGATTCATAGGGTTTTATCATGATTGAGAAATATGGATAAAATAATTCGATTACTCAAAACGTATGAGTGAAGCCATCGTAAAAGAGTGAAATGAGAAAATAGGGATTCGTCTTATCTTTTGACGTCTTCACACTTGATCTCCGAATTAAAGAAAATCTTTGTAATCTATATAAGATTTGATTCTTCGAAGATTAAGGAAATTATGATCCTCTTCGATTTAATGCAATAATCTGTCTCGATTTCTCTGTCGGATATTTTACTATAAATCAACCTCCTACGTTTCCTTATTTCCACATCTCCCATCTTTTATACTTTTTTCCTTTCTTTGTACTTCTAAAACATTCGTAAATATGCTCCATCCAGTTTTAATTCTTGATATATTCTTGACTATCACATCTGTCATTCTTCTTTTTCATCTTCCATCGGAGGAATTCGTTAATTTCTACTATGCTCTTGGGTTTATAGTGTTCTTAGTTTTCCCGTGTCTTTATATTGCTATACGCATCGATATACACGGTTTGTAATTTCTGCATTGTCTTCGTGCTTATATTTTTTCCTTATATTTTGGAGTTTCATGCTTTCGTCTTCTTTTTCCGACTTCAAGTCAAGCGAATAATGGTCTAGAATTCATAGATATGAAATTCGGAATGAACATAGCTAATGCTCTAAGAGAGAAACTGTAATAGCACAATTAGACTTGTGAAATTACCAGAATCCAAAGGAAAAGATAGAGCTATCAATAGAATATGTTCTTGATATGTTTAGAGATTAGATTGAATGTAAGAGTCATGTAACATGGAAAATGATGACGTTATGGTCTGTGAATCATTACGTTTCATTTAGAAACTCAGCATGACTTACTGTAATATAATCACGTTGATCAAGTGTCATTATATTATACTAACTCATGCTTCAGTTCCCAACATTACTTCAAAAACATTCATACTTTACACTCAGAGGTTTCAGATATTTAGAAACTAAAACAGTTTTCTTTATGATGTGATACAGATAACGTGAAGGAATAAATGATTTCAGATAAGAATGGTTATGAAAATATCTTCAGAAATATGAAGGATATTTATAATGGAAGATACGATGATATCTTAGAATATTTAAGATAAGAGGATGATGAAGAATATTGTCCGCAAGGGTTTTAGAGTAAGGAGCAAGGTATTTGTTAAGGATTTTAGCAGATACCGAATCATTTGGATCCTTTGAAGGTAGATTTCGTCCTTGTGATTTGTCCACAGCCTCCTTCAGGGTTTGCTCAATCTATTTTCTAGTTCCAAACCTTCTTTTTTTCTGTGCTTTGCTAACACAATATTCTTTATCATCAACTTTTGACTGTTATAGTTGTCTACAGTTTCTACTGCTTCATTCAGCTTTTTCAAAACTTCATAGTACTGATTCGTAGGCTGAAGTGCTATTCTGGATTTCAGAATTATAATTCCAGGAAATAACGTTATATGTATATGCAGAAATGATGTGAGATTCAAGAATAATTATTGATGCTTCCTGGGGTTTGGTATGACAATTATTGTTACAAGATGTAGATGGGTACATGACAAGGTTTTATAGTGATCTTTCAGAGAGATTTAAGTCAAAGAGCAATAAAGTTGCTGGTAAGCTTACTACTAATGTGGTGGAATATAAAAGGTTCCCCAGTAACGATGGCGAATAGAAAACGTATATATCAAGGTTATAATAAGGCTACTCCGGATGAAAAGTCGAAGTTGTCTTTTTGGAGCTGTGATAAAATTGGCTATTTTGAAAAGAGATTGTAAAGTTATTTTGGGTAATAATAATGCTAAAGGATCTGACACAGATACGTGTTGAACCTTTGCTTAGGTTCAAGTATCCTCCGAATGAATATCTATATGCATATATTCTTCGTATGTATCGTGTGATTGGTTCATTCTCTCGATTGTTCCTTAGTTGAGATGTTTTCAAGAATTTTGAAGGGTTTAGACGCAGGTTGTCATCGTCATTATCCGTATAATGAAGTCGTCATGAATATTGAATGATACGAATATCTTTATAAGTTCTGTGAATGAAAGTGACGTTCTAGTATAGTTTGAATTTAAAGTATGATTTTGAAGGATGTAGGAATTTGAGATTGATGGCACTTCTTAAATCTCGATTGATGGTTGTCTTGAAATTTGTGAAATGATGTATATTGCTATGAAAGGAGAGAGTATAATTAACGATTGTCGAAACATCATTGAAAATGTACAGTGTAACATATTAATGTGAACTTAAGTATTTATCGGGTATTACCTACCCGTTAAAATAAAATTTCACAAGTAATATTTTGTACAAAAGAATTTTTATTACAGTCTTTATGAAAATATATGAATGTATATTTTCTTCAGATGTAATATGAATTTAATGAGTTAATATTATATTAATCTCATTTGTTTTACGGTTAGAACTAGAAATGAATAATCCCTAAAACTGTAGAGATTACATAATTGCCGCGGAATATTTCTTCAACGTGAATGAAATAATGAATTAATACTTCATCACTCATTATTGTTGGTATCCCTCAGTGCCTGCGGTGCGTATGATGTTGATGCTCGTAATGCCCTTGCGATGTTGAGGCTTGTGATGTTGTTGGTAATGCTGGTGCTGGTGCTGGTAGTGGTTTGATGTGAGTATAGATGATGAGAATTTCTTTTGTTTTGTATTGTGAAAGAATATGTTTAAAGTTTCTTGAATAAAAAGAGAGGTCAAGAGCTTTATAAAGGGAATGAAATGATGTAGGATGCACTTGCTAATGAAGTTTTGCTTTTCATAACAGTAAAAAAAAAAAAATTTACTAAATAATTCACCATGCAAGATACGGAGTAAAGATCAGATAGCCTCAATAATATTAGTAATATTATACTCGTTGCGGCATATCCTGGAAAGGAGAGAGAAAATGGTGTTACGAACGGGTTCGCCGGTAAGTGCCTCATGTTCTTCACCAAGAGGGCAATGTGGTGGATGGAAGGGATCACCTTCTTCTTATCTCCAATGATTAAGTAGACTGCGAACCCATCCCCAATTCATCCAGAATAGATGATGGCTAATTGGTTGATCCATTTCAGTCACACTGGTTTCAGAGCTCGAGTGAAACTCCATATCGGAATCCGAGGGACTTGAACTAGTGGCGAGTTCCATTTCGTACGATTGAATAAAGGATTTTTTTGATATGAAATGATTTCCGACTATCGGATGGTATTCTAATTACATAGAATATCTATATATATAGAACAAAAGATTTCGTAGATTACGGAGGAATTTACGGAATATGTCACGCAAAGTTTATAGTAACAGATACGCTAAGATATGATTTAGTAGATATACTAAGATATGAATTTTGTCTATACACCATTCATGCAATCAATGCAGTAAGATGTGCCTAGACTAAGAATGATAAGCAAGTAATTTCCGACAAGAAATGATAAGCAAAACTTTTGACATGTAGACATGGCCGAAGTCCAGACTCACTAATGCATCCTAACAACTATCAGTTAGACACACTAATGAAAGACCTGGTTCACTAAGACCACCGCTCTGATGCCAACTGAAACAACCCGTCCATATTACTATAAACGCAGTACGTTCTCATTGGTCCCATAACGAGGTATTTGACCTCTATATGATACGTTTTAGAAAATATTGCATTCGTTTCATAAAAAGCACATCATTATTATACATAATTCATGTTTTAAACAAGTGGGTGATTATTTAAGAAATAATCCCCAAAATACATCGGTTTCCAAATACTACACACGTGACGTAACAGTCGAATATAATACATGACAAAGGTTTTATTGAATGCAACACTTTATTTAAATAAAAGTATGAGACTCCATGCACAGCTTGCTCAGATAATGTAACAGCGGAAGACTTTCTTAAGGACCTGAGAATAAACATGCATAAACAGTCAACACAAAGGTTGGTGAGATATATAGGTTTATCATCGATATAAATATAGACCACAAGATTTCATAGTTGTAAATATATGTACACTAGCAAGTGTATAAAAGTATTTTATAAGTTGCTGAGCGCTTCAGTAACCATACTTAACAATTATAGTGGCATATTCCCTTTATTATGAAATCTCCCTACACTGTACCAAGTGTAGTAAAACGAAGTACTATGCAACCGTTTACGATACTAGAGCGACTAGCCCGGTTGGGGTTGTCAAACCCGATAGATCTATCAATAGAATTCGCGCTTACATATTCTTACAACATGTAAATATTAGTTACCAAGCTATTAGGGAAGATATACAATGTGGTACAACTCAACGTAGAATATATTTTAAGTACTTGTGTCCATGGCGTAAAACATAAAATGCATGTATTCTCATCCCAAAATATTTTTAGAGTTTAAAAATGGGACTATATACTGACAGTAGTAAAAGTATATTAATAATAAATTTTCAACTTATTAAAAATATGACCGTCGTCCTTGGATTCACGAACCTATAACAATAATAACGATTCAGATAATAATACGACATATGAATAAAATAAAGCAAGTTCATAGAATACTTATATAATAATTTTTAACATTTTATGTTAGTAGTCCATTGTTAGTAGTCCTTTGTTAGTAGTCCAAAATAGTCCGAAAAGTCCAACAGTCCAATAATCGGTATATATATATATATATATATATATATATATATATATATATATATATATATATATATATATATATATATATATATATATATATATAATCTTAGAATTACCTCACGACGTATTGTATACGTATTGTCTTTGTATCAACCCAGATACGTATTGTATACGTATTGTCTTGGAATTAACTAAGACGTATTGTGTACGTATTGTCTTAGGATTTATCAAAACGTATTGTATACTTATTTTGTTAGGACGTACCAAGAATATTATTATACATATATACAATCACAGGATTAACCAAGATTATAATATTTTGTTATACTACTGATAACATGTCCAAATATATATAGGATATAGGAAAAGTTAACAAGGATATGGTTAATATAGTTTTTATAATATAAATTTCGTCCATACAACGTTAATTTTAGCAGATTTTGTTTTGCTCGCCAAATATTCATTACAACTCCGTTTAAAGTGAATCAAATTGCTATGGATTCATTAAGAAGTAAATTTTACAACACCAATTCGAAAAGTTCATCCCAAGTAGTAATTTTTAGAGCTTTACCCTCTTTTTGTGTCGGTGGACAGATTTGGAAAAATCCCGTCATCCACCCAATATATGATTTTTGATAAAATACTTCTACTTTGTATAAAATCATGCAAAAAATACTGGAAGTCTTATTTAAATATATTAAAATATTTCCAAAGTCTTAGCCTCGAACTCAAAGTCTAAGATATGTTTTTAATTCCCAACCCAAAACAGCCCGCTTTTTACCAAATGGAGATTAAAGGATATATGTTAAGTTTCAAGGTGTTCTTCATATGTACAAGTTATAAGTTCTTATATTAACTTAATATAACATCATAATACATATAAATAAGTGTTATTAGAGTTAAGTTAGAAAGATTAGATTAGTTTTTCAAACAAGCTTGGTGTTCACCAAAACAAGTTCTAGTTTTTACAAGTTTTATAAGTATAATAAGATAGCAACTATACAAGGAATTGAACAAGGATTTTGAGAAGTATTTTACCTTGATTATGAAGAGGAAAGTTACTGAGATTAAAGTATGATATGAGAGCATTCAAGTGTATGTTTTTAGTTTAAAAAAATGTGGTGTAAAAATGAGTTAAAATGGTCCTTATTTATAAGCTTATAATTTTGACTTTTAGTGAAAATATCTAAGATAAGTTAAATTGTATTAATTCATGCATGACATATTAAATTGATTAGATCGTGGATGACATATTACACAAATAATTGCAGATTTCTATTGGTATATACCAATAGTAAATACTTCTAGAAGTTGTGTATAATACGGATAAAAATACCGTATGAATGCGAGTAGAATTCTTTGAGGAAATTGAACGGAAATACGAGTATAGCTATCCTTTATATGTATTGGTATATTATAAAGTGTATTCAATACTTGTAAGGATGTATTTACACTCGTAATACATTATATGTAAATACATTTTAACATAAGTTAATTACGTCGTTTAAATAGTAATATATATATTATTTGAAAACTCTTTAAATTAGTAGTATGAAAATATATATATAATACTTTGTTAATATACTTAATGAGATATTTAATTATCATATTTTCAAGTTAAATATATATAAATCCATATATATACACAATAATTAAACAATTAAACAATTAAACAATTAAATCAAGTTATGACGTTCGTGAATCGTCGGAATAAAAGGGTGACCAAAAGCTTGTATAAAACTCTTTTCGGAGTATCAAGATTTATTAAAATTTATTGCTTATCAAGTCGGAATTATATAAATATTAAGTTTAAATTTGGTCGGAAATTTTCGGGTCGTCACATGCGACCTTGCTTCCCGGGGACGCAAGGACGCAAGGTGCCTCTTGCTCCTACCTGATGTCATAATTAATGTTTTCTTTCAGACATTTCATCAAACACCTTACGTGCATATCTTTGGAGATGGTCAATGTATGTACTTTGTAGGAGCAAGGTGCCTCTTGCACGTAAGGTGTTTGATGACATCAGCTATTTATATTTATACTAGTAATATGTTTTTTTAATTAAATTTTCAAAGCAGTATCATTTCAAAAATATGTCATAACTTTACTTACCTAACATTTCAAGTGTATTACTCCGTAATACATAAGAAGCCTTACCCAAAAGACAGCCACACATATTTTCAATTCAATCAAATACCCTTACAAACAAATGATCCTTTAAATTATCTTCAAAAAGGCAGTTAATGGGTGAAACAATTGTTAGCGCAGCCGTGAATGTGCTGATCAAGAAGCTAATCTCTGGTCTGTTGTTGAATTTGGCTAAACATGAAGGAATCGAATCTCAGCTGAAGAAATGGAAGAAAGATTTGTGCCTAATCCAAGATGTGCTCGTTGATGCAGGTCACAAGCAAATAACTCATAATGCTGTTAGAACATGGCTAAAGGAGCTTCAGGAATTGGCTTATGACATGGAGGGTATAGTGGATGATATGGCCATTGAAGCTATGAAGCGCGAGCTGAATCAAAAATCTGATACCAGCACCAGTACTAGTCGTAAGTTAATTAAGAGTGTCCGTGGTGTTTTTACTCGGTACGTGTATGGTCGTAACATTAGTTCAAAGCTAGATGAGATTTCCATTAGATTAACTGAACTTATTTATCAGAAAACTAATCTCGGTCTAGATGTTTACGGGAAATTCAAAAGATCATCAGATTATTCAACAGACGGTTGGAAACTTCACTTGTTGATGTGTCCAAAGTTTTGGGTCGGGAAGCGGATAAAGAGGCATTACTCGAGCAGCTATTGGGGGGTGAAGCAAGTACTCAAAACGTGAGCATCTTGCCCATAGTTGGTATGGGTGGCGTTGGCAAAACAACTCTAGCTAAACTAGTGTACAACGATAAGAAAGTTAAGGATCACTTTGAACTCAGGGCATGGGTTTGTGTTTCTGACGAGTTCGATGTATTGAGTATTAGTAACACCATTTATCAGGCTGTCACCGGGGAGGAGGATAAAACATTTACAGATCTAAATCTACTTCATGTGGCACTTAAAAAAAACTGTCACAAAAACGGTTCTTAATAGTGTCGGACGACGTCTAGAACGAAGACAACAAGGTGTGGGATATTCTTGAACAACCACTTGTAGATTTACCTGGTAGTAAAATTATCGTGTAACGCCTCACTTTTTGAACCCTTCGTCTGATGAATATGCTCTGTCTTTATTTGCCAAAGGCGCGCTAGATGAACATAACTTTGAGAATCTTCCCTCACTTGTACCATATGCTCAAGGTATCGTTGAGAAATGTGGTGGTTTGCCTTTGGCTTTGATAGCACTTGGGAGGGTCTTGAAGAATAAAGTAAACGATGAAGATGAATGGGAAAAGTTGTTGAACAGTGAGATATGGAGTTCAGATGTTGGAAGTGATCATATTCTACCGGCTCTTAATCTAAGCTATTATGATCTCCCATCTCAACTTAAGAAACTTTTTGCATATTGCTGCTTATTCCCAAAAGACTACGTGTTCGATAAGAAACAACTGGTGTTACTTTGGATGGCAGAGGGGTTTCTAAACCCACCAAAAGGCAACATGTCAATGGAGTTTTTGGGTCATTTTTTCAACATTCTGTAGATAGTGAATCCGAATACATCATGCACGACTTGATGAATGACCTGGCCATAAGTGTTGCGGGTGAGTTTTTTTGTATGTTGGATGAGAAGATGGATCTAAATGGTAGGATAGAAGCTTTTGAAAAGTTCCGTCACTTTTCATTCATACGTGAACAAGATGTAGCATATAGAAAGTTTAAGGAATTACACAAAGCTACACTTAAGAACCTTCCTACCTGTGTCAGTGCGGGAATCAATGCATCAGTATTATTTTAAATATAAGTGGGAATTTAAAATCGGATTGGACAACGTTCTTGTTGAATTACTTCCAAAACTACAATTGCTAAGGGTGTTGAACTTGAGTTATTGTAACATTACCGAGGTTCCAATGTTTTTTGGGAATCTCAAACATATAAGGTACCTTAATTTCTCAGGAACTAGTATTGAAAGATTACCTGAACAATTCGGTGAGCTACGTAATCTGCAAAGCTTGCTGGTTCGTGAGTTTCCTAATTTAGCTAGCTTGCCAGTTAGTTTTGAGAAGTTGATAAACTTACGACATCTCGACTTTGATGATACTACAAGGTTGATGAAGACTCCATCAGGGATTGGTGAGTTGACTCAACTGTAGACTCTACAGAAGGTTTTCATTGAAGGAGGTAGTGGGTTTAATTTATCAGGACTGAAACACCTTGTTGATCTTCAGGGTGGATTTTCCATTAATGGGTTGGAAAATGTGATGGATCCAATACAAGCAAAGGATGCCAACTTGCAACAAAAGAAGGGTCTTGATGATATTGTTTTGAAATGGACATACGTGTTTGATGATCCTCGAAATTTGCAGGCTGAATATGAAGTTCTTGAATATCTAAGACCTCACTGTAAGTTGAAGACACTCGAGATTTTTTGGTACGGGGGAGTGAAATTTCCTAGTTGGGTTGGAGATCCATCATTCAATCAGTTAAGGAAACTTGAATTAAATGGTTGTAGAAGTTGTACACAATTAACAACTGATGATGGTAACAACGCTAGAACTTGTGACGATCGGTCCAAATCCATATGGACGAACACGTCATTCATTGATTTCATTGCGAGGTATTTGACCTCTATATGATACATTTTGTAAACATTGCATTCTTTTGAAAAGGCACACCATAAATGAATATTTAAATCAAAGGTTTTCGACATCTGATGATTTCTACATATAGACAATCACCATAAATAATAGTTTACAACAGTATTTCTGTTGACAATGCAGTCAAAATAAGATACATGGTGATGATTTGGTGAATGCAACGTCTCCTTGAAAAATATGTCATGTAAGACTCCATGCACATAGCTTGTTTAACATCTAAGAAAACAGCGGAAGACTTCTAGGAAACCTGAGAATAAACATGCTAACAAGTGTCAACACAAAGGTTGGTGAGTTCATAGTTTTAGTGTTTCGCATAATCTGTATATAAAAGTGGATCACAAGATTTCAGTTGTTTCATCCAGAAACGTTTATCAAAATATTCTACGAAATTGAGCACCCTGGTAACTAAACTTAGCGTATATATAATTTGTACCCTTTGTATAATCATCTTAATAATACACGCAAACCAACGTGTACGCTTCTCAAATAGCATACGTCCGTTAAAAGGCTAGTGCTCTAGCTCGGACGGGGATATCAAACCCTATGGATCCATATACTACTACTCGCGCCCACCAGTTCTTATAACTGGCAGTTACTAGTTACCAAAGCTAAGGGATTTTCGGTTCAAACTCAGTGTAGAATTTAGTATGTACTTGTATCCATTGTTTTTAAAATAAAGTGCATGTATTCTCAGCCCAAAAATATATATTGCAAAAGCAATTAAAAAGGGAGCAAATGAAACTCACGCATATAAATATTGTAAATCAGTTAATAAAGCATTTGCATGTATTCTCAGCCCAAAAATGTAGAGAGTAAAAGGGATCATATGAAACTCACCTTAGCAGCATATAAAGTCGTTCACCAAAATGTGATCGAAACACGGATTACCAAATAACCGTAGATCTCAACCTAGAGAACATATGTTGGTCAATAAATGTCTATCAAGCTAGGTCAGGTCATAGTGTATCACAATCCTAATGCTCGTTATTGACATACAAAAGTTATCCAATGTTGTTTCAAAAAGTCAATTTTGATAATAGTTCAACAAACGAGACGTACCTTATATAAGGATTCATTTACTCGGTTGGTAATATTTAAAAGTTCACTTTATCAATCTCGTAAACAAGTTGTTTAAATCTTAATTGCAGATTCAAAAGCAATTTCGATTAACGTCAATCATAATTCAGTTGATCATATCTTTTAATCCGTTCATCGAAACTATTCGATATCTAAATGAAAAGTTATTGATTTTTCGCCGGCTTTCCAAAAACATGTATATCATATACCTTTTGCCAGTAGTATATGTATTTAATTAGTGATTCATTATAAACTGTTTAACGACGAAATTTAGTATACAAGCATGCATAAACATATATACTCGAGCACTAGACATGGATACACTATTAATTTATAAAAGATAAAATATAAATGCTTACGTATCAATATTGTGATTCAATATTTCAGAAAAGTACGTAGAAGCAACGAAGATGATAAACACTAGGTTTGACTTGAGAACAATACCCTTGAATATTATCCATAATGTCCATAGCTATAACCCATAGTTTTCTTATCTCTATCCCGCTCGAAAACCCGTTTTGAAAGTGACACGCCCATAACCTCGTCGTAATATTTTATGTAATAATATTACTAATAATAATAATAGTAATAATAATAATAATAATAATAATAATAATAATAATAATAATAATAATAATAATAATAATAATAATAATAATAATAATAATAATAATAATAATAATAAGATTAATAATATATAAATATAATACGAGAGAGATAGATAAGAGTTGGAGTGCATCAGAAATCAGAAAAACGCTCGAATTTATAGATGTGGCCAGATACAGACTGCCATGCGATCGCATGGCCTTCAAGCACATTTCCCATGCGATCGCATGGGAAGGATTTACAGCTCACAAATTTTTGTCTCGTTGTTTGTCGACATATTATTTAATTATAAATATAATATAATTAATTTATATAATTAATTATATATTATATTAAATTCACGTGCATAGTGGACTTGTAATTTTTGTTCCGATAAGTCGTACGTTGTCACTCGACTTATGTCCCGGTTCCGGTTTCTCGAACGCATTTTCGTACGCTTAGAAAAATAATACTTTATGTTTCGTGACACGTACCTTTGTCAAAATATAGCCTTAAATTATCCATAAACTGTACCACTCAAAGTATATCTTAAACTTTCGAGTGTTTTGGTCATTTACTTCTATAAATTATCGTCTCGCTATTTGTTAAAATACATTTTAAAATAGTGTTTACTGTAGCAAAGTTACTGTAGCAAAGTCAATTTTTACTGTAGCAATTCACTGTAGCAATTCAATTTCACTGTAGCAAGTAGTGATTTTCGAAAAAACTGTAGCATTTTGGGTACTGTAGCAATTTGAAAATACTGTAGCATACTGGTTCATCTTAAACGCTTTAGTTAACTTATCTGAATATCAATCGAATCAATAAACGAATGTTACTATCGTTTACTAAATAACTTGAAATTATATATATGTATATATCTTTTTAATATACATAAATCAGTTTTTAAATACACATTAGAAGTTATTTATAAATAAATTTTAATAATAAGTATTTCAACTTATCATATATATTCAAATAGATATTTAAACCAATAAGTTTAATGTACGGTATCAAACAATTAATACATTGTTAACTTTTCAAGTTATAGTATATATGTATCTATTTACATATAATTGTTCGCGAATCGTCGAAAACAACCGAAGGGTATTTAAATATATAAAAGTAGTTCAAAAATTTTGAGATTCAGTTTTACAGACTTTGTTTATCGTGTCAGAAATATTAATCATACAAAGATTAAGTTTAAATTTGGTCAGAAATTTCCGGGTCATCACAGTACCTACCCGTTAAAGAAATTTCGTCCCGAAATTTGAGTGAGGTCGTCATGGCTAACAATAAAAATATTTTCATGACGAATATGAGTCGATAACTAGAGTTTTATCACGGTTGAATAATATAGATACAATAATCCAATTACTCAAAGCGTATGAGAGAAGTTATCGTAATCAAGTGAAATGGAGAATAGAGATGCGTCTTATCTCTTGATGTAGTAACAATTGATTTCCGGATTTTAAGGAATAGAAAATCTTCATAATCTAAATAAGATTTGATTCTTCAGAATTTGCGGAAATTAGGATTTTCTTTGATTAAATGTGTAATCTGCCTCGATTGCTATGTCTGATATTTTGCTATAAATTGACCTCTTCCGTTTCATTTATTTTCACCACTCCTATAATCTTCTTCCTTATTTCATACTTCCTAATAGATTGTGAAAATGCTTAATCCAGTTCTGATTCTTGATATTTTCTTAGCTATCGTATCATTCATTCTTCTTTTTCATCTGCCACCAGAGGAGGTTATTTTCTTCTACTATTACCTTGGGGTTATATTGTTTTTCATTCTCCCGTATCTTTATATTGCTATACGCATTGATATACACGGTTTGTAATTTCGGGGTTGTTTTCGGGCTTCATATTTTCCATTATATTTTGGAGCTTCATGCTTTCGTTTTCTCTTCCCGACTTTAAGTCAAGTGAATAATGGTCCAGAATTCGTAGGTATGAAGTTTCAGATGAACATAACTAATGTTCTAAGAAAGAAATGGTAATAGCACAATCTGACTTGTCAAATTACCAGAATACCTCGAAAAAGACCGAATCATTAAGAAAATATTTTCTTGATATTTTTAGAGATTATATAGAATGAAAGAGTTATGTAACATGGTTCATGATGAGGGTGTGATCTGTGAACCTTTGTCACGTTCCATTAGAAACTCAACATGACTTACTGTAATATAATCACGTTGATCAAGTGTCATTATATTATACTAACTCATGCTTTAGCTCCCAACACCACTTCCAAAATATTCATATTTTAAACTTGAAAGTTTCAGAATTTAGAAACTAAAATAGTTTCTTTTATAGGGTAACACAGATATCGTAAAGAGAAAATTGATTTTCGATAAGAATGATTATGAAATTATCTCCAGAAATATGGAGGATATTTATAATGAAAGATACGATGATATCCTAGAATTTCTAATATCAGAGGATGATGAAGAATATTGTCTGCAAGGGTTTAGATTCGGAAGCAAGGTATTCGTTAATGGCTTCAGCAGATACTGAATCATTTGGATTCTTTAAAGACAGGTTTCGTCCTTGTGATTTATCCACAGCCTCTTTCATACTTTGCTCAATCCGTTTTCCAGTTCCAAACTTTCTCGTTTACAGTTTTTGCTGCTTCATCAACATTTTTCCAAAATTCGGAGAACTAGTTTCGTAGTTTGGGGTGTTTTTCGGAAACTTCACATTCGAAGTATGTAAGTCCAGGAGGTAGACGTTATATGTACACATATAACTGTTGGCGTAGACGTGCTACAAGATTTCAAAATACTGATTGCTAATTCCCGATAGTTGGTATGGCAATTGCCGTTACAAGATGTGGATGAGTACATGATACGGTTTCAATGAGTATAAGGATTTTTTTGGAAGGTCAAAGATCAATGAAGTTGTTGGTAAATTTACTGCTAATGTGGTGGAACATGAAAGGTTCCCCAGTAACGAAAACGTATATGCCAAAATTACAAGTCTGAAAGGTCGTCGTTGACTGGTTGAATGGTTGATAATACTGGATACTTTGAAAAGGAATTGCAAGGTTATTTTCGGTAAAAACAATTTTAAAGGATCTTGCATAGTTTTGAAGTCAAAGTATAGATTTGAAAGATGTAGAGATCTAAGAATGATGTCACCGGTTCAGAGTTATGGCTTGGATTCTGATCCGTCGATATCAGAATATGTGATTGAATTTGCATGAAATGATTGTGTATCATTGTGAAGATAGTAAGTATAGTTAATGATTTTTGAATCAAAATTGAAGAATGTACAGTGTAACATATTAATTGTGAACTTAAATATTTCTCGAGTAGTACCTACCCGTTAAAGATTTCACAATTAATACTTTGTACAAAAGAATTTTTTTTTTTTTTATTACCGTCTTTATGAAAATATATGTATGTATATTTTTTTTTTTTCAAATCTAATACAGATTTAATGAGTTAATATCATATTAAGCTCATTTGATTTTCGAATTGACTTAGAAATGATTAATCTCTAAAACATTAAAGATTACATAATCTTTGCGGAGTATTTCGCTAATGTAATCGATACTCCATTATTTATTCTTATTTCTCGGTGAAGGATGTTGATGCTTGTGGAATCTTTGTGAACCTTACAAGGCACAGATGATGTTTTCTGGAAAGTTTCGAGTACATCGAAAATGAAAATGTAAAATCAATTATGTAATTGAATAATACACTTGGTTTATTATGAAATGAAATTCATTAAGTTGAAACAGAGATTGTAGTTAACAATGGTTAAGTTATTAAGGAAGGATGCACATCATTGCATATTAGTAATATGAACTAACCGAGTAGTACCTACCAGTTAAGATTCACACGTAATAGCTTAGTACGAAAAGATTTATTTTGATTTCAAAATTCATATATATTAAATATACATAAAATTCCTTCAGGGGAAATAAGTTAATACTTCATCGGTTATTGTTGCTGGTATTTCTTGGTAACTACGATGCGTATGACGTTGATGTTCAAAGTACATATTGTGATGTTGAGGCTTGCGGTGAGGATGTTGTTGGTGGTGGTAATGGTACTGTTGGTTTTGTTGTTGGTGGTACTGTTGATGCCGGAGATTCTGCTGGTGCTTGTAACCTTTGCACCATATTCTCCAAAGCCACTACCCGAGCGCGAAGCTCGTTGACTTCTTCTACTATACCGGGATGATTGGCGGTTCGGACGAGCGGATGAATAAGATCCAGAATTTGAGAGAGTATATGATCATGACGAGATATTCTGGAGATGAGAGAGAAAATGGTATTACGAACAGGTTCGCCGGTAAGTGCTTCGGGTTCTTCGCCAAGAGGGCAATGTGGTGGATGGAAGGGATCGCCTTCTTCTTGTCTCCAATAATTAAGTAGGCTACGAACCCATCCCCAATTCATCCAGAATAGATGATGGCTAATTGGTTGATCCATTCCGGTTACACTGTCTTCGGAATTCAGGTGAATATCCATATCGGAATAGCTGTCGGAATTTAAGGAATTTGAACTAGATACGGGATCCATCTTGTATAATTAGAGAGATGATTTTTGATATGAAATAGATTATAAAATTTGATTGGTACTCTTCAATACATAATTTACATATGTATATATAATACCAAAATCCCGTAAATTACGGAGAAATTTTCGGAAGATGGCAGTCAAAGTTTACTGTAATAGATATGCCAAGATATGAATTTTGTCTATACACTATCTATGCAATCAATGCAATTAGACGCATTTAGACTTAAGATGATAGACACGTAATTTCTGATAAGAAATGATAATCAAAACTTTTGACATGCAGACACAGTCGAAGTCCAGACTTACTAATGTATCCTAACAACTATCAGTTAGACACACTTATGCAAGACCTGGTTCACTAGGACCAACGCTCTGATACCAACTGTGACGATCGGTCCAAATCCATATGGACGAACACGTCATTCATTGATTTCATTGCGAGGTATTTGACCTCTATATGATACATTTTGTAAACATTGCATTCTTTTGAAAAGGCACACCATAAATGAATATTTAAATCAAAGGTTTTCGACATCTGATGATTTCTACATATAGACAATCACCATAAATAATAGTTTACAACAGTATTTCCGTTGACAATGCAGTCAAAATAAGATACATGGTGATGATTTGGTGAATGCAACGTCTCCTTGAAAAATATGTCATGTAAGACTCCATGCACATAGCTTGTTTAACATCTAAGAAAACAGCGGAAGACTTCTAGGAAACCTGAGAATAAACAAGCTAACAAGTGTCAACACAAAGGTTGGTGAGTTCATAGTTTTAGTGTTTCGCATAATCTGTATATAAAAGTGGATCACAAGATTTCAGTTGTTTCATCCAGAAACGTTTATCAAAATATTCTACGAAATTGAGCTCCCTGGCAACTAAACTTAACGTATATATAATTTGTACCCTTTGTATAATCATCTTAATAATACACGCAAACCAACGTGTACGCTTCTCAAATAGCATACGTCCGTTAAAAGGCTAGTGCTCTAGCTCGGACGGGGATATCAAACCCTATGGATCCATATACTACTACTCGCGCCCACCAGTTCTTATAACTGGCAGTTACTAGTTACCAAAGCTAAGGGATTTTCGGTTCAAACTCAGTGTAGAATTTAGTATGTACTTGTATCCATTGTTTTTAAAATAAAGTGCATGTATTCTCAGCCCAAAAATATATATTGCAAAAGCAATTAAAAAGGGAGCAAATGAAACTCACGCATATAAATATTGTAAATCAGTTAATAAAGCATTTGCATGTATTCTCAGCCCAAAAATGTAGAGAGTAAAAGGGATCATATGAAACTCACCTTAGCAGCATATAAAGTCGTTCACCAAAATGTGATCGAAACACGGATTACCAAATAACCGTAGATCTCAACCTAGAGAACATATGTTGGTCAATAAATGTCTATCAAGCTAGGTCAGGTCATAGTGTATCACAATCCTAATGCTCGTTATTGACATACAAAAGTTATCCAATGTTGTTTCAAAAAGTCAATTTTGATAATAGTTCAACAAACGAGACGTACCTTATATAAGGATTCATTTACTCGGTTGGTAATATTTAAAAGTTCACTTTATCAATCTCGTAAACAAGTTGTTTAAATCTTAATTGCAGATTCAAAAGCAATTTCGATTAACGTCAATCATAATTCAGTTGATCATATCTTTTAATCCGTTCATCGAAACTATTCGATATCTAAATGAAAAGTTATTGATTTTTCGCCGGCTTTCCAAAAACATGTATATCATATACCTTTTACCAGTAGTATATGTATTTAATTAGTGATTCATTATAAACTGTTTAACGACGAAATTTAGTATACAAGCATGCATAAACATATATACTCGAGCACTAGACATGGATACACTATTAATTTATAAAAGATAAAATATAAATGCTTACGTATCAATATTGTGATTCAATATTTCAGAAAAGTACGTAGAAGCAACGAAGATGATAAACACTAGGTTTGACTTGAGAACAATACCCTTGAATATTATCCATAATGTCCATAGCTATAACCCATAGTTTTTTTATCTCTATCCCGCTCGAAAACCCGTTTTGAAAGTGACACGCCCATAACCTCGTCGTAATATTTTATGTAATAATATTACTAATAATAATAATAGTAATAATAATAATAATAATAATAATAATAATAATAATAATAATAATAATAATAATAATAATAATAATAATAATAATAATAAGATTAATAATATTTAAATATAATACGAGAGAGATAGATAAGAGTTGGAGTGCATCAGAAATCAGAAAAACGCTCGAATTTATAGATGTGGCCAGATACAGACTGCCATGCGATCGCATGGCCTTCAAGCACATTTCCCATGCGATCGCATGGGAAGGATTTACAGCTCACAAATTTTTGTCTCGTTGTTTGTCGACATATTATTTAATTATAAATATAATATAATTAATTTATATAATTAATTATATATTATATTAAATTCACGTGCATAGTGGACTTGTAATTTTTGTTCCGATAAGTCGTACGTTGTCACTCGACTTATGTCCCGGTTCCAGTTTCTCGAACGCATTTTCGTACGCTTAGAAAAATAATACTTTATGTTTCGTGACACGTACCTTTGTCAAAATATAGCCTTAAATTATCCATAAACTGTACCACTCAAAGTATATCTTAAACTTTCGAGTGTTTTGGTCATTTACTTCTATAAATTATCGTCTCGCTATTTGTTAAAATACATTTTAAAATAGTGTTTACTGTAGCAAAGTTACTGTAGCAAAGTCAATTTTTACTGTAGCAATTCACTGTAGCAATTCAATTTCACTGTAGCAAGTAGTGATTTTCGAAAAAACTGTAGCATTTTGGGTACTGTAGCAATTTGAAAATACTGTAGCATACTGGTTCATCTTAAACGCTTTAGTTAACTTATCTGAATATCAATCGAATCAATAAACGAATGTTACTATCGTTTACTAAATAACTTGAAATTATATATATGTATATATCTTTTTAATATACATAAATCAGTTTTTAAACACACATTAGAAGTTATTTATAAATAAATTTTAATAATAAGTATTTCAACTTATCATATATATTCAAATAGATATTTAAACCAATAAGTTTAATGTACGGTATCAAACAATTAATACATTGTTAACTTTTCAAGTTATAGTATATATGTATCTATTTACATATAATTGTTCGCGAATCGTCGAAAATAACCGAAGGGTATTTAAATATATAAAAGTAGTTCAAAAATTTTGAGATTCAGTTTTACAGACTTTGCTTATCGTGTCGGAAATGTTAATCATACAAAGATTAAGTTTAAATTTGGTCAGAAATTTCCGGGTCATCACAGAACTGGATCGTTTGCTCATCTTGTTGAACTACATATAATAGATTGGCTTATGGCATGGAAGATGTAGTGGATGATATGGCCACTGAAGCTATGAAGCGTGAGCTGAATCGAAAATCTGATGCCAGCACCAGCACCATCACTAGTCGTAAGTTATTTAAGAGTGTCCATGGTGTTTTTACTCAGTACGTATATGGTCGTAACATTAGTTCAAAGCTAGATGAGATTTCCATTAGATTAACTGAACTTATTGATCAGAAAACTAATCTCGGTCTAGATGTTTACGGGAAATTTGAAAGATCACCAGATTATTTGAACAGACTAATCACCAGATTATTCCATTAGATTACAAAGTTTTGGGTCGGAAAGCGGATAAAGAGGCATTGCTCGAAAAGCTATTGGGGGGTGAAGCAAATAATCAAAATGTAAGCATCTTGCCAATAGTTGGTCTTGGCGGGGTTGGCAAAACAACTCTAGCCAAACTTGTGTACAACGACAATCAAGTTAAGGATCACTTTGAAGTCATGGGTTGGGTTTGTGTTTCAGACGAGTTCAATGTATTGAGTATCAGTAACATCATTTATCCGCCGGGGAGGGGGATAAAACATTTACTGATCTAAATCTTCTTCATGTGGCACTTAAAACAAAACTGTCACAAAAACGGTTCTTAATAGTGTTGGACAACGTCTGGAACGAAGAATATAAGGAGTGGGACACTCTTGAACAACCACTTGTTGGGTTACCTGGTAGTAAAATTATCGTGACAACCCGGAAGACGAGGGTTTCATCGGTAATGACCAGTGTAAAACCTTACATTCTGAACCCTTTGTCTGATGAATACGCTCTTTCTTTATTTGCCAAATGTGCGCTAGATGAACATAACTTTGAAATCAGAGGCGGTACTATGTGTTAGTAAAAGAGGGCCATGGCCATCCTTAAATTTTGGCTTCTAGTGTAAAAATTACTTATATTATAAGATAAATTTAGAATATTACCTTTATGGCCCTCTTAAAAGTTTATAAATTTAGCAATAGCCCTCCCAAAATAGTTTTTCACCTTCCGCCACTGTTTGAAATCATCTGTCACTCAAACCATTTGCTCAAGGTATCGTTGAGAAATGTGGTGGTTTGCCTCTGACTTTGATAGCACTTGGGAGGGTCTTGAAGAATAAGGGAGATGATGAATGGGAGAAGTTGTTGAACAATGAGATATGGAGTTTAGATGTTAGAAGTGATCATACTCTTCATGCTCTCAAGCTAAGCTATTATGACTACGTGTTTGATAAGAAACAACATGTGTTACTGTGGATGGCAGAGGGCTTTCTAAACTAACCAAAAGGCAACATGTCAATGGAGAGTTTGGGTTTCCGGTATTTTGAAGAGTTACAATCAAGGTCGTTTTTTTCAACATTCAACATATAGCAAATCCAAATACATCATGCACGACTTGATGAATGACCTGGCCATTAGTGTCGCGGGTGAGTTTTTCTATATGTTGGATGAGAAGATGGATCTAAATGGTAGGATCGAAGCTTTTGAGAAGTTCCGTTACTTTTCATTCATACGTCAAGGAGATGCAGCATATAGAAAGTTTTGGGGCGGGAAGAGGATAAAGAGGCATTGCTCGAAAAGCTATTGGGGGGTGAAGCATGTAACCAAAATGTGAGCATCGTGCCCAAAGTTGGCCTTGGAGGTGTTGGAAAAACAACTCTAACAAAACTAGTGTACAACGATAAGAAAGTTATGGATCACTTTGAAGTCATGACTTGGGTTTGTGTTTCAGACGAGTTCAATGTATTGAGTATTAGTAACACCATTTATCAGGCTGTCACCGGGGAGGAGGATAAAACATTTACAGATCTAAATCTACTTCATGTGGCACTTAAAACAAAACTGTCACAAAAACGGTTCTTAATAGTGTTGGACGACGTCTGGAACGAAGACTGCAAAGTGTGGGATACTCTAGAAAGACCACTTGTTGGGTTACCTGGTAGTAAAATTATCGTGACAACCCGAAAGACCCAGGTCGCATCATTAATGACCAGGGTAACACCTCACTTTCTGAACCCTTTGTCTGATGAATACGCTCCGTCTTTATTTGCCAAATGTGCGCTAGATGAACATAACTTTGATAATCATCCCTCACTTGTACCGTTTGCTCAAGGTATCGTTGAGAAGTGTTGAAGAATAAAGGAAACGATGAAGATGAATGGGAAAAGTTGTTGAACAATGAGATATGGAGTTCAGATGTTGGAAGTGATCATATTCTACCTGCTCTCAAGCTAAGCTATTTTGATCTCCCTTCTCAATTAAAGCAACTTTTTGCCTACTGTTGTTTATTCCCGAAGGACTACGTGTTTCATAAGAAAGAACTGGTGTTACTATGGATGGCAGAGGGGTTTTTAAACCCATCAAAAGGCAACATGTCAATGGAGAGTTTGGGTTTCCGGTATTTTGAAGAGTTACAATCAAGGTCGTTTTTTCAACATTCAACAGATAGTGAATCCGAATACATCATGCACGACTTGATGAATGACTTGGCCATAAGTGTTGCGGGTGAGTTTTTCTGTATGTTGGATCAGAAGATGGATCTTAATTGTAGGATCAAAGCTTTTGAGAAGTTCCGTTACTTTTCATTCATACGTCAACAAAATGCAACGTATAGAACATTTAAGGAATTACACAGAGCTACACACTTACGAACCTTCCTACCAGTGTCGGTGTCAGTGTCAATACGGTGGATGAGGTTCGAACCACAATTCAAATTGAGCAACGTACTACTTGAATTAATTCCAAAACTACAATTACTAAGGGTGTTGAACTTGAGTTATTGTAACATTACTGAGGCACCAATGTTTATTGGAAATCTCAAACATATCAGGTACCTCAATTTTTCAGGAACTTGCATCAGAAGCTTACCTGAACAAGTCGGTGAGCTATATAATCTGCAAAGCTTGCTGGTTTGTAATTGTGAGAATTTTTCCAGTTTGTCGTTCAGTTTTGAGAAGTTAATAAACTTACGACATCTTGACTTGAAATATACTCCATTGTTGAAGAACTTTAGCTTTGGGATTGGTGAGTTGACAAATCTACAAACTCTATCCAAGGTTATCATTGAAGGAAATATTGGGTTTAAATTATCAGAATTGAAAGACCTTGTTGATCTTAAGGGTGAACTTTCCATTGAAGGGTTGGAAAAGGTGATGGATCCAATACAAGCAAAGGATGCCAACTTGCAACAAAAGAAGGGTCTTGATGATATTGTTTTGAAATGGACAAAAGTGTTTGATGATTCTCGAAATTTGCAGGCTGAATATGAAGTTCTTGAATATCTAAGAGTTGAAAACACTCGAGATTTTGTTCTATGGGGGAGTGAAATTTCCTTCTTGGGTCGGAGATCCATCATTCAATCAGTTAAGGAAACTTGAAATAAATGGTTGTAGAAGTTGTACACAATTAACAACTGGTGATGGTAACGTTTCCTCATCTTGTTGAACTACATATAACAGATTATCCGAAACTTGCCGACGTTTCAATTGGATCATTACCGTTACTTGAGGATTTAAATATAGAAAGATGCTCCGAAGAAGTGGTAAGATCTATAATTTGTGCGTCTTCGTCAATTCGTGAGTTGAAAATTACTCGTATTGAAGGACTTACGAAACTGGATGGGGATGTTTTGAAACATCTCAAGGCACTTGAATATCTATATATTTATGGATGTGATGATTTGAGATACTTGTGGGATTCAGAATCGAAGGCATACGGGTTTCTTGTGAGTTTAAAAGAGTTGGAAGTATATAAATGTAATAAGTTGGTATCAATGGAAGAGAAAGAGGAGGTTAGTGTTAATGTGGGGAGTAACAACATTGACAAAGGATCTGTTCTTATTCTTAGATATGTGTTTCTTAGTGGTTGTAATTCATTGGAGAGTTACAATTGCCCTATTAGTGTTGTGAAGTTGAAGATCGAGAGTTGTGATTCATTGACATCATTGACATTGGGATCAATGGTAAAGAAAGCGGATGTCCCATCCTCTCTCAAGTCTCTTGAAATAAGTTATTGCACGAATTTGAAGTCATTTTCTCATGAACATTTGAAAAGTCTCACATGTTTGAACGGGATGACGATAACAGATTGTCCAAGTATGGATGATTCATTTCCATGTGGGTTGTGGCCTCCTAATTTAAGGAAGCTAACAATAGGAAGGTTAAAGAAGCCAATGTCAGAGTGGGGGCTTCAGAGTTACCCACCCTCACTTGTTCAACTAACATTATGGGGTGATGATTCAGGAGTGAAATCATTTGCAATGGAAGAAGATGCAATAAATAATACTACTGATTCAACATCGTTTCTTCTTCCACCATCTGTAACTTGTTTAAATATCTGTTGGTTTAAGTATGTTGAATCAGTTTCAGAGGTCGTACAACACCTTACTCATCTTCAACAACTTGATATTTGGAGGTGCCCTAATCTTAAAGATGTGCCAGACACAACTTCATCTTTGAGAGTGAAGGTGGAAAAGTAGAGAAGGAATCCAGATGTATTTTGCCACGTGAAATAACATCATGGTATTTTTTTAGATCTTTTTACGCGTTTTACTTTGCAAGGCACTATAAATTAATAAAGTTGTGTATTAATTGGTTTGGGGCTTTTGTTTTGCAAAGTTTTGTATATATTGTGTTGCTTTGGTTATCTACTTATCTTACCATATGCAACTAATAAACTAGCCCTCTACCTGTTTGATACAATTCCTCAGAGAGACATTTTCTTGTATTTCTTTAATTGATGTTTATAATGTTTTGGGAAATATATGAACATACACTAGACTACATATGTGTTACAAAAACTATCAAATTAGGAGTAACAAAAACTTAAGTGTAGTGGTCAGCTTATTTGGTATTTTACCTAATCTGATGCTAATTCGGGAATTTCATATGATATTTGACAGGTGATTCATCTGGAGTAAAATGGGGACTGACGGCTTTCAAAACACCAAAGGAGAAGCAGTGCAAAAGTTTCAGAGTTTGTTGTGATTATCGTGTTGTAGTTTTTTTTGTAACTTGAAAATTCTGTTTGCGATGTAACCTTGTAATGATTAATAAAGATTTTCACAATTCCCTGTTGATGGCATAACAACTGTGCTTTTAATGTATCCTATTTATTGAGCTATGAAGGTTATTAGTTAGATCATGTATTCCATATGTATTTCACGCTGACAACAAATATATTGCACAACAAATATATTGCACTCTGGTATTTTTTATAGTTGATCATCTTTAGCTCAACATTTTAACGACATAATTATGTCGCAACTTATTAGAAGCTATAGATGACTACCCAAAAAATTTTTGTTACCACCTTTCAAAAGTATGAAGTGAATGGCAATTTACTTAGCTGATCAATTCTCCCTTTGCAGGGTCTGTGAAATTTGTGCAAATTCTCCCTTTTTAAACACAAAAACAATCCATCTGCATTCGTATTTGTACCAGTCTTGAACTTAGGCACATTATCGCCATGTTTCTATGACACACACACAACCAAAAAAAAGAAAAAAAAAGGCTATAAGCACTTAATTAGTTTGGCGGTTTCATACGCGGAATCAGTATCATTTTGGTGGAGATCGTGTAAAGGGTTGTAATTTTAATACTAGATACTCTTTTAAATCAAGGTATCAGTATCTGAAAACAACAAGTTGACCCTATATGTATGGGTTACACTTGTTCAAGATGTTCTTGATAGAGGCAACAAAACAAACACATAGTTGTTAGGGAGTTTTTAAAGTATGTATATTTTTTATATCAATAGTTATAGACACCAACTTATAATGATCCATGGGTTAAATAATATACAATGCTTTGCCAAAGGTCTAAGCAGTTACAAGCAGCAACAACAGTTACAGAAAATGGGTCTAAATTTCCGTTCAACCCATCTGTTATTGAAGGGGTTAGAATTGTCACCCGGCCAGTTTGCTGTCAAATGAGTCAGAATTGCCACCCTCAGCTGTGTGCAGTTTGGGACAAACTTGTCTACGTTGTGGGTTGTTGTCTACCATTAGGTCATTGTGTGCTATTAGGCCCTTATATGCCATAAGGGTGGAGATACATGTCAACAACAGATTTTATTTGTACCACACTTACTTTTTTTTTTTTTCGAACAGCCATATATAAACAACCTCAACCTAGCAAGACGCTAGGAGAGGAGAAAAACCAAAACGATTACAAGGGATATTTGAACCAATCAGTCCTAGATAAAATACATTTGCTTCTATATCTAATCCAAGAAAAGGAAA
Source organism: Rutidosis leptorrhynchoides (assembly GCF_046630445.1). NCBI lineage: Eukaryota > Viridiplantae > Streptophyta > Magnoliopsida > Asterales > Asteraceae > Rutidosis > Rutidosis leptorrhynchoides. Next base: position 309,646,283 of record NC_092343.1, read on the forward strand.
AATTACATATAGAATCAAAAAGATCACATATCTTCATTCTTTGAGGACCGAAAATCTTCTCGTTTCTGAACCGCCACATAATCCACATATAAGCCGCACCTATGACGTATGCATGCTCCTTTTGTCTTCTCGTGCTCGACCACGCATCCATCCAAGCGATCCATAGTTGCCAGGAATCGAACGAAGGAATACCAACATTTGTCCATCTCTGAATTCTAGCCCATACCTGTTTAGCAATTTGACAACCAAACAAAATATGGTCCAAAGTTTCGATAGCATGAGAACAAAAAGAACAAGTAATTTGTTGAATCTCCAGGCCCTTTTTCGAGAGATTGAGACGTGTTGGAAGCTTGTCAAGAGCCACCCTCCATAAAAAAATATTGACTTTTCGAGGTAACGTTGATAACCATTTTGACGTGTTGGTCAGTGATGTTATCAACTTACTGGGCGTACAATACTAATATACTAATCCATTTCCACGTGTACTAACCTCATCCCTCATATATACTAAATTACAACATATCATCATCTAGTTTTCGACAAGAACCTCAATTTTGTTGGATATGAAATTCTTTTGCGAATTCAAGTTCAACAATATGAAGTGCACTGTTCCTGTTTTTGTTCATAAGTATACACCAACATATTGCATGATGTTTCAGTAACAGTAACATGTATCAAGTTACAAATAACTTAAAGTTTAGGTTTGTTTCAATTCGTATTTCGTTATCATTCAGTGGTCAAATAAAACTTTCAAAAATACAAAGACGAATAAAAAGCTTATGAGCAAACTCTGCTTTTCTTAACTCTAACAATGCAAGCCTTAACGAACTGGTTTGGCTATAACATAAAAGCATCTAATAAGTCATTGTTTACAAAAAAAAAAACCATGTTGTGTAACACTAACACCATTATTCAAAAGAGTACAGCTTATACGTTTGTAATTACTACATTAAGTTTCATGAAAGGCCTTTTACCATCCGAGTAATAGCATCGAAATCAATGTCATAAAAACAAGGTCTGGTGTAGGAAGCTCAGGTATGGTGCTGATGGTCCCCACTATCGGATAAATAAATCCCGCCTCAAATCCTGTCTGAAAACGAGTGCTGAGTTTTCACCATACAAATTGAGAGTTCTGAGAACCCTTGCTTGGTATACATGTTTTATCTGTTTTTCTGCCTACAAGAAATGGCGATATAAATAAATTACACATATTATTCTTAAGTTGAAAAACAAATGAAATTCATTAGTACCTGTTTAGAGTATTCAACACCACTAGAAAACAAATGGCATTGGATCACACTGACCTCTCTACACATGAATTCACAGGAAAACTATTGACATATCTAATTTATTTATTTAACAATATACTAATTTACGTAATAGTCCGCTACAGTATAACAGTGCTCAACACCATCTGCCATCATCGTCACTAATTAACGTAAACATTCCTGCAATCTCATTGGCTAGCACTACATCCAATCCTGTTATACTGTAGCAGTGTCTTCCCCCCCCCCCCCCCTCTCCCCCCCCCCCCTCTTTTTTTCCTGTACCGCACCTTCTCATATCTACACAGCCCTTCCATAGCTTTCTGCCCCCCCAAAAAAAACCTAGCATCATCAATTAGGGTTTCAGTCGTAGATTTGAGATCAACCGTTACATTTGTGTATAACGTTAGGGTTTCAGGCTACTAATTAGGGTTTCTGATATCCAAATCAAATGGTTATCATGGCTGCGTTTGTTCGATGGGTACCGTTAAAATTTAAGCCTTTCGGGCGGTGTTTATTCGATGGTTACAGATTCGATTGTTAAGGTATTTTATTTATCTATTGCTTTTTCTTATCAATTTTTGGGTTTACTATCTATTACTCCGTATAATTTTCTGTTTAGGTAATCATTAGTGATTTTGTGTTTGATTTTAAGTTTGTAGCACTAATTTTCATGCTTGAATGTATACATGACCATCTCTTAAACCCTTTGTTAGATTGACGCATCAGGTTTTTTTGTATTACTATCAACTTATTACTTTAATTAAATATATTTAAATTCAATTCAATATTCTAATATGAGTTTGAAACAGTTACTCTTTTAGGTAGCATTATGGCTTTGTTATTCTTTTAGGTTGATATATTACTTTTTGTGTGTATCGTTTCAGTCATTTTGTTACTATATGATAACTCTGTTTTCAAAATGTTAAATTTTATGTGTATATATATATATATATATATATATATATATATATATATATATATATATATATATATATATATATATATATATATATATATAACTGTAAAAAGTAAGGATATCTGCTGTAAACTGCCTATGATATTAGGTGCTTCAAGAGTAAATTACGTGCTAATGTGTTCATTCAGTAAATTATTAGAAGGTTCAAAATGTGAACTTTGTTGCTGTTTGTTGCACGGAATGTATTGAAATGACCCGTTCATATACATTATAAACGATTCACAATAGTTGATTACATTGCGAGGTATTTGACCTCTATATGATACATTTTACAAACATTGCATTCGTTTTTAAAAGACAATCTTTCTTTACATCGAAAATTGACAGGCATGCATACCATTTCATAATATCCACTATCCAATTATAAATTGATTTAATAATAATCTTTGATGAACTCAATGACTCGAATGCAATGTTTTTCGAAATATGCTATGAAAGACTCCAAGTAATATCTTTAAAATGAGCAAATACACAGCGAAAGATTTCTTTAACACCTGAGAATAAACATGCTTTAAAGTGTCAACCAAAAGGTTGGTGAGTTCATTAGTTTATCATAATCATTTATTTCCATCATTTTAATAGACCACAAGAATTTCATTTCCAGTTCTCATAAATATACGTCCCATGCGTAGAGACAAAAATAATCATTCATATGGTGAACACCTGGTAACCGACATTAACTAGATACATATAAGAATATCCCCTATCATTCCGGGATCCTCCTTCGGACATGATATAAATTTCGAAGTACTAAAGCATCCGGTACTTTGGATGGGGTTTGTTAGGCCCAATAGATCTATCTTTAGGATTCGCGTCAATTAGGGTGTATGTTCCCTAATTCTTAGATTACCAGACTTTAATAAAAAGGGGCATATTCGATTTCGATAATTCAACCATAGAATGTAGTTTCAATTACTTGTGTCTATTTCGTCAAACATTTATAAAAGCGCATGTATTCTCAGTCCCAAAAATATAAAGGGTAAAAAGGCAAATGAAACTCACCATACTGTATTTCGTAGTAAAAATACATATAACGTCATTGAACAAGTGCAAGGTTGGCATCGGATTCACGAACCTAAATTAATTATATATATTTATGTGTTGGTCAATATTTGTCTAACAAATTAGGTCAAGTCATAGTGTACCACAATCCTAATGCTCGAGACTAATATGCAAAAGTCAACAAAAGTAAATTTGACTCAAAATAATTTCCAAAAATCTATACATGATTAATATATAGTTTAAATATCGTCATTTTATATTTTTAAATATTTTTAAAAGATTTATTAGAGTAAATAATATAATTTATTTATTAATAAATAAAATTTTATATTAAATTTATATAATAAAATATACTTTTATATATATTAAGTAATAAAATTTATTGGGTTCATTTAATATTATAAAGATAATATGATAGGTATTATTAAAGTAAGTTATTACACGTAGTAAAATATGTTTGTATAACATATTTATTTGATAAAATAATATCTATAATGATAGTAAGTAAAATTTGTATTATTTTGTAATAATAATAATTATTATAAAAATATCAATATTTATAATTACTAAGATGACATTATGATAAAACGATAATTCTAATTATGATAACTTTAATATTTACCATAATTTTTAATATTATCTTTAAAATAATAATTATATTTAAAATAATAATAATAATGATATTTTATAGTAACAATGACATGTCTATTAAAATGATAATTTTTATTAAAATGATAGTTTTAATACTAACGATACTTTTAATAATAATAGTAATGATAAAAATAATAAGAACGATAATTTTATCTAAATCAATATCTTATAATATTTAATTTCATCATGATACTCTTACCCATTATTTCCTAATCGTTTCGTTTAATAGCTTTTAATCGTCTTTTATATCGTGTTCATAATAATGATAATAATAGTAATCAAAATAATTAGGTGTTACAAATATTTGTTTTAATTACACTAATATTAATAATGATAGTTACTATAACATTATTAACGATAATACTATTAATTATCTTAATGATAATATAGTAATAATAATAATAACAATAACAATAACCATTTTTAAATAATGATATATATATTAATAATGATAATAATAATAATAATACCAATAATAATAATAATAATTGGATAATAATAATAATACTAATTATAACTTTAACGATAATAACGATAGTAATAATAAAAAAAATAACAATTTTTAATGATAAATCCCTTTTATTGATAAAGATAATAATAATGATAATAATAAGATAAAACTAGAACGACGATAAAAACGACGATAATAATAATCATTTTTAATAAAAATATCGAAAATTCAATTGATTATAACTTCTAATCCGTTCATCGAAACCATTCGATATCTAAAGGAAAAGTTCTTAATTTTTCGCTAGCTTTCCAAGGACATGCATATCTTATACCTTATCTCAACCGCAAGTGTAACTAATTCAAGATTCAACCTAATCTGTCTAAGGGCAATATCAAAAGTACAAGCATGCATAATCCTAAATACTCGAGCACTAGTCAGGGATACACTATTAGTATGTAAAAGTTAAATTATGAGGACTCACGTATCAATATTGAGATTCAATATTGCAGGAAAGGTACGTAGACGCAACGGAAATGATAAACACTATATTGACCTCACGAGCATACCCATGAACCATACTCAATCACCTCCATAGCTATAACCCATAATTTTCTTAATCATATCCCACTCGAAAAACAATTTCGAAATCACTCGGACAGCACTCCGTAGTAATATTTTATGTATACTAATAATATCTTGAAATAATACGGAGTAAATATATATATGTATATCGATTGAGATAGTTTAGAGAAAAATATTTTCAAGTTTCTATGAAATAATGAAACCTATTGAATTCTATTTATAATAGATTTTTGAATTATTAAAGTGAATTATTAAAGTATGAATTATTAAAGTGAATTATTAAAGTATGAATTATTAAAGTGAATTATTAAAGTATGAATTATTAAAGTGAATTATTAAAGTATGAATTATTAAAGTGAATTATTATAGTTAAAGTAAAGTAAAAATAAAGTAAAGGTAAAGTTTAAGTATAGTAAAAGTATAAAACTATGTACGTATAATACGCGTATAAATATATATAATATTAATTTAAATCGTTATATATATTTAATAAAATAAAATATAAATATCGTTATCTTTATCATACTAGTTAAGTAATGAGTTGTCAAAAGTGGTTCTAGATATTTATAAAAGTTATATACGTTTTAATAATAAAGTTCTTTTTAAACTAAAAACGTTTTTTGTACGTTTGAAACTAAATAGATCAATCGAGTCTTTATGAAATTCAATCTTCCACTATCCTTTGTCTAGTTCTCAATAATTGACAATTTGTTCTTATTTATAAATCACTTTACCATTTTTCGAATATTGTTAAAATGGAAAGATTTCTCAAATCAACGTGGGCCTTTCAACAGAGACTTGTAATCATAATTCAATATATCTGATAATTCAATCATTTGATCTTATCTTCTAATTCCATTGATAAACATTTTGAAACATATACAATCATATAAAGTATTTAATCTAATATTTTATTTACGTTTCAAGTTATAATATATATACACATATACATATATAATCATATTCGTTTAATGGTTCGTGAATCGTTGGAACTTTGTCGAGGTTGAATGAATGTATGAACATAGTTTAAAATTCTTGAAATTTAACTTAACAAATATTGCTTATCGTGTCGGAAACATATAAAGATTAAAGTTTAAATTTGGTTGGAAATTTCCGGGTTGTCACAGTACCTACCCGTTAAAGAAATTTCGTCCCGAAATTTGAGTGGAAAGGCCGTGAATGATAATAAATATGTTTTCATGATGCATACGGGCTGAAAATTAGAGTTTTATCATCAGCGAATAATTTGGATAAACAATCCATTTATATGAAGAGTACGAATGAAGCTAACATAGAAGAGTGAAATGAGTAAGTGTAGATTCATCTTATCATTTGACGTAGATATGATTGATTCCCAGATTTCAAGGGATTTGAAGAAAATCTTCTTAGTAAGATTTGACTCTCCGGTAATCAAGGGAATTAGGACCCGCTTTAAATGCGATCGTCCATTTTAATTGTTCTATCGGAGATTTTCTTATAAATTCACCTCCTTCGTTTCCTTACAACTCACACCTTCCGTTGATGCATTTTATGCAAGTCCCTAGACATCTACCCATGTCCATTGCAGGTACAACAGTTTACAGGCCACCATGATTGCTCATTATTATCCTATCCGTGTTTGTATGTGGTTACAAGAACTGCAGGAACGAGATTTAGATGTTTGACTATATTAGACTTAGTCAGACGTACGAGTGAAGCCTCACTAGTACAACTGACAGGCTCATACGCACGGTTGATGCTGAGCTAAGTCACAATTACAACCTAAATGAGAAGACACGAGTGAGTGATCACCCGTACGGCTGATGAAGCCAACTCGTACGTGTGATGAATGAATCGTATGGATGAGTCAACAGCAGGGGTATATAAAGTCTTATGTTCTTCATTTTAGGTTAAGCCTCTCATTTGTTACACACACTCAGATCTAGTGAGCTCCTCCGATTCTCTCTTAGTCCAAATCACCCAGGTGTTGAATAATAGCTCTAGGTGTTGATCTAATCACACTTGATTTAGTTGTGGTTTGACTAAATTAATAAAAAAAAAAAAAAAACTTAACCTATTCACTAGAGGGTTTGATTCACTTATTCCGCCATTGTGTGAGTTAAATCTGTTGATTTCTAAGTTCCTAATCATGTTTCATCACCTTCTATTCTTTCCCCCTCAACTCATATTTTAAAGTATTCATCAATATGCTCCATCCAGTTCTGATTCTCGATATACTTCTAACTTTCATATCGGTCATTCTTCTTTTTCATCTACCGCCGGAAGAATCTATTTACTTCTACTATACTCTTGGGTTTATAGTGTTTCTAGTTCTCCCGTGTCTTTATATTGCTATATGCATCGATATATATGGTTTATAATTTCTGGTTTATCGTTGGGCTTTATATGTTCCCTTATATTTCAAAGTCTCTGCTTCTGTCTTCTATAATCATTATCATTCACAGTTAATGCTCTCTTTTATTTGCTGAAATTTATACCCCAATTTCTATTTCGGAGTTTTGTCCTTTCGTTTCTTCTTCTTGCGATTAAGCACCGCTTGTAATGGTCCAGAATTCACAGATATGAATTTCGGAATGAACATTGTTAATGTTATAGGAAGGAAATTGTGATGGCACGATCTTGACTTGTCAAATTACTAGAATACCTTGGAAAAGGCCGAATCATCAAGAAATATTTTCTTGATATTTTAGAGGTTAAATAGAATACAAGAGTCGTATAACATGGCACATGATGATGTTATGATCTGTTAATCATCACGTTCCATTTAAAAACTCAGCATGACTTACTGTAATATAATCACGTTGATCAAGTGTCATTATATTATACTAATTCATGCTTCAGTTCCCAACACTACTTCAAAATATTCCTATTTTAAACTTGAATGTTTCAGAATTTAGAAACTAAAATAGTTTCTTTTATGATGTAATACATATAGCGCGAAGAGGTAAATGATTTCAAATAAGAAAAATTAAGAAAATATCTTCAGAAATATGGAGGATATTTATAATGAAAGATATGATGATATTTTAGAATTTCTAATATCAGAGGATGATGAAGAATATTGTCCGCAGGGGTTTAGAGTCAGGAGCAAGGTATTCATTAATGACTTCAGCAGGTACTGAATCATTTGGATCCTTTGAAGTCAGGTTCAGCCTTTGTAATTTGTCCACAGCCTCCTTCCTACTTTGCTCAATCCGTTTTCCAGTTCCAAAACTTCTCTTTTTCTGCGCTTTGCCAGCACACTTCATTATTATCATCCAGCTTTTACCGTTTAAAGTCGTTTATAGTTTTTGCTGCTTCATCAGTATTTTTTTTCCCATTTTCGGAGAACCAATTCGTAGTTCGGAGTGTTTTTCAGAAACTTCACATTCAAATTAAATCCAGAAGATAGACGTTATATATACACATATAACTGTTGGCGTAGACATGCTGCGAGATTTCAAAATACTGATTGCTAATTCCCAATGATTCGTATGACAATTCTCATTACAAGATGCGAATGAGTAAATGATGGGGTTTCAATAAATAATTATAATGACTTTTTGGAGAGGCTAAAGTCAAAGGGTAATGAAGTTGTTGGTACATCTGCTAATAATGTGGTGGAATGTAAAAGGTTTCCTGGTAACGATGGTGTATATCTCAAGGTTATAAAAAGGTTAGTCTGACTGAAAAGTCGAAGTTGACTTGCTGGAGCTGTGACAAAACTGGCTACTTTGAATAGGAGTCGCAAAGTTATTTTTGCTAATAAATGCCAAAGAATCTGACGCGGATACGTTGTTTAAACTTTTACTTTGGTTTCAAGAGTTTTTCGGGTACATAACTGTGGGTAACATGTGGTTGGATCCTCATCTCGATTGCTCATCATTCGAAGTGTCTTCATAAATTTTCGAAGGGTTTGAACAAAGATTGTAATCGTTAACATACATTTGATGTTCTAACACAGTTTTGAAGTCAAAATATAGCTTGTGAAAGATGTAAGGATCTAAGAGTGATGATTTTGGTCATATCTCGAGTTGAATTTTGAGATTTCAAGATCAGAATATGTAATTAAATTTTGAATGAGTATGGTTGTTTTGATTTCTATAAAAGAATGTATACTGTTGTGAAAGTAGGGAGTATAATGGATGATTTGATGAATCAGATTCGAAGAATGTAACATATTATTTGTGAATTTATATATCTCTCGGGTATTACCTACCCGTTAAAAAAAATATCATAATTAATATTTTGTACAAAAGAATTTTATTACAGTCTTTATGAAAATATATATATGTATATTTTCTTCAGATGTAACATAGATTTAATGAGTTAATGTTAAATTAAACTCATTTGATTTACGGTTGAAACTAGAATTGAATAATCCCTAAAGGCTTTAAAAAGTACATAACTTTTACGCAGTATTTCTTTAATGACATTGAAATTATGAATCAATACTTCGTTATTTGTTGATGTATGATGTTCGGTTCGTGGAATTCTTGTGAATTTCACAAAGTACGAATGATGTTATCTGAAAAGTTTCGGGTACATCGATGATGAAAGTGTAAAATCAAATATATACTTGATTTATTATGAATTGGAATTTGTTGAATTGCGACAGAGATTGTAGTTAACGCTGGTTAAGTTGCGGCCAAAGGACGTACATTATTGCATATTTGTAATATGAATTAACCGAGTAGTTAAGATTCACACACAATAGCTTAGCACGGAAAGATTTATTTCAATATATATATATATATATATATATATATATATATATATATATATATATATATATATATATATATATATATATATATATATATAAAATATACATATAATTTCTTCAGAGGGAATGACTTAATTCTTCATAACTCGTTGATACAATATACACGTTATTGATTCGTAATGATGTCCACAGTGATTCTTGAACTGACGGAGTTTGTGATGTTATCGGTGTTGTTGATTCGGATGTTGACTGTACTGACGATGCTGGTAACGCTGACGGTACTGTTGATGCTGTTGGTAAAGCAAGTTTAGCTTGTTAATCACACACCATTTTTGTCAGGGTTTCTACTCTTCCTTCTATCATTTTGGTACGCTTAACTGATTTATGGTTAGGGCTAGATTAGATAATCTCTAAGACTTTAGAGATTACATAATCGCCGCGGAATGTTTCTCCAATGAAGTTATGAATTAATACTTCGTCAGTTATTGTTGTTGGTACTCCTTGGTATCTATGGTGCGTATGACGTTGATGCTCGTGGGACAGATTGTGAAGTTGAGGTTTACGACGCGGTTGTGGTTGGAGGTGGTAATGGTACTGTTGGCGTTGATGATGGTGGTACTGGTTATGCTGCTGATGCTGCTGCTGGTGTTTGTAATCTCTGCACCATATTCTCCAAAGCCACTACCCGAGCGCGAAGCTCGTTGACTTCTTCTATTACACCGGGGTGATTGTCGGTTCGGACGAGCGGATAAATAAAATCTAAAATTTGATGTAATATATAATCATGATGAGATACTCTGGAAATGAGCGAGAACACGGTATTTCGGACAGGTTCGCTGGTAAGTGCTTCAGGTTCTTCGTCAAGAGGGCAATGTGGTGGATAGAAGGGATCACCTTCTTCTTGTCTCCAATGATTGAGGAGGCTACGAACCCATCCCCAATTCATCCAGAATAGGTGATGACTGATTGGTTGATCTATTCCGGTCACACTGCTTTCGGAGCTTGAATGGGATTCCATTTCGGAATCTTAGTGACTTGAACTGATGACGAATTCCATTTCGTACGATTGGATAAAGGATTTTTTTTCTATATGAAATGATTTTGGCTAACGAATGGTATTCTAATTACATAGAATATATATATATATATATATATATATATATATATATATATATATATATATATATAGATCAAAAGATTTCCTAGATTACGGAGGACTTTGCGGGATATGTCAGGCAAAGTTTAAAGTAACAGATACGATAAGATATGAGTTAGCAGATATGCTAAGATATGAATTTTTGTCTATACACTATTCATGCAATCAATGCAGCAAGACGTGTCTTAGACTAAAAATGATAAGCAGGTAATTTCCTGAGGATGATAAGTAGTTAATTTTCGACACAAAATGATAAGCAAAACTTTTGACATGCAGACACGGTCGAAGTCCAGACTCACTAATGCATCCTATCGACTTATCAGTTAGACACACTAATGCAAACCTGGTTCGCTAAGACCACCGCTCTGATACCAACTGAAAGGACCCGTTCATATACATTATAAACGATTCACAATAGTTGATTACATTGCGAGGTATTTGACCTCTATATGATACATTTTACAAACATTGCATTCGTTTTTAAAAGACAATCTTTCTTTACGTCGAAAATTGATAGGCATGCATACCATTTCATAATATCCACTGTCCAATTATAAATTGATTTAATAATAATCTTTGATGAACTCAATGACTCGAATGCAACGTTCTTCGAAATATGCTATGAAAGACTCCAAGTAATATCTTTAAAATGAGCAAATGCACAGCGGAAGATTTCTTTAACACCTGAGAATAAACATGCTTTAAAGTGTCAACCAAAAGGTTGGTGAGTTCATTAGTTTATCATAATCATTTATTTCCATCATTTTAATAGACCACAAGAATTTTATTTCCAGTTCTCATAAATATACGTCCCATGCGTAAAGACAAAAATAATCATTCATATGGTGAACACCTGGTAACCGACATTAACTAGATACATATAAGAATATCCCCTATCATTCCGGGATCCTCCTTCGGACATGATATAAATTTCGAAGTACTAAAGCATCCGGTACTTTGGATGGGGTTTGTTAGGCCCAATAGATCTATCTTTAGGATTCGCGTCAATTAGGGTGTATGTTCCCTAATTCTTAGATTACCAGGCTTTAATAAAAAGGGGCATATTCGATTTCGATAATTCAACCATAGAATGTAGTTTCAATTACTTGTGTCTATTTCGTCAAACATTTATAAAAGCGCATGTATTCTCAGTCCCAAAAATATAAAGGGTAAAAAGGTAAATGAAACTCACCATACTGTATTTCGTAGTAAAAATACATATAACGTCATTGAACAAGTGCAAGGTTGGCCTCGGATTCACGAACTTAAATTAATTATATATATTTATGTGTTGGTCAATATTTGTCTAACAAATTAGGTCAAGCCATAGTGTACCACAATCCTAATGCTCGAGACTAATATGCAAAAGTCAACAAAAGTAAATTTGACTCAAAATAATTTCTAAAAATCTATACATGATTAATATATAGTTTAAATATCGTCATTTTATATTTTTAAATATTTTTAAAAGATTTATTAGAGTAAATAATATAATTTATTTATTAATAAATAAAATTTTATATTAAATTTATATAATAAAATATACTTTTATATATATTAAGTAATAAAATTTATAGGGTTCATTTAATATTATAAAGATAATATGATAGGTATTATTAAAGTAAGTTATTACACGTAGTAAAATATGTTTGTATAACATATTTATTTGATAAAATAATATCTATAATGATAGTAAGTAAAAGTTGTATTATTTTGTAATAATAATAATTATTATAAAAATATCAATATTTATAATTACTAAGATGACATTATGATAAAACGATAATTCTAATTATGATAACTTTAATATTTACCATAATTTTTAATATTATCTTTAAAATAATAATTATATTTAAAATAATAATAATAATGATATTTTATAGTAACAATGACATGTCTATTAAAATGATAATTTTTGTTAAAATGATAGTTTTAATACTAACGATACTTTTAATAATAATAGTAATGATAAAAATAATAAGAACGATAATTTTATCTAAATCAATATCTTATAATATTTAATTTCATCATGATACTCTTACCCATTATTTCCTAATCGTTTCGTTTAATAGCTTTTAATCGTCTTTTATATCGTGTTCATAATAATGATAATAATAGTAATCAAAATAATTAGGTGTTACAAATATTTGTTTTAATTACACTAATATTAATAATGATAGTTACTATAACATTATTAACGATAATACTATTAATTATCTTAATGATAATATAGTAATAATAATAATAACAATAACAATAACCATTTTTAAATAATGATATATATATTAATAATGATAATAATAATAATAATACCAATAATAATAATAATAATTGGATAATAATAATAATACTAATTATAACTTTAACGATAATAACGATAGTAATAATAAAAAAAATAACAATTTTTAATGATAAATCCCTTTTATTGATAAAGATAATAATAATGATAATAATAAGATAAAACTAGAACGACGATAAAAATGACGATAATAATAATCATTTTTAATAAAAATATCGAAAATTCAATTGATTATAACTTCTAATCCGTTCATCGAAACCATTCGATATCTAAAGGAAAAGTTCTTAATTTTTCGCTAGCTTTCCAAGGACATGCATATCTTATACCTTATCTCAACCGCAAGTGTAACTAATTCAAGATTCAACCTAATCTGTCTAAGGGCAATATCAAAAGTACAAGCATGCATAATCCTAAATACTCGAGCACTAGTCAGGGATACACTATTAGTATGTAAAAGTTAACTTTTGAGGACTCACGTATCAATATTGAGATTCAATATTGCAAGAAAGGTACGTAGACGCAACGGAAATGATAAACACTATATTGACCTCACGAGCATACCCATGAACCATACTCAATCACCTCCATAGCTATAACCCATAATTTCCTTAATCATATCCCACTCGAAAAACAATTTTGAAATCACTCGGACAGCACTCCGTAGTAATATTTTATGTATACTAATAATATCTTGAAATAATATGGAGTAAATATATATATGTATATCGATTGAGAGAGTTTAGAGAAAAATATTTTCAAGTTTCTATGAAATAATGAAACCTATTGAATTCTATTTATAATAGATTTTTGAATTATTAAAGTTTATTATTAAAGTATGAATTATTAAAGTGAATTATTAAAGTATGAATTATTAAAGTGAATTATTAAAGTATGAATTATTAAAGTGAATTATTAAAGTTAAAGTAAAGTAAAAATAAAGTAAAGGTAAAGTTTAAGTATAATAAAAGTATAAAACTATGTACGTATAATACGCGTATAAATATATATAATATTAATTTAAATCGTTATATATATTTAATAAAATAAAATATAAATATCGTTATCTTTATCATACTAGTTAAGTAATGAGTTGTCAAAAGTGGTTCTAGATATTTATAAAAGTTATATACGTTTTAATAATAAAGTTCTTTTTAAACTAAAAACGTTTTTTGTACGTTTGAAACTAAATAGATCAATCGAGTCTTTATGAAATTCAATCTTCCACTATCCTTTGTCTAGTTCTCAATAATTGACAATTTGTTCTTATTTATAAATCACTTTACCATTTTTCGAATATTGTTAAAATGGAAAGATTTCTCAAATCAACGTGGGCCTTTCAACAGAGACTTGTAATCATAATTCAATATATCTGATAATTCAATCATTTGATCTTATCTTCTAATTCCATTGATAAACATTTTGAAACAGATACAATCATATAAAGTATTTAATCTAATATTTTATTTACGTTTCAAGTTATAATATATATACACATATACATATATAATCATATTCGTTTAATGGTTCGTGAATCGTTGGAACTTGGTCGAGGTTGAATGAATGTATGAACATAGTTTAAAATTCTTGAAATTTAACTTAACAAATATTGCTTATCGTGTCGGAAACATATAAAGATTAAAGTTTAAATTTGGTTGGAAATTTCCGGGTTGTCACATGTATGTGCTTTAACTCTACATAACGGTACATGTGTCAAGTCTTCGAGAACGTTTAAAAGTAGCAAAATTTCTAATGTGTGGAACTTAAGATAGAACTCATTTTTTTGTTACGAAGTCAGTAGGCAAAGTAAAAAAGGTATAATATGGATCTGAATCATGGTTTATGCATTGTGTTTTAACCAGTTGGTTGCTTTCATAATTTATCTAATTATAATAAGTTATACTTTAGTTTTCATTTGTCTTAATGTTGTGTGCTTTGGCTGTATATTATTATATTATTGCTTAGAATGTTAACTGTTCTTAAATTAGTTCGCCTTAAGTTTATATCAAATTAAATTTAATCTCTCTTTTGGTATATCAAGTTCATCACATTTATAAGCTATTATTTTTAAGTAAGCCTACTGTGGTTTTACATTGAAGAGTGGTTAACATTTTGACGCATTTCACATGAACTTTTTATTGAATTTACTGACTGTAGCCGGGCTGGTAACTCTTACAGGGTCTTCAAACGAAAACGTTGATCTCGACAAAAAAAAAAAAAAGAAAAAAAGATTTCTAATTTGTATGATATTGTATCTTTTGATCAAGTTAGACATAATTTCATGATGCTGGCTCTGTACACTCATACATGTATACATGTTTGTATTTTATTTTAAGGGCAGGTTTTCAATGATACAACCACATCTTCGAATATAGCAGCTCACAATCTGAAGAAACGTTAAATGAGCATTACAACGGAGTTCATGAAAGTCTCTACCATCAAGTTTCTGATGAATCTACACTTCATGGTGAGTGCATTTGTTTTGTTAAGTTTTATCTTTTTCTGATTGTTTATCTTTTTTGTTATTTAGTTGTGATTTGAATTTAGTACGTGTTTAAGTTCCTTTATTTAATTGAGTATGCTCATATTAGCGGTTTTTTTTATTTGTTAGACTTTTGGAAGTAACTCTATAGTAAAATTACAGTCAAAATTGAGAAAAGTCTTGGTTTCGACTATTTGAACACTTGACACGATTGGCCAAAAAGTGTCAAAATGGGTAACGGTCAATGTGGAGACGTCCCAGATGTCGAGTCAAGTGAGTTTAGAAGTTTTGGTGTCTCAAGATTGAGTTTTGGGTGTGTTTTGGTTGAAATTGGAAATTGGAAATTATGACCCGTAAGGGCCATATGAATATATGTAGAGTGCGGTAAGATGTATACTTTAAACCAACTGCATTCATTTTCAGAGTATTAGTTTCCAGTCAAATTATGTATTATCTAATGCATGTAAAAAGAGTGGGTTTAGGTTTAGAATTTTTTTCCCTAACAGTAATGTCGCAATGGGTACCACAACACCACTTTACCTATTTGGACAAAAAAAAAGTAAGAAGTATCATGTATACAAATGGAGTTTAAAATACATTAATACCTTCTATTACAATATGCACACCTAAATAATGTTTTAATTTGTTATTCATGTGTATTCGATTTTTTTTTTAATTTATGTTGATTTGAGTTGTAATACTTTGTGACTGAATTGTTATTCATTTGATTAATACAGAATAGAACCAATAACGATGATTGCATATCTCAAACTGAACGATATCAACAAAGTTCTAGAAGCAAGAGTGTACTGAATATCAATCTCGCGTCACCCGAGAAATACAAAAGCAAACTCTTTTTGTTGTCTGCTGCTAGATAAAGATGCTACTTAAACTAAATCAACTATATACATATGAGTTTTCAAAAAATAAGTGTTAAATCACATGTTCATATTATTAGTGTTAAACACATTCTATCACTGTTAACATATTCATAATAATATGTTTTTAGCACGTACTTAATCGTTTTTCGACCTTTTATTGGCTTGTAATTTCTGGAATTTCTAACAGGTAGTTTACATGTAAAGTTCCCTTTTTTAGTTCGACAAGTGGTGACAAATGTACCATTACAACATAGTTATTTAAAAGTGTGGTGTACAATATGTGTTTTTGTATGCTATGTATTTCTACATGGGTTCTTGCATACATTTAACCATATAGTCAAGAAGTGCATCACCATTATAGGTGTCCAAATAGTCAGGTCAAACAAGTTTGCAATTTTTTTAGGTAACAATCTCTTCTTGCCACCTGAATAATGTTTTATAATTGTTATTCATATGCATTTTGTTTAGCTTTTTTTTTATTTTTTATTTTTTAATTTATGTTGATTTGATTTGAGTTGTAATGTTTTGTTACTGGACTGTTATCTTTGGTAAAAGAGAATGAATAGAAGCATATGATTTGGCAGCTAACGGGATTTTGCTTTATAACATGTATGAAAACAGAAGCGTATAATTGGGCTACTGTGTTGGTCGGGAAATGGATCAAATACAAGTTTATTGGTTCAAATTTAAATTTATATTTCCCGGAAATTATAATATATAAATGATTATAATTAAAATAATCTTTGGTGACTCTTGGCCCAAATTGCATAATACGCATGATCAGTGAAAATTTTAAGACATTTTAATGTCGTGAAATTTCCATGGTCAAAGGATTTATCTCATCATGTTTGGCCACAGTTGTTCAACATTTGTTTTTGTTATGTTAGTGCCAACATTTCTTATGCATGGTTAACTTTAAGAAATATGTGTAACTATATAAATTGGGAAATTTTGGAAGGTTAAGGGATATGTATGGAATTATAGAATTTGTTGACGAGTGACAGACGCAAAACGATTGAGGCTAGGGTATGTCGAAAATGGATAGCAAGAATATCAACAAGCACATCCCCAATTCAATACTGTTGGCAATTGTCAATTTCGACGGGGCGTACCAAAATCCGCCGCGAAGCGCGGACCACATATCTAGTTCTAATACAATATTACAATATTCTTATAAAGTAAAACCAACCAATTACAATCTTACTTCTTACTTATTCCTTATAATAAGAAGGGTCGATAAGGGTAAACCCAGGAGCAAAATTTATTTATTTTAATCATATATTTTTAACACCTCAAGAATCAAAATTCAAACTCAAGAAAACCCAATTCCTCAAAAAGATGTTTAGAAAATTAACCCAATTGTAAACTCTCATAGAAAATTTATAGAACAGAATAAGAAAAATAACACAAATACTTAATTCCAAAATGGAAAGTATTGTCAGTAGAGACTTGAATGAAAGGAACATAGAAGGGGATCGTTTACCTCGTTCGACGATTATAGTGACATTGAAATAAAAGGTTGTAAGAGATTCAAAAATCAAAATACAATGACACTAAATTTTCCATCAACGATTATTCAACCCTAGTCGTGATATTCTTTTGATTATGAATTTTTAGTTTCAAGTTTTTAAGTTGTAGTTTTTGGTTTGACGTCTTGCGTATCATAGATCAATTTTCCACTACAATTTTAGTTTCGCGAAACGTGAAACAAAAAACTGAAATCTGAAAACTGGAACTCGAATCGAGAAAATAAATGAGAATCTGAAAAATGAAACGCGTATCGGAAAGTTGAACGCATATATGAAAATTGAAACGCAAATATGAGAACCGAAACACAAATATGAAAACTGAAATGTGAATATGAAGACCGAACAAAATTAGAAATGCGAAAATGAAATTGCAATGAAAAACTAACTGAAACTGAATTGCAAAATCCGAAGCAGAAAATCTAAAAATGAAATGTGAAATTGGAACTTGAAGATGGGTCTCGACCCATCTCGACCTAACCCGAACCAAAACGTTAAGATGAAAAATGACCCAATTAGACACAATCGACCATGGTCTCAACCCAACCTGTTAGACGTATTTGAAAGTTAACCCGTTTTAACCCAAACTCATTTGATTCCTGAGTGGTATCGGGTGGTGTTGATTTGAAAGTCGGGTCAATTTTAAATTGTTGGATTATAATTATATTTGTTGTACTTTTTTGAGGCCGATGTATTTTTTTTTAATCGAGTTATAAGGTCTTCAGAAGTTGAGGTATTGATTGTGAAGTCGTGTTGGTGGATACACTACAACAAACATGGCCTTTTCGAGACCCCCAAAAAGGTCCTATAATGTACCTTTATAGGACATTTGGGCTGATATGACCCTTATGTAAAAGGTCCTCCAAAGGTGGTGTCCCAAAAACTCAAAATGAAAAAGGGTTCTAAAAACATATTAGGACCTTATTTGATGGTCTTATAATATGACTAGTATATGGTCCTAATAGATTTATAAGAACCCTTAAAATGGGTCCTACAAACATTTAAGGACCTTCACATAGGATCCTATAATGTGACTGTTAATATGTGTAAAAAATTTATAATGACCTTACTAACTACACAATTAGGGTCCCAAAAGACATATTAGGATCCTGAAAAGGGTCCTAATATCCCAAAATCATTATGAAACACACGAATAAGGTCCTATGATATGACTAATGACCACATGAATAGGGTCCTTACTAATATATTAAGACCTTTCAAAAGAGTCTCAATATCTAAAATTAGATTAAGAACTTTTAACCTGGGTCCTAAAATGTAACTAGTCTATAACACAAAAAAGGGCCTAAAACACATAATGGAACCCTTAAAGAAAAGGTCATATTACCTAATATGTTTATGGTACCATTAAAGAAAGGTTCCTAGTACCTAATATGTTTATAAAACCCTTAAAGAAAGGGTCCCATTACCTAACACGTTTATGGTGTAGTGACCCGAACTTTTCCATGTTTATATATATATATATATATATATTAAATGAAATTGTTATTTACATGATTAAGTGTTTCCAACATGTTAAGCAATCAAACTTGTTAAGACTTGATTAATTGAAATAGGTTTCATATAGACAATTGACCACCCAAGTTGACCGGTGATTCACGAAAGTTAAAACTTGTAAAAACTATATGATGACATATATATGGTTATATATATAGTTAACATGATTTTATTATAAGTATGTATCTCATTAGGTATTTTAACAATGAGTTATATACATAAAAATGAGACTATTAATTTAAGAAACTCGAAAATGATATATATAACGATTATCGTTATAACAACGTCTTACTAGATACATATGAATCATATTAAGATATTGATACACTTGGTTAATTATGTTAAATGATAAGTAAATATATTATTAAGTGTATTAACAATGAAATACATATGTAAAAATAAGACTACTAACTTAATGATTTCGAAACGAGACATATATGTAACGATTATCGTTGTAATGACATTTAACTGTATATATATCATACTAAGATATATTATATATCATAATATCATGATAATATAACAATTTAACATCTCATTTGTTATAATAAACAATGGGTTAACAACATTCAACAAGATCGTTAACCTAAAGGTTTCAAAACAACATTTACATGTAACGACTAACGATGACTTAACGACTCAGTTAAAATGTATATACATGTAGTGTTTTAATATGTATTCATACACTTTTGAAAGACTTCAAGACACTTATCAAAATACTTCTACTTAACAAAAATGCTTACAAATACATCCTCATTCAGTTTCATCAAAAATTCTACTCGTATGCACCCGTATTGGTACTCGTACAATACACAGCTTTTAGATGTATGTACTATTGGTATATACACTCCAATGATCAGCTCTTAGCAGTCCATGTGAGTCACCTAACACATGTGGGAACCATCATTTGGCAACTAGCATGAAATATCTCATAAAATTACAAAAATATGAGTAATCATTCATGACTTATTTACATGAAAATAAAATTACATATCCTTTATATCTAATCCATACACCAACGACCAAAAACACCTACAGATACTTTCATTCTTCAATTTTCTTCATCTAATTGATCTCTCTCAAGTTCTATCTTCAAGTTCTAAGTGTTCTTCATAAATTCTACAAGTTCTAGTTACATAAAATCAAGAATACTTTCAAGTTTGCTAGCTCACTTCCAATCTTGTAAGGTGATCATCCAACCTCAAGAAATCTTTATTTCTTACAGTAGGTTATCATTCTAATACAAGTTAATAATCATATTCAAACTTTGGTTCAATTTCTATAACTATAACAATCTTATTTCAAGTGATGATCTTACTTGAACTTGTTTTCGTGTCATGATTCTGCTTCAAGAACTTTGAGCCATCCAAGGATCCGTTGAAGCTAAATCCATTTTTCTCTTTTCCAGTAGGTTTATCCAAGGAACTTAAGGTAGTAATGATGTTCATAACATCATTCGATTCATACATATAAAGCTATCTTATTCGAAGGTTTAAACTTGTAATCACTAGAACATAGTTTAGTTAATTCTAAACTTGTTCGCAAACAAAAGTTAATCCTTCTATTTACAACGATAAAATTCACACCAAACTTATATTAAATTAAATTAAAAATTCACACCAAACTTAAATTAAAAATGCATAAAATTAAAAATTCACACCAAACTTATATTATATTTTTGTTTTTATACATACAAACTTATATTAAAAATATTAATTTTTTCAAATATTTACAATTTTAAATATATTGATTTTACAAAGTTCAAAATATTAATTTAATTTTTAAATATTAATTTTAAAAACATGGTAAAAATAAAATTAAAAATCTTTTTTTTTTGCTTTTTATCCCACTTTAATCAATCAAATATTATCAAAAACATACGCCCCTCTTTTTGGTAAAGTAATTTCGGTTCTATGACCTAATTTAACTCATGACGAATTTTTGAAATATTTTGGGTTGATTGATTAAAGATATTTATACCTTAAGAATAAACGTTAAATTTGGCAGTGATGTAATAAATTTTTGTATGATATCAATAATTTCGGTCGCAAGACCTAATTTTATTGAATACCAAATTAATACTTTATAGCGAACAAATTAGCGTTTATTATCAAAAGGTTAAAAATAAAAATAAAAATAAAAACTGTACAAACTTACCTGTGAGATAGTATTCTTAGTGATGTGCTCTAGCCCACTCATAAGATAGTCGGACTAATTGATTTTCCATGGCTACATAGGCGTAACCTTGAGCATTTAATGTTTTTTCTTCTAAACATATGAACGGTCCATCTCTGCAAAAAGTAACAAATTCGGTGTTTGAATAGGTTTGATTATTTGAACATTTACCTTCGTGTGACCATTTTCTGCATTTGTGACATTTTTCAAGGTGTCGTGCTCTTCTTTTCGCTGCGGATTTTGATTTTCCTTTACCAAATTGTAACTTATTATCTTCGCATCTGGATTCTTTTCTTACTCCGTCCAATTTTTCTCTGATTACTGATACCAGTTCACTTGGAAGTGTGTCATTATTACGTTTAGTAATCAAAGCGTGTAGCATTATGAAATGTCCCGTTCTTATTGATTAAAAACGTTCCATATTAATTGATTTCGTTGCGAGGTTTTGACCTCTATATGAGACGTTTTTCAAAGACTGTATTCATTTTTAAAACAAACCATAACCTTTATTTCATAAATAAAGGTTTAAAAAGCTTTACGTAGATTATCAAATAATGATAATCTAAAATAGCCTGTTTACACACGACCATTACATAATGGTTTACAATACAAATATGTTACATCGAAATCAGTTTCTTGAATGCAGTTTTACACAATATCATACAAACATGGACTCCAAATCTTGTCCTTATTTTAGTATGCAACAGCGGAAGCTCTTAGTATTCACCTGAGAATAAACATGCTTTAAACGTCAACAAAAATGTTGGTGAGTTATAGGTTTAACCTATATATATCAAATCGTAACAATAGACCACAAGATTTCATATTTCAATATACATACCATACATAGAGATAAAAATCATTCATATGGTGAACACCTGGTAACCGACATTAACAAGATGCATATATAAGAATATCCCCATCATTCCGGGACACCCTTCGGATACGATATAAATTTTGAAGTACTAAAGCATCCGGTACTTTGGATGGGGTTTGTTAGGCCCAATAGATCTATCTTTAGGATTCGCGTCAATTAGGGTGTATGTTCCCTAATTCTTAGATTACCAGACTTAATAAAAAGCGGCATATTCGATTTCGATAATTCAACCATAGAATGTAGTTTCACGTACTTGTGTCTATTTTGTAAATCATTTATAAAACCTGCATGTATTCTCATCCCAAAAATATTAGATTTTAAAAGTGGGACTATAACTCACTTTCACAGATTTTTACTTCGTCGGGAAGTAAGACTTGGCCACTGGTTGATTCACAAACCTATAACAATATATACATATATATCAAAGTATGTTCAAAATATATTTACAATACTTTTAATACATTTTGATGTTTTAAGTTTATTAAGTCAGCTGTCCTCGTTAGTAACCTACAACTAGTTGTCCACAGTTAGATGTACAGAAATAAATCGATATATATTATCTTGAATCAATCCACGACCCAGTGTATACATATCTCCGTATTGATCACAACTCAAACTATATATATTTTGGAATCAACCTCAACCCTGTATAGCGAACTCCAACATTCACATATAGAGTGTCTATGGTTGTTCCGAAATATATATAGATGTGTCGACATGATAGGTCGAAACATTGTATACGTGTCTATGGTATCTTAAGATTACATAATATACAATACAAGTTGATTAAGTTATGGTTGGAATAGATTTGTTACCAATTTTCACGTAGCTAAAATGAGTAGTTTTTACCAATTTTGTTTTGCTCGCCATTTCTTCGTTTCTAATCCGTTTTGAGTGATTTAAGCGGCCACGATTTCGTATTGAACTTGACTTTATGAAAATAAACAGAAAAGGTATAGGTTTATAGTCAGAAATACAAGTTACAAGTCGTTTTTGAAAGAGGTAGTCATTTCCGTCGAAAGAACGACATCTTGATGACTGTTTTGAAAAACATACTTTCACTTTGAGTTTAACCATGATTTTTGGATATGGTTTCATGTTCATAAGAAAAATCATTTTTCCAGAAGTATAGCTTTTAAATCAAAGTTTTTCATAGTTTTTAATTATCCAAATCAAAACAGCCCCCGGTTGTAACTACGACGGCGTAAATCCGGTTTATTGGTGTTTATCGTGTTTTCGGGTTTTAAATCATTAAGTTAGCATATCATATAGATATAGATCATGTGTATAGTTTATTTTAAAAGTGTAGTTAGAAGGATTAACTTTATTTGCGAAAAAGTTTAGAATCAACTAAACTATGTTCTAGTAATTACTAGTTTACCACTTCGAATATGATAGCTTTTTATGTATGAATTGAATGATGTTATGAACATCATTACTACCTTAAGTTCCTTGGATAAACCTACTGGAAAAGAGAAAAATGGATCTAGCTTCAACGGATCCTTGGATGGCTCGAAGTTCTTGAAGCAGAATCATGACACGAAAACAAGTTCAAGTTAGATCTTGAAATAAGATTGTTATATTTATAGAAATTGAACCAAAGTTTGAATATGGTTATTACCTTGTATTAGAATGATAACCTACTATAAGAAACAAAGATTTTTTGAGGTTGGATGATCACCTTACAAGATTGGAAGTGAGCTAGCAAACTTGAAAGTATTCTTGATTTTATGTAACTAGAACTTGTAGAATTTATGAAGAACACTTAGAACTTGAAGATAGAACTTGAGAGAGATCAATTAGATGAAGAAAATTGTAGAATGAAAGTGTTTGTAGGTGTTTTTGGTCGTTGGTGTATGGATTAGATATAAAGGATATGTAATTTTGTTTTCATGTAAATAAGTCATGAATGATTACTCATATTTTTGTAATTTTATGAGATATTTCATGCTAGTTGCCAAATGATGGTTCCCACATGTGTGAGGTGACTCACATGGACTGCTAAGAGCTGATCATTAGAGTGTATATATCAATAGTACATACATCTAAAAGCTGTGTATTGTACGAGTACGAATACGGGTGCATACGAGTAGAATTGTTGATGAAACTGAACGAGGATGTAATTGTAAGCATTTTTGTTAAGTAGAAGTATTTTGATAAGTGTCTTGAAGTCTTTCAAAAGTGTATGAATACATATTAAAACACTACATGTATATACATTTTAACTGAGTCGTTAAGTCATCGTTAGTCGTTACATGTAAGTGTTGTTTTGAAACCTTTAGGTTAACGATCTTGTTAAGTGTTGTTAACCCAATGTTTATAATATCAAATGAGATTTTAAATTATTATATTATCATGATATTATGATGTATAAATATCTCTTAATATGATATATATATATACATTAAATGTCGTTACAACGATAATCGTTACATATATGTCTCGTTTCAAAATTATTAAGTTAGTAGTCTTGTTTTTACATATGTAGTTCATTGTTAATATACTTAATGATATGTTTACTTATCATAATATCATGTTAACTATATATATATCCATATATATATGTCATCATATAGTTTTTACAAGTTTTAACGTTCGTGAATCACCGTTCAACTTGGGTGGTCAATTGTCTATATGAAACCTATTACAATTAATCAAGTCTTAACAATGGAAACACTTAATCATGTAAATAAAAATTTCATTTAA
The DNA here is from genome assembly GCF_046630445.1 of Rutidosis leptorrhynchoides. Taxonomy (NCBI): domain Eukaryota; kingdom Viridiplantae; phylum Streptophyta; class Magnoliopsida; order Asterales; family Asteraceae; genus Rutidosis; species Rutidosis leptorrhynchoides. Next base: position 309,671,532 of record NC_092343.1, read on the forward strand.
TATATATATAAACATGGAAAAGTTCGGGTCACTACAGTACCTACCCGTTAAATAAATTTCGTCCCGAAATTTTAAGGAGTTGGAGGTGTTGACGTATCTTCTGGAAATAGATGCGGGTATTTCTTCTTCATCTGATCTTCTCGTTCCCAGGTGAACTCGGGTCCTCTACGAGCATTCCATCGAACCTTAACAATTGGTATCTTGTTTTGCTTAAGTCTTTTAACCTCACAATCCATTATTTCGACGGGTTCTTCGATGAATTGAAGTTTTTCGTTGATTTGGATTTCATCTAATGGAATAGTGAGATCTTCTTTAGCAAAATATTTCTTCAAATTCGAGACGTGGAAAGTGTTATGTACAGCCGCGAGTTGTTGAGGTAATTCAAGTCGGTAAGCTACTGGTCCGACACGATCAATAATCTTGAATGGTCCAATATACCTTGGATTTAATTTCCCTCTTTTACCAAATCGAACAACGCCTTTCCAAGGTGCAACATTAAGCATGACCATCTCTCCAATTTCAAATTCTATATCTTTTCTTTTAATGTCAGCGTAGCTCTTTTGTCGACTTTGGGCGGTTTTCAACCGTTGTTGAATTTGGATGATCTTCTCGGTAGTTTCTTGTATTATCTCCGGACCCGTAATCTGTCTATCCCCCACTTCAGTTCAACAAATCAGAGACTTGCACTTTCTACCATAAAGTGCTTCAAACGGCGCCATCTCAATGCTTGAATGGTAGCTGTTGTTGTAGGAAAATTCTGCTAACGGTAGATGTCGATCCCAACTGTTTCCAAAATCAATAACACATGCTTGTAGCATGTATTCAAGCGTTTGTATCGTCCTTTTGCTCTGCCCATCAGTTTGTGGATGATAGGCAGTACTCATGTCTAGACGAGTTCCTAATGCTTGCTGTAATGTCTGCCAGAATCTTGAAATAAATCTGCCATCCCTATCAGAGATAATAGAGATTGGTATTCCATGTCTGGAGACGACTTTCTTCAAATACAGTCGTGCTAACTTCTCCATCTTGTCATCTTCTCTTATTGGCAGGAAGTGTGCTGATTTGGTGAGACGATCAACTATTACCCAAATAGTATCAAAACCACTTGCAGTCCTTGGCAATTTAGTGATGAAATCCATGGTAATGTTTTCCCATTTCCATTCCGGGATTTCGGGTTGTTGAAGTAGACCTGATGGTTTCTGATGCTCAGATTTGACCTTAGAACACGTCAAACATTCTCCTACGTATTTAGCAACATCGGCTTTCATACCCGGCCACCAAAAATGTTTCTTGAGATCCTTGTACATCTTTCCTGTTCCAAGATGTATTGAGTATCTGGTTTTATGAGCTTCTCTAAGTACCATTTCTCTCATATCTCCAAATTTTGGTACCCAAATCCTTTCAGCCCTACACCGGGTTCCGTCTTCCTGAATATTAAGATGCTTCTCCGATCCTTTGGGTATTTCATCCTTTAAATTTCCCTCTTTTAGAACTCCTTGTTGCGCCTCCTTTATTTGAGTAGTAAGGTTATTGTGAATCATTATATTCATAGATTTTACTCGAATGGGTTCTCTGTCCTTCCTGCTCAAGGCGTCGGCTACCACATTTGCCTTCCCCGGGTGGTAACGAATCTCAAAGTCGTAATCATTCAACAATTCAATCCACCTACGCTACCTCATATTTAGTTGTTTCTGATTAAATATGTGCTGAAGACTTTTGTGGTCGGTATATATAATACTTTTGACCCCATATAAGTAGTGCCTCCAAGTCTTTAATGCAAAAACAACCGCACCTAATTCCAAATCATGCGTCGTATAATTTTGTTCGTGAATCTTCAATTGTCTAGACGCATAAGCAATCACCTTCGTTCATTGCATTAATACACAACCGAGACCTTGCTTTGATGCGTCACAATAAATCACAAAATCATCATTCCCTTCAGGCAATGACAATATAGGTGCCGTAGTTAGCTTTTTCTTCAATAACTGAAATGCTTTCTCTTGTTCATCCTTCCATTCAAATTTCTTCCCTTTATGCGTTAATGCAGTCAAGGGTTTTGCTATTCTGGAAAAGTCTTGGATAAACCTTCTGTAGTAACCAGCTAGTCCTAAAAACTGGCGTATGTGTTTCAGAGTTTTCGGGGTTTCCCACTTTTCAACAGTTTCTATCTTTGCCGGATCCACCTTAATACCTTCTTTGTTCACTATGTGACCGAGGAATTGAACTTCTTCCCACCAAAATGCATACTTTGAAAATTTAGCGTACAATTCTTCCTTCCTCAATACTTCTAACACCTTTCTCAAATGTTCACCGTGTTCTTGGTCATTCTTTGAGTAAATAAGTATGTCATCAATGAAAACAATGACAAACTTGTCAAGGTATGGTCCACACACTCGGTTCATAAGGTCCATGAACACAGCTAGTGCATTAGTTAAACCAAACGGCATGACCATAAACTCGTAATGATCTTAACGTGTTCTGAAAGCAGTCTTTGGAATATCATCTTCTTTCACCCGCATTTGATGATACCCGGAACGTAAGTCAATCTTTGAATAAACAGACGAGCCTTGTAGTTGATCAAATAAGTCATCGATTATCGGTAATGGGTAGCGGTTCTTGATGGTAAGTTTGTTCAACTCTCGGTAGTCGATACCCAACCTGAATGTACCATCTTTCTTCTTGACAAATAAAACAGGAGCTCCCCACGGTGATGTGCTTGGTCGAATGAAACCACGCTCTAAAAGTTCTTGTAATTGGCTTTGCAGTTCTTTCATCTCGCTGGGTACGAGTCTGTAAGGAGCACGAGCTATTGGTGCAGCTCCTGGTACAAGATCTATTTGAAATTCAACAGATCGATGTGGAGGTAGTCCCGGTAATTCTTTCGAAAATACATCGGAAAATTCTTTTGCGACGGGAACATCATTGATGCTCTTTTCTTCAGTTTGTACTTTCTCGACGTGTGCTAGAACAGCATAGCAACCTTTTCTTATTAGTTTTTGTGCCTTCAAATTACTAATAAGATGTAGCTTCATGTTGCCCTTTTCTCCGTACACCATTAAGGGTTCTCCTTCTTCTCGTACAATGCGAATTGCATTTTTATAACATACTATCTCTGCTTTCACCTTCTTCAGCCAGTCCATGCCAACTATTACATCAAAACTCCCTAACTCTACTGGTATCAAATCAATCTTAAATATTTCGCTACCCAGTTTAATTTCTTGATTCCGGCATATATTATCTGCTGAAATTAATTTACCGTTTGCTAATTCGAGTAAAAATTTACTATCCAACGGCGTCAATGGACAACTTAATTTAGCACAAAAATCTCTACTCATATAGCTTCTATCCGCACCCGAATCAAATAAAACGTAAGCAGATTTATTGTCAATAAGAAACGTACCCGTAACAAGCTCTGGGTCTTCCTGTGCCTCTACCGCATTAATATTGAAAACTCTTCCGCGGCCTTGTCCATTCGTGTTCTCCTGGTTCGGGCAATTTCTAATAATGTGGCCCGGTTTTCCACATTTATAACAAACTACATTGGCATAACTTGCTCCGACGCTACTTGCTCCGCCATTACTCGTTCCGACACCATTTGTTCCTTTCGTTCTGTTAACCCCTGGTCCGTAGACGTCACACTTCGCCGCGCTATGACCATTTCTTTTACACTTGTTGCAAAATTTGGTGCAGAACCCCGAGTGATACTTTTCACACCTTTGGCATAGCTGCTTCTGATTGTTGTTGTTGCGGTTGTTATTGTTGTTGGGATGCTTGTTGTAGTTGTTGTTGTTGTTGTTGTTGTTGTTGTTGTTGGGCCGTTTGTTGTAGTTGCGATTGATGTTGCGATTGTTGGGATAGTTGTTGCGATTATTGTTGTAATTGCTGTTGTTGTTGTATTGGTGATTCTTATCACCATTTTCCTCCCACTTTCTTTTGACTTGCTTCACATTGGCCTCTTCAGCAGTCTGTTCTTTAATTCTTTCTTCAATCTGGTTCACTAGTTTGTGAGCCATTCTACATGCCTGTTGTATGGAGGCGGGCTCGTGTGAACTTATATCTTCTTGGATTCTTTCCGGTAATCCTTTCACAAATGCGTCGATCTTCTCTTCCTCGTCTTCGAACGCTCCCGGACACAATAGGCACAATTCTGTGAATCGTCTTTCGTACGTGGTAATATCAAATCCTTGGGTTCGTAACCCTCTAAGTTCTGTCTTGAGCTTATTGACCTCGGTTCTGGGACGGTGCTACTCGTTCATCAAGTGCTTGAATGCGGAGCACGGTAGTGCGTACGCATCATCTTGTACCACTTGCTCTAGATAGGTATTCCACCATGTTAACGCAGAACCTGTGAAGGTATGTGTAGCGTACTTCACTTTGTCCTCTTCAGTACACTTACTTATGGCAAACACCGATTAGACCTTCTCGGTCCACCGTTTCAATCCGATCGGTCCTTCGGTTCCATCAAATTCCAAAGGTTTGCAGGCAGTGAATTCTTTGTAGGTGCATCCTACACGATTTCCTGTACTGCTAGATCCAAGGTTATTGTTGGTATGTAGCGCAGCCTGTACTGCGGCTATGTTTGAAGCTAGAAAAGTACGGAATTCCTCTTCATTCATATTCACGGTGTGTCGAGTAGTCGGTGCCATTTCCTTCAAAATAGTCAAATGGAACAAGTTAATCATACAGAATATTAAGAGTAGTTAATAGTATTTCGTAGCATAATATGAACTCATTTATAAAAGCTTTTTCTTCATATTAGCGTTTTATAAGTTTAAATTCGGGTAGTACCTACCCGTTAAGTTCATACTTAGTAGCTAATATACAATTCAACTACTACAATTCTATATGAAAAACTGATTATAATAATATTTCGCGTTCAAATTTTTATACTATATTTTACAAACTTACAATACCGCTTATTTTACATAAAGCATGAAATATAGCACACAATAACTTTGATACAAGATAGTTGTGAAGATAATTCTAGCTAGTACACAAATCGTTCAGCAAAGGCAATAAAGACACGTAATTCATACGTCCAGAAACAAGTCATGCATTCTGGTCTTACTAGGACTACTTCCCATCCTTGGTCTTGTGAAACATAACCGTTATGGCCGTTGATAAGACAGCGTGTTGTAACGTCGTCAAAGGGACGAGGGTTACGTAATGACCAACAGTCTCGTAATAACCTAAAAACCTCATTTTTTACCCCAATTACCGACTCCGTCACTTGTGGGAACATTTTGTTTAATAGTTGTAGCCCGATGTTCTTTTTCTCACTTTGGTGAGAAGCGAACATTACTAACCCGTAAGCATAGCATGCTTCTTTATGTTGCATGTTAGCCGCTTTTTCCAAATCATGAAGTCCTATATTCGGATACATTGAGTCAAAATAATTTCTTGACCCGTTGCGTAAAATAGCATTTGGGTTCCCCGCAATATATGCGTCAAAGTAAACACATCGTAACTTATGGGTTTCCCAATGTGATATTCCGCATCTTTCAAACGAAAGTCTCTTATAAACCAAGGCATTCTTGGAACGTTCTTCGAATGTCTTACAAACTGATTTCGCCGTAAATAGTTGTGCCGAAGAATTCTGACCGACTCTAGACAAGATTTCATCAATCATGTCTCCGGGTAGGTCTCTTAAAATATTGGGTTGTCTATCCTTTTTGTGTTTTTATACTGTAAAATAGACAAGAGTTAGATTCATAAAAAAAAAACTTATTAATACAAGCAATTTTTACATATATCATAAAACATAAGCACACTATATTACATATATTACACCATACGAATACAACTATCTTATTCTGACTCGCTCGTTTCTTCTTCTTCGGTTTTGGTTCGTTTTGTCAAGTTTCTAGGGATATATGATGTTCCCCTAATACTAGCTGTCGTTTTCCACAACGGTTTAGAAAAACCTGGTGGTTTAGAGGTTCTTGGGTTATTGTCACAACTTAAGAAATACGGGTGTTGACGATACATATAAAGTTCATCGGGTTTGGAATCAAATTTCTCTATTTTTATGCCCTTTCTCTTATTGTTCTCTTTTGCCTTATTAAATTGTGTTGGGGTAATTTCTATAACATCATCGGAATCCTTGTCGGGATCCGATTCATCGAAGAATTGGTAATCCTCCCAATACTTTGCTTCCTTGGCGGAAACACCATTGACCATAATTAACTTTGGTCGGTTGGTTGAGGATTTTCTTCTACTTAACCGTTTTATTATTTCCCCCACTTGTTCTATTTCTTCTTCCGGTTCCGATTCTTCTTCCAGTTCCGACTCTTCTTCCGGTTCCGACTCTTCTTCCGGTTCCTCTTCGGGAACTTGTGAATCAGTCCACGAATCATTCCAATTTACATTTGACTCTTCATTATTATTAGGTGAGTCAATGGGACTTGTTCTAGCGGTAGACATCTATCACATAATATCAAACACGTTAAGAGATTAATATATCATATAATATTCACATGTTAAAAATATATAGTTTCCAACAAAATTTGTTAAGCAATCATTTTTCAAGTAAACACGGTCGAAGTCCAGACTCACTAATGCATCCTAACAAACTCGATAAGACACACTAATGCAAAATTCTGGTTCTCTAAGACCAACGCTCGGATACCAACTGAAATGTCCCGTTCTTATTGATTAAAAACGTTCCATATTAATTGATTTCGTTGCGAGGTTTTGACCTCTATATGAGACGTTTTTCAAAGACTGCATTTATTTTTAAAACAAACCATAACCTTTATTTCATAAATAAAGGTTTAAAAAGCTTTACGTAGATTATCAAATAATGATAATCTAAAATAGCCTGTTTACACACGACCATTACATAATGGTTTACAATACAAATATTTTACATCGAAATCAGTTTCTTGAATGCAGTTTTTACACAATATCATACAAACATGAACTCCAAATCTTGTCCTTATTTTAGTATGCAACAGCAAAAGCTCTTAGTATTCACCTGAGAATAAACATGCTTTAAACGTCAAAAAAAATGTTGGTGAGTTATAGGTTTAACCTATATATATCAAATCGTAATAATAGACTACAAGATTTCATATTTCAATATACATCCCATACATAGAGATAAAAATCATTCATATGGTGAACACCTGGTAACCGACATTAACAAGATGCATATATAAGAATATCCCCATCATTCCGGGACACCCTTCGGATATGATATAAATTTCGAAGTACTAAAGCATCCGGTACTTTGGATGGAGTTTGTTAGGCCCAATAGATCTATCTTTAGGATTCGCGTCAATTAGGGTGTCTGTTCCCTAATTCTTAGATTACCAGACTTAATAAAAAGGGGCATATTCGATTTCGATAATTCAACCATAGAATGTAGTTTCACATACTTGTGTCTATTTTGTAAATCATTTATAAAACCTTCATGTATTCTCATCCCAAAAATATTAGATTTTAAAAGTGGGACTATAACTCACTTTCACAGATTTTTACTTCGTCGAGAAGTAAGACTTGGCCACTGGTTGATTCACGAACCTATAACAATATATACATATATATCAAAGTATGTTCAAAATATATTTACAATACTTTTAATACATTTTGATGTTTTAAGTTTATTAAGTCAGCTGTCCTCGTTAGTAACCTACAACTAGTTGTCCACAGTTAGATGTACAGAAATAAATCGATATATATTATCTTGAATCAATCCACGACCCAGTGTATACATATCTCAGTATTGATCACAACTCAAACTATATATATTTTGGAATCAACCTCAACCCTGTATAGCTAACTCCAACATTCACATATAGAGTGTCTATGGTTGTTCCGAAATATATATAGATGTGTCGACATGATAGATCGAAACATTGTATACGTGTCTCTGGTATCTCAAGATTACATAATATACAATACAATTTGATTAAGTTATGGTTGGAATAGATTTGTTACCAATTTTCACGTAGCTAAAATGAGTAGTTTTTACCAATTTTGTTTTGCTCGCCATTTCTTCGTTTCTAATTCGTTTTGAGTGATTTAAGCGGCCACGGTTTTGTATTGAACTTGACTTTATGAAACTAAACAGAAAAGGTATAGGTTTATAGTTGGAAATACAAGTTACAAGTCGTTTTTGAAAGAGGTAGTCATTTCCGTCGAAAGAACGACATCTTGATGACTGTTTTGAAAAACATACTTTCACTTTGAGTTTAACCATGATTTTTGGATATGGTTTCATGTTCATAAGAAAATTAATTTTTCCAGAAGTATAGCTTTTAAATCAAAGTCTTTCATAGTTTTTAATTATCCAAACCAAAACAGCCCCCGGTTGTAACTACGACGGCGTAAATCCGGTTTTATGGTGTTTATCGTGTTTCCGAGTTTTAAATCATTAAGTTAGCATATCATATAGATATAGATTATGTGTATAGTTGATTTTAAAAGTGTAGTTAGAAGGATTAACTTTATTTGCGAAAAAGTTTAGAATCAACTAAACTATGTTCTAGTGATTACTAGTTTACCACTTCGAATATGATAGCTTTTTATGTATGAATCGAATGATGTTATGAACATCATTACTACCTTAAGTTCCTTGGATAAACCTACTAGAAAATAGAAAAATGGATCTAGCTTCAACGGATCCTTGGATGGCTCGAAGTTCTTGAAGCAGAATCATGACACAAAAACAAGTTCAAGTAAGATCATCACTTGAAATAAGATTGTTATAGTTATAGAAATTGAACCAAAGTTTGAATATGATTATTACCTTGTATTAGAAAGATAACCTACTGTAAGAAACAAAGATTTCTTGAGGTTGGATGATCACCTTACAAGATTGGAAGTGAGCTAGCAAACTTGAAAGTATTCTTGATTTTATGTAACTAGAACTTGTAGAATTTATGAAGAACACTTAGAACTTGAAGATAGAACTTGAGAGAGATCAATTAGATGAAGAAAATTGTAGAATGAAAGTGTTTGTAGGTGTTTTTGGTTGTTGGTGTATGGATTAGATATAAAGGATATGTAATTTTGTTTTCATGTAAATAAGTCATGAATGATTACTCATATTTTTGTAATTTTATGAGATATTTCATGCTAGTTGCCAAATGATGGTTCCCACATGTATTAGGTGACTCACATGGGCTACTAAGAGCTGATCATTGGAGTGTATATACCAATAGTACATACATCTAAAAGCTGTGTATTGTACGAGTACGAATACGGGTGCATACGAGTAGAATTGTTGATGAAACCGAACGAGGATGTAATTGTAAGCATTTTTGTTAAGTAGAAGTATTTTGATAAGTGTCTTGAAGTCTTTCAAAAGTGTATGAATACATATTAAAACACTACATGTATATACATTTTAACTGAGTCGTTAAGTCATCGTTAGTCGTTACATGTAAGTGTTGTTTTGAAACCTTTAGGTTAACGATCTTGTTAAGTGTTGTTAACCCAATGTTTATAATATCAAATGAGATTTTAAATTATTATATTATCATGATATTATGATGTATAAATATCTCTTAATATGATATATATATACATTAAATGTCGTTACAACGATAATCGTTACATATATGTCTCGTTTCAAAATCATTAAGTTAGTAGTCTTATTTTTACATATGTAGTTCATTGTTAATATACTTAATGATATGTTTACTTATCATAATATCATGTTAACTATATATATATATATCCATATATATATGTCATCATATAGTTTTTACAAGTTTTAACGTTCGTGAATCACCGTTCAACTTGGGTGGTCAATTGTCTATATGAAACTTATTTCAATTAATCAAGTCTTAACAAGTTTGATTGCTTAACATGTTGAAAACACTTAATCATGTAAATAACAATTTCATTTAATATATATATATATAAACATGGAAAAGTTCGGGTCACTACACATTAAACCATGGTTTAGTTCACAGGAAGTCTTCATTTCATAAAACCTAAAAAAAATAAAAATTCAGAATGGGGGGAGAAGACTAGTTCTTTAGGGTCTGCTAGGGAGAGACCATTCGGGTTCTATTTTCGAGAACTACACGAAAACAGAAAATCTAACTCTAACAGAAATGCATATTATCCTTTACAGACTTGATTCTCCCCACACTTGATTCTCCCCACACTTAGTTAGCTGTGGTATCGAAATTGTGATTAACTTCATTGTCAACTTCCATTGGACTATCTATCTAATGTTTAACTCTGTGACCATTAACCTTAAATTCAATCCCATTTGAATTTATCAATTCTACTGTTCCGTATGGGAAAACTCTTTTGACTATGAATGGTCCAGACCATCTGGATTTCAATTTTCCAGGAAATAGCTTGAATCGTGAATTGAAAAGAAGAACTCTGTCTCCTTTAAATTCTTTTGAACTTCTGATTCTTTTAACGTGCCATTTCTTCGTTCTTTCCTTATAGATTAACAAATTTTCGTATGCTTCTTGTCTTAATTCTTCTAATTCGTTTAGTTGACTTAACCGTAGACGTCCAGCTTCATGTAAATCAAGATTACATGTCTTCAAAGCCCAAAATGCTTTGTGTTCAATTTCTACTGGAAGATGACATGCTTTTCCGTAAACGAGTCTAAAAGGTGTGGTTCCAATTGGAGTTTTGTAGGCTGTTCTAAAAGCCCAGAGTGCATCCTCCAATTTTATGGACCATTCCTTCAGATTTGATCCTACAGTTTTCTCTAGAATACGTTTTAAAGCTCGGTTGGTATTTTCAACTTGTCCACTTGTTTGTGGATGATATGCGGTGGAGATTTTATGAGTTACTCCATATCTTTTAAGAACTTTCTCAAGTTGATTATTACAAAAATGAGTTCCCCGATCACTTATTAAAGCTTTCGGTGTTCCAAACCTTGCAAAAAGACGTTTTAAAAAGTTGACTACGACTCGTGCATCGTTAGTTGGGATAGCTTGTGCTTCCGCCCATTTAGATACATAATCAATGGCAACGAGAATGTAGAGATTATTATGAGATTTTGGAAATGGACCCATAAAGTCAATACCCCAAATGTCAAATACTTCACATACTTGATTGACATTTTGTGGCATTTCATCACGTTGACTTATTTTTCCGGCCCTTTGACATGCATCACAGGATTTGCAAAGAAGGTGTGTGTCTTTGTAAATTGTAGGCCAATAGAATCCAGCATCATAAACTTTTCTTGCTGTGAGTTGAGGCCCATAATGCCCTCCTGTTGGTCCTGTGTGACAATGGTTTAAGATTTTACTAGCTTCATCTCCGAATACACATCGGCGTATTATTCCATCTGGACAACTTTTAAACAAATGTGGAACTTCCCAGAAATAGTGTTTTATATCACTAAAGAATTTCTTTCATTTTTGGTACGACAATCCTTTTTCAAGGAATCCACATACTAAGTAGTTTGCATAGTCTGCAAACCATGGAATTTCATTATGATCTATCTTCAATAGATATTCATCAGGAAAGTTGTCTTGTATGGCCGATTCATTTAGAACTTCTAATTCAGGATTTTCAAGACGAGAAAGATGATCAACGGCGAGATTTTCTGCTCCCTTTTTATCTCGGATTTCAATATCAAACTCTTGTAATAGTAAGATCCAACGGATTAATCATGGTTTGGCATCTTGTTTCGAAAATAGGTATCTAAGAGCAGAATGGTCGGTATAGACCACCGTTTTAGCTAGAATGAGATATGAACGAAATTTGTCAAAAGCAAAGACAATAGCAAGGAGTTCTTTTTCAGTAGTTGTGTAATTTGTTTGTGCTCCTTGTAACGTCTTACTAGCATAATATATAGGTTGAAATCGTTTTTCAATCCTTTGTCCTAAAACGGCTCCCATTGCAAAATCACTTGCATCGCACATTAGTTCAAACGGTAAATTCCAATTTGATGTTATCATGATCGGTGCATTAGTGAGTTTCTCTTTAAGAATATTAAAAGATTTGATGCATTCATCTAAAAAGATGAATGGAGCATCCTTTTCTAGGAGTTTATTCATAGGAGTGGCAATTTTAGAAAAATCTTTTATGAAACGTCGGTAAAAACCGGCATGTCCTAGAAAACTCCTAACTCCTCTAACATTGGTGGGATGTGGAAGTTTAGCAATTACATCTACTTTAGCTCTATCCACTTCAATTCATTCCTTTGAAATTTTATGTCCAAGAACGATGCCTTCTTTAACCATGAAATGGCATTTCTCCCAATTAAGCACTAGATTTGATTGTTCGCATCTAATAAGCATTCGTTCCAGATTAACTAAACATGATTCAAATGTATCACCGAAGACTGAAAAGTCATCCATGAAAACTTCCATGCATTCTTCTATCATGTCGTGAAAAATTGCCATCATGCACCTTTGAAAGGTTGCAGGGGCGTTGCAAAGTCCAAATGGCATGCATTTGTAAGCAAAAGTACCATAAGGGCACGTGAATGTGGATTTCTCTTGGTCTTCGGGTGCTATTGGAATTTGAAAATATCCGGAAAAACCATCAAGAAAACAATAGTAACTATTTCCAGCTAATCTTTCCAACATTTGATCAATAAAAGGTAAGGGAAAGTGATCTTTTCTGGTGGCGTCATTTAATTTTCTATAATCAATACATACACGCCATCCTATTACAGTCCTAGTAGGAATAAGCTCATTTTTCTCATTTGTAATGACAGTCATGCCACCCTTCTTAGGCACGCATTGAACTGGGCTTACCCATGGACTATCAGAAATCGGATAAATTAAACCTGCATCAAGCAGTTTAATAATTTCTTTCTTAACAACATCTTGCATATTAGGATTTAGTCTTCATTGGCGTTGCACATACATTTTATGACCTTCTTCCATAAAGATTTTATGTGTGCAATACGAAGGACTTATTCCTTTAATATCATGAATTTTCCATGCAATGGCTGGTTTATGAGCTTTTAACACAGAAATGAGTTGAGATTTTTCATTTTCAGTAAGAGAAGACGATATTATTACAGGTAATTCAGATTCACCATGTAAATAAGCATATTCCAAATGGTTTGGAAGTGGCTTTAACGCTAATGTCGGTGGTTCTTCTATCGATGATTTATATCGATATCTGTCTTCTTCTTTTATCATTTGAATTTCTTCTGTTGTTGGTTCATATCCATTAGCCATAAGTGTAGCTAACATTTCAGTTTCATCAATTGGTTCAGTTCCTTCTCCTAAAGAACATTCTCCTGTTCCTTGTAATTCTGGAAATTCTTCTAACAATTCTGCATGTGAATCTATAGTTTGAATATAATAACATGTATCATCTGCAGATTGCGGTTGTTGCATTGCTCTATCAACTGAAAAGGTAACACTCTCATCCTCTATACTTAGGGTCAGTTTCTTACCAAACAAGTCTATCATTGCTTTAGCCGTGTTTAAGAATGGTCTTCCTAATATGAGAGGAACTTGAGAATCTTCTTCCATGTCCAGAACAACAAAATCTACTGTAAATACTAAAGTACCAACTTTAACTAGCATGTTCTCCATTATCCCTCTAGGATATTTTATTGATCGATCAGCTAGTTGTATGCTTATTCGTGTTGGTTTTAATTCTCCAAGGTCTAGTTTAGCATATAGTGAATACGGCATTAAATTTATACTAGCACCTAAGTCTGCCAATGCTTCTATTGAACTAAGACTACCCAGAAAACATGGAATTGTGAAACTTCCTGGATCAGATAATTTTTCTGGTATCTTATTTAACATCACTGCTGAACAATTAGCATTCATAGTAACAGCCGAGAGTTCTTCCATTTTCTTTCTATTTGTGATTAGATCTTTCAGAAATTTAGCATATCTAGGCATTCCTGAAATTACATCAATGAAAGGAAGATTTACATTTATCTGTTTAAACATATCCAAGAATTTGGATTGCTCGGCTTCAAGTCTCTCTTTTTTCATTTTACTCGGGTAAGGAAGTGGTGGTTGGTATGGTTTAACATAAGGTTTAGCCTTAACTGTGTTATCTTCATTAACCTTTTCAACTACCGGTTCTTTTTCCTTATCTTGTTCAGGTTGTGGTTCTTGTGGAGTAGGAATAGCTTCATCAGAAGTTACAGGTATTTCAGGTGGTTTAAGTGTAATACCACTTCTTGTGGTAATGGCTTTAGCTGTTTCATTCCGGGGGTTAGCATTTGTATCACTAGGTAAACTTCCCGGTTTTCTTTCACCTATTAACCTTGCTAGGTTACTTACTTATTGTTCCAAATTTTGAATAGAAGCTTGTTGATTTCTAAATGCTTGAGCATTTTGTTCATTGGTTTGTTTCTGAGATGTGAAAAACTGTGTTTGAGATTCAACTAGCTTCGTCATCATATCTTCTAAATTCGGCTTTTTATCATCGGTTTGTGGTGGTTTGTTTTGAAAATTAGGTCTTTGCTGATTGTAAGTATTATTGGATACTTGTTGATTGCTAGGACCTTGTTGGTTGTTGTATGGAACATTTCGGTTATAATTCTGGTTTTGATTGTAGATTGGTCTTGGCGGTTGATAATTATTTTGATAATTATTTCCAGGCCTTTGGTTTATGTATGAAATATTCTCTCTTTGTTCCATTGTTAGTTCAATACTGAGACAATCTTTTATCAAATGTGGTCCTTCACACTGCTCACAACTAATTCGTATTGAGTGTATATCCTTAGTCATCTTTTCCATTCGTCTCTCGACAGCATCTATCTTTGCAGAAATGGAATCTAAGTCATGGCTAGAATCGGCTCTAGCTGCTTTAGATGATCTAACGATATATTTTTCTTGGTGCCACTCATGTGAGTGGGAAGCAGTGTTATCAATAATTTTATAAGCATCAGTTTCGGTTTTCTTCATAATAGAACCACCAGCTGCTATATCGATGTCTTTCCTTGTAGTGATGTCGCATCCTTGGTAGAATATTTGTACTATTTGACAAGTGTCTAAACCATGTTGCGGACATCCTCTTAATAACTTTCCAAATCTTGTCCACGCCTCATATAGAATTTCATTCGGTTTCTGTGTGAACGTAACAATTTCTCCTTGAAGTCTTACGGCTTTAGATGCCGGAAAGAATTGTTTAAGAAATTTTTCAACTAAAACGTCTCATGTATCAATCGCCCCTTCAGGTAACGATTCCAACCAATCTTTAGCTTCTCCCTTTAAAGTCCAGGGAAATAACATGAGATATATCTGTTCATCCTCAACTTCTTGGATTTTAAATAGTGTGTAGATCCTATTAAAGGTACGAAGATGTTCATTTGGATATTCCTTCGGCGCACCACTAAATTGGCATTGATTAGTCACCATATGTAGAATTTGTCCTTTGATTTCATAATCTGGCGCATTAATGTCTGGATGAGTAATTGCGTGACCTTGGCCAGTGCGTTTAGCTCTCATTCGGTCTTCCATACTTAGAGGTTCCAGATTCTCCATAATTGAATTTGTTGAATCTGAATCACTAGAGGATTCTGATTTAATGGTTCGTTCCTCAACAATCTCTGTTTGAATGATTGGTGGTTCCGGAGGAAAAATTAATGGTTCAGGATCTATGAATTGTCCCTGAATATTCTCCGGATTCTCAATTGTGAGGTTGGGTTCAAAAAATGGATTATCGGAAATTTGAATTGGAGTACTTGGTCGACTGGATGACGATTCTAAAGAAAAATCAACGGAGACAATATTTGCTAGATGTCTTGATCTGGTTACAGGTGGTGAACGTACAAAAGGTGGTGAACGTCTTGCTCGGTGCATTCACTGAATATCCTATTAGTTTTTAAAAGGAAAGAAAAATTATATAAGTTATCCAATTAATAGACTTTTCTGATTTTGCCCACGTTTCGAATAGCCAAAAGATGCAGCAGAGGGGCAGGATTCGTTTGGTCTCAATATAATTGAGTATTGTTTGGCTCTAATAACCCGGTCCACGTACAAATCCAACTATTACTACGAACCAGAAAATTTTGATGTCTATCAATTTAACCACTTAAAATAAATTTTCGTAATTTTAAGAAGTTTTAGATAAGAAATAGAGAAAATTCTAAGTCCTAAAAACTAGAATGGCGAGAAATAAGAAAGAAAAAGAGCGCGTCAGAAAAGGGTCGAAAAAGAAAAGGGTTGAAAAATAAAAGGCGTCGAAAAATAAGAAAGAAAAAGAGTGACTTATAAAACTTAAAAACACTCGACTAACCCAACCTTATTACTATCACTAACTTAAAATTAAAATTACAAATTGAGATTACTAATTGGAGTGATAATTGATACATAGGTAAAAGGCGTCGAAAAATAAAAATAAGAAAGTAGCGCTTTGAAACTTAAAAAAAAGAACTAAAAACTAAGAATTAAAAGTTGCGTCTAAAAATATTAAAGCTTACAAGTAAAACTATATCCCAAATGGCAATAACTTAAAAAGGTACTAAAACTTAAAAAGGCGTCGCAAAATTCTAAAGCACCTAGATCTTAGTCTAAAGAAAAAGCACTTAAGGGATTTTACGGCAAAGCCTAAAAATCTATAAATAAAAATAATAAGCTACGGCAAAACTAAACTTAACACTAGCTACGAACGATAAATATACAATATTACGATTAAACGATTAAAAAGTTAGGAAATATGAAAATATATAAAAAGTGATAAATTTATTTATTTTTATAAAAATATGATTTTTATATTTATTATTTTATAAAAGTATTAATTTTTATATATTTAAAACTAATTAAAACTTTTAATATTACAATTAATTAAAACTTAAACTAAATACTATTTTAATTAAAACCTAAATACTAAGTAATTAATAATAATAATAAATACTCCGTAATAAATGTGTTTTAGGGTTTCTGTCGGTGGCCTGACACGGCGGCTCCGCGAGTCGCGGTGAACCCAGTTCAAAACCCCCACAAGTCGCGGAGATTGCAGGTTCAAAAGAGACAGGTCAAGTTTCGACAGGTCAGTTTTTTATTTATTTATTTTTATATTTTTCTGTTTTATATTTTCTGTTTTAATAATTAAATAAAATATTTATATAAATTAAATAAAAACTTATGTTTTAAAAACTAAAATAAAAATAGAAATACTTTATAATTTTATAAAAATCTTAAAAATATATTTATATATATATATATATATATTTTTTTTCGTTTTAATTTTTTATATTTTTTTTATATTTAAAAAGTATATATTTTACAAAAACTAATTAAAACTTAATAAATTTTTTTTTCTATAGCGTTTCGCTTCGGCGATCCCCGACAGCGGCGCCAAAAATACTTGATGTTATGCGAGGTGTATATGAAATAGCTTATATTTTACTAGGAAAAACTATTAAATACGATACAATTTTACACAAGTTATTTATTTATTTATAGAATGGATATACTTAAACCTTGCTACAACACTATAGGCAGTGTACCTAATCGTAGAGTAGTGTAGTTTTTAGTAAGTCCGGTTCATCCACAGGGAATCTTTTAAACAAAGCTTAACGCTATATTAGTTTTAATTTATAAAAATACAAATATATAAATAAGTAATATTATTATTATAAAGGGGGTTTTTTACCATTTAATGACCGGTTTGTAAATTTTTAAAACTTTAGTCACAGTTAAAACCTAATGTAAAAATATTAAAAATAAATATAACTTAATTTAAAGTGTAAAGTAAATAACGATAATGAAATTGCGATAAATAAAAGTGCGATAATTAAACTTGCGATAATTAAACTTGCGATAATAAAAAAAATACGATAATTAAAAGTGCAATTAAATACAATAACAATAAATAAAAGTGCGATAATTAGAAGTGCAATTAAATATAAAATAAAGGAAATTAAATATGAAATAAAAGAATTATGCTTATTTAAACTTCCGTAATCATGATGTTTGACGTGTTGATTTTAGTTTTATGCCCATGGGTTAATTGTCCTTTGTCCTGGATTATTTAATATGTCCGTCTGGTTTTTATCCATAACAGTCCATCAGTCATAAATATAAAGTGCGAGTATCCTCGTCAAATTATTCTTATACCCGAAGTCAAATATTCCAACTAATTGGGGACTTAAACTGTAACAAGATTTTAATACTTTGTTTAATAATTACACCAGGATATCGACTGAGTGTAACCCAAGGTTTTAATACTTTGTTATCAATTATGCCAAGTGTCCTTATATATAATTTCACCCCTGTTTTAATAATTCTAGTGACTATTAATCCATTCTCGTGTCCGGTTAAATGAACGATTATTCGTACATATAAATACCCCGTCCATCGTGTCCGATCGAGTGTATATGGTTATTTATGGGTACGTCCAATTGTAAATCTTTATATTAAAATTAACAAACTATCATTTAGTTAAACAAATATAAAGCTCATTAATAGCCCATAGTCTAATTTCCAAAAGTGTCGTTCTTTTGTCCAAACCCCAATTATGGTACAAAGCTCAATTACCCAATTTTAATATTTTTAGCCCAACATCATGATTACTTCGTCTTAAATAAGCATAATAATAATTTATCTACGAGACATTAATGTAAAAAGGTTGAACATAACTTACAATGATTAAAAATAGCGTAGCGTTACACGGACAGAATTTCGACTTACACCCTTACAACATTCGCTAACATACCCTTATTATTAGGATTTAAAATTAAAATTAAAATTAAAATATAAAAATATATATATATATATATATATATATATATATATATATATATATATATATATATATATATATATACATTTACATATAGATAGAGAGATTGATATATGGATGTTTAAAACGGATCAAATGCGTTGGCTTTTATAGGCAGTTTCAGAATTTGGGGCTCCGCGAGTCGCGACATTTTTGCACTACAAACTCTGCGAGTCGCGGAGTTCGTAAATCCAGCTCAAACAAGTTTGGATCCTAGTCTGCCGACGGTTTTAATATATAAATATAATATATATATAATTTATATAATTAATTATATATTATATTATATTTATATACATAGTTAACTTGTAATTTTTAGTCCGTTGCGTCGAGCGTTGAGAGTTGACTCTGGTCCCGGTTCTGGATTTTCGAACGTCCTTGCGTACAATTTAATATCTTGTACTTTGCATTTGAATCTTGTACTCTTGTAATTATGAGACGTTTCTTATCAATAATTGGAACCACTTTGATTGTATTTTGTACTTTTGAGCTTTTTGGTCGTTTGCGTCTTCAATTCGTCGAATCTGTCTTTTGTCTTCACCTTTTATTATTTAAACGAATATCACTTGTAAATAGAACAATTGCAACTAAAAGCTTATCTTTCTTGAGGAATAATGCTATGAAATATATGTTCGTTTTTAGCATTATCAATTCATTATAACCTCGACCAAATTCTGACGATTCACGAACCGTTATATATAAATAGATATGTATGTGTGTGTGTGTGTATATATATATATATATATATTATAACTTGAGAATATTAATAAAGTATTAAACGTATAATACTTTACACGAACGTATTTGTTTTAATATAATTTTCGACGAAATTAAAAAAAATATATATTAAATGATTGAATTATCAGAAACATTGAATTATGATTACAAGTCTATGTTGAGAGGTCCACTATGATTTGAGAAAATCTATTCCTCTTAACGATATTAAGAATAATTTGTAAAGCTATTTATAAATAAAAATAAAAAGTGTCATTTACGAAAGTTAGACAAAAGTTAGTGGAGAATTGGTTTCCATAATATTCTATTAATCTATTTTCAAACGTACAAAGACGTTTTCAGTTTAAAAAGAACTTTATTATTAAAACGTATATAACCTTTAAAAATATCTAGAATCACTTTTGACAACTCATTACTTAACCAGTATAATAAATATAACGATATTTATATTTTATTTCATTAAATATATATAACGATTTAAATTAATATTATATATATTTATACGCGTATTATACATACATAGTTTTTATACTTTTACTATACTTTAACTTTACCTTTACTTTACTTTTACTTTACTTTAACTTTAATAATTCATACTTTAATAATTCACTTTAATAATTCATACTTTAATAATTCACTTTAATAATTCATAGTTTAATAATTCACTTTAATAATTCATACTTTAATAATTCACTTTAATAATTCATACTTTAATAATTTACTTTAATAATTCATACTTTAATAATTTACTTTAATAATTCATACTTTAATAATTCACTTTAATAATTCATACTTTAATAATTCACTTTAATAATTAAAAAATCTATTATAAATAGAATTCAATAGGTTTCATTATTTCATAGAAACTTGAAAATATATTTCTCTAAACTCTCTCAATCGATTTATATATATATATTTGCTCTGTATTATTTCAAGATATTATTAGTATACATAAAATATTACGACGTAGTGCTGTCCGAGTGATTTCAAAATAGTTTTTTTTGAATGAGTCGAAGCTAAGGAAATTATGGGTTATAGCTATGGAGGTGATGGGTATGGTTCATGGGTATGCTCGTGAGGTCAATCTAGTGTTTATCATCTCCGTTGCGTCTACGTACTTTCCTGCAATATTGAATCACAATATTGATACGTTCTTGAATCCGAGGCCAACCTTGCACTTGTTAAATGACGTTATATGTATTTTTACTACGAAATACAGTATTATGAGTTTCATTTGCTCCCTTTTATATATATTTTTGGGACTAAGAATACATGCGCTGTTTTTATAAATGTATTACGAAATAGGCACAAGTACTAAAACTAATTCTACGTGGGTTTAAACCAGAAATATACCCTTAGCTTGGTAACATTAAACTACTTGTCTATGTATGGTAGGTGCGAATCCTAAAGATAGATCTATTGGGCCTGACAAACCTCATCCTGACTATGGGATGCTTTAGTACTTCGAGGTTATTTTAAACACACCTGATCTGGTGTACTTCAGAGGGTAAAACATGAACGTTAAGGCTTGTTACCGGGTGCCTACAACTTATAGAATACTTTTATACACTTGCGAGTGTACATATATTTATAAACGGAAATCTTGTGGTCTATTAATATATTGAAATGATTTTTATTATAAACCTATGAACTCACCAACCTTTTGGTTGACACTTTAAAGCATGTTTATTCTCAGGTATTAAAGAAATCTTCCGCTGTGCATTAGCTCATTTTAAGGATATTACTTGGAGTCATTCATGGCATATTTTGAAAGACGTTGCATTCGAGTCATTGAGTTCATCAAGATTATTATTAAGCCAATTATAGTTGGATGTATTATGAAATGGTGTGCATGCCGTCAACTTTCGTTGTAAAGAAAGTTTGTCTTTTAAAAACGAATGCAATGTTTGTAAAATGTATCATATAGAGGTCAAATACCTCGCGATGTAATCAACTATTGTGAATCATTTATAATGTATATGAACGGGTCCTTTCATTTCGATATTGCCATGATAGCTTAATTTATCTGTATGTTGCCATGATAGAAGTTTGGGTTAGCGTAATTATGTTAATATAGTACGATTATTGCTATAGTACTGAACTAGGAAGTCTGATAGAGTTGTATGCTAGCATCTTAAGGATTGACCAACTTAGGTTGTGATCAGGACTTGTCCACCTATATGAAATTAGCTACTTCATAGGATTAAGACACCTGGTTATACTGTATCTGAAGATTCTATGAACTCGGTATGGCCGAAGTTCCCGAGAGGCATCTAATGCACTTTTAGGACACGGAACCTAGGAATTGAGACATGAATGACGTAGTATGCCTATTGACTATTCCGAAGAGACCTCTTAGGAGCTGTTAAGATCTAGTTAGTTCCTTTACTGTATAACCCAAGCCTATTGCATGTTCTTTTCTGATTGTTGCCTTAGGTCTTAGTCATATCAACTGTTTAGGTTTTCATTAGGTTTCTATCTGCTTTACTATCAGTACGTTAACTGTGATGCTGTATAATATTTGATTTGTTGTGATCTCATTAGTATGATGAAATGGTTGTTAGTTTTCATTTAAGGTTTTGCCAACTTAAACCGACAGACACTTTCCGTTTGTGATCAGTGTTCAATCAACACGGCACTATGTTATTCAGTTACCTAAACTGATAACGAGGTTTAGGATTAGAGCTCAACTCACTAATAAACCTAGTACTTTAATGAGGATAACCTCTGAGGTATTGTTACACTTCAGTTATAAGACCAAGTGACATACTTCTCACTGCTCAAAGAGAACTCCGAGAGTTCAGAGACAAGTAGGTCTGTGTAATTGGCTCATCCAACCAGATCTACATCAATCCAAGCATAGTCTTAACATAAGCATAATTACCTTTCCCTAACTCAATACTGATATCTTGGTCAACATTGCCCTGATCTGTATACTCCGGATATCCTTCCACTTTATTTACTTTTCTGCATTTAGGACCTTCAGCTAAAATCAACTACTATCTTTTATCTAGGTAATTTAACTAAAAGACAATTATCCACTTGATCTTCAATTCGTTAATCAGCATAAAATTCGGCACTAGGTTAACTTACACCTTCTACACCTTAGAAAGTAAAAGTAAATTTAGGCCCCGCATAATATAAATAAACGAAGACACTGTGTGCTACCGAATCGGACATCCTGCCACCTAACAACACCGTATAAATAAAACCGTCCGTTAGTGGCATATCAGTTGAGCTTTTTCTTGGCGCCGCTATCGGGGATCGAATATTTTGATCGAGAAAGATTTTAAACAGACAAAGTATTGTTTGGCGGTGTTTAAGAAAGACAATTATACACGGACTTGGTTATTGGATTTTCCGAACAGTCTCCAATTATATTGGAACCAAAAGGATCCTGCCTCTCCGTAGTCGGCCTGGCCACCTCGATACGAGTAATCTGTGAGAAGTCCTATCAGTTAAGATATCCGATCTAGTTAGTGATGTGTGCAGCGGGGTGTACGAAATAGTATTAATTTTTACTACAAAATGCGACGAAATATTACACAAGTTTTATTTATTTATTTATCGAGTGGATATACCTAAACCTTGCTACAACACTTATAGGCAGTATACCTAATCGTAGAGTAGTGTAGTTTTTAGTAAGTCCGGTTCGTTCCACAGGGAGCTAGTGATTACGTACTATATTTTTATAAAACTATATTTATATAAATATATATATATATAAGTAGTAATATTATTATAAAAGGGGGGTTTTTACCGTTTAATGACCGGTTTGTCGATTTTATATTTTTAAGCGTAAAGATAAATGACAATAATTAAAGTGCGCAAAATAAATAAATGACGATAAATAAAATAACAATAAATAAAATTGCGATAGAATATGAAATAAAAGGATTATGCTTATTTAAACTTTCGTAATCATGATGTTTGACGTTTTGATTTTAATTAATTGTTACTCGGGTTAATTGTCCTTTGTCATGGTTTATTTGATACCTATCTGGTTTTTATCCATAATAGTCCATCGGTCATAAATATAAAGTGCGAGTGTCCTCGTCAAATTACCCTTATACCCGAAGTCAAATATTCCAACTAATTAAGGATTTAAACTGTGACGCAGTTATCACTTCTGTCAACAATTACACCAGTTATCACTGTATGTAATCTACCCCTGTTTTGATTAGATATGAATATTAATTTACCCACTTGATCAGTTTGAATAATCAATTACCCAACCCGAATAATTAATTAAATGATTATAATAGATTCCATATGAACGTCACTAAATAGGACAACCATAATCATTATTAATTATTAGGATAATTAATTTGAAGATAGGTTCGACAGACTCCAATGAGTTGTCACTCAATTAGACAATACCCCCCATCTATTAATAGTCAATAGTCCAATTTCCACAAGTGTCGGTCTTTTGCCCAAACCTTAATTATGGTACAAAGCCCAATTACACAATTTTAGTAATTAGCCCAACATCATGATTACTTCGTTTTAAATAAGCATAATAATAACTTAGCTACGAGACATTAATATAAAAAGGTTGAACATAACTTACAATGATTAAAAATAGCGTAGCGTTACACGGACAGAATTTCGACTTACACACTCAAACGATCTCTATCATAAATCTTATTATTATCATAATTTAAAATTAAAATTAATATTATTGTTATATCTTATTACATTAACATTATGATAGAGATTTTTAGATATTGATATTGATAATAGATTTTTAGGATAGAAAAAGGGATGCTTTTAAAATGATCGATAATCATCGCCTTTTATAGGCAAAATATGAAATTGAATTTTCATTTACGACCCCTGAACTATGCTAAATTAACAACTTTTTATTATTTAATATTATTCTTATTATGAATTATTTAAATATTATATTTTATTCTTGTGCATAGTTGACTTGTACTTTCAGCTCCGTTGCGTCGAGCATTGAAAGTTGGTTCATGCCTCGGTTCCGGATTTTCGAACGCTCTTTCGTACTATTTTATATCGTGTACTTTGTGTTTTGCGTCTTGTACTCTTGTCATTTTTAGACGTTTCTCATCAATAAATTGAACCACTTTAATTGTATCTTGTACTTTTTAGCTTTTCGGACCTTTGTGTCTTCAATTCGTCGAATCTGCCTTTTGTCTTCGCACTTATTTAATATAAACGAATATTACTTGAAAATAGAACAATTGCAACTAAAATCTTGTCTTTCTTGAGGGATAATGCTATGAAATATATGTTCCTTTTTAGCCTTATCAATATCCCCACACTTGAGCGTTGCTTGTCCTCAAGCAATATAGTCTTGAAATACTAGAATCACTTCTTTATTCTTCACACTTTGTACATCAGTGATTTTGATATGGCGGTATAAACAATGGTAGTAACGATATGGTTTACAGTCCCACATGACTATAAAAATTTAGATCCATTAAGGAAATTGGATCTTTATGAAAACATTTGATCTTTTGAAAATTCATTCTAGCTTTTACCCTAGATAAGTTTTCTGATTTGATCCATCATTCGTTGTTGCAAAATATATTTGTGGATCAATATTTTGGCTAAAACTTTTAGGTTCGTGTAATCCACTGCTATCCCTGTATCGGAAAGTACACATCCAGTTTACTTGTTCCGTATATTACCTTTCGGTAAACTACCGTCCGGTTGTAAAGGAAAGCGATGAACAAGAAACTGTTAAGGCAATGTCCCGTGACATGCAGATGATTATGGTCTTATTAATGTGTCGGATGCTAGAACTATCCTTGGTAGGAGCGATAGTAAAGATCATCCTATGATTTTTCGGTCTGGCACAAAGTCCTGTCTCCGACCATGCTATTCAACCACCGTTCTTACGGTTGACACCCGATTTGGTTCAGGTGACCTAATGAATTCCAGGTGAATTTCTTAGGATTTTACGTTCAATGGTAATGAACGCATTGAAAATGGTTTTTCAGAAAACAAATCGGTTTGTATTTTTGATCAAAATATTTTCTCGTTCATGCTCGAGTTTAGATATCATCGAATTCCATGAGTTTGAATTCTCAATCTTTAAGGTCAATCTCAAGGATTGAGTAATATCAGGCTTAAATGCTGATTTTTAATCTTTAAGGAGATTATCCTTTCTGGGGATCTGATTCATTAGTCTTATCAAGCTAATTTTCACGGTGCCTCCCCATTGTACGAGATAAATCCTTCTCATGGTTAGGATAAATCTGACCACTTGGCGACCCTGTTTGATGCTGAGGTCCGTGGATTTCCTGCTGATTTTAGTGATGACTTTTCTAGATTTTTCGTCAACCTACAGCTGGTCTGGACGACAACTTCATGACCTAAATCAAGAAGCGCGTGTCTTTTTCTGAAGACTTTACTTCCTTTTAATGATGGAATTGATTCATCGTGTAGATTCATCTTTCTTTCAAATGTATTACAGTAAACCGGGTAAAACTGATTGGTATCGTCCAAAGCAAAAGTACCTGCAATAATCTTGTACAAAAATATGTGATATATGTTTTAAATTGAATAACTTGGTACATTCTTCCCACACTTAGTTTCTTTCTTTGCCTTTTTATTTTCTTCTATTTCATTTTAAATGAATTCAAGCATTTTAGGGTGTTTCTCAATTTATGTCCTTTTCGAGGTAACGATAATTTCGGTATTATCACCTAGTTTTCATCGTTCATAAATATGTATAAACATGATTTTGAGTTCATTTAATTGAAAATTTTTCAAATTTTCACAAAATTTGGCAAATAAACCAAGTATAAACCTGAGAGAATTTATAACCCTTCCTCACACTTAAGATCATGCAATGCCCTCATTTGCATGAAATCAGACTATAATTATAAATTCATGAGGGTGATTAGTGTAGAAAAGTGATTAAAAATACCCAGTTTGTAAGCATATTATTTTACATCACATTTGATATTTTGCGCCTTGTCATCAAAATTAGTAGCTTTTTGTTGAACTTAATGACAGTCTTTGAAAGTGCGCTGTTTTACCCTGTTGTGTACATAACATAAAATACAAACATATATACATATTTTTGAAGTTTGGTATATAACCCCACGTTCAAAAATTAATATAATATATTTTTTTTTTTTTGCATACTTTAGATCAATAAAATTAAATGATAACAAAATTTGTCGCCCCGCCCTCGGGTAAAGCAATTTCGGCTCAACGATCTAGTCTTTAACTCACGACGAATTTTAGAAATCATTTTTTTAAACTTAATGAATTAAAGTAAATTTTGTTTTTAAAAACTTAAATTAAAATGCATATTAATTTCATAAAAAAAACCTACAAAACAAAAATTCAGAATGGAGGGAGAAAACTAGTTCTTTAGTGTCTGCTAGCAGAAAAGACCAATCGGGTTCCATTCTCGGAACTACACGAGAACAGAACAACTAACTCTAGATAGCATTTTCTTTTTAGAACATTTGAATCTCCCCACACTTAGGTAGCCGTGGTGTCAAAATTGTGATTAACTTCATCGTTAATTTCTCTTGGTCCATAATCAACTTGCATATCCGTGACTTTTTTTTAAGCCATTGGTCGGATTCCTGTGTAATATCCACAATTTCAACTAGTTTCTCCTTTTCTTTAGGTGATAGATTGGATACTAACCGGTTACATAACTTAAAGTTCCCCTTGGTTCTAGCATCGCGAATCCGTTTAATAAGTTTCTTCATTGAACTATTAATAACGGGGTCATTTAATTTCGTATCAACAACGGGGTTCTTTGTTATCAGGTCATCATTAGGTGTTACTTCATTTTCCCCACACTTACGCGTTTTATTATTGCTAAGCACTACCGTTGGAGTTGGTAAAACAACATGGTTCTTACCAATCGTTTTTGCTGGTTCAACGGTTTTGGTTGGTGGAGATTTAGACTTTCGAATCATAAAGGTGATCGATTTTTCATCATTACTAAGTGTCATTCTACCATTTCTTACATCAAATAACGCCCCGGTGGACGCTAAGAATGGTCGACCTAAAATTAGAGGAATGTTTGGGTCCTCTTCTATGTCAATGACAATGAATTCGACTAGAAAGGTTAAATTACCTACTTGAATGGGTATGTTGTTAGCAATTCCAACTGGGTGCTTAATGGTTTGATCAAGGAGTCGAACACTCATATCCGTTGGACTTAACTTACCTACACCTAATCTCTTATATAAGGAAAGAGGCATAACACTCACACTTGCACCTAAATCTGCCAGTGCATCATACATGACACAATCACTAAGTAGACAAGGAACAATAAATTCACCCGGATCACCTACCCTAGGTGGAGGTTTTGTTGGAACTGTATTCACCGGGTTTACTTCTACGGTTTTTGTTTCTTGTACTTTCTTATTCTTTTTCTTCTTCTTCTTTCCAGAGGTATCACTAACTTTATTACCTATTACTTGCTCATACTCAACTCTTTTTCTTGGAAACGGGATGGGTGGTTTATATGGTGCCACCACTGGCTTTACATACTCTGGTGGTGGTGGTGTAACTTCTTCATTTTTATTCTCATCTAAAACCTTCTCATCTTCCGGAGCTGGTTTTTCAGAATTTGTTGAAACCATGTTAACATTCTCATTCCGAGGATTTGCTTCAGTATTACTCGGTAGCTTTCCTTGTTCCCTCTCACTCATTAAGCTAGCAAGAGTACCTACGTGTTTTTCTAGATTCAAAATGGAAGCTTGTTGAGTTCTTAATGACTGATCAAACCTCTCATTCGTTTGGGTTTGAGATGTAATAAATTGTGTTTGAGATTCAACTAGCTTTACCATCATTTCTTCTAGATTTGGCTTTTTCTCTTCGGTTTGTTGTGGTGGTTTATACAAGCTAGGTCTTTGTTGATTGAAAGTGTTGTTTTGAGTTGGTTGGTTATTCGGACCTTGTTGGTTATACGAGTTGTTTTTTGGTCCATTTGGATTGTAAAGAATGTTTTGATTTCGATTGAAGTTTAGCTTTGGCGGTTGATAATTATTTCCCGGCCTTTGGTTCATGTAGGAAACATTCTCTCGTTGTTCCATGGTTGGTTCAATGTGACAGTCTTTCATTAAGTGTGGTCCACCGCATTGCTCACAACTAATTCGTATTGCGTGAATATCTTTATTCATCTTTTCCATTCGTCTTTCGAAAGCATCTATTTTTGCTGAAACGGAATCAAAGTCATGGCTAGAATCGGCTCTAGCCACTTTAGATGAACGAAAATATCTTTTTCTTGGTGCCACTCATGCGAGTGGGAGGCTGTGTTATCAATAATTTTGTAAGCTTCAGTTGCGGTTTTCTTCATAATGGAACCACCAGCTGTTATGTCGATGTCTTTTCGTGTAGCAACGTTGAAACCTTGGTAGAATATTTGTACTATTTGATAAGTGTCTAAACCGTGTTGAGGACATCCTCTCAACATCCTTCCGAATCTTGTCCACGCCTCATATAATGTTTCATTTGGCTTTTGTGTGAACGTAACAATTTCTCCTTGAAGTCTCACGGCTTTAGATGCCGGAAAGAATTGTTTAAGAAATTTTTCAACTAAAACATCCCATGTGTCAATCGCCCCTTCAGGTAACGATTCTAACCAATCTTTGGCTTCTCCCTTTAAAGTCCAGGGAAACAACATGAGATAGATATGCTCATCTTCCACTTCTCGGATTTTGAATAGTGTACAAATTCTTTTAAACGTACGAAGGTGTTCGTTAGGATCTTCATTCGGTGCACCACTGAATTGGCATTGGTTAGTTACCATGTGTAGAATTTGTCCTTTGATTTCATAATCTGGCGCATTAACTTCTGGCTTAATAATGGCGTGACCTTGGCCCGTGCGTGTGGCTCTCATTCGATCTTCCATACTTAGAGGTTCCGTTACTTCCATAATTGAATTCGTTGAATCGGTATCACTAGATGATTCTGATTTAATGGTTCGTTCCTCAACAATCTCTGTTTGAATGATTGGTGGCTCCGGAGGAAAGTTTAGTGGTTCAGGATCTACGAACCGTTCCTGAATATTCTCTGGATTCTCAATTGTGAGGTTGGGTTCAAAAAATGGATTATCGGAAATTTGAACTGAAGTACTTGGTCGACTGGATGACGATTCTAAAGAAAAATCAACGGCGGTTATATTTGCTAAATGTCTTGATCTAGTTACAGGTGGTGAACGTACAAAAGGTGGTGAACGTCTTGCTCGGTGCATTCACTGAATATCCTATTAGTTTTTAAAAGGAAAGAAAAATTATAATAAGTTATCCAATCAATAGACTTTTCTGATTTTGCCCACGTTTCGAATAGCCAAAAGATGCAGCAGAGGGGCAGGATTCGTTTGGTCTCAATATAATTGAGTACTGTTTGGCTCCAATAACCCGGTCCACGTACAAATCCAACTATTACTACGAACCAGAAAATTTTGATGTCTATCAATTTAACCACTTAAAATAAATTTTCGTAATTTTAAGAAATTTAGAGAAGAAGTAGAAAAAATTCTAAGTCCTAAAAACTAGAATGGCGAGAAATAAGAAAGAAATAGATTGCGCGTCGAAAAATGTCGAAAAATAAAAGGTCGAAAAATAGGCGTCGAAAAATAAAAATAAGAAAGTAGTGCGAAATACGGCGTCGTAAAATTCTAAAGCACCTAAAACTTAGTCTAAGGAATAAGCACTTAAGGGATTTTACGGCAAAGCCTAAAAATTCTAGAAGTAAAAATAACTATGGCAAAACTAAACTTAATACTAAAAGTTGCGACTATAGTCTAAAAATCTAAAGGTTATAAAACTAAAAAAACATTTTTTTATAGACAAAATCTTAAAAAAATATATTTTCTTTTAATAAATTTTTTTTTTTACGTTTTTTTTTTTTTTACGTTTTTGTTTTTTTTTTTTACGTTTTTGTTTTTTTTTTTTTTACAAATTAATAATTTTTTTATAATTATTATTTTTTTTCAAAACTTTTTTTTTTAATTCATTTACTATTCATGAATAGTAAATGAAAAGAAATTAATTAATTTACTATTCACATGAAAGCGATATGATAGAAATTATTAATTACAAGTTACATAATATACCCCTGAAGTATTTAATAAATACGACTTTTTAAAACTTTACGTATCAAATTTTGATTCTAAAATATTATTATATTATTATATTCTATTTCAATATTATTATATTATTATATTCTATTTCAATATTATTATATTATTATATTTTATTTCAATATTATTATAATTAAAAATATAGCGTTTTAGCGCTCCCCGGCAGCGGCGCCAAAAACTTGATGTGTGCAGCGGGGTGTACGAAATAGTATTAATTTTTACTACAAAATGCGACGAAATATTACACAAGTTTTATTTATTTATTTATCGAGTGGATATACCTAAACTTTGCTACAACACTTATAGGCAGTGTACCTAATCGTAGAGTAGTGTAGTTTTTAGTAAGTCCGGTTCGTTCCACAGGGAGCTAGTGATTACGTACTATATTTTTATAAAACTATATTTATATAAATATATATATATATAAGTAGTAATATTATTATAAAAGGGGGGTTTTTACCGTTTAATGACCGGTTTGTCGATTTTATATTTTTAAGCGTAAAGATAAATGACAATAATTAAAGTGCGCAAAATAAATAAATGACGATAAATAAAATAACAATAAATAAAATTGCGATAGAATATGAAATAAAAGGATTATGCTTATTTAAACTTTCGTAATCATGATGTTTGACGTTTTGATTTTAATTAATTGTTACTCGGGTTAATTGTCCTTTGTCATGGTTTATTTGATACCTATCTGGTTTTTATCCATAATAGTCCATCGGTCATAAATATAAAGTGCGAGTGTCCTCGTCAAATTACCCTTATACCCGAAGTCAAATATTCCAACTAATTAAGGATTTAAACTGTGACGCAGTTATCACTTCTGTCAACAATTACACCAGTTATCACTGTATGTAATCTACCCCTGTTTTGATTAGATATGAATATTAATTTACCCACTTGATCAGTTTGAATAATCAATTACCCAACCCGAATAATTAATTAAATGATTATAATAGATTCCATATGAACGTCACTAAATAGGACAACCATAATCATTATTAATTATTAGGATAATTAATTTGAAGATAGGTTCGACAGACTCCAATGAGTTGTCACTCAATTAGACAATACCCCCCATCTATTAATAGTCAATAGTCCAATTTCCACAAGTGTCGGTCTTTTGCCCAAACCTTAATTATGGTACAAAGCCCAATTACACAATTTTAGTAATTAGCCCAACATCATGATTACTTCGTTTTAAATAAGCATAATAATAACTTAGCTATGAAACATTAATATAAAAAGGTTGAACATAACTTACAATGATTAAAAATAGCGTAGCGTTACACGGACAGAATTTCGACTTACACACTCAAACGATCTCTATCATAAATCTTATTATTATCATAATTTAAAATTAAAATTAAGATTATTGTTATATCTTATTACATTAACATTATGATAGAGATTTTTAGATATTGATATTGATAATAGATTTTTAGGATAGAAAAAGGGATGCTTTTAAAATGATCGATAATCATCGCCTTTTATAGGCAAAATATGAAATTGAATTTTCATTTACGACCCCTGAACTATGCTAAATTAACAACTTTTTATTATTTAATATTATTCTTATTATGAATTATTTAAATATTATATTTTATTCTTGTGCATAGTTGACTTGTACTTTCAGCTCCGTTGCGTCGAGCGTTGAAAGTTGGTTCATGCCTCGGTTCCGGATTTTCGAACGCTCTTTCGTACTATTTTATATCGTGTACTTTGTGTTTTGCGTCTTGTACTCTTGTCATTTTTAGACGTTTCTCATCAATAAATTGAACCACTTTAATTGTATCTTGTACTTTTTAGCTTTTCGGACCTTTGTGTCTTCAATTCGTCGAATCTGCCTTTTGTCTTCGCACTTATTTAATATAAACGAATATTACTTGAAAATAGAACAATTGCAACTAAAATCTTGTCTTTCTTGAGGGATAATGCTATGAAATATATGTTCCTTTTTAGCCTTATCAGTTAGCGACCGAATTTCAAGAATAGTTGTTTTTATTAAACTATCGATCCTTTTAGTAAATCAATATTTTCTAAAAGTTACTTTTAAGTTTTTTTATATAGAAAATCTAAAAAATGAAACAACAAGACACCCTTGCTTCTATGCATAAGTCATGCTTAGAGGAAAGAGGAGGACCAATCACCTTAGGAACCGAAGGAATTCCTGAAATCAGTTATGATGCGTACGATGTGTACTAGGAAATAGTATTAATTTTTACTAGGAAATACTATTAAATACGATACAATTTTACACAAGATATTTATTTATTTATAGAATGGATATACCTAAACCTTGCTACAACACTTATAGGCAGTGTACCTAATCGTACAGTAGTGTAGTTTTTAGTAAGTCCGGTTCGTTCCACGAGGATCTTTTAAACAAGCTTAAAGCTATATTTTTAACTTATATTTGTAAAAATACAAAAATATATATAAGTAGTATTATTATTATAAAAAGGGATTTTTACCATTTAATGACCGGTTTGTCGATTTTAAAACTTTAGTCGCAGTTAAAACCTAATGTAAAATATTAAAAATAAATATAACTTAATTTAAAGCGTAAAGTAAATAACGATAATGAAATTGCGATAAATAAAAGTGCGATAAAATAAAATTGCGATAATTAAAGAGAACGATAATTAAAAGTGCAATTAAATACGATGATAATAAATAAAAGTGCGATAATTAAAAGTGCAATTAAATATGAAATATATAAATTATGCTTATTTAAACTTCCGTAATCATGATGTTTGACGTGTTGATTTTAGTTTTATTACCATGGGTTAATTGTTCTTTGTCCTGGATTATTCGATATGTCTATACGGATTTATCCATAATAGTCCATCAGTCATAATCATAAAGTGCGAAAGTCTTCGTCAAATTATTCTTATTCCCGAAGTCAAATATTCCAACTAATTGGGGATTCGAATTGTAACAAGGTCTTAATACTTTGTTTAATGAATACAGCAGGTTATCGACTGCGTGTAAACCAAGGTTTTACTACTTTGTTAACAATTACACCAATTACCCTTGAATGTAATCCACCCCTGTTTCAACAAGTCTATTAACTATTAATTCAGTTCCGTGTCCGGTAAAATGAACAATTATTGGTATTTATAGATATTCCACCCACCGTGCCCAGTCAAGCGTATGTGGTTATATATAAATACGTCAAATTATAAGTCTATATATTAAATTAACGAGATATCATTTAGTTAATATAAAGCCCATTAATAGCCCATAGTCTAATTTCCACAAGTGTCGTTTTTTTTTATCCAAACCCCAATTATGGTCCAAAGCCCAATTACCCAATTTTAGTATTTAGCCCAAAATCACGATTATTTAGGTATTAAATAAGCATAATAATAACTTAGCTACGAGACATTAATTTAAAAATAACATTAACCATAACTTACAATGATTAAAAATAGCGTAGCGTTACACCGACAGAATTTCGACTTACACCCTTACAACATTCGCTAACATACCCTTATTATTAAAATTTAAAATTAAAATTAATATATAATATATATATATATATATATATATATATATATATATATATATATATATATATATATATACGTATATGAATGAGAAGAGAAAAAGATGGATAAAATCATCACCAAACTGCGAAATTTATAGGACCTGGGCTGAAAAAGTGTGCCATGCGATCGCATGGCTTTTGTGCCTCCAGGCCATACGATCGCATGGTGGTAGGTAACAACTCACATGATTTTGTTTTCTTGTTTTGCCGACGGTTTTTATAAATAAATATAATATATAAATAATTTAAGAATTATTTAAATATTATATTATATTTATGTGCATAGTTGACTTGTAATTTTTAGTCCGTTGCGTCGAGCGTTGAGAGTTGACTCTGGTCCCGGTTTCGGATTTTCGAACGTCCTTGCGTACAATTTAATATCTTGTACTTTGCATTTCGCGTCTTGTACTCTGGTAATTTTGAGACGTTTCTCATCAATAATTGGAACCATTTTGATTGTATTTTGTACTTTTGAGATTTTTGGTCGTTTGCATCTTCAATTCGTCGAATCTGTCTTTTGTCTTCACCTTTTATTATTTAAACGAATATCACTTGTAAATAGAACAATTGCAACTAAAAGCTTGTCTTTCTTGAGGGATAATGCTATGAAATATATGTTCGTTTTTAGCATTATCAAATATTCCCACACTTGAGCGTTGTTTGTCCTCAAGCAATATAGTCTTGAAATAAAAATACTAGAATAACTTCTTTATTCTTCACACTTTGTACATCAGTGATTTCTATACGGCGGTATAAACAATGGTAGTAACGTTGTGGTTTACAGTCCCACATGACTATAAAAATGTAGATCCTTTAAGGAAATTGGATCTTTATTGATAATGCTAAAAACAAACATATATTTCATAGCATTATTCCTTAAGAAAGACAAGATTTTAGTTGGTATTGTTCGATTTACAAGCAATATTCGTTTAAATATTAAAAAGAGAAGATAAAAAGCAGATTCGACAAATTGAAGACAAAAAGGTCCAAAGAGCTAAAAAGTACAAGATACAATTAAAAAGGTTCAAAATATTGATGAGGAACGTCTCAAAATGACAAGAGTACAAGTTACAAGACGCAAAGTACACGATATAAAATAATATGCGAGGACGTCCGAAAATCCGGAACCGGGACCTGAGCCAAGAAGAAACGCCCGACGCAACGGACCAAAAATATCTAGTCTACTATGCACAAGAATATAATATAATATATATATAATTATATATAATTATATATTATATATATTATTATTATTATATTACGTCGGCAAGAAGAAAACAAAGCAATTTGGCTGGATCCAGGGTGGCCATGCGACTCGCATGGCCAGAAGCACAAAATCATGCGAGTCGCATGGAGTGAAAATGTTGGTCAGGTCCTATATAAAGCCAGTTTTCTGCCGAGTTTTATACATATAATTTACATCTCTCTCTCAATATATAAGTAATATATATATATAATTTATATTTTAATTTTAATTTTAATTCTAATAATAAGGGTATGTTAGCGAATGTTATAAGGGTGTAAGTCGAAATTCTGTCCGTGTAACGCTACGCTATTTTTAATCATTGTAAGTTATGTTCAACCTTTTTATATTAATGTCTCGTAGCTAAGTTATTATTATGCTTATTTAAAACGAAGTAATCATGATGTTGGGCTAATTACTAAAATTGGGTAATTGGGCTTTGTACTATAATTGGGGTTTGGACAAAAGAACGACACTTGTGGAAATTAGACTATGGGCTATTAATGGGCTTTATATTTGTTTAACTAAATGATAGTTTGTTAATGTTAATATAAAGATTTACAATTGGGCGTCCCTATAAATTACCATATACACTCGATCGGACACGATGGGCGGGGTATTTATATGTACGAATAATCGTTCATTTAACCGGACACGGGAATGGATTAATAGCCACTAGAATAATTAAAACAGGAGTGAAATTACATTCAAGGGTAATTGGTGTAATTGTTAACAAAGTAGTAAAACCTTGGTTTACACGCAGTCGATAACCTGGTGTATTCATTAAACAAAGTATTAAAACCTTGTTACAATTCGAATCCCCAATTAGTTGGAATATTTAACTTCGGGTATAATAATAATTTGACAAGGACACTTGCAATTTATATTTATGACTGATGGACTGTTATGGACAAAAACCAGACGGACATATTGAATAATCCAGGACAAAGGACAATTAACCCATGGGCATAAAACTAAAATCAACACGTCAAACATCATGATTACAGAAGTTTAAATAAGCATAATTCTTTTATTTCATATTTTATTTCCTTTATTTTATATTTAATTGCACTTCTAATTATCGCACTTTTATTTATTGTTATTTAATCGCACTTTTAATTATCGTACTTTTTAATTATCGCAATTTTATTTTATCGCATTTTTATTTGGCAATTTCATTATCGTTATTTACTTTACGCTTTAATTTAAGTCTTGTATTTATTTTATTTTACATTAGGTTTTAACTGCGACTAAAGTTTTAAAATCGACAAACCAGTCATTAAACGGTAAAAACCCCCCTTTATAATAATAATATTACTTATATATATATTTGTATTTTTATAAAAGTAAACTAATATAGCGTTGAGCTTTGTTTAAAGATTTCCCTGTGGAACGAACCGGACTTACTAAAAACTACACTACTGTACGATTAGGTACACTGCCTATAAGTGTTGTAGCAAGGTTTAAGTATATCCATTCTATAAATAAATAAATATCTTGTGTAAAATTGTATCGTATTTAATAGTTTTTCCTAGTAAAATATAAACTATTTTATATACACCTCGCTTCGCATCAAGTTATTTTTGGCGCCGCTGCCGGGGAACATTCGCCGAAGCGAAACGCCATATTTTTAATTTTTAAGTTATAATTAGTTTTGGTAAAATTTATATTTTTAAAAAAAATTAAAAAATATATAAAAAAAAGAGCTTTTAAAAACCGAAAAAAAAAAAATATACTTATATATATTTTTAAGATTTTTATTTACAAAATTATCAAATATTTCTATTTTTAGTTTTATAAAAATACAAGTTATTTTATTTAAACTATATAAATATTTTATATTAAATTTTAAAACAGAAAAATTAAAAAATAGAAAAACAGAAAAAAAAAAAATAAGTAATCGGGCCAAGGTACTGTAGCAGCCCAACTTTTGGCCTGGATCCGAACACCATGCGAGTCGCATGATATTTCAACTAAACCCCATGCGAGTCGCATGAGGGGTCTGACAGGGCCACAATCAAACCCTAATAACGCATTTATTACGGAGTATAATATATTATTATTATAATTAAACCCTAATTGATTTTATTATTCTTAATTAAGTTTTTAGTTTAATTAATTACTTTTAATTAGTTTTATTATATTTAAAACTTAATACTTTAATATAATATAATATAAAAATAATATTTTAATAAAAATTGTATTTTTTTTATCACTTTTTATTTCTTTTAATATTTTGTCCCTTTTTAATCGTTGTAGCGTAATATTTGTATTTTTAGCTCATATTTAATTTTAAACTTAGTTTTTGCTATAGTTATTTTTACTCCTAGATTTTTAGGCTTTGCCGTAGAATTCCTTAAGTGCTTTTTCTTTAGACTAAGATTTAGGTGCTTTAGAATTTTGCGACGCCTTTTTAAGTTTTAGTTTCTTTTTAAGTTATTTCCATTTGGGATTTAGTTTTTCCTGTAAGCTTTAATATTTTTAGACACCTTTTACTATGTACCAATTATCATTCCAATTAGTAATTTCAATTTGCGATTATAATTTTAAGTTAGTTGTAGTAATAAGGTTAGGTTAGTTAAGTATTTTTAAGTTTTTATAAGTTTCTTTTATTTTTCCGTCACCTTTTATTTTTCAACCATTTTTTCTTTTTCGACCTTTTTCGACGAACTCTCTTTTTCTCTCTCTTATTTCTCGCCATTCTAGTTTTTAGGACATAGATTTTTATTCTACTTCTTATCTAAATTTCTTAAAATTACGAAAATTTATTTTAAGTGGTTAAATTGATAGACATTAAAATTTTCTGGTTCGTAGTAATAGTTGGATTTGTACGTGGACCGGGTTATTGGAGCCAAACAGTCCTCAATTATATTGAGACCAAACGAATCCTGCCCCTCTGCTGCATCTTTTGGCTATTCGAAACGTGGGCAAAATCAGAAAAGTCTATTGATTGGATAACTTATTATAATTTTTCTTTCCTTTTAAAAACTAATAGGATATTCAGTGAATGCACCGAGCAAGACGTTCATCACCTTTTGTACGTTCACCACCTGTAACTAGATCAAGACATCGTTTAACAAATATAACCGCCGTTGATTTTTCTTTAGAATCGTCATCCAGTCAACCAAGTACTTCAGTTCAAATTACCGATAATCCATTTTTTGAACCCGACCTCACAATTGAGAATCCAGAAAATATTCAGGAACGGTTCATAGATCCTGAACCATTAAACTTTCCTCCGGAACCACCAATCATTCAAACAGAGATTGTTGAGGAACGAACCATTAAATCAGAATCATCTAGTGATACCGATTCAACAAATTCAATTATGGAGAATCTGGAACCTTTAAGTATGGAAGACCGAATGAGAGCTAAACGCACTGGCCAAGGTCACGCAATTACCCATCCAGACATTAATGCGCCAGATTATGAAATCAAAGGTCAAATTCTACACATGGTGACTAATCAATGCCAATTTAGTGGTGCGCCGAAGGAAGATCCAAATGAACATCTACGTACCTTTAATAGGATCTGCACACTATTTAAAATCCGAGAAGTGGAGGATGAACAGATATATCTCATGTTATTTCCCTGGACTTTAAAGGGAGAAGCCAAAGATTGGTTGGAATCGTTACCTGAAGGGGCGATTGATACATGGGATGTTTTAATTGACAAATTTCTTAAACAATTTTTTCCTGCATCTAAAGCCGTAAGACTTCAAGCAGAAATTGTTACGTTCACACAGAAGCCAAATGAAACTCTATATGAGGCGTGGACAAGATATGGAAAGTTATTAAGAGGATGTCCGCAACATGGTTTAGACACCTGTCAAATAGTACAAATATTCTACCGAGGATGCGACATCACTACAAGAAAAGACATAGATATAGCAGCTGGTGGTTCTATTATGAAGAAAACCGAAACTGATGCTTACAAAATTATTGATAATACTGCTTCCCACTCACATGAGTGGCACCAAGAAAAAGATATCATTAGATCATCTAAAGCAGCTAGAGCCGATTCTAGCCATGACTTAGATTCCATTTCCGCAAAGATAGATGCTTTCGAGAGACGAATGGAAAAGATGACTAAAGATATTCATGCTATACGAATTAGTTGTGAGCAGTGTGGAGGACCACATTCGACAAAAGATTGTCTCAGTATTGAATTAATAATGGAACAAAGAGAGAATATTTCATACATAAACCAAAGGCCTGGAAATAATTATCAGAATAATTATCAACCGCCAAGACCGATTTACAATCAAAACCAGAATTATAACCGAAATATTCCATACAACAACCAACAAGGTCCTAGCAATCCACAATTATCCAATAATACTTACAATCAGCAAAGACCTAATTTTCAAAACAAACCACCACAACAAACCGATGATAAAAAGCCAAATTTAGAAGATATGATGACGAAGCTAGTTGAAACTCAAACGCAGTTTTTCACATCTCAGAAACAAACAAATGAACAAAATGCTCAAGCATTTAGAAATCAACAAGCTTCTATTCAAAATCTGGAACAAGAAGTGAGCAACCTAGCAAGGTTAATAGGTGAAAGAAAACCGGGAAGTTTACCTAGTGATACAAACGCTAACCCCCGGAATGAAACAGCTAAAGCTATTACCACAAGAAGTGGTACAACACTTAAACCACCTGAAATACCTGTAACTTCTGATGAAACTATTCCTACTCCACAAGAACCACAACCTGATCAAGATAAGGAAGAAGAACCGGTAGTTGAAAAGGTTAATGAAAATAACACAGTTAAGGATAAACCTTATGTTAAACCATACCAACCACCACTTCCTTACCCGAGTAAAATGAAGAAAGAAAAACTTGAAGCCGAGCAATCCAAATTCTTGGATATGTTTAAACAGATAAATGTAAATCTTCCTTTCATTGATGTGATTTCAGGAATGCCAAGGTATGCTAAATTCTTGAAAGATCTAATCACGAATAGAAAGAAAATGGAAGAACTCTCGGCTGTTACTATGAATGCTAATTGTTCAGCAGTGCTGTTGAATAAGATACCAGAAAAACTATCTGATCCAGGAAGTTTCACAATTCCATGTTTTCTGGGTAGTCTTAGTTCAATAGAAGCATTGGCAGATTTAGGTGCTAGTATAAATCTAATGCCGTATTCACTATACGCTAAACTAGACCTTGGAGAATTGAAACCAACCAGAATAAGCATACAACTAGCCGATAGATCAATAAAATATCCTAGAGGGATAATGGAGAACATGCTAGTTAAAGTTGGTACTTTAGTATTTCCAGTAGACTTTGTTGTTCTGGACATGGAAGAAGATTCTCAAGTTCCTCTCATATTAGGAAGACCATTCTTAAACACGGCTAAAGCAATGATAGACGTGTTCGGTAAGAAACTGACCCTAAGTATAGAGGATGAGAGTGTTACCTTTTCAGTTGATAGAGCAATGCAACAACCACAATCTGCAGATGATACATGTTATTATATTCAAACTATAGATGCACATGCAGAATTATTAGAAGAATTTCCAGAATTACAAGGAACAGGAGAATGTTCTTTAGGAGAAAGTAATGAACCAATTGATGAAGCTGAAATGTTAGCTACACTTATAGCTAATGGATATGAACCAACAACAGAAGAAATTCAAATGCTAAAAGAAGAAGACAGATATCGATATAAATCATCGATAGAAGAACCTCCGAAATTAGAGTTAAAGCCACTTCCAAACCATTTGGAATACGCTTATTTACATGGTGAATCTGAATTACCTGTAATAATATCGTCTTCTCTTACTAAAAATGAGAAATCACAACTCATTTCTGTGTTGAAAGCTCATAAACCAGCCATTGCATGGAAGATTCATGATATTAAAGGAATAAGTCCTTCGTATTGCACACATAAAATCCTTATGGAAGAAGGTCATAAAACGTATGTGCAACGCCAACGAAGACTAAATCCTAATATGCAAGATGTAGTTAAGAAAGAGATTATTAAACTGCTAGATGCAGGTTTGATATATCCAATTTCTGATAGTCCATGGGTAAGCCCAGTTCAATGCGTACCTAAGAAGGGTGGCATGACTGTCATCACAAATGAGAAAAATGAGCTTATTCCTACTAGGACTGTAACAGGATGGCGTGTATGTATTGATTATAGAAAATTAAATGACGCCACCAGAAAAGATCACTTTCCCTTACCTTTCATAGATCAAATGTTGGAAAGATTAGCCGGAAATAGTTACTATTGTTTTCTAGATGGATTTTCCGGATATTTTCAAATTCCAATAGCACCCGAGGACCAAGAGAAAACCACATTCACGTGCCCTTATGGTACTTTTGCCTACAAACGCATGCCATTTGGACTTTGTAACGCCCCTGCAACCTTTC
Source organism: Rutidosis leptorrhynchoides (assembly GCF_046630445.1). Classification (NCBI taxonomy): domain Eukaryota; kingdom Viridiplantae; phylum Streptophyta; class Magnoliopsida; order Asterales; family Asteraceae; genus Rutidosis; species Rutidosis leptorrhynchoides. The sequence continues at coordinate 309,713,189 of NC_092343.1, forward strand.
AAAGGTGTATGATGACGATTTTTCATGACATGATAGAAGAATGCATGGAAGTATTCATGGATGACTTTTCAGTCTTCGGTGATACATTTAAATCATGTCTAATTAATCTGGAACGAATGCTAATTAGATGCGAAAAATCAAATCTAGTACTTAATTGGGAGAAATGCCATTTCATGGTTAAAGAAGGCATCGTTCTTGGACATAAAATTTCAAAAGAAGGAATCGAAGTGGATAGAGCTAAAGTAGATGTAATTGCTAAACTTCCACATCCCACCAATGTTAGAGGAGTTAGGAGTTTTCTAGGGCATGCCGGTTTTTACCGACGTTTCATAAAAGATTTTTCTAAAATTGCCACTCCTATGAATAAACTCCTAGAAAAGGATGCGCCATTCATCTTTTCAGATGAATGTATCAAATCTTTTAATATTCTTAAAGAGAAACTCACTAATGCACCGATCATGATAACACCAAATTGGAATCTACCATTTGAACTAATGTGCGATGCAAGTGATTTTGCAATGGGAGCCGTTTTAGGACAAAGGATTGAAAAACGATTTCAACCTATATATTATGCTAGTAAGACATTACAAGGAGCACAAACGAACTATACAACTACTGAAAAAGAACTCCTTGCTATTGTCTTTGCTTTTGACAAATTTCGATCATATCTCGTTCTAGCAAAAACGGTGGTCTATACCGACCATTCTGCTCTTAGATACCTATTTTCAAAACAAGATGCTAAACCAAGATTAATCCGTTGGATCTTACTCTTACAAGAGTTTGATATTGAAATCCGAGATAAAAAAGGAGCAGAAAATCTCGCCGCTGATCATCTTTCTCGTCTTGAAAATCCCGAATTAGAAGTTCTGAATGAATCGGCCATACAAGACAACTTTCCTGATGAATATCTATTGAAGATAGATTTTAAAGAAATCCCATGGTTTGCAGACTATGCAAATTATTTAGTATGTGGATTCCTTGAAAAAGGATTATCATACCAAAGACGAAAGAAATTCTTCAGTGATATAAAACACTATTTCTGGGAAGATCCACATCTGTTTAAAAGTTGTCCCGATGGAATAATACGCCGATGTGTATTTGGAGATGAAGCTAGTAAAATTTTAAACCATTGTCACACAGGACCAACAGGAGGGCATTATGGGCCTCAACTAACAGCAAGAAAAGTTTATGAAGCTGGATTCTATTGGCCTACAATTTACAAAGACGCACACCTTCTTTGCAAATCCTGTGATGCATGTCAAAGGGCCGGAAAAATAAGTCAACGTGATGAAATGCCACAAAATGTCATCCAAGTATGTGAAGTATTTGACATTTGGGGTATTGACTTTATGGGTCCATTTCCAAAATCTCATAATAATCTATATATACTCGTAGCCATTGATTATGTATCTAAATGGGCGGAAGCACAAGCTCTCCCAACTAACGATGCACGAGTTGTAGTCAACTTTTTAAAACGTCTTTTTGCAAGGTTTGGAACACCGAAAGCTTTAATAAGTGATCGGGGTACTCATTTCTGTAATAATCAACTTGAGAAAGTTCTTAAAAGATATGGAGTAACTCATAAAATCTCCACCGCATATCATCCACAAACAAGTGGACAAGTTGAAAATACCAACCGAGCTTTAAAACGTATTCTAGAGAAAACCGTAGGATCAAATTCGAAGGAATGGTCCATTAAATTGGAGGATGCACTCTGGGCTTTTAGAACAGCCTACAAAACTCCAATTGGAACCACACCTTTTAGACTTGTTTATGGAAAAGCATGTCATCTTCCAGTAGAAATTGAACACAAAGCATTTTGGGCTTTGAAGACATGTAATCTTGATTTACATGAAGCCGGACGTCTACGATTAAGTCAACTAAACGAATTAGAAGAATTAAGACATGAAGCATACGAAAATTCGTTAATCTATAAAGAAAGAACGAAGAAATGGCATGATAAAAGAATCAGAAGTTCAAAAGAATTTAAAGAAGGAGACAGAGTTCTTCTTTTCAATTCACGATTCAAGCTATTTCCTGGAAAATTGAAATCAAGATGGTCTGGACCATTCATAGTCAAAAGAGTTTTCCCATACGGAACGATAGAATTGATAAATTCAAATGGGATTGAATTTAAAGTTAATGGTCACAGAGTTAAACATTACATACAGGGTCCGATGGAAGTCGACAACGAAGTTAATCACAATTTCGACACCACAGCTAACTAAGTGTGGGGAGAATCAAGTCTTTAAAGGATAATATGTATTTCTGTTAGAGTTAGATTGTCTGTTTTCATGTAGTTCTTGAAAATGGAACACGTATGGTCTTTCCCTAGCAGACCCTAAAGAACTAGTCTTCTCCCCCCATTCTGAATTTTTATTTTTTTTAGGTTTTTACAAAATGAAGACTGCCTGTGAACTAAACCATGGTCTAATGCTACACGCTTTGATCACTAAACGTAATAATGACATACTCCCGAGTGAAATAGTATCAGTAATCAGAGAAAGAATGGACGGAGTTAGAAAAGGATCCAGATGCGAAGATAATAAGTTACAATTTGGTAAAGGAAAATCAAAATCCGCAGCGAAAAGAAGAGCACGACACCTAGAACGATGTCACAAATGCGGAAAATGGTCACATGGAGGTAAATGTTCAAATAATCAAACCTATTCCAATACCGAATTTGTTACTTTATGCAGAGACGGACCGTTCATATGTTTAGAAGAAAAGACAATGAATGCTCGAGGTTACGCCTATGCAGCCATGGAAAACCAATTAAACCGACTATCTTATGAATATAATAGATCATATAACTAAGAAATCTATTTCACAGGTAAGTCTGTACAGTTTTTATTTTTATTTTTATTTTTAACCTTTTGATAATAAACGCTAATTTGTTCGCTAAAAAGTATTAAATTGGTATTGAATAAAATTAGGTTTGGCGACCGAAATTATTGATATCATTCAAAAATTTATTACATCACTGCGAAATTTAACGTTTATTCTTAAGGTATAAATATCTTTAATCAATCAACCCAAAATATTTCAAAAATTCGTCATGAGTTAAATTAGGTCTTGGAACCGAAATTACTTTACCGAAAAGAGGGGCGCATATTTTTGATAATATTTGATTGATTAAAGTGGGATAAAAAGACAAAAAGATTTTTAATTTTATTTTTACCATGTTTTTAAAATTAATATTTAAATCCTAAATTAATAATGTAAACTTTGTAAAAACAATATATTTAAAATTGTAAAATATTTGAAAAATTAAATTAAGTTTGGTGTGAATTTTTAATTTTTAAAATATGAATTTTTAATTTTATGCATTTCAAATTTTAAGTTTGGTGTGATTATTTTTTTTATTAATTTTGAATTTTATATTTAAGTTGTGTGAATTTAAAAAACAAAAATTTACTTTATCTCATTAAGTTAAGAATATGATTTTTAAAATTCGTCGTAAGTTGAAGACTAGGTCTTTGAACCGAAATTGCTTTACCCGAAGGAGGGACGAGAACTTTTATTATCATTATTTTTAATCTTATTGATTTAAAGTATGCCAAAAACATTAAAAAACCCAAAAATCTTAGCTTTTAAAACAATCGCTACAAAAAGACAAAATTTTAAAATTTTGTCGAGGGACGGACTAGGGCATCGTCCCGAAACGACCTCGTCCTAAAAAGAAACAAAATTTTTAAAATTTTATTAAATTTTATGTTTTAAAAGTATAAGGTTTTTATAAAAAAAAAAAAAAAAAAAAAAAAAAAAAAAAAAAAAAATCCAGAAATTACACCCCATGCGAGTCGCATGGGGATGGGCAGGAAGCCATGCGACTCGCATGGCTACAAAAAACTGGACAGGATCAAAAGCTCAGCCGACCTGCTTCTTTATCACAATACACACACATATACACGAAAACCCTCCCAAACTCTCTCAATTTTTCACCAATTTTCACCAAAATTCTTGCAAAAATTTCACAATAATCATGCCTAGATTCAGTAGTCTCAACCCCTTCAGGAGAAAGGTAAAGATTTCACCCCTAATCTCTTTAAATTCGAATTTTTGGGTTCTTGAGCTAGAAAATTTATATTTTGATTTTGTTAAATTTAGGTGTAATTAGAGCTAAATTGTTGTTATATTATGCATGTATATCCTAGATAGAAGCTATTTAACATGAATTGAAGCTAAAAACTTCAAATTTTTAAGAATCTAGGGTTTGTGTTCTTGAGCAATTTGGGGCTTTTTGATATAAACAGGTTATGGCCGATTTTTGTCATGAATTGTTGCTAAATTAAGTAGTGTAACATGTTTAGGTAGTTAATTGATCCAAACTTTGAGCCTAAACATGTTTTTGAGAATTAAAGTGGACTTTTTAAGTCTAAAAATTCATGAACTTGGATAATTTGATATAAAGACCATTTGAAACTTGTTTCATTGCTAGTAGTGATTATTTTGGCATGTTATTTGAGATAAATGCTTATGAACTTGATGTACATTTTTCGTATATGCTTATTTGACAAAGTGTAGACTTGACAAAAATATGAAAATGAGCACTAGTTTGATTTGAATGCCATGTAACAAGTGTTTAATTGCTATAATGATTATTGTTGACATGTTTAAGAGTTTAAATGTGATAAAACATTGTACACATTTTCGTATGTAAAAGTGTAGAATTGTTATTGTTAAGAAAATGTGTATAAAATGTGTTATGAATTGAACATGTCATCATAATTGTTTCAAGTTATTATTTTGCTAACACTAATGCATATTTGGATGCACAATTTTTGTGTTTAATGTGTTTTACAGAGAGCCGATACTGGAGGTTCAGGAGCATCATCGTCCAGGCAACCAGAGCCCGAACCGGAAATGTTTCATGAACAAGAACAACATATGCAACAAGAAGAAGAAGAACAGGAGGAGCAACATATTCCATATCACGATCAAGATCAATTATTCATGAATCAGTTTCGTCAATTCGCTCCACATCAAAGGATTCTGAGCTTAGACATTAATGAAGATCAATTACACCCAAATCTGAGATTTGATCGATGTTGGATAGAGTATCCAGATTATCAAAAGAACATGCACATTCTCTACTTTAAGGTTGTTGAAATGCCAAGGGCAATTGACTGGGTACCTTTGGAAACAGTTGACCTTGCCGAACCGATTCGGGAATTATTGGTGCACAGGTATGGTAATTCTCAGTTTAACGATTGGATGCGCCTATTTTCCATTCGTAGAACCATATATAGGGAATGGTGTATAGAATTACTTAGTACTATTAAGTTAAACAGTGATGTTAGGAGGATAGATGATAGAAGCTTTATTAGATTTCTGTTAGGTGGACGCATGTACAGAATGTCCATGATAGATTTAGCCAGGGCCTTACAGATTTACACCCCTGCTGAACTTTTGAGCCCCGACTGTAATAGCCTGATTGCCCAAGGAGAAAGGGTAGATAGGGAATTTGATATTAACGCCATCTGGAGGCGTATGTCTCACTTTAATGAATTTCACGCCAGTGGAAATCATACATACTTAGATATAGACAGAGCTGAACTCCGGGTGATTCATAGATTCTTAGCAAACACAATTACACAAAGGGGAAGAAATAAGGAGAAATTGACCGTAAACGATTTGTTCTACCTCAAGTGTATTAGAGACCCGAGGAGTTTCGTTAACATTCCCTATTGTGTTGGTTATTATCTCGCTAATGTAGTTTCGGGGATGAAATCGGGGAGTATTATAGGTGGTGGTATTTTCATTACTCTCATTGGAGAGTATTTAGGTGTAGATAAGCACCAAGGGGGTCCAATGAACGAAATAGAGGACGGAGGTGAAACTATAAGTTCAAACCTTTATCACGGTGCAAGGGTATTATTGATGAGACGTGGTCGGGTATATCGATACGAGGGACCTCAGCGACAGGTAGAGAGAGGTTCGGATGACGAGATGGAGGAGGCGAACAACATTATAGGAGTTGTTCGGGAGACTGCTCTTGATTTAGGCGTTCGTATGGAGGATGAATACATGACGAACTATGATAGGCATATGCAGTACGAGGCATGGCAACGCCGGAATGACTACGAGCATTCCCGGCAACGAGAGCATGGCCGATGGGATTATCATCAGCGCCAAATTATAAGCCAGTTGCAGCCTGGCGAGATGTATTATCCGACCCGACCCGCATACTATCCCGCACATCAGCCAGAAATGAGACCACCCTATGATTCATATGATTATGACGCAGCATACCAGTTCACCTATAATCAGCCATGGAACCCGGACGCGAACATGAATTGGGATCCATATCCTAATTTTCCTCCTAACCCACCTCCTGATCAGTAGAGATAAGTGGTAATTTTTATTTTTATTTTAAACACTTAACATTTTATTATGTTTATGTAATGTTTGATATTTTATTATTATTGTGTACTAATATTTTTCTTATAGTTTGAAAGTGGGATGCCAAAGTTCCATTTCAAATTACATGTATGATTATATTTGTATTGTATGTATTCTATTTTATGCACAAAACAGGGTAAAACAACGCGTTTTCAAAGACTGGCATTAAGTTCAGCAAAAGCAAGTAATTTTGACGACAATGATGCAAAATATATGTGAAATAACAACAAGACGGAATGAACAAATGACGTGCACCATTTATCATTCAGCAAACAAACGCCAATATATTTGGAAACTTTGGTAAAAATTTAATCATTTTCACACTAATCACCCTCAATAATTTAAATTGTTACTGATTTCTTGCAAATGAGGGCATTGCAAGATCTTAAGTGTGGGAAGGGGTTAAATTCTTTCGGATTTTAAAATTTTAATATTAAACACTTGGTTACCATTAAAAATACTAGTAAAGCAGTAGTTGTATTAGAATCTAGTGCTCTCTGATAAAAAAGAACAGCCCTAGTCTTATATACTGACTACCCAATTCTAGTAAAATTTTTCAAAATTTTCAATTAAATGAATTCAAATCATGTTTATACATATTTATGAACGATAAAACTAGGTTTTAACACCGAAATTATTGTTACCTCGGAAAGAACATAAATTGAGAAACAAACTAAAATGTTAAAATTCATTTAAAATGGAATAGAGGACGATAAAAAGAAAAATAAAAGCCAAGTGTGGGAAAATTTACCAAGTTATTTTAAACATATGTCACATATATCTGTAACAAATAACTGAAAATACTTTTGCTTTGGACTAAACTAAACTGTTTTACCCGATGAAAGAAAAGAAGAGATGGATCTACACGATGAATCAATTCCATCATTAAAAGGAAGTAAAGTCTTCCGAAAAAGACACGCGCTTCTTGATTTAGGTCATGAAGTTGTCGTCCAGACCAGCTGTAGGTTGACGAAAAATCTAGAAAAGTCATCACTAAAATCAGCAGGAAATCCACGGACCTCAGCATAAAACAGGGTCGCCAAGTGGTCAGATTTATCCTAACCATGAGAAGGATTTATCTCGTACAATGGGGGGGCACCATGCAAATTAGCTGGATAAGACTAATGAATCAGATCCCCAGAAAGGATAATCTCCTTAAAGATTAAAAATCAGCTTTTAAGACTGATATTACTCAATCCTAGAGATTGACCTTAAAGATTGAGAATTACAAACTCATGGAATTCGATGATATCTAAACTCGAGCTTGAACGAGAAAATATTTTGATCAAAAATACAAACCGATTTGTTTTCTGAAAACCCTATTTTCAATGCGTTCATTACCATTGAACGTAAAATCCTAGGAATTCACCTGGAATTCATTAGGTCACCTGAACTAAATCGGGTGTCAACCGTAAGAACGGTGGTTGCATAGCATGGTCAAAGACAGGACCTTGTGCCAGACCGAAAAATTATAAGGGTGAGCTTTACTATTGCTCCTACCAAGGATAGTAATTGCGTCCGACACGTTATAGACCATAATCAAAAGCATGTCACGGGACATTGCCTTAACAGTTGCTTGTTCAACGCTTTCCTTTACAACCGGACGGTAGTTTACCGAAAGGTAATATACGGGACAAGTAAACTGGACGTGTTGCTTTCCAAATACAAGGTTAGCAAGTGGGTGACACAAAACCGCAAGTTTTGAGCTAAAATTTTCAAATCTGAAACCCACCAAACCCACAAAAATATTTTGCAAACACCGGTAAAGGGTTATTCCGGAAAACTTATCTAGGGTAAAAACTAGATTTCGAAAGATCAAATGTTTTCATAAAGATCCAATTTCCTTAATGGATCTAAATTTTTATAGTCATGTGGGACTGTAAACCATATCGTTACTACCATTGTTATACCGCCGTATAGAAATCACTGATGTACAAAGTGTGAAGAATAAAGAAGTGATTCTAGTATTTCAAGACAATATTGCTTTAGGACAAGCAACGCTCAAGTGTGGGAATATTTGATAATGCTAAAAACAAACATATATTTCATAGCATTATTCCTTAAGAAAGACAAGATTTTAGTTGGTATTGTTCGATTTACAAGCAATATTCGTTTAAATATTAAAAAGAGAAGATAAAAAGCAGATTCGACAAATTGAAGACAAAAAGGTCCAAAGAGCTAAAAAGTACAAGATACAATTAAAAAGGTTCAAAATATTGATGAGGAACGTCTCAAAATGACAAGAGTACAAGTTACAAGACGCAAAGTACACGATATAAAATAATATGCGAGGACGTCCGAAAATCCGGAACCGGGACCTGAGCCAAGAAGAAACGCCCGACGCAACGGACCAAAAATATCTAGTCTACTATGCACAAGAATATAATATAATATATATATAATTATATATAATTATATATTATATATATTATTATTATTATATTACGTCGGCAAGAAGAAAACAAAGCAATTTGGCTGGATCCAGGGTGGCCATGCGACTCGCATGGCCAGAAGCACAAAATCATGCGAGTCGCATGGAGTGAAAATGTTGGTCAGGTCCTATATAAAGCCAGTTTTCTGCCGAGTTTTATACATATAATTTACATCTCTCTCTCAATATATAAGTAATATATATATATAATTTATATTTTAATTTTAATTTTAATTCTAATAATAAGGGTATGTTAGCGAATGTTATAAGGGTGTAAGTCGAAATTCTGTCCGTGTAACGCTACGCTATTTTTAATCATTGTAAGTTATGTTCAACCTTTTTATATTAATGTCTCGTAGCTAAGTTATTATTATGCTTATTTAAAACGAAGTAATCATGATGTTGGGCTAATTACTAAAATTGGGTAATTGGGCTTTGTACTATAATTGGGGTTTGGACAAAAGAACGACACTTGTGGAAATTAGACTATGGGCTATTAATGGGCTTTATATTTGTTTAACTAAATGATAGTTTGTTAATGTTAATATAAAGATTTACAATTGGGCGTCCCTATAAATTACCATATACACTCGATCGGACACGATGGGCGGGGTATTTATATGTACGAATAATCGTTCATTTAACCGGACACGGGAATGGATTAATAGCCACTAGAATAATTAAAACAGGGGTGAAATTACATTCAAGGGTAATTGGTGTAATTGTTAACAAAGTAGTAAAACCTTGGTTTACACGCAGTCGATAACCTGGTGTATTCATTAAACAAAGTATTAAAACCTTGTTACAATTCGAATCCCCAATTAGTTGGAATATTTAACTTCGGGTATAATAATAATTTGACAAGGACACTTGCAATTTATATTTTTGACTGATGGACTGTTATGGACAAAAACCAGACGGACATATTGAATAATCCAGGACAAAGGACAATTAACCCATGGGCATAAAACTAAAATCAACACGTCAAACATCATGATTACAGAAGTTTAAATAAGCATAATTCTTTTATTTCATATTTTATTTCCTTTATTTTATATTTAATTGCACTTCTAATTATCGCACTTTTATTTATTGTTATTTAATCGCACTTTTAATTATCGTACTTTTTAATTATCGCAATTTTATTTTATCGCATTTTTATTTGGCAATTTCATTATCGTTATTTACTTTACGCTTTAATTTAAGTCTTGTATTTATTTTATTTTACATTAGGTTTTAACTGCGACTAAAGTTTTAAAATCGACAAACCAGTCATTAAACGGTAAAAACCCCCCTTTATAATAATAATATTACTTATATATATATTTGTATTTTTATAAAAGTAAACTAATATAGCGTTGAGCTTTGTTTAAAGATTTCCCTGTGGAACGAACCGGACTTACTAAAAACTACACTACTGTACGATTAGGTACACTGCCTATAAGTGTTGTAGCAAGGTTTAAGTATATCCATTCTATAAATAAATAAATATCTTGTGTAAAATTGTATCGTATTTAATAGTTTTTCCTAGTAAAATATAAACTATTTTATATACACCTCGCTTCGCATCATTTATGAAAACATTTTATCTTTTGAAAATTTAATCTAGCTTTTACCCTAGATAAGTTTTCCGGAATAACCCTTCACCGGTGTTTGCAAATTGTTTTTGTGGGTTTGGTGGGTTTCAGATTTGAAAATTTTAGCTCAAAACTTGTGGTTTTGTGTCACCCACTTGCTAACCTTGTATTGGGAAAGCAACACGTCCAGTATACTTGCTCCGTATATTACCTTTCGGTAAACTACCGTCCGGTTGTAAAGAAAAGCGTTGAACAAGCAACTGTTAAGGCAATGTCCCCTGACATGCTTTCAATTATGGTCTATAACGTGTCGGATGCAATTACTAACCTTGGTAGGAGCAATAGTAAAGCTCACCCTATAGTTTTTCAGTTTGGCACAAGGTCCTGTCTTCGATCATACTATGCAACCACCATTCTTACGGTTGACACCTGATTTGGTTCAGGTGACCTAATGAATTCCAGGTAAATTCCTAGGATTTTACGTTCAATGGTAATGAACGCATTGAAAATGGATTTTCAGAAAACAAATCGGTTTGTAATTTTGATCAAAATATTTTATCGTTCAAGCTCGAGTTTAGATATCATTGAATTCCATGAGTTAGTAATTCTCAATCTTTAAGATCAATCTCTAGGATTGAGTAATATCAGTCTTAAAAGCTGATTTTTGATCTTTTAAGGAGATTATCCTTTCTGGGGATCTGATTCATTAGTCTTATCAAGCTAATTTGCACGGCGTCCTCCCCATTTTACGAGACAGATCCTCTCATGGTTAGGATAAGTCTGACCACTTGGCGACCCTGTTTGATGCTGAGGTTCGTTGATTTCCTGCTGATTTTAGTGATGACTTTTCTAGATTTTTCGTCAACCTACAGCTGGTCTGGACGACAACTTCATGACCTAAATCAAGAAGCGCGTTTCTTTTTCGGAAGACTTTACTTCTTTTTAATGATGGAATTGATTCATCGTGTAGATCCATCTTTCTTTTAAATATATTACAGTAAATCGGGTAAAATGGTTAATTTTGTCCAAAACAAAAGTATCTTTGTACAAAATATGTGATATATGTTTTAAAGAACTTGGTAAATTTTTCCCACACTCGGCTTTTATTTTCCTTTATTTGCCTTTTTATTGTCCTCTATTCCATTTTAAATGAATTCTAACATTTTGGGTTGTTTCTCAATTTATGTCCTTTCCGAGGTAACAATAATTTCGGTGTTAACACCTAGTTTTATCGTTTATAAATATGTATAAACATGATTTTGAGTTCATTTAATTGAAAATTTTGAAAAATTTTACTAGAATTGGGTAGTCAGTATATAAGACTAGGGCTGTTCTTTATTATCAGAGAGCACTAGATTCTAATACAACTACTGCGTTACTAGTATTTTTAATGGTAACCAAGTGTATAAGGTAAAAATTTTAAAAATCCGAAAGAATTTAACCCCTTCTCACACTTAAGATCTTGCAATGCTCTCATTTGCAAGAAATCAGTAACAATTTAAATTATTGAGGGTTATTAGCGTAGAAAAATGATTAAATTTTACCAAAGTTTCCAAACATATTGGCGTTTGTTTGCTGAATGATAAATGGTGCACATCATTTGTTCATTCCGTCTTGTTGTTACATCACATTTGTTTTTCGTTTTGTGGTCAAAAGTACTAGCTTTTGCTGAACTTAATGCCAGTCTTTGAAAATGCGCTGTTTTACCCTATTTTGTACAATTGACAATATACATACATACAAATATAAACATGCATGGTAATTTGAAATGGGACTTAAAATCCCACTTTCAAATCAAATATGAAATATTATTACCAAATAAAAAAATATTAAACAATACATTAATGTATCACAATATCGTATGTTTAAACATAAATAAATAAAAATAATAATAAGATAAAAATCATAAAAATCACCAACGGAACTATATCAATCTGGATAGGGGTTCCAGTTCATGTCATCGTCCGGGTTCCATGGTTGGTGATAGGTGTACTGGTAGGCCTGGTTAGGGTCGTAGAGAGTATATGGTGGTCCCATCTATCATGCTATCGTTGCCTGGAATGCTCGTAATCATTCCGGGCTTGCCACTGCTCCATCCGATGAAATCTCTCCGCGTTTGTCATATCTACCTCATCTATATGCTGGTAGACGTCAGTCATAGCCTCCCGAATGACATCCCTAATGTCATCTGCTTCCTCCATTTCCTCATCTGAGCCTCTCTCTACCTGAGGATGACTACCTTCATAGGGTATTGCCTGGTTGCTTCTACTCTTTAATACCTTAGCACTCGCATAAACCCTCAATCCTAAAAGCTCAACCTGTTCCCTACATTCCAAAAGTGGACCCCCTTGGTGAAAGGACCCGTCCTAATCCATCCGGACAAGGTCCACATCGATTATAAACGATTCACAACAGTTGATTACATCGCGAGGTACTTGACCTCTATATGATACATTTTACAAACATTGCATTCGTTTTGAAAAGGCAAACCTTCATTACATCTAAAGTTGACGACATGCATGCTATTTCATAACAGATCTTACTATAATTGATTAAATAATAATCTTGATAAACTCATTGACTCGAATGCAACATCTTTTGAGATAGACCATGAATGACTCCAAGTAATATTTCTAGTATGAGAAAAAAAACACAGCGGAAGATATCTTTTGTACCTGAGAATAAACATGCTTTCAAGTGTCAACCAAAAGGTTGGTAAGTTCATTAGTTTAACAATAATAATCATTTCATAATTTTAATAGACCACAAGATTTCATATTTCCATTTCTCATAAACGTACGTCCCATGCATAGAGACAAAAATATCATTCATATGGATTGAACACCTGGTAACCGACATTCACAATATGCATATAAGAATATCCCCATCATTCCGGGATCCTCCTTCGGACATGATATAAATTTCGAAGTACTAAACCATCCGGTACTTTGGATGGGGCTTGTTGGGCCCGATAGATCTATCTTTAGGATTCGTGTCAATTAGGGTGTCTGTTCCCTAATTCTTAGATTACCAGACTAAATAAGGGGCATATTCGGTTTAATAATCCAGCCATAGAATGTAGTTTCAATTACTTGTGTCTATTTCGTAAAACATTTATAAAAGCAGCGCATGTATTCTCAGTCCCAAAATATATACTGCAAAAGCATTTAAAAAGGGAGCAAATGAAACTCACCATAATGTATTTTGTAGTAAAAATACATATGACGTCATTGAACAAGTATAGGGTTAGCCTCGGATTCATGATCCTCAAGATTTTTCTAAAAATAAACGCCTCAGACAGGACTCGAACCCATGACCTCTCGTTAATACAACACAACACCAAACCACTCCGCTGTTCATGCATTTCTATTTTAGTACCCAACTCAAATCTATTTAACTAATAATTCTATTTCTTCTTCTTCTTTTTCAAAAACAAATGCAACTGCGCGGGCTCGAACCCGCGACCTTTCTTATAACGAACACACTTCCAACCATTTAACCAGTCTTTTGTTTCTTCTCTACAACTCACTCGTTTATTTAAATATCCTATACTAAACTTGTTTTATCATCTTTTTCACTAGCAATCATCAACTCATTTCCGTAACATCACCAACCATCCACTATTTTATTACCATCATTTTATTATCTTAATCATCATCATCTAATCTATCATTTATGTATCATCATTCAAGCATAAATTCCATTACTAGCTCACAAAAGAAATTGGCCACTTATAAATAAAAGAAGCCCATCTTATTGCAATTTATCTATAATTCCAATCGGCCCAAATGGTGTCAAATAATAAAAGTGTTACGGCTTCCTGTTTTGATTTCGACTTGGACACAGCAACGATCACACTTCATCATCATGATCATATACAATAGCTTAATCATCATATTAATTCATCATCACTATCAAATTATCATCCTCACTGTGAACATTACATTAATCGTTAATCATTATCATCACAGCCTACCAACTAATATCTATTATTAACATCACCTTTTCTTTTAAAAAAGATCCACAATTTGATACGTCAAAATAAGTGACCCACTTTGGTAGGCCATGGAGTGTTAATTTGTTCCCCTTGCTAATCGATAGAACACCATATATATATTATAACCAAATTGGTAAACCTTAGACTATAACCTTTTCTATCCTTTTTATTTCTTTAAATAGTTCTACAGAAAAAAAAATTGAATGGAGGTGGTTAAATGGTGTGGTTCTTGTGATTACTTACAATGACTGCAGCAGAAATATAAGTCGAGCATTAGAGAAATTTGCAGCTGCTGTGATGGTATTACGTTGATTAAAAGGTGGTGGTTTAAATGGGTTTGAAGTATGTGGAGGGTGGTGGTTCGTTGGGGGTGTTCTTGGTCAGAAACAGGAACATGTGAGTTGCTGTAGCAGTATAGGTCGAACCATAGCAGCTTAGGTACGATGGCGTAGGGTGATGAACCATGATGGTGACAAGGTGGCTGTTTAGTGTGGTGGAAGGTTGTAACCGAATGTAACACAAAAACAGTAGCGAAGGATTAATAGTCGAATCCGCAATTGTAGAGGTGTTGATGGTCTCTAAATTGTAGAAACAAGTGGCCTGTTTTCGTTAACAGCTTCTCAAAAGGGTTCGATTTAGTTAGATGATGAAGAGAAAAAACAAAAGGTTAAGGAATTTGTAGGGAATCACATTCTCATAGCAAAAGAAATAAATGAGATATATGTTTGTGGGTTTTGATGATTGTGTCGATAAAACTAGAAACGAGAAGGAAGATGGTGAATTGGATATGGTTCATGAAAGTCAGTAAAATATATATATATATATATAACGAATGGTGATTGTTAATAGTGGTGTTCGGTGGCTTTGATTGAAACATAAATAAATAAACGCAGCAGTTTGAAACGAGAAGTTGGAGCAGTAGCACAAGTGAACAGGTTGGTGATCGAAGGAGAAAAAAATGGTTGAACGATGGGGTGGTGTTGGTTCACTTGAGTAGTGATAGGGTGTCGGGTGTTGGTTGTAGGAGATAGCAATGGTTGATGGTTAAAATAAAAAAATAAAGTGGTGAAGATGGTTGTGAGTTGGTGATGATATCTGGTGGGATATATCTATTTCCTTATGTACGTAGTAACTAGTATGTATATATATTATATATAGAATGAGTTAGTGGATTAATAATAATAATAATAATATAATAATAATAATTGAATCTTAGAATTAAGGAAACGTGTGAATATGAAAGAAGAACAGTAAGCAGCCAGAGTTGGCATCTTCTACCGACTGATTTAAGATATTATATCGTGCCCATTGTTCACTCAGTGGCGAATAAAAAGTCTTCAAAAAAATCCCAAATTTTTATATCAAGTTTCTTTAATTATTTCAGTAGTTATGGTATAAAATTCGGTTATTAAATGTTAAATAAAAATTACATTAATCCTTCACTCCCAACCCCAAGTAAAATATAAAAAGTTTTAAAATTCAATAAATAGTTCCTAAACATATTTTTAATAAACCTAAAATTTATATTACTTATTTTTGGATCACTGTTTATTTTAAAATAATATAAGTTCCTTTTTAACTCGTTTGCTATTAATCGAATGACATTTGAGTGTTACCGTCGTCACAAAATAAATTCGAAATTACACACACATATATATATAGATATATATATAGATATATATATATATATATATATATATATATATATATTTAATATACTTCAATTATATCTATTGATATATTTTAAAAAATAATTATTATAATATCATATTTTATTTTATTTTACTTAATTAATTTTTAATAACAATATCATATCATAATTCAAATTGTATTTCCAATTACCATTTACATATAACTATATATATACACACATATCTAATTACAATTAATTGTTCGTGAATCGTCGGGAATAGTCAAAAGTTAACTGAACAGTTCAAAATTTTTGAGACTCGACCTAACAGACTTTGCTTATCATGTCGAAACTATTTAAGATTTAAGTTTAAATTTGGTCGGAAATTCCCGGGTCATCACAGTACCTACCCGTTAAAGAAATTTTGTCCCGAAATTTGAGTGAGGTCGTCATGGCTAACATTAAATATGTTTTCCTGACGAATATGAGCTGATAAATAAAGTTTTATCATTATTGAATAGTACAGATAAAATAATTCGATTATTCGAAGAGCACGAATGAAACTATCACAAAAGATTGAGATAGAGATTTAATTTTTAATTTTTTTTTTTTGACGTAGTCATGATTGAATTTAAAAAAAATAAGGTGTTTCTTTACTTTTGACGTTGTCTTGGTGGAATTCCGGAATTCCAGGGATTTAAAGGAAAATCTTCGAAATCTATAAGATTTGATTCTTCGACGAATAAGGAAAAATTAGGATCTCTCTAATTAAATGCGGAGATCTTTCTTGCTTCCTCTATCAAACATTTTACTATAAATTAACTTCTCCCGTTTCATTACTTTTACCATTCCTATACTCAATTCCCAAATTCAAAAGACTGTGAAAATGCTTAATCCAGTTCTGATCCTTGTCCTTATCTCGACTATCATAACAATCATTCTCCTTTTTCAACTTCCACTGGAGGAATCTGTCTTCTTCTATTTTGCCCTTGGGGTTATAGTGTTTTTAATTCTCCCGTGTCTTTATGTTGCGATAAACATTGATATATACGGTTTGTAATTTATGCGTTGTTATCGGGCTTTATATCTCTTCTTATATTTTAATGTCCCTATTTCTGTTTCCTATAATCATTGTCGTCCATAGTTAATACTCCCTCCTATTTGCTGCGATTTATACTCCAATTTCTATTTCGGAGCTTTGTCCCTTCGTTTCTTCTTCTTGCGATTTGGAATCTCTTGTAATGGTCCAGAATTCGCAGATATAAGTTTCAGAATGAACATCGTTAATGTTCTAAGAAAGAAATGGTAATAGCACAATATGACTTGTCAAATTTCCAGAATTCAAGGAAAAAGGATGGGACTATCAAGAATAAATTTTCTTGATATGTTCGGAAGTTAATCAGAATGAAAGAGTTATGTAACATGACACATGTTGACGTTATAATCTGTGAATCATCATGTTCCATTTAGAAACTCAGCATGACTTACTGTAATATAATCACGTTGATCAAGTGTCATTATATTATACTAACTCATGCATCAGTCCCCAACATTACTTCAATAACATTCATATTTTTAAGCTTGAAAGTTTACAGAATATAGAAACTAACAGTTTCTATATGATGTAACACTGATATCAGGAAGAGATTAATAATTTTAGATAAGAATAGTTATGAAAATATCTTCAGAAATATGGAGGATATTTATAATGAAAGCTACGATGATATCTTGCAATTTCTAATATCGATGGATGATGAAGAAGATTTATCCGTAAGGGTTTAGATTCGGAAGCAAGGTATTCGCTAAATATTTCATCAGAAACGGAATCATTTGGATTCTTTGAAGTCAAACTTATTCTTTGTGATTTGTTCACGGCTTCCTTCATAGTTTCGCATAATCCGCTTTTCGGTACTAAATTTTCCATTGAATGTTTCCAACATAATGATACACAGGAAGCACGCAGAGGTATATAATTTCAGACGAGAATATTTATGAAAATATCCTCAAAAATATCGAAGATATTGATGATGATATTTTTGGAATTTCTAAGTTTGATGTTTGATGAGGAAGATTATCCGCAAGATTTTAACATGAGTACAGAGCAAGATATTAGTTGAAGGTTTCATCGGATCCAGAATTACCTGGATTTTTTGACTATATGGTATGGTCCTTGTATTTGTCCTTGGTCTCCTTCGTGGTTACCTCAATCCGTTTTCCAGTTCCAACTTTTCTGAGCTTTTCCAACATACTATTCTTTGTCATCAAACTTTCGATGATTATGGTCGTTTACGGTTGTCTATGATTTCTGCTGCTTCATTCAGCTTTTCAACATTCAGAGTATTGATTTGTGACTGAGTGCTTTTCAGAATTCAAGAAGGAGAGATCATAATTCTAAGAGATAAATGTCATACATATAACTGTTGATGTAGATATGATGTGAGTTTTCAATGTACTGATTGCTGATTTCTGGTAATTGTTATGGCAGTTCTCGTTACAAGTTGCGGATGCGTACATGACAAGACTTCAATAGATAAATATAGTGATTTGTCGGAGGAATTTAAACTAAGGAGCGACCAGGTTGCTGGTACATTTGCTGGTAATGTGGTGGAATATAAAAGAATCCTCCGGTATAAAAAGGGTAATTGTATATATCTGGATTATAGTAAGGCTACTTCGAATGAAAAGTCAAAGATGACTTGCTGGAGCTGTGACAAAATTTGCTACTTTGAAAGGGATTACCAAGTTATTTTGGGTATTAATAATGCTAAAGGAGCTAACACAGATACGGGTTAAACATTTTACTCAGGTTCCGAGTATTTTCAGGTGCATAACTATATGCGTCAATCTTTTCTTCCGTAGATGAAGTGCGGTTGGTTCATACTCTCGATTGAGGTGTTTTCAAGAATCATGAAAGGTTTGAACGTTGATTGTAATCGTCAAGATACAAATGAAGTTTAAGATGAAATCAAGTGGCAAACTTGAAGAATTGTTTAGTTTCATATGTTATAGTCAATATTTTAATTCATTTTAATTTTTTCAATGTTGGTAGTCCACAGTTGATAGTCCACAGTTAGCAATTCACTAATTCATATACATTTTAATATATAATATTCGAATTAATTAATACGTATCGTGACCCGTATTTGTCTCAGACTCGATCACAACTCAAAGTATATATATTATTATAGAATCAACCTCAACCCTGTATAGCTAACTCCCGCATTACTGCATATAGAGTGTCTATGGTTATTCTAAATAATATATATAGATGCGTCGATATGATATGTCAAAACCTTGTATACATGTCCCGATATTTAAAGTGCGTAAAATAAATACAGAAATTAAATGACGATAAATTAAATTGCGAGAATGTAAATTGCGATAATTAGATTGCGATAAATAAAGTGTAATCAGTTAGCTGGGAACAATTAGCTAGGAACAGTTAGCGTGAATTCTTAACATAATTTCATATTATTAATTAGTCTGTTTCTAATCAATTTTTATTGTGTCCATTATTTCTTCATTATGCCACTTGTTGAATTCTGATAGGTAAAAATCCAAATATGAAATTGAATAAAAATGGTTATTCTGCGGTAAACGGATACGTATATCTGTGGATGTAACTAGGATAGTAAATAACTGTTGAATCATCTTTGAAGAATGTACTGTGTAACTTATTAATGTGAAATTTAAATATTACTCGGGTATTACCTACCCGTTAAAATATTTTCACAATTAACACTTTGTACGAAAGAATTTTTAATTACAATCTTTATGAAAACATATATACATATATATTTTCTTCAGAAGTAATCATGGATTCATTGAGTTAATATGATATTAAACTCATTTGGTTTACCGTTAGAACTAGAATACATAATCTCTAAAACATTAGAGATTACATATTCGCCCTGTTGAACGAAGATACATGATGCAGGACGTCATGTAAAACGATGATTACGCTCGGGGTACCGTTTGTGATGTTGAGGCGTGTGTTGTTGTGGTTTGTGTTGTTGCTGGTGGTACAGTTGATGCAGTTGAGGTTGTTGAAGCTGGTACATTTTGCACCATATTCTCCGAATTGATTATTCGAGCGCGACGTTCGTTGACTTATTACTCCAGGATGATTGTCGGTCGGAATGAGCGGATGAATAAGGTTCAGAATTGTGGATAGAATATAATCTTTTCGAGTTACCCTGGAAATGAGACTGAAAATGGTGTCTCGAATAGGTTCGCCGGTAAACGCTTCAGGTTCATTGTTAAGAGGTGAATTCGGTTGGTGGAAGGGATTGCATTCTGCGCGTTTCCATTAATTAAGTCGACTACGAATGCATCAGATGAATTGGGAATGGCTGATTAATTGATTCATTCTGGTGACATCGCTTTCGGAGCTTAGGTGAGTATCCGTGTCGGAATAGCTGTCGGAATAACTATCGAAATAGCTATCGAAATCTGAGGGACTCGAACTGGTTGAGGGATTCATCCCGTACAATCAGATGAAGGATTTTCGATAAGAAATAGATTATAGGATGTAGATTAGTACCCTGCAATACATAATTTACATATGCATATATAATACTAAAATCCCATAAGTTACGGAGGAATTTACAGAAAACGTCAGGCAAAGTTTACAATAACAAATACGCTAAGATATGAATTAGCAGATATGCTAAGATATGAATTTTGTCCATACACTAATCATGCAATCAATGCAGTAAAACGTGTCTAGACTAAGAATGATAAGCAAGTGATTTTTGACACGAAGTGATAAGCAAAACGTTTGACATGCAGACACGGTCGAAGTCCAGACTCACTAATGCATCCTAACGACTTATCAGTTAGACACACTATTGCAGACCTGGTTCGCTAAGACCATCGCTCTGATACCAACTGAAAGGACCCGTCCTAATCCATCCGGACAAGGTCCACATCGATTATAAACGATTCACAACAGTTGATTACATCGCGAGGTACTTGACCTCTATATGATACATTTTACAAACATTGCATTCGTTTTGAAAAGGCAAACCTTCATTACATCTAAAGTTGATGACATGCATGCTATTTCATAACAGATCTTACTATAATTGATTAAATAATAATCTTGATAAACTCATTGACTCGAATGCAACATCTTTTGAGATAGACCATGAATGACTCCAAGTAATATTTCTAGTATGAGAAAAAAAACACAGCGGAAGATATCTTTTGTACCTGAGAATAAACATGCTTTCAAGTGTCAACCAAAAGGTTGGTGAGTTCATTAGTTTAACAATAATAATCATTTCATAATTTTAATAGACCACAAGATTTCATATTTCCATTTCTCATAAACGTACGTCCCATGCATAGAGACAAAAATATCATTCATATGGATTGAACACCTGGTAACCGACATTCACAATATGCATATAAGAATATCCCCATCATTCCGGGATCCTCCTTCGGACATGGTATAAATTTCGAAGTACTAAAGCATCCGGTACTTTGGATGGGGCTTGTTGGGCCCGATAGATCTATCTTTAGGATTCGCGTCAATTAGGGTGTCTGTTCCCTAATTCTTAGATTACCAGACTAAATAAGGGGCATATTCGGTTTAATAATCCAGCCATAGAATGTAGTTTCAATTACTTGTGTCTATTTTGTAAAACATTTATAAAAGCAGCGCATGTATTCTCAGTCCCAAAATATATACTGCAAAAGCATTTAAAAAGGGAGCAAATGAAACTCACCATAATGTATTTTGTAGTAAAAATACATATGACGTCATTGAACAAGTATAGGGTTAGCCTCGGATTCATGATCCTCAAGATTTTTCTAAAAATAAACACCTCAGACAGGACTCGAACCCATGACCTCTCGTTAATACAACACAACACCAAACCACTCCGCTGTTCATGCATTTCTATTTTAGTACCCAACTCAAATCTATTTAACTAATAATTCTATTTCTTCTTCTTCTTTTTCAAAAACAAATGCAACTGCGCGGGCTCGAACCCGCGACCTTTCTTATAACGAACACACTTCCAACCATTTAACCAGTCTTTTGTTTCTTCTCTACAACTCACTCGTTTATTTAAATATCCTATACTAAACTTGTTTTATCATCTTTTTCACTAGCAATCATCAACTCATTTCCGTAACATCACCAACCATCCACTATTTTATTACCATCATTTTATTATCTTAATCATCATCATCTAATCTATCATTTATGTATCATCATTCAAGCATAAATTCCATTACTAGCTCACAAAAGAAATTGGCCACTTATAAATAAAAGAAGCCCATCTTATTGCAATTTATCTATAATTCCAATCGGCCCAAATGGTGTCAAATAATAAAAGTGTTACGGCTTCCTGTTTTGATTTCGACTTGGACACAGCAACGATCACACTTCATCATCATGATCATATACAATAGCTTAATCATCATATTAATTCATCATCACTATCAAATTATCATCCTCACTGTGAACATTACATTAATCGTTAATCATTATCATCACAGCCCACCAACTAATATCTATTATTAACATCACCTTTTCTTTTAAAAAAGATCCACAATTTGATACGTCAAAATAAGTGACCCACTTTGGTAGGCCATGGAGTGTTAATTTGTTCCCCTTGCTAATCGATAGAACACCATATATATATTATAACCAAATTGGTAAACCTTAGACTATAACCTTTTCTATCCTTTTTATTTCTTTAAATAGTTCTACAGAAAAAAAAATTGAATGGAGGTGGTTAAATGGTGTGGTTCTTGTGATTACTTACAACGACTGCAGCAGAAATATAAGTCGAGCATTAGAGAAATTTGCAGCTGCTGTGATGGTATTACGTTGATTAAAAGGTGGTGGTTTAAATGGGTTTGAAGTATGTGGAGGTTGGTGGTTCGTTGGGGGTGTTCTTGGTCAGAAACAGGAACATGTGAGTTGCTGTAGCAGTATAGGTCGAACCATAGCAGCTTAGGTACGATGGCGTAGGGTGATGAACCACGATGGTGACAAGGTGGCTGTTTAGTGTGGTGGAAGGTTGTAACCGAATGTAACACAAAAACAGTAGCGAAGGATTAATAGTCGAATCCGCAATTGTAGAGGTGTTGATGGTCTCTAAATTGTAGAAACAAGTGGCCTGTTTTCGTTAACAGCTTCTCAAAAGGGTTCGATTTAGTTAGATGATGAAGAGAAAAAACAAAAGGTTAAGGAATTTGTGGGGAATCACATTCTCATAGCAAAAGAAATAAATGAGATATATGTTTGTGGGTTTTGATGATTGTGTCGATAAAACTAGAAACGAGAAGGAAGATGGTGAATTGGATATGGTTCATGAAAGTCAGTAAAAAAAATATATATATATATATATATACATATATATATATATATATATATATATATATATATATATATATATATATATATATATATATATATATATAACGAATGGTGATTGTTAATAGTGGTGTTCGGTGGCTTTGATTGAAACATAAATAAATAAACGCAGCAGTTTGCAACGAGAAGTTGTAGCAGTAGCACAAGTGAACAGGTTGGTGATCGAAGGAGAAAAAAATGGTTGAACGATGGGGTGGTGTTGGTTCACTTGAGTAGTGATAGGGTGTCGGGTGTTGGTTGTAGGAGATAGCAATGGTTGATGGTTAAAATAAAAAAATAAAGTGGTGAAGATGGTTGTGAGTTGGTGATGATATCTGGTGGGATATATCTATTTCCTTATGTACGTAGTAACTAGTATGTATATATATTATATATAGAATGAGTTAGTGGATTAATATTAATAATAATAATATAATAATAATAATAATTGAATCTTAGAATTAAGGAAACGTGTGAATATGAAAGAAGAACAGTAAGCAGCCAGAGTTGGCATCTTCTACCGACTGATTTAAGATATTATATCGTGCCCGTTGTTCACTCAGTGGCGAATAAAAAGTCTTCAGAAAAATCCCAAATTTTTATATCAAGTTTCTTTAATTATTTCAGTAGTTATGGTATAAAATTCGGTTATTAAATGTTAAATAAAAATTACATTAATCCTTCACTCCCAACCCCAAGTAAAATATAAAAAGTTTTAAAATTCAATAAATAGTTCCTAAACATATTTTTAATAAACCTAAAATTTATATTACTTATTTTCGGATCACCGTTTATTTTAAAATAATATAAGTTCCTTTTTAACTTGTTTGCTATTAATCGAATGACATTTGAGTGTTACCGTCGTCACAAAATAAATTCGAAATTACACACACACACACACATATATATATATATAGATATATATATATATATATATTTAATATACTTCAATTATATCTATTGATATATTTTAAATAATAATTATTATAATATCATATTTTATTTTATTTTACTTAATTAATTTTTAATAACAATATCATATCATAATTCAAATTGTATTTCCAATTACCATTTACATATAACTATATATATACACACATATCTAATTACAATTAATTGTTCGTGAATCATCGGGAATAGTCAAAAGTTAACTGAACAGTTCAAAATTTTTGAGACTCGACCTAACAGACTTTGCTTATCATGTCGAAACTATTTAAGATTTAAGTTTAAATTTGGTCGGAAATTCCCGGGTCATCACACTTGGTCCTTATCTACGCCTAAATACTCTCCAATGAGAGTAACAAAAATACCTCCTCCTATTATCCCCCCTTCCTGTATTCCTTCCGCCATTTTTGATAAATAAAAACCAACACAGTAAGGGATATTAACAAAGCTTCTTGGGTCTCGAATACACTTTAGGTAAAATAAATCATGTAAGGTCATTTTCTCCTTATTGTGACCTCTCTGTGTAATCGAGTTAGCCAGATATCTATGAATTATACGAAGTTCGGCTTTGTTAATATGTAAGTAGGAGTGTTTTCCTCCCAGTGTAAAAACATTATAGTTTGATATACGCCGCCAGACGGCGTTCGCGTCAAAATTCCTATCTACCCTTTCACCACGATAAATCAAATTCATACAATCGGGTAGTAGCAATTCACTAGGAGTGTAAATCTGTAATGCCCTGGCCATGTCCAGCATGGACATCCTGTACATCCTACGGCCAAGTATAAACCTAAGAAAACTTCTATCATCTAATCTATCTACATCTACATTTAACGCTATAGTACTCATGAGCTCAACACACCATTCCTTATATACAGGTCTACAAATGGTGAATAGACGTTCCCAATCGGTAAAAGAAGAACTGCCATACCTTTGGATCAGATGCTCCCTAACTGAGTTAGCTAGTTGGACCCTTTTCAAAGGATCCCAATCGATTACTCTTGGCACCTCTACATTTTTTCGGTAGCAGTTTGAATTTGTTACTTTGATATGCCGGGTAATCCCTCCAGCTTCTATCGAATCTCAGATTAGGATGCAACGTGTGTTCAGGAATCGTTGGGTATTCTACTGGTGGATGTATCGGAAATACTATAAAGGCATTAACAAATTGTAGCGCATCATAATAAGGTACGTGTTGATCAGGTTGTTGTTAGGGTTCCTGTTGTTGCTCCGGTTCAGGTTCATATTGCATTTCTAGTTCAGGTTCTGGTTGTGGTTGTCTAGATGATGATGTTGCACCATCAGTATCTGTAAATCTCTGCAAAACACATTAAACACAAAATTTATGTATCCAAATATGCATTAGTGTTAGCAAAATAAAAAATTGAAACAATTACAATAACATGTTAAATCAAAATTAAACTTATACACATTTTCACAATTTTTACAATTCTACACTTTTTCAAATAAGCATATATGAAAATGTATACAAAGTTCATAAGCATTTAACTCAAATAACATGTTGAAACATCCATTACTAACAATTAAACAAGTCTCGAATGGCAATTATATCAAATTAATCAAGTTCATGAATTTTATACCTAAAAAGTCCACTTTAATCTTCAAAAATCATGTTTAGAATCAAAGTTTAGATCATTTAGCTACCTAAACATGTTACACTACTTAATTTAGCAATAATTCATGACAAAAATCGGCCATAACCTGTTTATATCAAAAAGTCTCAAATTGCTCAAGAACACAAACCCTAGATTTCTAAATTTTTTGAAGTTTTTGGCTTTAAATCATGTTAAATAGCATCAATCTAGGTTATACATGCATAAAATACTAACAATTTAACTCTAACTACACTAGAAATTAACAAAATCAAATTAGGAAAAATATAGCTCAAGAACACTAAAAATCAAATTTAAAGAGGTTTAGGGATGTAATTGTTACCTTTCTTGATAAACTTCTAAACAATTTCATGTTTAGAGCGGATTGTAGCAATAAATTTGGTGAATTTTGGTGTTAAAATGGTGATTTTAGGAGATAATATGTGTATGTGTTCGTGTATGTTGTGTGGGTTTAGTTTGAAGACAGACTGCTCGCTGGACTTTTTCTATCTGACCTGAATTCCAGCCTCATGCGATCGCATGAGGCTCCAGTGCAAACCCCATGCGATCGCATGGGGTCCGGGTACAGTGATTTTTTGCTTTTTTTTTTATATAAAAACCTTATAACTTAATAAAACATATAATTAAAATAAATTTTAAAAATTTGTTTCTTTTTAGGATGAGGGCATTTCGGAATGATGTCCTAGTCCGTCACTCGATAAAATTTTAAAATTTGTCAATTCAAAGCGCGGTTTTAAAAGTAAAGATTTTTAGGTTTTTTTTTTTAATGTTTTTGGCATACTTTAATTCAATAAGATTAAAAATAATGATAATAAAAGTTCTCGTCCCTCCCTTGGGTAAAGCAATTTCGGTTCAATGACCTAGTCTTCAACTTACGACGAATTTTAAAAATCATATTTTTAACTTAACGAAATAAAGTAAATTTTTGTTTTTAAATTCACACCAATCATAAATTTAAAATGCATAAAATTAAAAATTCATATTAAAATTTAAAAATTCACACCAAACTTTTTATTATATTTTTGTTTTTATACAACAAACTTATATTAAAAATATTAATTTTTCTAATATTTACAAACCTAAATATATTGATTTTAAAAAGTTTATAATAATAATTTAATATTTAAATATTAATTTTAAAAACATGGTAAAAATAAAATTAAAAATCTTTTTGGTCTTTTATCCCACTTTAATCAATCAAATATTATCAAAAATATACGCCCTTCTTTTCGGTAAAGTAATTTCGGCTATATTACCTAGTTTTACTCCTGATGAATTTCTGAAATATTTTGGGTTGATTGATTAAAGATATTTATACCTTAAGAATAAACGATAAATTCGCAGTGATGTAATAAATTTTTGTATGATATCAATAATTTCGGTCGCAAAACCTAATTTTATTGAGTATCAATTTAAAAATTTATAGCGAACTATTTAGCGTTTATTATCAAAAGGTTTAAAACAATAAAATAAAAATAAAAGACTGTACATACTTACCTGTGAGAAAGAATTCTCATTGACCTGCTTTAGCCCACTCATAAGATAGTCGGACTAATTGGTTTTCCATAGCTACATAGGCGTAACCTCGAGCATTCAACGTTTTTTCTTCGAAACATATGAACGGTCCATCTCTGCATAAAGTAACGAATTCGGTATTGGAATATGTCTGATTCGTCGAGCGTTTTCCTTCGTGTGACCATTTTCCGCATTTGTGACATCTTTCAAGGTGTCGTGCTCTTCTTTTCGCTGCGGATTTTGATTTTCCTTTACCAACTTGTAACTTATTATTTTCGTTCCTGGATTCTTTTCTTACTCCATCCAATTTACCTCTGATTAATGATACCAATTCACTTGGAAGGGTGTCATTATTACATTTAATGATCAAAGCGTGTAGCATTAGACCATGGTTTAGTTCACAGGAAGTCTTCATCTAGTAAAACCTAAAAAAAATAAAAATTCAGAATGGGGGGAGAAGACTAGTTCTTTAGGGTCTGCTAGGGAAAGACCATTCGGATTCCATTCTCGAGAACTACACGAAAACAGAAAATCTAACTCTAACAGAAATACATATTACCCTAAAAAGATTCGAACCTCCCCACACTTAGTTAGCTGTGGTGTTGAAATTGTGATTAACTTCGTTGTCAACTTCCATCGGATCATGTACGTAATGTTTAACTCTGTGACCATTAACTTTAAATTCAATCCCATTTGAATTTATTAACTCTATTGTTCCGTATGGGAAAACTCTTTTGACTATGAATGGTCCAGACCATCTTGATTTCAATTTTCTAGGAAATAGCTTGAATCGTGAATTGAAAAGAAGAACTCGGTCTCCTTCTTTAAATTATTTTGAACTTCTGATTATTTTATCATGCCATTTCTTCGTTCTTTCTTTATAGATTAACGAATTTTCGTATGCTTCATGTCTTAATTCTTCTAATTCGTTTAGTTGACTTAATCGTAGACGTCCGGCTTCATGTAAATCAAGATTACATGTCTTCAAAGCCCAAAATGCTTTGTGTTCAATTTCTACTGGAAGATGACATGCTTTTCCGTAAACGAGTTTAAAAGGTGTGGTTCCAATTGGAGTTTTGTAGGCTGTTCTAAAAGCCCAGAGTGCATCCTCTAATTTAATGGACCATTCCTTCGGATTTGATCCTACGATTTTCTCTAGAATACGTTTTAATGCTCGGTTAGTATTTTCAACTTGTCCAATTGTTTGTGGATGATAAACAGTGGAGATTTTATGAGTTACTCCATATCTTTTAAGAACTTTCTCAAGTTGATTATTACAGAAATGAGTACCTCGATCACTTATTAAAGCTTTCGGTGTTCCAAACCTTGCAAAAAGACGTTTTAAAAAGTTGACTACAACTCGTGCATCGTTAGTTGGGAGAGCTTGTGCTTCCGCCCATTTAGATACATAATCAATGGCAACGAGAATGTAGAGATTATTATGAGATTTTGGAAATGGACCCATAAAGTCAATACCCCAAATGTCAAATACTTCACATACTTGAATGACATTTTGTGGCATTTCATCACGTTGACTTATTTTTTCGGCCCTTTGACAAGCATCACAGGATTTGCAAAGAAGGTGTGCGTCTTTGAAAATTGTAGGCCAATAGAATCCAGCATCGTAAACTTTTCTTGCTGTAAGTTGTGGCCCATAATGCCCTCCTGTTGGTCATGTGTGACAATGGTTTAAGATTTGACTAGCTTCTTCTCCGAATACACATCGGCGTATTATTCCATCGGGACAACTTTTAAACAAATGTGGATCTTTCCAGAAATAGTGTTTTATATCACTAAAGAATTTCTTTCGTTTTTGGTACGACAACCCTTTTTCTAGGAATCCACATACTAATTAGTTTGCATAGTCTATAAACCATGGAATTTCACTATAATCGATCTTCAAAAGATATTCATCAGGAAAGTTGTCTTGTATGGCCGATTCATTTAGAACTTCTAATTCAGGATTTTCAAGACGAGAAAGATGATCAGCGGCGAGATTTTCTGCTCCCTTTTTATCTCGGATTTCAATATCGAACTCTTGTAAGAGTAAGATCCAACGGATTAATCATGGTTTAGCATCTTGTTTTGAAAATAGGTATCTAAGAGCAGAATGGTCGGTATAGACCACCGTTTTAGCTAGAACGAGATATGAATGAAATTTATCAAAAGCAAAGACAATAGCAAGGAGTTCTTTTTCAGTAGTTGTGTAATTCGTTTGTGCTCCTTGTGATGTCTTACTAGCATAATAAATAGGTTGAAATCGTTTTTCAATCCTTTGTCCTAAAACGGCTCCCATTGCAAAATCACTTGCATCGCACATAAGTTCAAACGGTAGATTCCAATTTGGTGTTATCATGATCGGTGCATTAGTGAGTTTTTCTTTAAGAATATTAAAAGATTTGATACATTCATCTGAAAAGATGAATGGAGCATCCTTTTCTAGGAGTTTATTCATAGGAGTGGCAATTTTAGAAATATCTTTTATGAAACGTCGGTAAAAACTGGCATGCCCTAGAAAACTCCTAACTCCTCTAACATTGGTGGGATGTGGAAGTTTAGCAATTACATCTACTTTAGCTCTATCCACTTCAATTCCTTCTTTTGAAATTTTATGACCAAGAACGATGCCTTCTTTAACCATGAAATGGCATTTCTCCTAATTAAGTACTAGATTAGATTGTTCGCATCTAATAAGCATTCGTTCAAGATTAACTAGACATGATTCAAATGTATCACCGAAGACTGAAAAGTCATCCATGAAAACTTCCATGCATTCTTCTATCATGTCATGAAAAATCGCCATCATGCATCTTTGAAAGGTTGCAGGGGCGTTGCAAAGTCCAAATGACATGCATTTGTAAGCAAAAGTACCATAAGGGCACGTGAATGTGGTTTTCTCTTGGTCCTCGGGTGCTATTGGAATTTGAAAATATCCGGAAAAACCATCAAGAAAACAATAGTAACTATTTCCGGCTAATCTTTCCAACATTTGATCAATGAAAGGTAAGGGAAAGTGATCTTTTCTGGTGGCGTCATTTAATTTTCTATAATCAATACAAACACGCCATCCTGTTACTGTCCTAGTAGGAATAAGCTCATTTTTCTCATTTGTGATGACAGTCATGCCACCCTTCTTAGGTACGCATTGAACTGGGCTTACCCATAGACTATCAGAGATTGGATAAATTAAACCTGCATCTAGCAGTTTAATAGTTTCTTTCTTAACAACATCTTGCATATTAGGATTTAGTCTTCGTTGGCGTTGCACATATGTTTTATGACCTTCTTCCATAAGGATTTTATGTGTGCAATACGAAGGACTTATTCCTTTAATATCATGAATTTTCCATGCAATGGCTGGTTTATGAGCTTTTAACACAGAAATGAGTTGAGATTTTTCATTTTCAGTAAGAGAAGATGATATTATTACAGGTAATTCAGATTCACCATGTAAATAAGCATATTCCAAATGGTTTGGAAGTGGCTTTAACTCTAATGTCGGTGGTTCTTCTATCGATGATTTATATCGATATCTGTCTTCTTCTTTTATCATTTGAATTTCTTCTGTTGTTGGTTCATATCCATTAGCCATAAGTGTAGCTAACATTTCAGTTTCATCAATTGGTTCAGTTCCTTCTCATAAAGAACATTCTCCTGTTCCTTGTAATTCTGGAAATTCTTCTAACAATTCTGCATGTGACTCTATAGTTTGAATATAATAGCATGTATCATCTGCAGATTGCGGTTGTTGCATTGCTCTATCAACTGAAAAGGTAACACTTTCGTCCTCTATACTTAGGGTCAATTTCTTACCAAACACGTCTATTATTGCTTTAGCCGTGTTTAAGAATGGTCTTCCTAATATGAGAGGTACTCGAGAATCTTCTTCCATGTCCAGAATAACAAAGTCTACTGGAAATACTAAAGTACCAACTTTAACTAGCATGTTTTCCATTATCCCTCTAGGATATTTTACTGATCGATCGGCTAGTTGTATACTTATTCGTGTTGGTTTCAATTCTCCAAGGTCTAGTTTAGCGTATAGTGAATACGGCATTAAATTTATACTAGCACCTAAGTCTGCCAATGCTTCTATTGAACTAAGACTACCCAGAAAACATGGAATTGTGAAACTTCCTGGATCAGATAATTTTTCTGGTATCTTATTCAACAGCACTGCAGAACAATTAGCATTCATTGTAACAGCCGAGAGTTCTTCCATTTTCTTTCTATTCATGATCAGATCTTTCAAGAATTTAGCATATCTAGGCATTCCTGAAATTACATCAATTAAAGGAAGATTTACATTTATCTATTTAAACATATCCAGGAATTTGGATTGCTCGGCTTCAAGTCTCTATTTTCTCATTTTACTCGGGTAAATAAGTGGTGGTTGATATGGTTTAACATAAGGTTTAGCCTTAACTGTGTTATCTTCATTAACCTTTTCAACTACCGGTTCTTTTTCCTTATCTTGATCAGATTGTGGTTCTTGTGGAGTAGGAATAGCTTCATCAGAAACTACAGGTATTTCAGGTGGTTTAAGTGTAATACCACTTCTTGTGGTAATGGCTTTAGCTGTTTCATTCTGGGGGTTAGTATTTGTATCACTAGGTAGACTTCCCAATTTTCTTTCACCTATTAACCTTGCTAGGTTGCTCACTTCTTGTTCCAGATTTTGAATAGAAGCTTGTTGATTTTTAAATGCTTGAGCATTTTGTTCATTGGTTTGTTTCTGAGATGTGAAAAACTGAGTTTGAGATTCAACTAGCTTTGACATCATGTCTTCTAAATTTGACTTTTTATCATCGATTTGTGGTGGTTTATTTTGAAAATTAGGTCTTTGCTGATTGTAAGTATTGTTAGATACTTGTTGATTACTTAGACCTTGTTGGTTGTCGTATGGAACATTTCGGCTATAATTCTGATTTTGATTGTAGATTGGTCTTGGCGGTTGATAATTATTCTGATAATTATTTCCATGCCTTTGGTTTATGTATGAAACATTCTCTCTTTGTTCCATTGTTAGTTCAATACTGAGACAATCTTTTGTCAAATGTGGTCCTCCACACTGCTCACAACTAATTCGTATTGAGTGGATATCTTTAGTCATCTTTTTCATTCGTCTCTCGACAGCATCTATCTTTGCAGAAATAGAATCTAAGTCATGGCTAGAATCGGCTGTAGCTGCTTTAGATGATCTAACGATATCTTTTTCTTGATGCCACTCATGTGAGTGGGAAGCAGTGTTATCAATAATTTTGTAAGCGTCAGTTGCGGTTTTCTTCATAATGGAACCACCAGCTGCTATATCGATGTCTTTCCTTGTAGTGATGTCGCATCCTTGGTAGAATATTTGTACTATTTGACAAGTGTCTAACCATGTTGCGGACATCCTCTCAATAACTTTCCAAATCTTGTCCAAGCCTCATATAGGGTTTCATTTGGCTTCTGTGTGAACGTAATGATAGGTCAGATCATGTTGAGATTGAGAGAAATGATAAGATAAAGAGAGATTCGGTATGTAAGAATGAGACTCGGTATTAGAGAGAATCTGTAAAATTACATTCCACAGCTTCTAGAACTCGGTTACAATGTAATGGCTATCTAATTAGGACTACTTAGGTTCCTTATATAGCCCTCTTCTAAGGAACCTTCATTTAAGCTTGTTTCACATTAACACTATACAACTTCGGGGTCCTAACAATCTCCCCCTTAGTGTTAAATGTGAACTTTACAACATAATCCTATTTAAAACATCTAAAGGAACTTTGTTCCTCTGAAGTGAACTTTGGATTTGAAACCCTTGAGATTCTCATATCTTCATATGTTCACTCTTGTTTTGAGATGACTTTTTAATCTTGTGAGAATGTATTTGACAATCTCAATATCTTCAGTTGAATAGCAGTTATTGATCAATCTCCATCTCATGTACTTGAAAGCATACATCAACGTTCCGTCTGAGTATCTTCTGAAATCTGAGACTCTGATGAAGATCTTTGTATAGTGAGAATTGACAAATGCAAACCCATATGGACAGTCGCTCACTTCAAGTAAGGACATGTATCTTAGCTCTTCAATCACTTGATTTGGTGGTTTGATTCCGAGCTTTTTGTGTCCAGATTCCAATCCCAACTGAAAATCATGAACTGACATCCATCTCATCGAATCAAGAATAAATCTGTAGACTGCCTTCATTGCAGTAGCATGATAAATTGTTGCAGATTCATTCAAGTTAATCAGATAGTTGTAAATGAAAATAATGTCATCCATCTTCAGTTTATCAAAATCCGCTTCTGAGAATTGGTAATCCTCATCATCCATTCTTGTAACTTGAAACAATGGCATCTTCACTCCATCCTTATTAATCATCAAAACCTTATTTATGCTTTTAATCTCTGAACTCCGCTGAATTTGAAGTTTCTCTTCATTCTTCAATTTGAATTTGTCATGAACACTCAGATAAGTTTTGAGATATTCTGGTTTCTTATGATATTTCCATGCACCCAGAACACTCATTGATGCAGAAAGGACGAGATCAGAATCACCATAAATTCTATATGCTTGTTGTTCAATGAATGGTGAATGAAGAATATCTTTCTCTTCATCCTCACTCAGTTGGTAATTAGCATCACGTTCAAGAACAATCTCTGCAATTTGAAAAGGAACATTCAAATCGGGAGGAGTCGTGGTATCTTCTTTGCCATTAGAGAAAATCTCCTTTTTGAAGTGTATTCCAAATTCTTCAGTTGGAGATGTCAAATTAACAAATTGATGATCATTGAATTCATTGGAAACACTCGATGACCCCTTCAGAATATCTTCAATGTTGTCAAAGTTTTGATTGTCCTCTTGAGTTAACTTTTTCTCTGATTGATCAGCTGAATCCATAATCATTAACATCCCTGAGTCACCCTCTCTCTGACTTTTCGATTCATCTAGAAAACTTTCACACTGAATTTCTTCAATTTCATCACTGGAATCAGATATATCAACAACATCTTTATCCTTCTTTTGACTAGATGTACCAGCTTCATACGTTGATCTTTGAAAAACACTGGACCGATAACCACCTTGTCTATTCTCCCCCTCATGAAGATTGTCGGGATCGAAATCATCATGATCAGGCATGTGAATTGGTCTAGGTGACTTGCATGGAGATAGAGGATACACTATCCTTGCTTGCTCAAGATAAATCATCATAGTTTCGCGAACTTCATCAAGATCAGTTCGTTTAGCAAACTCAGCAAGATAGAGCTCCTCCACCTCATTGTCAGAGAGATACTGTAATCCATATCTATTTGAACTTCGAGAAGGTGACCTAGTTGGTGAAACAACAGTGTAACCATGAACAAAAGCAGCATCAGCAGCAACTGTTGAAGGCGATGTTGGTGGAAGTGTTTGAGTTGCCGTGAGGGCAGGTAAGGATGATTGTGCGGTATTATTCTTATATGTAGGGCTATACATACTACTAGTCAGATTCGTGATATCCCCTTCTGATGGAGGTTGGGTAACAATCGGAGTTGTCACCGACGAAGTTTCTTTCGAAGCATCCGCCTCCATGACTTTGGTCTCATGGGACTCTGATAGAGTAGTAGAACTACTCGTCTGTTTAGTTCTCGCAGAGATATTGCTATCCCCGACTCCTGAAATCATTGATATACCATGAGGTGGCACATCTCTTTCAGTTAAAGACTCTTCCTCCAGACCCTGAGATTCAGAATCCGGAAGAGAAGTGGTTTGAACCAATGGATCACTTTCATGAACCAAGGGAACAGTTTGCTGGAAGTCTGATAAATATCCCGAAGGATTGTCATGTTGACTCGTTTCCATGGGACGCAGCAGATCTTCCTCATCAAGATAAGCCAGACCTCGAGACCCTGTTGTACGTTGAGGCACAGGAGGATTTCCAGCCGATACGCAGGGTGCCTTTTCAAGATTTTTCGGCTCCCCTTCGGCCGTTCTGGACTTCAATGATTGAGTGTCCTCAATCGATTGAGTTAACGCAGACTTTACTGCAGAGGAAGACTTTACTTCCTTAGATGCCAAAGCATCTTGCTTTGTGGGATTTATTCTTAAGTCCTGTTTAGATTGGATGGGCTTAGTGGTCTTTTTACCATCCGTGCGTTTAGATCTCTTGCCTACCGAAGCTTGCGCTTCATTTAGTGTAGGGCTTACTGTTATTCTTGGATGTGATACGGAGATGGGTGAAGGTGACCTAATTGGCTCTAGGTCTTGGTCCGTATCACCAATGGTTGGAGTAACTGTTTGGCGGACGATGGGTGTCGAAGTCCTAGATCTAGTTACTCGTTGGCTGAATCATCTCATCCGGCATGTATCGAGTTCGCTTAGGAGAATATTCAGGAGATGATTCAGATGCTGTTGCTGAAGTGTCACTGCTTACTTCGGGTGTTGTGGAAAGGGTTGGTTCAATCCTAGTTGAACTAGGTTCCCTGATCCTCACGTGTTGAGCTTGGTGTGCTACCCTAGATCGTTTGAGGTTCACCCTAAGTGGAGGATTAGCTGGCCCGGGTGGTTGAACTACAGGTTCCTCTACAACCTCTGGGGCTGGAACCACAGCAAGTTCAACTTGTTCTTGTTGTACCGGGTTTGGAAGAGGTATTCCTACAACCTGAAAATAAGAACGCATACGAGCGTCTTGGGGTTCAGCTAGCCTCACTAGCTAATTTGGAATTGGCGCAGTGAATTGATTATCAGACACCATAGGGGTGTTCATCTTTAGCTCTCCAAACCTTTTCATCTGTAATCCATGTGTACCTGGTACAAATATATTTGCATTTCTGCAAGCATTTATAGCATCATGGATAAAGATACAGAAAAACCTTTCACAAGGGATATAAGCACCCCTTGGCATTTCAACCTGTGCCTGAACC
Source organism: Rutidosis leptorrhynchoides (assembly GCF_046630445.1). Lineage (NCBI taxonomy): Eukaryota > Viridiplantae > Streptophyta > Magnoliopsida > Asterales > Asteraceae > Rutidosis > Rutidosis leptorrhynchoides. Next base: position 309,749,589 of record NC_092343.1, read on the forward strand.
AAATCCCATATAAGTTCTGCATAATCAGGATTCTCTACTCTTGTGAATGAGTAGAAAAGTTTGAGCATCGGCACAGTTAAGCTATCAGATCCACTTCTTGTCATCAACAAGCATTTGTTGATGATTGAGAATATCACATACCACCTGGAGTGCATATACTTCTTTTGAAACTTAGCAGGTGGAACATTAGTTGCTCCAACATATCCAAGAGAAAAGATTGAAGACATCATCTGCTGTGTGGCAGGAAAAGCAGGAGCATTCTGTACAAGAGGAAGTCTGAATATCCTCCTGAAGTCTGCTTTTGTGATACTCCTGAATCCTTGTACTCCCCTCAGCCTAAATTCAAATCTGGCTGGTTCACCCTGTGCATTAGTAGCATTTGGTTGTGTGGCCTCCACAAATCTGATTGATCTGTTAAGAATATCCAAGTCTATTTCTGGCACACTAACTGTGGAGCTCAGAGCAGGCCATAAAGTATGCCTCTCTAGAATTGCAGTCCAATAATTGCAGGGAATATTGGTTTCAGAATTGATAAAGTGATTATTCGCCATTTAGCTGTATACATAAGAAATAGAAGACCAAAAAATGTTATCATAAAGCACATTTCTCTATTATTATTTCCTTTGAAATCCTTTTTATATTTTTCAAATTTTATAATTTTTATGACTTTTCTAAGATATAAAAATCATTTATTCCAAATATGAACAAATAATTGACAACCATGACATTCATATGATATTCATCTTAGTACAAAATCATCATGCAAAGTCAATTATATAACACAAGGAATCAGAACAACACTTAGTCAATTTTCAGCACAATTCAAGCAGATTCGGTATTTATGAAAACTTTAGATTCCGTAACCAAATAAGCTTGAGTTTTCATATCAGAAAGATATAGAATAAACATGTTAAGTGTTTGAAGATAAAAATCAGAAAATTTTAAGGTACCAAATTTCAGACTCGGTATCAAGAAAGAAAACCAGATTCGGTATCTTCAACAATTAACAGAAAGTCACTCAAACATGCATATTCTATCACATATCATGTAATTTCACAACCATGATCAATTAACCATTCAATTACAAGCATATTAACATCTTAATTGTATGAACAAACTCGGTATCAGGATAAGAACACATTCGGTAGATACAGAATTCATCAAATAAGCAATTAAACATGATATCAGGCTCGGTCAAATGATAAATCAGTCAATTTAACTCAGATTAGACAAGATTTCATGTTGATTTTCCAAATCAATTGAGTTTAATCAAAGATTAATTGAAATCGACTCAGACTCGGTATAATCAACAAGATTTCAAAAATTAAAGGTCATAATCCAGTTATTTTTGATCTTTTCTAGTTGATAAAAACTTAATTATCTCAGATCTACAATTATATATCTTAAACATTGATTAAAATGAACAATTACCAAGGATTTGAAGAAACAGAATGACGGACTCGGTAGAATTAGGCAGATTCGGTATAATCAACAGACTCGGTAGGTAATTAATAACAGTAAGAGAGTAATGTTTGACTTTGACTCTCCTTTTATAGATACCGAAGGTAAAATACCGAATGGGCTTTACAGAATGGGCCTAATATACCGAATACATTCCAATTTTTCAAAACTTTAACAATTTAACTCCAAATCTTGACAAATTGATTTTTCCTCTTGAAATCCATTTCAATCTTTTCATGAAAAACAATTCTGAGACAATTTTTGAAAACTTTGAAATTACCGAATCTGTACTGTTGGTTGTCAGACTCGGTAAAATGCTAAAAATAGCATTTATTCAGTAAAATTTAAATATTTTTTTGGATTTTATCTTTTCCAATTTTTATGAATTTTTCAAAATAAGATTTGTACTTAAAAGAACTTTGAATTTTATACGAAGTACAAATCTTCAGTGATACCAATTGTTGACACGGGTTGCATAATGAGATGTATACAAGCCATAGTGAATTATTTCAGATAAAAACAAAGAAATTTTGAATTCACTTTTGAAAAACAATATTTTTGAATAACTTTCTCATTTTCTCCCTTTTTCTCCCCCTCAAAATGTGATATACAAGAAAGTAAATCAGCATTTTGATTATGTTTCGAAGAAAATGAATTAACTCCCCCTTGAAATAGGATATCAATGAGTTACCTCCCCCTTGCGTAACCATTGAACAAATATATATAGGAAGTTATCATTAATCTAAAGGCAGTCCCTTAAAGAAAAATTATCTAAAGCACTGAAACTTATTTGCTCCCCCTAGAAAGTATCTACTCCCCCTAAACACAAGATCCCAAAAATAAGTCCCAACAGATATAAGGAATATCAAGCACTATACTCTACCATGCCAATCTCTTTGATCAAGAATTTTAGCCTAAGTTCATCTAAAGGTTTAGTGAACATGTCAGCTAATTGCACTTTAGTAGGCACAAAGTATAACTCTACATCCCCTTTCTCTACATGGTCTTTAATAAAATGATAACGAATATCTATGTGTTTAGTTTTAGAATGCTGAACCGGGTTGCTTGTTATTGCAATAGCACTTTGTGAATCACAATAGATCGGTGTCTTAGAAATCTTAAATCCATAGTCCAAGAGTTGAGTTTGCATCCACAAAACTTGTGAACAACAGTGAGCTGCAGCAATGTACTCAGACTCAGCTGTTGATAAAGACACACAGTTCTGCTTTTTGAATGACCAGCTAACTAGCCTATTCCCCAACATCTGAATTGATCCAGATATGCTCTTTCTATTAACATGGCAACCACCATGATCCGCATCAGTATAAGTAGTGAGATTAAAATCGGATCCATGAGGATACCAGATCCCAAGGTTAGGTGTACCTTTAAGGTATTGAAAAATCCTAATAACCGCTTTGGAGTGAGATTTCTTAGGGTTGGACTGAAAGCGGGCCCAGACAGTTACGGCAAGTGTAATGTCTGGTCGACTTACAGTCAGATACATTAAAGAACCAACCATGCTTTGATAAAGCGTAATATCAAAGGCTTCCCCATTAGTATCAGCATCCAGTAAAGTCCTCATTGGGGTTGTCATTGGTTTTAAAGCAGTCATTTTAAAACGTTTTAGCATATCATTGATATACTTTGTTTGATTGATAAAAATCCCATTTGGTAATTGTTTTACTTGTAACCCCAAGAAGAAAGTTAACTGGTCAAGCATGCTCATTTCGAATTTGCTGGCCATAAGGTCACCAAATTCTTTGCATAAGGCCGGGGACGTGGAACCAAAAATAATATCATCAACGTAAATTTGAACCAAGAGAATGTGACCGTGGTTTTTACGGATGAATAGCGTTGTATCAATCGTTCCACGAGAGAAGTCATTGTCCAGCAAATACTTTGTTAAGGTCTCGTACCATGCACGCGGTGCTTGCTTCAGACCGTATAAAGCTTTCTCCAAGTAGTAAATGTGGGTTGGATGAATGGGATCAACAAAGCCTTCTGGTTGATCAACAGACTTCCTCTTGAAGATAACCATTCAGAAAAGCAGTTTTGACATCCATTTGAAACACCGTGAACTTCATATGAGAAGCAAATGCAAGGAAAAGACGAATTGCCTCAATCCTAGCAACCGGAGCAAACGTTTCGTCATAATCAATGCCCTCTTGTTGTCGATATCCTTAGGCCACAAGGCGTGCCTTATTTCGAACCACAATTCCATCAGAATCCTTCTTGTTCTTGAAAATCCACTTAACCCCTATTGGTCGTTGACCCGTTGGTCTTGGAACTAATCGCCATACTTTCAATCGTTCAAATTGATTGATCTCGTCTTGCATTGCAACTACCCAGTATGGATATAGTAAAGCTTGAGCAACCGTTGTTGGTTCAATCTTACTAAGAAAGGCTGTGAATAGACACATATTCTGAGTAGCCCTTTGAGTTGAAACTGGAGCAGATGCGTCACCAATAATACGATCTATTGGATGACTTTTAGTCCATCGGGTGTGGGGAAGAGGTTAAACATCAATTGTATCCATCGGAACATCAACCGTTGTTGATGTTGAGCCTTGATCTGCTTGATCTGATGTAACATTATCTAATGGATTCAATAGAGTATCTGGAGAAACAGCTGGGGTTGTATCAAATGATGAATCTTGATCTTGTTCAAGATTATCAGTAACAGGAGGTTGGAGGGAGGATGAAGAAGCAACAGGTGAATCAGTTGGTGTTGAATCTTCATCAAAAAGACTTTGAAGAGTCTCCACAGTAGTTGACTGTAATGGTGTAACCGGTACGGCTTGAACATTTGAATCCCGTTGAGGAGTATAAAGACTATCAAACAAGATATCCAGTTCCTCTGATGTAACCGTAGGAACACCCTTCTTCGAGAAAATTGAGTTTTGCGCGGAAGAAGTAGTAGCCAGGTTAGGATCGGGTTTTGAACCGAGTTATTCAAAATCCATTCCCAAAAATTCATCGAACTTGACGTTAATGCTCTCTTTAATCATCTTTGTCCGCTTATGATAAACACGATAAGCAACTTTGTTCGAGGAATAACCAAGAAATATGGCCTGATCGCCATGAGGATCAAACTTTCCGAGGCTGTCAAAATCGTTAAGCACATAGCATATACAACCAAAAACACAGAAATATTTGACGTTCGGGCGTCTACCATATAATAACTCATATAGAGTTTTATCAAAACGTTTGTTTACAATACAACAATTTTGGGTATAGCATGCAGTTGAAATGGCATCCCCCCACATTTTTGGAGGTAATTTGGAGTAGGCAAGTATCATTCGTGCTGCTTCGCACAATGTACGATTACGTCATTTGACTACTCCATTTTGTTGGGGGGTCCGAGCAGCAGAGAACTGATGTTCAATGCCTTGGTCTTTCAAATAACTATCAAGCGGGTCATTCTTAAATTCCGTCCCATTATCAGTTCTGATGCTCTTAACATGTTTGTTAAAGGAGCGTTGAATATTTTTAATGAACTCAATGATAATGGCGGGGGTTTCTGACTTAGTTCGCAAAAGAAAAATCCATGTAAATCGGGTATAGTCATCAACAATGATAAGCACATGTTTCTTGCCACCGAGGCTAGAAATACGCATGGGTCCACATAAGTCCATATGCAATAATTGCAAAGACGATGAAGTACTGGGGTTTTGCTTAAGAGGATGATTGGTCCGTTTCAGCTTACCCATCGCACATGATGGACACACATGATGCTTATCATATTGAAAGGTTGGAATACCATCAACTAAATCTTTAGAGACTAGTCGATTGATACCCTTGTAATTCAGGTGTGACATCCGATGATGCCATAACCATGAATTTTCTTTGGTAGAACGAGTGGCCAAACACATGGTTGCATGTGATGGTGCATCATTGAGGTCAATAGTATATCGTGAAGCACAACGGTTACCAACAAGAAGATCATTCCCTTTGGTGGATTGCACCGAGCATTGTCGACGTTCAAACAAAACTTTGAGATCTCCATCGCAGAATTGGCTCACACTAAATAAACTGCACCCCAAACCCTCAACAAATGAAACCCGTTTGATTGTTATGCCATTTTGCACAAAATCTCCGTAACCCGTTATTGCCGCAATCTCATCGTTTCCGAATGTAACCGTTCCTAGGAATTTGTCAATGAAGTTGACAAGCAAGGATTTATCGCCCGTCATGTGTCGAGAACAATCGGAATCGATATACCAAACACAGACGTCGAAACCCTGTAAATGTGAATTTCCTAGAGTTTAGGTACCCAAAGTTTCTTGGGTCCTTTTCGGTTAGTACCAGCAATAAACTTTGGATTAACAAAAAACTTTGGATCAATGATGAAATAATCACGTAAAGCATCATGCAGTTTAGACAATAAAGCATCATTTAAAACCACATTACATGAAGCATCATACACAATATCAATCTTTACATCGTTATCAGAAGTCTTAACACATAATTTATTCCAAGTAGATGTTTTGTTCACAGACAAAAATTGAAAAACATGAGATGATTTCCTAGGCCGACTAGCAGATTGCTTTGGTTTGGTTGCTACTTTCTTAGTTGTGGACTTAGGAACCCATACAGATTTGTAATTCAAGTTTAGATTATGACCTGTGACACGAAAAACACCTTTGTTAGTTAGACGTCCAAACTTTTCAGTTGACACATGAGATGACTGATTTTGCAAAATTTCCAATTTGATTGTACGTTCTTTTGCATCATACTCACTCAAATCAGGTTTAGAACTTGTGTGTGTTGTGGACTTAACTGATTTCTTTAAAAGACTCGCTTTTGAAGTTTTTGTCATAGGAATCTTTTCAGTTAACACAGAACCATTTGGAGAATGAACCTTTTTAACAATATACTGAGTTGTAGAAACAACTTTCGAACCATTATTGCCAAATTGAGAACGTAGAGGATTTTTAAGAATAGTAATGGGTTTTACATCCTTAGATGTTGTTGTTCCCTTCCCTTTCTTAGTAATCCCACCAGTACATTCAAGCACATTGGTTACAACATTAGACGTTTTCTTAAGTGTGTTAGTCTATTTCAGTTGAATTATCTTTTGTTTTAAGCTTTTAATCTCAAGACATAATTCTTTAGCAGAAACTATCACTTCACCCTCCTTAAAAGCATAAGTACATTCTTTCTTAGGCAGTGAAGGCAATTTATCACACAAAGCAAGTATTTGTTCTAATGATTGGAACTTAAGTTGCAAGTCAATATTCTCCTGTTCAAGTTGAGCTACTATACGATTCAAATCACGTACAGCAGGCAAATGCAAGTAATAATCATGCAAAGGATCAAGTTGACTTTCAAAATCTATCAAAGGTTCAATGTTCGGTTCATTCTGAGGTTCTACTTTTTCATCTAAAGAATTTTGACCTAGAGAATCTGTCTCAAAGAAGACAGTTAGTTCATGTGCTAGGTCTTCACGGAAAACATCATATGGACATGCAGGTAAAGTTGGTAGAATTGGTTTCACATCAAAAATTGGTTCATCAAACACCTCATCTATTGCAGTAATGCTAGAACTAGGTTTGTTAAACACTTCATTCTCAAGCATTAAAATGTATTTCTCTAGCATGAGTGTTAGGATATAAACCAGTCTAGGCTTAGGCACATAATCTTCACGTTGCATGTTCTTTTCAGTTTCAACAAGATTTTTCAAGAAATCAGGATTCGATTTACCTATCTTAGCATTGATTGTTTCATACATTAAGCTAATTTGATGGTATTTCCTAGATTTACGATTCACAATAATATCATCAAAATCAACATCAGAAGCATGTACAAAATGCGATGGTAAACCGGCTTGAAAATAATCAGAATGATATAATCCTGGAATCTTTTTGGAAGCATCTTCCAAAATTTTCGGATCTTCATAACCCAACCCCCACTTTTCACCATGAATTATTTTTGGTCTATTCATGAAAATCATTTGTTTTGAAAGTTCCATATCCATGATAGCTTTGGATTGCTCTGTTCAATAGAGTTTTTCCTCATATCGAGTAAGTTGTGCTTTCATTTGAAAAGATTCTTTTGACAATAAAGAAATTTCAGTGTTCTTTTCAATTATGGTGTTTTCCAATTGAACGATTTTCTTGTTTAGTTTTGAAAGTGTGGGTTCATGTTGGTTTTTCAAATAAGAAAGATCTTTTTCTAAAAATTGAACTTTTTCTGCAAGTCGTTCCGATTTTAAACGATAATCCGTTCTTTCAACTTTAATCGGATGAATTGTCTTTTTCAGATCTTCCAGCTCAGTTTCCGTAGAGTTGAGTTGGAGAGTCAATCGCTGCACATCCGTTTGTAATTTGAATGAGGAAGGTCTGGTCTCATTCATTTTGATTTTATCTTTTAAAACCTTGTTTTCAGATTTTAAGCCTTTGACTTCTTTTGACACTGAGACCAGATTCTTCATCAAGTCATTTTGCATTTTTATAAAATCAGGTGAGAATTCAGTTGATTGTACCTCATCATCATCGGATGTTGAGTCAGAATTGTCCATTGCTTCCTTAGCTTTGATGAGCTTTGTCACCTCGCAAACATTTGCATGTTCCACCTCTGAATCTGAATCGTCAGTCCAGTTAAACCAAGTATCATCAACTGGTTTTAGCCCTCCCCCAGTTTCCACAATTTTAGCCATCAACATTTTCTTCTTGTAGTAAGCTGCGTCCTTCTTCTTAGGCATCTTGTAGTCACGAGAATAATGACCAGCTTTGCCACAATTGAAACAAATTGAATCTTCCTTCTTGGAATCATCATCACGTTGTTGTTTAGATTGATCAGCTTTCTTGTAGTACAAGGAAGATGACGAGTTTTTGCGTTGATTGCTTGATTTGCCTTTAAACTTGTGTTTGTTCAAGGCTTTTGTGAACATGGCTGCCATCTTGACTAATTCAAGGTGAGAATCATCAACATCAGAAAGATTCAAATCTTCTGAATCAGTTGATTCTTCTACAAGCACTTTCTTGGACAAGCTTTTGGAAGACGTCAACGATTTGCTCTTCTTTTTGGCAATTAGGGCAAGTGGATCGCCCGGAGAAGACTCTTTCCTTCCTTCTTGAAGTTTAGACACTTCAGGTTGGTAATGCATAAGAACTCCAACAAGCTCATGAATAGTCAACTTGTCAATCTCTTTAGTAGATTGAACAATGGTTCCATAAGGAAGCCAATCAGCATTGAGCTTTTTGAGAAACTTCATGTTGACTTCAGCATTTACTTTTATGATCTTGCACCTTTTTAACTCATTGAGAACACCATTGAAATGACGATAGGTATCCTTGAGTGGTTCATCAGTTTCCTGCTTGAAATCTTCATAGAATCCCAGAGCCTTATTCAATTTAGTAACGTCTGACATGTCATAACCTTCTTGCTGTCATTTGATCTCATCCCATATATCTTTTGCTGTTGTGTTGCTATCAACATTTACAAACAATTCATACGGGATAGCTTGCATAACAATATTATTTGCCTCTATGTCACCCTGAGCTCTCTCACGCTTATCACCAGAAAGTTCATAGACTGGAATTGGCATACCAGTATCCGGATGATAATCAACAACTGGACCATCTCTCAGAGAAGCCCAAATGTACTTTGCTTTCTCACCCTTATAGTCTATGTACTGAGTGATACGGTGAAGCTACTGAGTGTACTTGCCATCAAACAACACTAGAGGACAGGAATCTGATCCAATGATCAAAGTATCTTGAGTAGACATCTTGAAAATGAGGTAGATTCGGTAAAGATTCTGTATTACACAAATCTAAGATGAAAAATCACAACAATCTAATCAGAATGTCAGATTCTGTATCAGATTCAGTACTGTAGCAGATTCGGTAAAGATTCTGTATATCAGATTCTGTATAAGAAACTGATCAGAAATACAAGTGACACACCCAGATTCAGTATAGATTCGGTAATCACAAGAATTGTAGCCTGTAACCACTTAAAACAATGGATTAAGTGATACAGAAACTCAGATTCTGTATCTGACTCGGTAGTCAGATTCTGTATGAATTTGAAGTTCAAACTCAATTCAATCCTTTTGAATTAGATTCTGTAATCTTGCTGCACAAGGAAACAAGTTAGTATCACACAAAATATCAAAGATACCTAAAGTATAGGATACCGAATGTCAACTGTAGCAGTTGACAATACCGAGTCTAAGTTTAAAACTTAGAAATATGACAGAATCCTTTCTCAAACCACACCAATTAGCTGCATATAATCAAACCGAATGTGATAGAATCACGATCACACCACAATCTGCAACACTTAAGATGAATTTAAGTAATGAAGCAGACTCGGTATGACAGTTACGATACCGAGTGTTGATCAAATCTTCAAAACTTGATGAATTGAAGAAATTGAACCGTCAGAAATATGATTTAACACCTCACGAACACAACTGAATCCTTAAATCTTCACAAAAATCCAGAATCAAGCTTGAATTAAGCAATACCGAGAGTTTTAGCCACAAACTCTAAAAATCAACTTGATTCTCCATAATTGAAGTTAAAAAGCTGTAATGATGACCGAAACTCTTTCTAAAAGACCTAATGGACCTTTGCTAAACTTATCACAAGAATCTGAACGTCAGATTATCAAATTCGATAATACCGAATGTGATTCAAAATACCGAGAGTATTCAGATTCTGTAATCTACAATCTCTGGATCGATATAGTGATGTAGAATCACTTCCTGGAAGCTCTGATACCAAATGATAGGTCAGATCATGTTGAGATTGAGAGAAATGATAAGATAAAGAGAGATTCGGTATGTAAGAATGAGACTCGGTATCAGAGAGAATCGGTAAAATTACATTCCACAGCTTCTAGAACTCGGTTACAATGCAATGGCTATCTAATTAGGACTACTTAGGTTCCTTATATAGCCCTCTTCTAAGGAACCTTCATTTAAGCTTATTTCACATTAACACTATACAACTTCGGGGTCCTAACACGTAACAATTTCTCCTTGAAGTCTTACGGCTTTAGATGCCGGAAAGAATTGTTTAAGAAAATTTTCAACTAAAACATCCCATGTATCAATCGCCCCTTCAGGTAACGATTCTAACCAATCTTTGGCTTCTCCCTTTAAAGTCCAGGGAAATAACATGAGATATATCTGTTCATCCTCCACTTCTCTTATTTTAAATAGTGTGCAGATCCTATTAAATGTACGAAGATGTTCATTTGGATCTTCCTTCGGTGCACCACTAAATTGGTATTGATTAGTCACCATGTGTAGAATTTGTCCTTTGATTTCATAATCTGGTGCATTAATGTCAGGTTGACTAATTGCGTGACCTTGGGCAGTGCGTTTAGCTCGCATTCGGTCTTTCATACTTAGAGGTTCTAGATTTTTCATGATTGAATTTGTTGAATCTGAATCACTATAGGATTCTGATTTAATGGTAAGTTCCTCAACAATCTCTGTTTGAATGATTGGTGGTTCCAGAGGAAAGATTAATGGTTCAGGATCTCTGAATTGTCCCTGAACATCCTCCGGGTTCTCAATTGTGAGGTCGGGTTCAAAAAATGGATTATCGGAAATTTGAATTGGAGTACTTGGTCGACTAGATGACGATTCTAAAGAAAAATCAACGGCGACAATATTTGCTAAATGTCTTGATCGAGTTACAGGTGGTGAACGTACAAAAGGTGGTGAACGTTTTGCTCGGTGCATTCACCGAATATCCTATTAGTTATAAAAATAAAAATTATATAAGTTATCAAAATAATAGACTTTTTTGCTTTTGCCCACGTTTCAAATAGACAATAGATGCAGCAGGGAGCCAGAACCTTTAAATCGGAAGCTCACAACTCAGCCACTAACAAATCCAACTATTACTACGAAGCAGAAAATTTGGATGTCTATCAATTTAACCGCTTAAAATAATTTTTCGATGAAATTTAAAGAGATTTTAGATAAGAAATAGAAAATTCTATGTCCTAAAACTAGATCGGCGAGAAATAAGAAAGAAAAAGATTGCGCGTCGAAAAATGTCGAAAAATAAAAGCGCCGAAAAATAAAAATAAGAAAGTAGCGCGTCGAAACTTAAAAAGGAACTAAAAACTAAGAATTAAAAGTTACGTCTAAAAATATTAAAGCTTAGAGAAATACTATATCCCAAAACGGCAATAACTTAAAAAGGTACTAAATTTTATAAAACGGCGTCGCAAAATTCTAAAGCACCTAAATCTTAGTCTAAAGAAAAAGCACTTAAGGGATTTTACGGCAAAGTCTAAAAAAATCTAAAAATAAAAATAACTATGGCAAAAACTATGTCTTAAAACTAAATACGAACGAAAAGTACAAATATTATGCTAAAACAAATAAAAAGATACAAAATATAAAAATAATTTTAAAGTTGTAAAAAGTACAATTTTTATAAAAATATTATTTTTATATTATTATTTTATAAAACTATTAATTTTATAAATTAATAAAAACTAATTAAACTTAAAATACAAATTAATAATAAAAACTAAACAAATAATTAAAAACAAAACCCTAATTAGGGTTTTTAATTAATTAATAATAATAATTATTAACCCTAATTTCGTACAACTAAGATATTAGGCGAGTCAAATCACTCCATGCGATCGCATGGAGTGTATGTTATATATTCATGCGATCGCATGAAGTAGAAAATCGGGCTAGATGGGTTGGGCTGCTACAGTTCGGGCCGTATACTTATTTATTTTATTTTTTTTTGTTTTCTGTTTTAATAAATAATTATATAAATAAATAAAAACTTGTATTTTAAAAACGAAAATAAAAATAAAAAAACTTTATAATTTTATAAATATATAACAAACTAAAAAAATATATAAATATTTTGTTTTTCTTTTTATATTTTTGTATTTTTAAAACGTATTTTAACTAAAAATCTTTTTTTTTATATATAGCGTTTCGCTTTCGGCGTTTTGACTATCCCCGGCAGCGGTGCCAAAAATACTTGATGGGTGCGAGGTGTACTAGGAAATAGTATTAATTTTTACTAGGAAATACTATTAAATACGAAACAATTTTACACAATATATATATATATATTTATAGAATGGATATACCTAAACCTTGCTACAACACTTATAGGCAGTGTACCTAATCGTACAGTAGTGTAGTTTTTAGAAAGTCCGGTTCGTTCCACATGGATCTTTTAAACAAGCTTAACGCTATATTTTTAACTTATATTTGTAAAAATACAAAAATATATAAAAGTAGTATTATTATTATAAAAGGGGGTTTTTACCGTTTAATGACCGGTCTGTCGATTTTAAAACTTTAGTCGCAGTTAAAACCTAATGTAAAATATTAAAAATAAATATAACTTAATTTAAAGCGTAAAGTAAATAACGATAATGAAATTGCGATAAATAAAAGTGCGATAAAATAAAATTGCGATAATTAAAGAGAACGATAATTAAAAGTGCAATTAAATACGATGACAATAAATAAAAGTGCGATAATTAAAAGTGCAATTAAATATGAAATATATAAATTATGCTTATTTAAACTTCCGTAATCATGATGTTTGACGTGTTGATTTTAGTTTTATTACCATGGGTTAATTGTCCTTTGTCATGGATTATTCGATATGTCCATACGGATTTGTCCATAATAGTCCATCAGTCATAATCATAAAGTGCAAAAGTCTTCGTCAAATTATTCTTATTCCCGAAGTCAAATATTCGAACTAATTGGGGATTCGAATTGTAACAAGGTCTTAATACTTTGTTTAATGAATACACCAGGTTATCGACTGCGTGTAAACCAAGGTTTTACTACTTTGTTAACAATTACACCAATTACCCTTTAATGTGATCCACCCCTGTTTCAACAAGTCTATTAACTATTAATCCAGTTCCGTGTCCGGTAAAATGAACAATTATTGGTATTTATAGATATTCCGCCCACCGTGCCCAGTCAAGCGTATGTGGTTATATATAAATACGTCAAATTATAAGTCTATATATTAAATTAACGAGATATCGTTTAGTTAATATAAAGCCCATTAATAGCCCATAGTCTAATTTCCACAAGGGTCGTTTTTTTTATCCAAACCCCAATTATGGTCCAAAGCCCAAATACCCAATTTTAGTATTTAGCCCAAAATCACGATTATTTCGGTATTAAATAAGCATAATAATAACTTAGCTACAAGACATTAATTTAAAAATAACATTAACCATAACTTACAATGATTAAAAATAGCGTAGCGTTACACGGACAGAATTTCGACTTACACCCTCACAACATTCGCTAACATACCCTTATTATTAGAATTTAAAATTAAAATTAAAATTAAAATTAATATATATATATATATATATATATATATATATATATATATATATATATATATATATATATATATATATATATATATATATATATATACGTATATGAATGAGAAGAGAAAAATATGGATAAAATCATCACCAAACTACGAAATTTATAGGACCTGGGCTGAAAAAGTGTGCTATACGATCACATGGCTTTTGTGCCTCCAGGCCATGCGATCGCATGGTGGTAGGTAACAGCTCACATGATTTTGTTTTCTTGTTTTGCCGATGGTTTTTATAAATAAATATAATATATAAATAATTTTAAGAATTATTTAAATATTATATTATATTTATGTGCATAGTTGACTTGTAATTTTTAGTCCGTTGCGTCGAGCGTTGAGAGTTGACTCTGGTCCCGGTTCCGGATTTTCGAACGTCCTTGCGTACAATTTAATATCTCGTACTTTGCGTTTCGCGTCTTGTACTCTTGTAATTTTGTTTCTCATCAATAATTGGAACCATTTTGATTGTATTTTGTACTTTTGAGATTTTTGGTCGTTTGCGTCTTCAATTCGTCAAATATGTCTTTTGTCTTCACCTTTTATTATTTAAACGAATATCACTTGTAAATAGAACAATTGCAACTAAAAGCTTGTCTTTCTTGAGGGATAATGCTATGAAATATATGTTCGTTTTTAGCATTATTAAGTTCACACATGATTAAGCTAGTTAGTATGATCTGTAAATTTCAAGGATTACCGACTGACGATCCTAACTTTCATATAAACAAATTTATCAGTCTGGTTGAAACTTTTAAGAGGGAATCAAACGAGAAAAACATTTTAAAACTTCATCTTTTTCAATATTCACTTTCTGCACACGCTTCAGCATGGTTTGATGCACTTAACCCGAATTCAATCCATACATGGGAGGATTTAGCCACTAAATTTCTAAACAAATTTTATCCGCCCTCCCTACAAACCTGTTTAAGAAATGACATCACTAACTTTTCTCAAAAGGAAAATGAGTCATTGTGTCTAGTATGGAATAGAGTAAAGATGATGCTTAAAAGATGTTCGAATCATTCGTTAAGTCGGGCAGATATAATCTGTACGCTTTACAATGGTTTGACCAAGGACGATAAGTCTTTCCTAGACATAGCCTCGCAAGGCAATTTCATGTCCCGAACAGCAGATGAAGCATGAGATCTCTTGGACACAATAGCTGCACAGCAGGAAGACTGGAATAATGAAACTGCTGAGAAGGATGACGTCTCCACTCATACGGTAAAAATGCTGGAAACCAGGTTACAAGATCTCACCCTCACTCTTCAAAGTTTACCAATTCCTAAAAACCCCGATACTACTAGAACCAATCTAAGGTATCCTTACCCTAGATACATAAACAGCAAAATAGCTCGGATCATAATATAATATTCCCGTTGCACAAACCTACTCTCCACTCTAAGGAAATTTTAGCTGAATTTATGAAAAAGTAATACATGATAAACCTTCAAGTCATAGAATGCCAGAACAAGTTCGACACTTTGATAAAGACTTTTGAAGAATTAATCACTAATTTTCAGCTTACGCTTAAATGATTAACCACTAAAATTGATATAGAGTGTAGTGAGCTTGATGCCCTAGTAATTACTAGAGGAGGGAAAGAAACAACTGTCAACATACCCATACAAGATTTTTCCGATAAGGAACCTATGCCAATTGACCCCGTCGTCAATCCACCGGAACCTATCTCTCTTAAAGCCCCAGAAATTATTCCGTGTACCCGCATACCTTTTCCAGGTAGGCTTAGGAAGGAAAAACAAGAAGCACAATTTGCTAAGTATTGGGATATTATTAAGAATTTACATTTGAATGTACGTCTAGTTGATGCTTTAGTAGAAATGCCAAACTGCGCTAAATTTTTCAAAGAACTGCTTTCAAACAAAGAGAGATTAAGAGAGGTAGTTAGCTTGCCCTTAAGTGAAGAATGCTCGTTAGTGTTACAACATGGAATTCCCCCTAAGTTATGAGATACAGGAAGATTTACGGTACCTTGCTACCTGCAAGATATCCAAATTAGCAATGCGTTAGCAGACTTAGGAGCAAGTGTAAACCTAATGCCCTATTCATTATTCAAGAAGCTAGGATTAAATGACTTAAGGCCAAATAGAATGACTATCCAACTCGCGGACAGATCAGTTAAGATTCCTCGGGGAATAGCTGCAGATGTCCTAGTTAGAGTGGATAAGTTCGCATTTCCCGTTGATTTCGTCATTATGGATATTGAGGAAGACATGAAGGTCCCACTCATTCTTGGCAGACCATTCCTAAATACTACCAAGGCCGTAATTGACGTTCATGAGAAATCTCTGAAGTTAAGGGTTGGAGGAGAAGAAATCACATTCAATGTTGATCGCCTCATGAACCATCCTAAGGAAGAAGATGTGAATCTCTCTGATTCTTTTCAAGAACTCGTCAACGAATACCTGGAAGAGACTATGGCTATATGCAGTCAAGATCAAATTTTTAAGGATCTGTTCTTTACACCTCCTAAAGGAAATCTCGACAACCATTCCACCATAGACCTTAGTCAACACATATCTCCCCTCTCTGAAAGTAACTTTCTTGGCAATACTATTCAAATAGCACCGCTAGGGCAAGGCATTCCTTTTCCTCTATTAAGGAGAAGACCGAATGAAGAAACAGATTTCATTCCGGTGTATCAGGGACCCCAGTCAAGGGAAGACTGCGAGGAGTTTCCCGAACCTACCTTCGAAACTAAAGAAGACGTTTCTGAAGAGGAAGCATTAAGAAGGACAATTTCCAGAAATGAAGAACAGATAGCATCAGTGACCGCTACTGAAGAATCAGAATTCCAGGAGAGGTATGACTCGTTAGACTGAAAAGAGATAGCTAGGATGAAGCCATCTATTGAGGAACCTCCGGAGTTGGAATTGAAGAAGTTACCTGACAATCCGGAGTATGAATTCTTAGAAGGAGAATCGCAACTCCCTGTGATCATATCGACAGACCTCAAGCCACAAGAAAAGGCGAAATTGATTCAAGTTATGAAATCACATAAGAAGGCAATTGCTTGGAAGATCTCCGACATCAAAGGGATCAGCCCCAACTATTGCACCCACAAGATCTTCATGGAAGATGATTTCAAACCATCAGTTCAGAGGCAAAGAAGGGTCAACCCTATGATTCAAGAAGTCATCAAGAAAGAAGTAATCAAACTTCTGGACGCCGGTCTGATCTATCCCATCTCCGATTCGACATGGGTCAGTCCTGTTCAAGTGGTACCCAAAAAAGGAGGGACGACCGTAATTCAAAATGAGAATAATGAGCTTATTCCAACTAGGGAAGTGATATGGCCGAAACGGACGGTTTTATTTTCGCGGTGTCGTTAGGCCGCGGCACGTCAGAATCAGCTACCACGAGGATGAGTAGTGGTTGTTTTATTATTTATATTTAGCTGGGGTTCCAAGCTATAACTCACCTACTTGTCTTCCTTTTAACGAGTAAGTGGTAAATATAACTCAGGTACGTATTTTTGTATGTTTGCTCAGTAACGTGGGACAAAAGTGCCTATATAGTTAACCCTAGTGACAAGAGGTGATAGATTAAGATTAACTAGATAATATAATAATTAGACAATAAAAGTAAAGATAGGTGTGAAGAATAGAATTCTGAAGGGGAATTATCGCAGGAGTTTTACTTCCTAGGATAAACACTAAACCTCAATCAACTGGGCTGTGAACCTAACTGATTTGTCACTAAGAGTTTAGGCCTTGAAGATTCTGGCTAAGACAGGTATCCCTACTCCCAACGTTAACCTGAAAGGTTTAAACGACCTTATGGATAGAATCCTAGGTACATGAACAAAGTGGTTTACCCAATAAAGGAAAGTCTAAGCTTTTCTTAATCCTAGTTGGTCTAACTAAAGAAATATCCTACCACTAAATCACTATGTTATGCCTTAACAGTAACAGATGTGCAATCTTAGATATTCTAAGGTACTGCTAATTGGGATAGAAGTCTCTCCTTTGCGATCACTTATTCAACCCCGGATCATCTTGCAATTGAAATGTCCCGTTCATATTGATTATAAACGTTCCATATTAATTGATTTCGTTGCGAGGTTTTGACCTCTATATGAGACATTTTTCAAAGACTGCATTCATTTTTAAAAACAACCATAACCTTTATTTTATCAATAAAGGTTTTAAAAACATTACGTAGATTATCAAATAATGATAATCTAAAATATACTGTTTACACACGACTATGGTTTATAATAGAAATATATTACATCGACATATGTTTCTTGAATGCAGTTTTTACACAATATCATACAAACATGGACTCCAAATCTTGTCCTTATTTTAGTATACAACAGCGGAAGCTCTTAGTATTCACCTGAGAATAAACATGCTTTAAACGTCAACAAAAATGTTGGTGAGTTATAGGTTTAACCTATATATATCAAATCGTAACAATAGACCACAAGATTTCATATTTCAATACACATCCCATACATAGAGATAAAAATCATTCATATGGTAAACACCTGGTAACCGACATTAACAAGATGCATATATAAGAATATCCCCATCATTCCGGGACACCCTTCGGATATGATATAAATTTCGAAGTACTAAAGCATCCGGTACTTTGGATGGGGTTTGTTAGGCCCAATAGATCTATCTTTAGCGAAGGGTGTCTGTTCCCTAATTCTTAGATTACCAGACTTAATAAAAAGGGGCATATTCAATTTTGATAATTCAATCATAGAATGTAGTTTCACGTACTTGTGTCTATTTTGTAAATCATTTATAAAACCTGCATGTATTCTCATTCCAAAAATATTAGATTTTAAAAATATTAGATTTTAAGAAATGAAGTCACTCTTAGCCAGTCATGCTTACATTCTTCATCATAGGCTTGATCAAGACTCAAATCTCCATCACTTATTTGCGAGAATTTTCGGTTATTGACTCAGCTTGAATTGTGAAGAGATGGGGGTTTGGAAGTTTCTAGAGTGCGAAGGGTTTTGATAGGAGTTTCTTTTGAAAGATTGGTTTTAATGATCCTTTCAGCTTTTTGTCCGGAATTTCTTGGTAAGCATCCTTCTTTTTGACTGCAAGGAGTTTCTTTTCTCTAATCTTCACTGGTTCTGCTCCTTTTCTCAGAACATTTATTCATAGAGACTTTGCTCTCATTTTTATTTTTATTTTTTTTTTGAAAGCATCTTTTGCTTTTCTCTTCGCGGTCTCCTTTTGGCGATCTTTTTTTTTTTTTTTTTTTTGATAATTGGCTTGGATACTCGCATTTTTCTCGTGCGACTTTAGAGGTTTTCCCGAAAAAGAATGATTTAGTCGGGATTTATCTATTTATGAACCGGACAGAGTAAATAAGAAAAGGTGAAATGGATTTGTGGAGCGAAGGTGTGTAGCGGAGGTTGTTTTTGTCTTCACGAATAGCTGAGGTTTTAACTTAGTCATCCTCGTCAAAATGTGTGATTCCGAAATGTAGATCAAGAGCAAGTTCTAATTTCGAGGTGTTAACATCGGCACGCTCAACGAAAATATAGTGAAGCACTAAAAATGAACGCTTATAAAGCCTTATTTGGGGTGCCTCACAACAATTATAGCAGGTCAAATTGCGCCTTATGTTATGCA
Organism: Rutidosis leptorrhynchoides; assembly: GCF_046630445.1. Taxonomy (NCBI): domain Eukaryota; kingdom Viridiplantae; phylum Streptophyta; class Magnoliopsida; order Asterales; family Asteraceae; genus Rutidosis; species Rutidosis leptorrhynchoides. Next base: position 309,769,045 of record NC_092343.1, read on the forward strand.
ATGCTCTATTGGAAAATTGATTTTCGCAAAAAGTTTTCAACCTTGTTTTACCCTTTTTGTCTATTTTGTAGCAAAAACTTTTTGATCTTTTATAGAATTTTATCATCCTTAGTGTTTTATAATTCGGAAAGTTTTAAATTTTTAAAAAGCTTGAGGATTTTACAAGAATCAGTATGTGCAACATTTGCTATCCCACACTTTAAAATAACATTGTCCTCAATGTTAAGGATACGAAGTATCCCACACTTTAGATTTTAAAAGAGGCATTGTGTTATTAAAATTTTATGTTGGTGGGGTTGCCAATCTCACACTTAGTTTTTAGAGTGGTATAGTAGTTTGCGTATATTCTATTTGAAAAGGTGATGAAGACGTAGTACTCCCCTATGGTTTCAAGACATGCAGTCGGATGGCGCGCTAATTATCGATTCTTCAATTCTTGTGCTGGCATCATCCTCTTTCAAAACGTCCTTGCTCCAAGTTGTGTTTCCATCTCGTACGGTCTCGATCGTCGTTTGTTTTGTGACATTTTATTCATGCAATATTTATTCTAAAAGAAACCATACATTCTAAAACATAAAAGTAGTTATGCCCGAAACCAGGCGTACAGAAATAAAATATAAGATAATGTAGCATCAGTAATAATAATATGAATGTTCCAAAAATGAACATGGTTACGGCTGAGGTGGTGGATATGGAGGAGAATAGATCACGCTGGTGCGGGGCCTGGATGGGTTCTTCAATCTGGACTGACCCTCGCTGGTCATCTCCTCGTCCGTGGCAAATAGGTCTGCCAACTCCTCTGTGTTCATGCCCGAGGATATTCTAAACTCTATTTTGTCCAATCGCGCGATTAACCCAGTAAGTGATGATGTGCTCGTGAAAACCATCGACCCTGTCTTCCAACCCATACCTTCCTGCAAATCTCTATCCCTACCCCACTGTTGGTTAACATCCATACTATCAATACCCTGTGCAATCCCTGCAGTCGTCTATCGGTGCAACGCCTGATCCCATACCGACTCCTGAGCCTCAATAGATGTGTTAACGTGGTCAGTGTTGAACAAATCTTCAACAAAACCCCCGGCCCCTGTGCCCTGTGGAGGTGGTGGTGGCGGTGTAGGTGTGATAACTGTACGCTGCGCGTAGTGATGTGTAGGCTGAGGTGGAGGTCCTGAAAACTGGTGGCTCGGGGCTGCTCCCCTAGGATCACGGTGGGATTCCATTATCGGGTACTCATGAGGGTAAGGCGGGACGTGGAGCTGTCTGCCCGCATAGTGAGTGAAATGATCTAGATTCTGAAGAATCGCATGTTGGGCAAACCAACTCTCGTGCCCGGGTATATCCCCCATGTGGTACTGGTATGGCGGATATCGTGGCCGATCACCCTCTCCGACTGATGAATGTCGGCGAGTGTTAGTGGGTCGTCCATGCGCTGTGGGATCATCCTCATCCCTCGGTTCCTGAGAACCTCGCCGTCTACTACCGTCCCGTGTCCTAGTATCAGGTCTGAATCCCTGTACTCTCACCCCTGGCACCGTTCGATCTTTAGAACCTGGTATCTCTGGGTTCGCCTGAATGATTAACTGCTCACCCTCAACGCGAATGTAATTCCAGTAGCTCCACAGTTTATACCCTATTTCCTCTGACACGGCCCCAGTCCTATAATTAAACCGTTCAACACTTCCCAAAACACGCATGCTTCGAAGCAACTTAGTAACAACGCCCCCTAAAACCGGCACAACTGTTCTTGCCGAATTTTTCTCATTAGTGAAAGCCTGAGCTAGGAGATGTGCTACCTGCATATTTTGGTTATTCATCATGGCGTACATCAGGCGCATGTCGCCAATCTTAACAACACCGCCATGTCTGGCTTTAGGGTGGAGGGTTTTGGTGATTAGGTGGTGGAGGATTCGGAGTACGGGGTTGGCGAATTTAGATGCCTTTTTACCCGATTGCCATAGCCCATTATCAGTGGTGTGCTCTTGCCAGAAAGCTTGATGATCCATGTGATTCAAGGTGGTATATCCGTTCTTGAATATTAGCCGGGTGAGCTGCGATGATTTATACAACTCCAAGTGTCTTGCAAACCGTGCGAGAGTCAGGTGATACATGTGGTTTTGGTGTCGGAAATGGATACACTCCTGATCATTATAATCTTCAGAATCAATATCCGAATCAAAACTCCAGGAAGCCATAAACTCTGCATATGGCTCATTGTATGTCATTTCATTTAACTCGAACAACTGTTTCCATGCCCGGTGCGTTCTACCCTCGGCTTGGTAGGTTAAGATTCTTCTGAGCTCATCAGCCCATCCACATTGTTCCAATATCGTCCAATTGATGTATTTGTTACCCGCTTTATTTCGGTTGATCCAAACTCTCATAAACGGCTCATTATCAATCGGATTTTCTTGCCCGCGAAGTTAGTGGGGCAACTCATAATCATTTGGTAAACGATTAGTCATCTGCAAAAATCAAGTAAAATAGGTTATGCTCTAAAAATTAAGACATAGAATCCAAAAATGCATATATTTTTCGAAAAAAATTCGAAATGAGGGCTTTAAAAATGGCATTTTCCAAAATTCTGTCATAGTCAAATATAGCCAAAATTACCGCAAACAACATTTAAACGAACTATAAACTTATTTTTGAGCAAAATTCAAAGTGTACCCGTGATTACAATAAATAATGCAATAGATAATAATTATAGCAAGTTAGTCGTAATAAGCAATTTTGAACCAAATGTGATGATTTTTAAGCATACAATGATTCTAATGACCCTTTTTAATTAACTTAAATATTTTTAATCATCAAACTTGAGCTATAACATTTTAAAGTCAAAGATTAGAGCCGTTTGACCGAAAAATAATCAATTTGTTCATAACGTACAAAATAAGGAAAATCAAGGATTAAGCTTTATATTTCAAGAGCAAATCAATGATATCCTCATTTGAACTAGTTTTAAGGCAATCCTAAGTTTTAAAAACGTTTTAACTACAGGAAAAACCGTAGCCCTAATTTCGTGTAGTTTGACCAAATTATCAAAATTAAGCAAACAAGCCTACTTTGTTCCAAAATCAGTTTCTAAACACTCCTAATGCCTTACTAAGCCTAACTAAACTAGCAAAACATCAAATTTCCAAAGATTTCACCAAATTCTACCTTAAAACCTCAACTAGTGAATCGAGAGCCAAAAACTATCCAAAATGCCTCAATCAAGCCTAAAAACTAACACAAAGCAATCACATTATCTGTCTAAGCATAAAGGAATCCAAAATTGAGTCAAAAACAAGGTTTTTCTAAAAAGTCAAAAATTTGACCCTAGGAGAAAATTCGAATTTTCATCAAGAAAGATTACCTTTTGTGCGAAATTGACGATGGAATCGAGTTTAGGAGGCTAGAGAGAACAAGTTTTGAGCTTTGATTCGTCGATTTTGGTTGAAATTTGAGTGTGGTGTGTGTGTGTGTGTGGTGCGACGGTCAAAGAAACAGGAAAGGGAAGAAAAAGCACAAAAAAGGGAAGGGAAAAAGAAGAAGAAAGGAAAGAAAAAGGAAAAAGAAAGTGGCCCGTGTGGCTCACGGGCTTATTTTCCCGACCCGATTTGCACAATTTTTAAATTTTTAAGATTTCAAAATTTAAAGGGTTTTAAGAAAAGATAAATAAAATTTTACCTCGGATTTTAATCCGGTTATTTTATTATTTAATTTTTTTCAAGATATATTACTAACTAAAACAAGAAAAGACAACTAAACGGAGTAAAATTAAAATATTTTATTTTTATTAAGAACACAAATTACACAGGTTCTACAACAAAATTCCAGAAATGACGCGAAAAGAAAGACAAGTTTAAAGCTTCCTTGACCATCCATAGTAAATCAGCGGAGTGTACTGAAAATATTTCGAAATCCCTTAACATCTTGCACTCGCGCTTCTGTAAATCTCCGATATCGTCCATAAGTTTAACCAAAGCCCTTTTAACTTTCTTATTGTTTGAAATTCCGTCCCTTGGCCCAGTATCTCTATAATTAAGTTCGAAAAGAAGTTTTGTCACTGTGTCTTGAAATAAAAGATCTTCCGCTCAGTCAGGATCACCGACAGTAAATTTAAAATTTGAGGATATTTCCTGTAACGACCCGTTAAAATCGCTATTGACGCGGCACGTTAATCATTGATTTCACAGTGAGGTTTTGACCTCCATATGATACGTTTTGATAAAATATTGCATTCGTTAAAATAAGTGACTTTCTAAACATAGAAAGTTATAAACATGTAGGCGAGTGCTTAGGTATAAGCAAAACCCCAAAATACATAAGTCTTTAATTTACAGGTTGACATCACATTCCAATTATTTATTACACAACGCAGTTTTATTTTGAATGCAATAAACTTTGTACAAAGCATGAGAGACTCCATGCAGGCAATAAGCACATCACAGCGGAAACAGTCTAAGGACCTGAGAATAAAACATGCTAAAAAGTCAACACGAATGTTGGTGAGTTATAAGTTTAATTGCTCGAGTCATAAACATATATAAAGATAGACCATAAGATTTCATCAAAAGTTTATTAATAGATTCTACGTAACAGAGCACCCTAGTGACTAACCTTAACGCTATAGTGATAATTACCCCATTCGTTTTAATACACGCAAACCAACATGTCTTAAACTCAAATAACATACGTCCGTTAAAAGGCTAGCGCTCTAGCTCGGACGGGGATGTCAAGCCCTATGGATCCATATACAATTATTCGTGCTCACCAGTCCATATCCTATGTACTGGAAGCTACTAGTTACCAAAGCTAAGGGATTTTCGATTTAACTCAGTTTAGAATTTAGTATGTACTTGTGTCTTATTGCGTTTAAAATAAATTGCATGTATTCTCAGCCCAAAAATATTTAAAGTATTTAAAAAGGGAGACTATAACTCACATTTCAATATTGAGACTCAATATTGTAGGCAAATTGCGTAGACGTAATGATGGTAGATAACTGTATGGTTGGCCTTGGATTCAAGAACAATACCCCGAACAATACCCAATACTTCCTTAGCTTAAAGCGGTTTGAAACCCGAATTAAAAACACCCTCGTATATACCTTATTATTATTAAACTTAAATTTAAAATTATAATTATAATATAAATATAAATATAGAGATAAAAAAAACTTTGTGTAAATACATCGTCGAGTAAACTGCCTTTTATAGGCATGTTTCCTGATTTTGGTCCCCATACGATTGCATGGGTTTTCAGTGCTTTTGCCATGCGATCGCATGGCTAGGCTGGATAGCTCATTTCTAATTGTTTTCTAGTTCGTCGACATCAAATAGTGTTTACTGTAGAAAATAGTGTTTACTGTAGCAAATAGTGTTTACTGTAGCAAATAGTGTTTTACTGTAGCAAATAGTGTTTACTGTAGCAAATAGTATTTTACTGTAGGAAAGTCATTTTTACTTGTACATATATATATATATACATACATATAATTGCTCATGAATCGTCGAGAGTAGTCAAAGGTAATTGTATATATGAAACAATTCTAAAATTTTGAGACTCAATCTAACAGACTTTGTTTAACGTGTCAAAATAATAAATTGTATAGAGAATTGGTTTAAATAAGTCGAAATTTTTCGGGTCATCACAGTACCTCCCCGTTAAAGAAAATTTCGTCCCGAAATTTTGAGTAGTACCTGTTTATGAGTGATATCAGTGAACAAATGTGGATACTTTTGCTTCATTTGATCCTCACGTTCCCAAGTAAACTCGGGTCCTCGTCTAGCATTCCAACGAACCCTAACTATCGGTATTTTGCTTTGTTTTAATTGTTTGACCTCACGGTCCATGATTTCAACAGGTTCTTCGATAAAATGGAGTTTATCATTGATTCGTATTTCGTCAAGAGGAATTACGACATCCTCTTCAGCTAAACATTTCTTCAAATTTGACAAGTGAAATGTGTTGTGAACACTACTAAGTTCTTGTGGTAGCTTTAATCGATAAGCATCTGTTCCAATTCTTTCTGTGATTTCAAAGGGTCCTACGTACCTAGGACTTAACTTTCCTCGTTTACCGAATCGTACTACGCCTTTCCAGGGTGACACTTTCAACATGACTTTGTCGCCCACTTGAAATTCTAGCGGTTTTCTTCTTACATCAGCATAACTCTTTTGGCGACTCATGGCCGTTTTCAATCGCTGTTGTATTTGAATGATCTTGTCGGTGGTTTCATGAATAATTTCTGGTCCAGTAAGTTGTCTTTCTCCTACTTCACTCCAACAGATAGGAGATCTGCACTTTTTACTGTAAAGTGCTTCAAATGGCGCTGCGTTGATGCTCGTATGATAGTTGTTATTGTATGAAAATTCTGCCAACGGTAAGTGTCGATCCTAACTGGTTCCAAAGTCAATCACGCATGCCCGTAACATGTCTTCCAATGTTTGTATTATTCTTTCACTTTGACCATCTGTCTGTGGGTGATAAACGGTGCTCATATCTAATCGAGTTCCCAATGCTTTTTGTAATGACTGCCAGAAACGTGATGTGAATCGGGTGTCGCGATCAGATATGATGGAGATAGGTACACCATGCCTGGAAACTACTTCCTTCAAATATAGGCGTGCTAATTTCTTCATACTGTCTGTCTCCTTTATTGGTAGAAAATGAGCTGATTTAGTTAGACGATCAACTATCACCCAAATAGTATCATGACTACTTGCAGTCCTTGGCAATTTCGTAATGAAATCCAGGGTTATTCTTTCCCATTTCCACTGCAGAATTTCCGGTTGTTGCAGTAATCCCGACGGCTTTTGGTGCTCAGCTTTGACCTTTGCACACTTCAAACATTTGTTTACATAAGTAGCAATTTCTGTCTTCATATTAGGCCACCAATAGAACTTCTTGAGATCGTGGTACATTTTCCCATTTCCTGGGTGAATTGAGTAACTCGTTTTGTGTGCTTCATCTAGTACTAGTTGCCTTAGGTTACCATGTCTTGGTACCCAGATCCTACCAGCAAAATACAGGGTTCCATCGGCTTTTACTTCAAGCTGTTTTTCTAACCCTCTGCTCATTTAGCCTTTTTCAATTTCTTTTTTTAAAGCCTCTAACTGTGCTGCTTGAATTTGCTTTGTGAGATCAGTACTAATTGTAATATTCAATCCTCGGACCCTAAGAGGTTTTACTCTTTCTTTCCGACTTAGGGCATCAGCTACAACATTAGCCTTTCCGGGGTGGTAACGGATTTCACAATCGTAATCGTTTAACAACTCTACCCAGTGACGTTGCCTCATATTGATTTGTTTTTGATCAAAAATATGCTGAAGACTCTTATGGTTGGTGTATACTGTACACTTGGTGCCATATAGATAGTGTCTCCATATTTTGAGTGCAAAAACTACTGCTCCAAGTTCCAAATCGTGCGTCGTATAGTTATTTTCATGAATTTTTAGTTGTCGTGAGGCATATACGATAACTTTTGTGCGTTGCATTAATACACATCCTAAACCTTGGTGCGAAGCGTCACAATAGATCACGAAATCATCATTTCCTTCCGGTAATGACAAAATGGGTGCAGACGTTAACTTCTTCTTTAATAACTGGAATGAGGATTCCTGTTCCGTAGACCAATCATACTTCTTTCCCTTTTGAGTCAATGCAGTTAAGGGTTTGGCGGTTCTAGAGAAATCTTGAATGAATCTTCGGTAGTAACCAGCAAGACCTAAGAATTGGCGGATTTGTGTTGGAGTCTTCGGTGTTTCCCATTTACTAATGGCTTCGGACTTGGCGGGGTCAACTTTAATTCCATGTTTACTAACAACATGGCCCAAAAATTGTACTTCTTGTAACCAGAAATCACACTTCGAAAATTTTGCGTACAATTCTTCTTTCTTGAGTATCTCTAGTAGCAGTCTTAAGTGTTGCTCATGTTCTTCCTTGTTCTTCGAGTAAATCAATATGTCATCGATAAAAACAATGACAAATGTTTCTAAATATGGTCTACAGATGCGATTCATTAGATCCATGAATACTGCTGGAGCATTAGTTAATCCAAAAGGCATGACTAGAAACTCATAGTGACCGTAACGGGTTCTGAACGCAGTTTTAGGAACATCTTCTTCCTTCACTCTCAGCTGATGATATCCGGAGCGTAGATCAATCTTAGAATAAACACCTGATCCTTGTAATTGATCAAACAAATCATTAATCCTCGGTAATGGGTACCGATTCTTGATCGTTAATTTGTTTAATTCCCGGTAATCTATGCACATTCTCATAGATCCATCCTTCTTCTTGACGAACAGTATAGGAGCACCCCACGGTGAAAAACTGGGACGAATAAATCCACGGTCTGATAATTCTTGCAATTGGTCTTGTAATTCTTGCATTTCTGAAGGTGCAAGTCTATGTGGAGATCGGGCTACAAGTGCAGCTCCTGGTATGAGATCAATCTGTAATTCTACACATCTGTGTGGAGGTAGCCCCAGTAATTCTTCTGGAAATACTCCGAGATATTCTCTTACAACCGGCATGTTATCAATGCTTCTTTCTTCAGTATCGATCTTCTTTACGTGTGCCGGAATAGCATAACAACCTTTTCTTATAAGTTTCCGGGCCTTCATACAGCTGATAAGGTTCAACTTCGAATTGCTTTTCTCCCTATAAATCATTAATGACGTTTCATCCTTTCGAGGGATGCGGATCGCTTTCTCAGTGCAAACAACGTCCGCTCTTGTTTTGGACATCCAGTCCATGCCAACAATTACGTTAAAACTTCCTAATTCTACGGGTATCAAATCGATTTTGAAGGTTTCACCAGCGAGATTTATTTCACAACCATGGCAAATTTTATCGGCTTTTATCAGTTTACCATTAGCTAATTCAATAGTATATTTATCGTCTAGAGGTAATGATGCACACTTTAGTTTAGAACTAAAGTCTTTACACATATAACTTCTATCAGCACCCGTATCAAACATAATAGAAGCTAGTTGATTATTAACGGTAAACGTACCCGTGACAAGATTAGGATCCTCACGTGCTTCACTGGTACTGACATTAAATGCCCTCCCACGTTCGGGTTCTTTGTTCTTCTCCTTATCAGGGCATTGATTTATAAAGTGACCAGACTTCCCGCATCCAAAACATTTCTTGACATCGGTCGGTTTTGTCTTTACTTCAGAAACAGTGGCATAACAATCTTTCGCCACATGTCCTTTTTTGTTGCACTTATCACAGACCACTTGGAAATAACCTGCATGATGTGTGTAACATCTTTTGTAGAACGGATGGGGTCCCTTATAGTTTGGACTTGCAGTTGCCCCATCTTGTTTACCTTTAAAAGTTTCTTGTTTCTTCAGGTGAGTACTTTTGCCCTTATAGTCTTCCCATTTCCTCTTTCCTTCAGTTGTCTTGACTTCGGTAATTGGTGCCTTAATCGAACTCTCTGTGATCTGGTCCATGAGTTGGTGTGCCATTATCATGGCTTCCTGCATCGTATTCAGTTTGAACGATGTAACATTTCCTTTGATATTGATCGATAAACCGTCAATATACATTTCTATCTTTCGTTTCTCGTTTGGCACTAATTCGGGACACAACAAGGCTAGTTCCATGAAACGCTTTTTATAGTTATTGAGATTCGCGCCGAAAACCTTCAGATTACGTAACTCAGATTCCATTTTTCTGATCTCGTTTCGAGGACAGTACTCCTCGATTTGCATCTTTTTCAGTTCTTCCCAAGAGATATCATATGCCGTATCTACTCCTTCTGCTTTAGCATAATTGTTCCACCAAGTAAGTGCACCGTCTTGCATCGTGCACGAAGCATACTTTGACTTGTCTCCATCCGCACAATTACTGATTTTGAAAACGGACTCCATCTTTTCAAACCATCGGGTTAGACCGACTGGTCCCTCGGTTTCATTAAACGTCTGTGGTTTGCATCCTTGAAAAGTTTTGTATGAGCATCCGTTTCGTGAGTTTGTGTTTACGGCTGCTGCTTTGGCTGCTGCTTCGGCTGTTGCTTTTGCTGCCTCAGCTACAACAATTCTTTCATTCACACGTTTCTCGACTAGTTCCTCAAATTCAGCATTCGACATTTGAGACATGTTTCTTCAATAAATACAACAGAGATAATTTAATCATATAGAATATTATAGGTAAAATGAGTTGTCAATAGTTAATCGTAGCATATTAATAATATGAACCAATTATTATAAAAGCCTTTTCTTCTTATTAGCATTTTATAATTATTTCTAGGGTATTACCAACCCGTTAAGTTCATACATAATAGCTAGTACAAGGAATTAACTACTAAAATCCTAATAATATTCCACTATGAAAAATTATAGCGAGTTACTACGTTATTATGTAATAATAATAATAATAAGTAGTAATAATACAAATAATCATTCCATGCATTTATTATTAATAAACCAAAATAATACAATACCATACAATACCGATATTTTACATATGCTTATTTTACATAACAAGATAGAGTAGTACACATAAGCAATAGAATAGCGCATGGAAGATTTATGGTTGCGAGGTCGTTTATTCAGAACTATCAGAAACTTCTTCCCATTTGGTTTTCTCTGCCAATTGTTTGTGTGCACATGGTCCGACAGACATTCTGGCAGTGTATTTAATTTTTAGTTGGGGTTTTGATGTACCCGTTGCCTCAGTGGGTTTAATACAATAAGGGTGGTTACGAATCGAATGGTCCTATTCCTTTTTAATTATTAAGGACATTTTATTATGTGGTTATTTTTATTATCTATAGCAAGTTGGAATTTCTCCTTAGTGACTTATTTTATTTCATTAGCGAAATCCTCCTCCTCACTGATCTCGTCTGATGACGAACTATCTGAGTCATGTGTAGGAGAATATGATGACGAACTATCTGCATCATGTGTACGAGAATATGTACCGGTGGTCATGAACCGAAATCTGCCAGGCGTAATATTCACAACCCGCCCGTCGGCGGTGTATCTGGCCCAATGTCCATGTTCGTTTAGAAATGGACGATCCTCGTTTACTCCAGGGATCATGGGTCCATGCCAACGATACTGTGGCTCCGGAAAACTAGAGCTGGGTGGAGCTGGGACCTCCTCTGGGTTAACCTGAAGTTGAGATTCCCCAGCTAACACAATTTCTTCTTTAATATGTATTAGAACGCTCTTTTCAGTTGTGGATAGAATAGATTCAGTGTCTGATTCTGAGTCGTACAAAATGATAGGATTAGAAGAAGTCATCTATCACATAATTGAAACAACAATTACGTTAGTATATAAATATATCACATATAATGTTTTTGACCAAATGATAAGCAAAAATCAGTAAAAACAGATATGGTCATAGTCCAGACTCACTAATGCATCCTAACAATTACCAATTAAACACACTAATGTAATTTCTGGTTCCCTATGACCTCAAGCTCGGATACCAACTGTAACGACCCGTCAAAATCGCTATTGACGCGGCACGTTAATCATTGATTCCACAGTGAGGTTTTGACCTCTATATGATACGTTTTGATAAAATATTGCATTCATTAAAATAAGTGACTTTCTAAACATAGAAAGTTATAAACATGTAGGCGAGTGCTTAGGTATAAGCAAAACCCCAAAATACATAAGTCTTTAATTTACAGGTTGACATCACAGTCCAATTATTTATTACACAACGCAGTTTTATTTTGAATGCAATAAACTTTGTACAAAGCATGAGAGACTCCATGCATGCAACAAGCACATCACAGCGGAAGCAGTCTAAGGACCTGAGAATAAAACATGCTAAAAAGTCAACACGAGTGTTGGTGAGTTATAGGTTTAATTGCTCGAGTCATAAACATATATAAAGATAGACCACAAGATTTCATCAAAAGTTTATCAATAGATTCTACGTAACAGAGCACCCTGGTAACTAAACTTAATGCTATAGTGATAATTACCCCATTCGTTTTAATACACGCAAACTAACGTGTCTTAAACTCAAATAACATACGTCCGTTAAAAGGCTAGCGCTCTAGCTCGGACGGGGATGTCAAGCCCTATGGATCCATATACAATTATTCGCGCCCACCAGTCCATATCCTATGTACTGGAAGCTACTAGTTACCAAAGCTAAGGGATTTTCGGTTTAACTCAGTGTAGAATTTAGTATGTACTTGTATCTTATTGCGTTTAAAATAAATTGCATGTATTCTCAGCCCAAAAATATTTAAAGTATTTAAAAAGGGAGACTATAACTCACGGTTCAATATTGAGACTCAATATTGTAGGCAAATTGCGTAGACGTAATGATGGTAGATGACTGTATGGTTGGCCTTGGATTCAAGAACAATACCCCGAACAATACCCAATACTTCCTTAGCTTAAAGCGGTTTGAAACCCGAATTAAAAACACCCTCGTATATACCTTATTATTATTAAACTTAAATTTAAAATTATAATTAAATATAAATATAGAGATAAAAAAAAACTTTGTGTAAATACATCGTCGAGTAAACTGCCTTTTATAGGCATGTTTCCTGATTTTGGTCCCCATGCAATCGCATGGATTTTCAGTGCTTTTGCCATGCGATCGCATGGCTAGGCTGGACAGCTCATTTCTGCTTGTTTTCTAGTTCGTCGACATCAAATAGTTTTACTGTAGCAATAGTGTTTACTGTAGCAAATAGTGTTTACTGTAGCAAATAGTGTTTAATGTAGCAAATAGTGTTTACTGTAGCAAATAGTGTTTTACTGTAGCAAATAGTGTTTTACTGTAGAAAATAGTATTTTACTGTAGAAAAGTCGTTTTTACTTGTACATATATATATACATACATATAATTGTTCATGAATCGTCGAGAGTAGTCAAAGGTAATTGTATATATGAAACAATTCTAAAATTTTGAGACTCAATCTAACAGACTTTGTTTAACGTGTCAAAATAATAAATCGTATAGAGAATTGGTTTAAATAAATCGAAATTTTTCGGGTCATCACATTTCCCGAATGATCTTCCTTTACGGAGTTGTAAATGGGAATTTTGACATAGTGAGGATTTGCACGAGTTCTGAATATACTTTCTTTCTTTTTGAGAAGAAATTCTGGTGTATTCTTTCCTCGGTAGAATCCGGAAAAGCTTCAATTAATCTTTTGATGAGAAATGAGGCTGGATCAAAGTAAAAGAAATCTTGGTTTCCATAGGTTGAAACAGGGTTAGGTTTCTTGCTTTCAATCCAAAATTCTAATTCAGAGATCATTGCTGAGACATAACGGTTTATATGAATTGGAGAAATTTCCTTATTGGTGAAGTGATGGAGAAAACTAAAGAATGACTCTAAATCGAATTTGAAATTAATTTCTGCATCCTGATACTTGACGAAAAGGTCATCCCCACATTCTTTTAACAGTTTGTGAAGAGAACGAGTCTGAGAATGCAGCTCTTTTAACAGATTGATTTGAAATGTTGAAAATGGGAAGTCTGAGGAATAGAGGTGCCTAATGAATTCTCTATAGACGTCTAACCTTCTGCTAGGATTTAACAGATTTCTAATAAACGGAGCTTTTGTTTTATCAGGGTTTCGTATCTCTTTAGGATTAAATTCGAACAAGTCTGGATAGTTGAAAATAGTTGGATATTCTTCCCGTATCTCATCTTCCATAATCAGGAGTTCGTTAAGACTGAGCCTCCCTTTTGGATCGTGAAGAGGGTCGAATCCTGGTTCATTTGAGTAAAACTTATCCAAAAGCAATGAAATCTCCAAGTGAGATGAAATTATTCGGCTTCTTGGACTACAAGAATCAAGAACTAAGTCTTGATGAGATTCATCAGGGTTTAGATTTGTTTTAGATTTATAAAGAAAAATGCCGGTTTCCGAAGTTGTGGGAGAGCAACTGCCATTCGCACTTTCTTCGTAGTCGGTTAAGTTAGAACTGGAAACTACAGAAATTAAAACCATAATTAATATTTTGTTTTTATAATTTGAAAAGGGTTTACTATAATGGAGACTTTGAATCCTATACCCAAAAACTCTCTGCTTGTTAAGCATGTGTGATTCTTGTCAATTTATCCTTGAAACAAGTGGCCAGGCAGACAACGGAGAGGCAGGATCCTTTTGGTTCCAATATAATTGGAGACTATTCGGAAAATCCAATAACCAAGTCCGTGTATAATTGTCTTTCTTAGACACCACTTGAGAATCTCAGATATCTTTATAGAATCAATGATTACCTTAACAGACAGAAAATAAGTCCCCGAAAGCGGCGCCAAAAACTTACTACCCTCCTGATATGGCCGAAATGGACGGTTTTATTTTCGCGGTGTCGTTAGGCCGCGGCACGTCAGAATCAGCTACCACGAGGATGAGTAGTGGTTGTTTTATTATTTATATTTAGCTGGGGTTCCAAGCTATAACTCACCTACTTGTCTTCCTTTTAACGAGTAAGTGGTAAATATAACTCAGGTACGTATTTTTGTATGTTTGCTCAGTAACGTGGGATAAAAGTGCCTATATAGTTAACCCTAGTGACAAGAGGTGATAGATTAAGATTAACTAGATAATATAATAATTAGACAATAAAAGTAAAGATAGGTGTGAAGAATAGAATTCTGAAGGGGAATTATCACAGGAGTTTTACTTCCTAGGATAAACACTAAACCTCAATCAACTGGGCTGTGAACCTAACTGATTTGTCACTAAGAGTTTAGGCCTTGAAGATTCTGGCTAAGACAGGTATCCCTACTCCCAACGTTAACCTGAAAGGTTTAAACGACCTTATGGATAGAATCCTAGGTACATGAACAAAGTGGTTTACCCAATAAAGGAAAGTCTAAGCTTTTCTTAATCCTAGTTGGTCTAACTAAAGAAATATCCTACCACTAAATCACTATGTTATGCCTTAACAGTAACAGATGTGCAATCTTAGATATTCTAAGGTACTGCTAATTGGGATAGAAGTCTCTCCTTTGCGATCTCTTATTCAACCCCGGATCATCTTACAATTGAAATGTCCCGTTCATATTGATTATAAACGTTCCATATTAATTGATTTCGTTGCGAGGTTTTGTGAAATGTCCCGTTCTTATTGATTAAAAACGTTCCATATTAATTGATTTCGTTGCGAGGTTTTGACCTCTATATGAGACGTTTTTCAAAGACTGCATTCATTTTAAAACAAACCATAACCTTTATTTCATCAATAAAGGTTTAAAAGTTTTACGTAGATTATCAAATAATGATAATCTAAAATATCCTGTTTACACACGATCATTACATAATGGTTTACAATACAAATATGTTACAACAAAATAAGTTTCTTGAATGCAGTTTTTACACAATATCATACAAGCATGGACTCCAAATCTCGTCCTTATTTAAGTATGCGACAACGGAAGCTCTTAATAATCACCTGAGAATAAACATGCTTTAAAACGTCAACAAAAATGTTGGTGAGTTATAGGTTTAACCTATATATATCAAATCATAATAATAGACCACAAGATTTCATATTTCAATACATATCCCATACATAGAGATAAAAATCATTCATATGGTGAACACCTGGTAACCGACATTAACAAGATGCATATATAAGAATATCCCCATCATTCCGGGACACCCTTCGGATATGATATAAATTTCGAAGTACTAAAGCATCCGGTACTTTGGATGGGGTTTGTTAAGCCCAATAGATCTATCTTTAGGATTCGCGTCAATTAGGGTGTCTGTTCCCTAATTCTTAGATTACCAGACTTAATAAAAAGGGGCATATTCGATTTCGATAATTCAACCATAGAATGTAGTTTCACGTACTTGTGTCTATTTTGTAAATCATTTATAAAACCTGCATGTATTCTCATCCCAAAAATATTAGATTTTAAAAGTGGGACTATAACTCACTTTCACAGATTTTTACTTCGTCGAGAAGTAAGACTTGGCCACTGTTGATTCACGAACCTATAACAATATATACATATATATTAAAGTATGTTCAAAATATATTTACAACACTTTTAATATATTTTGATGTTTTAAGTTTATTAAGTTAGCTGTCCTCGTTAGTAACCTACAACTAGTTGTCCACAGTTAGATGTATAGAAATAAATCAATAAATATTATCTTGAATCAATCCACGACCTAGTGTATACGTATCTCAGTATTGATCACAACTCAAACTGTATATATTTTGGAATCAACCTCAACCCTGTATAGCTAACTCCAACATTCACATATAGAGTGTCTATGGTTGTTCCGAAATATATATAGATGTGTCGACATGATAGGTAGAAACATTGTATACGTGTCTATGGTATCTCAAGATTACATAATATACAATACAAGTTGATTAAGTTATGGTTGGAATAGATTTGTTACCAATTTTCACGTAGCTAAAATGAGAAAAATTATCCAATCTTGTTTTACCCATAACTTCTTCATTTTAAATCCGTTTTGAATGAATCAAATTGCTATGGTTTCATATTGAACTGTATTTTATGAATCTAAACAGAAAAAGTATAGGTTTATAGTCGGAAAAATAAGTTACAAGTCGTTTTTGTAAAGGTAGTCATTTCAGTCGAAAGAACGACGTCTAGATGACCATTTTAGAAAACATACTTCCACTTTGAGTTTAACCATAATTTTTGGATATAGTTTCATGTTCATAATAAAAATCATTTTCTCAGAATAACAACTTTTAAATCAAAGTTTATCATAGTTTTTAATTAACTAACCCAAAACAGCCCGCGGTGTTACTACGACGGCGTAAATCCGGTTTTACGGTGTTTTTCGTGTTTCCAGGTTTTAAATCATTAAGTTAGCATATCATATAGATATAGAATATGTGTTTAGTTAATTTTAAAAGTCAAGTTAGAAGGATTAACTTTTGTTTGCGAACAAGTTTAGAATTAACTAAACTATGTTCTAGTGATTACGAGTTTAAACCTTCGAATAAGATAGTTTTATATATATGAATCGAATGATGTTATGAACATCATTACTACCTCAAGTTTAGTAGGTAAACCTACTGGAAGTGACAAGAAATGATCTAGCTTCAAAGGATCTTGGATGGCTTGAAAGTTCTTGAAGTAGGATCATGACACAAAAACAAGTTCAAGTAAGATTTTTGCTCGAATTAAGATAGTTTATAGTTATAGAAATTGAATCAAAGTTTGAATATGAATATTACCTTGAATAAGAAAGATAACCTACTGTATATAACAAAGGTTTCTTGATCTTAGATGATTACTTGGAATGGATTAGAAAGCTTGGAAGTAAATTAGTAAACTTGAAGGGATTTTTGAAGTATTCTTGAAGTGTTCTTCCTATGATGATTATAGCTTGATTCTTGAAGTGATTTTTGATGAAGATGATGATTAACTACTGGAAAAATACGTTCATAATAGTGTGGGTGTGTTGAGAGAGAATTAGAAAGAGATTTGGAAGTGAAATGGAGTGAATGATGAGTGTTAATTGGTGAGTGGTGAGTGGGGTTAAAAGGAGTTCTAGTTAGTTGACTAGCTCATGGTAGAAGTTAAAATTGATTAGTCATACATGACATAATCAAGAGTGGAATCCCATGCTAGTTCCTATTGGTATATACCCATAGTAAGTACGTTTTGAAGCTGTGTATAATACGGGTATGAATACGACTAGAATTCTTGATGAAAGAAAAGAATGGGAAAGTAACTGTAACCATTTTCGTTAAGTATGAGTGTTTTGATATATGTCTTGAAGTCTTCCAAAAGTATTTTAATACATCTAAATACACTACATGTATATACATTTTAACGGAGTCGTTAAGTCATCGTTAGTCGTTACATGTAAGTGTTGTTTTGAAACCTTTAAGTTAACGATCTCAATTAATGTTGTTAACCCATTGTTTATTATATCTAATGAGATGTTAAATTATTATATTATCATGATATTATGATATATTAATATATCTTAATATGATATATATACATTTAAATGTCGTTACAACGATAATCGTTACATATATGTCTCGTTTCGAAATCCTTAAGTTAGTAGTCTTGTTTATATGTATATAACTCATTGTTAATATACTTATGGAGATACTTACTTATCATAATCTCATGTTAACCATATGTATATCCATATATATATCGTCAAGTCGTTTTTACAAGTTTTAACGTTCGTGAATCGCCGGTCAACTTGGGTGGTCAATTGTCTATATGAAACATATTTCAATTAATCAAGTCTTAACAAGTTTGATTGCTTAACATGTTGGAAACATTTAATCATGTAAATATCAATCTCAATTAATATATATAAACATGGAAAAGTTCGGGTCACTACAGTACCTACCCGTTAAATAAATTTCGTCCCGAAATTTTAAGCTGTTGAAGGTGTTGACGAATCTTCTGGAAATAGATGCGGGTATTTCTTCTTCATCTGATCTTCACGCTCCCAGGTGAACTCGGGTCCTCTACGAGCATTCCATCGAACCTTAACAATTGGTATCTTGTTTTGCTTAAGTCTTTTAACCTCACGATCCATTATTTCGACGGGTTCTTCGATGAATTGGAGTTTTTCATTGATTTGGATTTCATCTAACGGAATAGTGAGATCTTCTTTAGCAAAACATTTCTTCAAATTCGAGACGTGGAAAGTGTTATGTACAGCCGCGAGTTGTTGAGGTAACTCAAGTCGGTAAGCTACTGGTCCGACACGATCAATAATCTTGAATGGTCCAATATACCTTGGATTTAATTTCCCTCGTTTACCAAATCGAACAACGCCTTTCCAAGGTGCAACTTTAAGCATGACCATCTCTCCAATTTCAAATTCTATATCTTTTCTTTTAATGTCAGCGTAGCTCTTTTGTCGACTTTGGGCGGTTTTCAACCGTTGTTGAATTTGGATGATCTTCTCGGTAGTTTCTTGTATAATCTCCGGACCCGTAATCTGTCTATCCCCCACTTCACTCCAACAAATCGGAGACCTGCACTTTCTACCATAAAGTGCTTCAAACGGCGCCATCTCAATGCTTGAATGGTAGCTGTTGTTGTAGGAAAATTCTGCTAACGGTAGATGTCGATCCCAACTGTTTCTGAAATCAATAACACATGCTCGTAGCATGTCTTCAAGCGTTTGTATCGTCCTTTCGCTCTGCCCATCAGTTTGTGGATGATAGGCAGTACTCATGTCTAGACGAGTTCCTAATGCTTGCTGTAATGTCTGCCAGAATCTTGAAATAAATCTGCCATCCCTATCAGAGATAATAGAGATTGGTATTCCATGTCTGGAGACGACTTCCTTCAAATACAGTCGTGCTAACTTCTCCATCTTGTCATCTTCTCTTATTGGCAGAAAGTGTGCTGATTTGGTGAGACGATCAACTATTACCCAAATAGTGTCAAAACCACTTGCAGTCCTTGGCAATTTAGTGATGAAATCCATGGTAATGTTTTCCCATTTCCATTCTGGGATTTCGGGTTGTTGAAGTAGACCTGATGGTTTCTGATGCTCAGCTTTGACCTTAGAACACGTCAAACATTCTCCTACATATTTAGCAACATCGGCTTTCATACCCGGCCACCAAAAATGTTTCTTGAGATCCTTGTACATCTTCCCTGTTCCAGGATGTATTGAGTATCTGGTTTTATGAGCTTCTCTAAGTACCATTTCTCTCATATCTCCAAATCTTGGTACCCAAATCCTTTCAGCCCTATACCGGGTTCCGTCTTCCCGAATATTAAGATGCTTCTCCGATCCTTTGGGTATTTCATCCTTTAAATTTCCTTCTTTTAAAACTCCTTGTTGCGCCTCCTTTATTTGAGTAGTAAGGTTATTATTAATCATTATATTCATAGATTTTACTCGAATGGGTTCTCTGTCCTTCCTGCTCAAGGCATCGGCTACCACATTTGCCTTTCCCGGGTGGTAACGAATCTCAAAGTCATAATTATTCAATAATTCAATCCACCTACGCTGCCTCATATTCAGTTGTTTCTGATTAAATATGTGTTGAAGACTTTTGTGGTCGGTATATATAATACTTTTGACCCCATATAAGTAGTGCCTCCAAGTCTTTAATGCAAAAACAACCGCGCCTAATTCCAAATCATGCGTCGTATAATTTTGTTCGTGAATCTTCAATTGTCTAGACGCATAAGCAATCACCTTCGTTCGTTGCATTAATACACAACCGAGACCTTGCTTTGATGCGTCACAATAAATCACAAAATCATCATTCCCTTCAGGCAATGACAATATAGGTGCCGTAGTTAGCTTTTTCTTCAATAACTGAAACGCTTTCTCTTGTTCATCATTCCATTCAAATTTCTTCCCTTTATGCGTTAATGCAGTCAAGGGTTTTGCTATTCTGGAAAAGTCTTGGATGAACCTTCTGTAGTAACCAGCTAGTCCTAAAAACTGGCGTATGTGTTTCGGAGTTTTCGGGGTTTCCCACTTTTCAACAGTTTCTATCTTTGCCGGATCCACCTTAATACCTTCTTTGTTCACTATGTGACCGAGGAATTGAACTTCTTCCAACCAAAATGCACACTTTGAAAACTTAGCGTACAATTCTTCCTTCCTCAATACTTCTAACACCTTTCTCAAATGTTCACCGTGTTCTTGGTCATTCTTTGAGTAAATAAGTATGTCATCAATGAAAACAATGACAAACTTGTCAAGGTATGGTCCACACACTCGGTTCATAAGGTCCATGAACACAGCTGGTGCATTAGTTAAACCAAACGGCATGACCATAAACTCGTAATGACCGTAACGTGTTCTGAAAGCAGTCTTTGGAATATCATCTTCTTTCACCCGCATTTGATGATACCCGGAACGTAAGTCAATCTTTGAATAAACAGACGAGCCTTGTAGTTGATCAAATAAGTCGTCGATTCTCGGTAGTGGGTAGCGGTTCTTGATGGTAAGTTTGTTCAACTCTCGGTAGTCGATACACAACCTGAATGTACCATCTTTCTTCTTGACAAACAAAACAGGAGCTCCCCACGGTGATGTGCTTGGTCGAATGAAACCACGCTCTAAAAGTTCTTGTAATTGGCTTTGCAGTTCTTTCATCTCGCTGGGTGCGAGTCTGTAAGGAGCACGAGCTATTGGTGCAGCTCCTGGTACAAGATCTATTTGAAATTCAACGGATCGATGTGGGGGTAATCCCGGTAATTCTTTCGGAAATACATCAGGAAATTCTTTTGCGACGGGAACATCATTGATGCTCTTTTCTTCAGTTTGTACTTTCTCGACGTGTGCTAGAACAGCATAGCAACCTTTTCTTATTAGTTTTTGTGCCTTCAAATTACTAATAAGATGTAGCTTCGTGTTGCCCTTTTCTCCGTACACCATTAAGGGTTTTCCTTTTTCTCGTATAATGCGAATTGCATTTTTGTAACAAACGATCTCTGCTTTCACTTCTTTCAACCAGTCCATACCGATTATCACATCAAAACTCCCTAACTCTACTGGTATCAAATCAATCTTAAATGTTTCGCTAACCAGTTTAATTTCTCGATTCCGACATATATTATCTGCTGAAATTAATTTACCATTTGCTAATTCGAGTAAAAATTTACTATCCAAAGGCGTCAATGGACAACTTAATTTAGCACAAAAATCTCTACTCATATAGCTTCTATCCGCACCCGAATCAAATAAAACGTAAGCAGATTTATTGTCAATAAGAAACGTACCCGTAACAAGCTCCGGGTCTTCCTGTGCCTCTACCGCATTAATATTGAAAACTCTTCCACGGCCTTGTCCATTCGTGTTCTCCTGGTTCGGGCAATTTCTAATAATGTGGCCTGGTTTTCCACATTTATAACAAACTACATTGGCATAACTTGCTCCGACACTACTTGCTCCGCCATTACTCGTTCCAACACCATTTGTTCCTTTCGTTCTATTAACCCCTGGTCCGTAGACCTCACACTTCGCCGCGCTATGACCATTTCTTTTACACTTGTTGCAAAATTTGGTGCAGAACCCCGAGTGATTCTTTTCACACCTTTGGCATAGCTGCTTCTGATTGTTGTTGTTGTTGCGGTTATTATTGTTGTTGGGATGATTGTTGTAGTTGTTGTTGTTGTTGTTGTTGTTGTTGTTGGGCCGTTTGTTGTAGTTGCGATTGATGTTGCGATTGTTGGGATAATTGTTGCGATTATTGTTGTAATTGCTGTTGTTGTTGTATTGGTGATTCTTATCACCGTTTTCCTCCCACTTTCTTTTGACTTGCTTCACATTGGCCTCTTCAGCAGTCTGTTCTTTAATTCTTTCTTCAATCTGGTTCACTAGTTTGTGAGCCATTCTACATGCCTGTTGTATGGAGGCGGGCTCGTGTGAACTTATATCTTCTTGGATTCTTTCCGGTAATCCTTTCACAAACGCGTCGATCTTCTCTTCCTCATCTTCGAATGCTCCCGGACACAATAGGCACAATTCTGTGAATCGTCTTTCATACATGGTAATATCAAATCCTTGGGTTCGTAACCCTCTAAGTTCTGTCTTGAGCTTATTGACCTCGGTTCTGGGACGGTACTTCTCGTTCATCAAGTGCTTGAATGCTGACCACGGTAGTGCGTACGCATCATCTTGTCCCACTTGCTCTAGATAGGTATTCCACCATGTTAACGCAGAACCTGTAAAGGTATGCGTAGCGTACTTCACTTTGTCCTCTTCAGTACACTTACTTATGGCAAACACCGATTCGACCTTCTCGGTCCACCGTTTCAATCCGATCGGTCCTTCGGTTCCATCAAATTCCAAAGGTTTGCAGGCAGTGAATTCTTTGTAGGTGCATCCTGTAGTGACCCGAACTTTTCCATGTTTATATATATTAATTGAGATTGATGTTTACATGATTAAATGTTTCCAACATGTTAAGCAATCAAACTTGTTAAGACTTGATTAATTGAAATAGGTTTCATATAGACAATTGACCACCCAAGTTGACCGGTGATTCACGAACGTTAAAACTTGTAAAAAAAAACTATATGATGACATATATATGGTTATATATATAGTTAACATGATATTATGATAAGTAAACATATCATTAATTATATTAACAATGAACTACATATGTAAAAACAAGACTACTAACTTAATGATTTTGAAACGAGACATATATGTAACGTTTATCGTTGTAACGACATTTAATGTATATATATCATATTAAGAGATATTCGTACATCATAATATCATGATAATATAATAATTTAAAATCTCTTTTGATATTATAAACATTGGGTTAACAACATTTAACAAGATCGTTAACCTAAAGGTTTCAAAACAACACTTACATGTAACGACTAACGATGACTTAACGACTCAGTTAAAATGTATATACATGTAGTGTTTTAATATGTATTTATACACTTTTGAAAGACTTCAATACACTTATCAAAATACTTCTACTTAACAAAAATGCTTACAATTACATTCTCGTTCAGTTTCATCAACAATTCTACTCGTATGCACCCGTATTCGTACTCGTACAATACACAGCTTTTAGATGTATGTACTATTGGTATATACACTCCAATGATCAGCTCTTAGCAGCCCATGTGAGTCACCTAACACATGTGGGAACCATCATTTGGCAACTAGCATGAAATATCTTATAAGATTACAAAAATATGAGTAATCATTCATGACTTATTTACATGAAAACAAAATTACATATCCTTTATATCTAATCCATACACCAACGACCAAAAACACCTACAAACACTTTCATTCTTCAATTTTCTTCATCTAATTGAACTCTCTCAAGTTCTATCTTCAAGTTCTAAGTGTTCTTCATAAATTCCAAAAGTTCTAGTTTCATAAAATCAAGAATACTTTCAAGTTTGCTAGCTCACTTCCAATCTTGTAAGGTGATCATCCAACCTCAAGAAATCTTTGTTTCTTACAGTAGGTTATCATTCTAATACAAGGTAATAATCATATTCAAACTTTGGTTCAATTTCTATAACTATAACAATCTTATTTCAAGTGATGATCTTACTTGAACTTGTTTTCGTGTCATGATTTTGCTTCAAGAACTTTGAGCCATCCAAGGATCCATTGAAGCTAGATCCATTTTTCTCTTTTCCAGTAGGTTCATCCAAGGAACTTAAGGTAGTAATGATGTTCATAACATCATTCGATTTATACATATAAAGCTATCTTATTCGAAGGTTTAAACTTGTAATCACTAGAACATAGTTTAGTTAATTCTAAACTTGTTCGCAAACAAAAGTTAATCCTTCTAACTTGACTTTTAAAATCAACTAAACACATGTTCTATATCTATATGATATGCTAACTTAATGATTTAAAACCTGGAAACACGAAAAACACCGTAAAACCGGATTTACGCCGTCGTAGTAACACCGCGGGCTGTTTTGGGTTAGTTAATTAAAAACTATGATAAACTTTGATTTAAAAGTTGTTATTCTGAGAAAATAATTTTTATTATGAACATGAAACTATATCCAAAAATTATGGTTAAACTCAAAGTGGAAGTATGTTTTCTAAAATGGTCATCTAGACGTCGTTCTTTCGACTGAAATGACTACCTTTACAAAAACGACTTGTAACTTATTTTTCCGACTAGAAACCTATACTTTTTTTGTTTAGATTCATAAAATAGAGTTCAATATGAAACCATAGCAATTTGATTCACTCAAAACGGATTTAAAATGAAGAAGTTATGGGTAAAACAAGATTGGATAATTTTTCTCATTTTAGCTACGTGAAAATTAGTAACAAATCTATTCCAACCATAACTTAATCAACTTGTATTATATATTATGTAATCTTGAGATACCATAGACACGTATACAATGTTTCGACCTATCATGTCGACACATCTATATATATTTCGGAACAACCATAGACACTCTATATGTGAATGTTGGAGTTAGCTATACAGGGTTGAGGTTGATTCCAAAATATATATAGTTTGAGTTGTGATCAATACTGAGATACGTATACACTGGGTCGTGGATTGATTCAAGATAATATTTATCGATTTATTTCTGTACATCTAACTGTGGACAACTAGTTGTAGGTTACTAACGAGGACAGCTGACTTAATAAACTTAAAACATCAAAATATATTAAAAGTGTTGTAAATATATTTTGAACATACTTTGATATATATGTATATATTGTTATAGGTTCGTGAATCAACCAGTGGCCAAGTCTTACTTCCCGACGAAGTAAAAAAATCTGTGAAAGTGAGTTATAGTCCCACTTTTAAAATCTAATATTTTTGGGATGAGAATACATGCAGGTTTTATAAATGATTTACAAAATAGACACAAGTACGTGAAACTACATTCTATGGTTGAATTATCGAAATCGAATATGCCCCTTTTTATTAAGTCTGGTAATCTAAGAATTAGGGAACAGACACCCTAATTGACGCGAATCCTAAAGATAGATCTATTGGGCCTAACAAACCCCATCCAAAGTACCGGATGCTTTAGTACTTCGAAATTTATATCATATCCGAAGGGTGTCCCGGAATGATGGGGATATTCTTATATATGCATCTTGTTATTGTCGGTTACCAGGTGTTCACCATATGAATGATTTTTATCTCTATGTATGGGATGTGTATTGAAATATGAAATCTTGTGGTCTATTGTTACGATTTGATATATATAGGTTAAACCTATAACTCACCAACATTTTTGTTGACTTTTTAAGCATGTTTATTCTCAGGTGATTATTAAGAGCTTCCGCTGTTGCATACTAAAATAAGGACAAGATTTGGAGTCCATGTTTGTATGATATTGTGTAAAAACTGCATTCAAGAAACTGATTTCGATGTAACATATTTGTATTGTAAACCATTATGTAATGGTCGTGTGTAAACAGGATATTTTAGATTATCATTATTTGATAATCTACGTAAAGCTTTTTAAACCTTTATTTATGAAATAAAGGTTATGGTTTGTTTTAAAAATGAATGCAGTCTTTGAAAAACGTCTCATATAGAGGTCAAAACCTCGCAACGAAATCAATTAATATGGAACGTTTTTAATCAATAAGAACGGGACATTTCAGTTGGTATCCGAGCGTTGGTCTTAGAGAACCAGAAAATTTGCATTAGTGTGTCTTATCGAGTTTGTTAGGATGCATTAGTGAGTCTGGACTTCGACCGTGTTTTCTTTAAAAATGATTGCTTAACATTTTTGTTGGAAACTATATATTTTTAACATATGAATATTATGTGATATATTAATCTCTTAACGTGTTTGATATTATGTGATAGATGTCTACCTCTAGAACAAGTCCCATTGACTCACCTAATAATAATGAAGAGTCAAATGTAAATTGGAATGATTTGTGGACTGATTCACAAGTTCCCAAAGAGGAACCGGAAGAAGAGTCGGAACCGGAAGAAGAATCGGAACCGGAAGAAGAATCGGAACCGGATGAAGAAATAGAACCGGTGGGGGAAATAATAAAACGGTTAAGTAAAAGAAAATCCTCAACCAACCGACCAAAGTTAATTATGGTCAATGGTGTTTCCGCCAAGGAAGCAAAATATTGGGAGGATTACCAATTCTCCGATGAATCGGATTCCGACGAGAATTCCGATGATGTTATAGAAATTACCCCAACTGAATTTAAAAAGGCAAAAGAAAATAATAAGGGAAAGGGCATAAAAATAGAGAAATCTAATTCCAACCCCGATGAACTTTATATGTATCGTCAACCCCCGAAGTCCTTAAGTTGTAACAATGACCCGGGAACCTCTAAACCACCAGGTTTTTCTAAACCAATGTGGATCACGACGGCTCGTATTAGGGGAACATCATATATCCCTAGAAACTTGGCAAAACG
This sequence comes from Rutidosis leptorrhynchoides, assembly GCF_046630445.1. Lineage (NCBI taxonomy): Eukaryota > Viridiplantae > Streptophyta > Magnoliopsida > Asterales > Asteraceae > Rutidosis > Rutidosis leptorrhynchoides. Next base: position 309,795,862 of record NC_092343.1, read on the forward strand.
AACCAAAACCGAAGAAGAAGAAACGAGCGAGTCGAAATAAGATAGTTGTATTCGTGTGGTGTAATATATGTAATATAGTGTTCGTATGCTTTATGATATATGTAAAAATTGCTTGTATTAATAAGTATTTTTTTATGAATCTAACTCTTGTCTATTTTACAGTTTAAAAACACAAAATGGATAGACAACCCAATATTTTAAGAGACCTACCCGGAGACATGATTGATGAAATCTTGTCTAGAGTCGGCCAGAATTCTTCGGCACAACTATTTAAGGCGAGATCAGTTTGTAAGACATTCGAAGAACGTTCCAAGAATGTCTTGGTTTATAAGAGACTTTCGTTTGAAAGATGGGGGATATCACATTGGGAAACCCATAAGTTACGATGTGTTTACTTTGATGCATATATTGCGGGGAACCCAAATGCTATTTTACGCAACGGGTTAAGAAATTATTTTGACTCAATATATCCGAATATTGGACTTCGTGATTTAGAAAAAGCGGCTAACATGCAACATAAAGAAGCATGTTATGCTTACGGATTAGTAATGTTCGCTTCTCACCAAAGTGAGAACAAGAACATCGGGCTACAACTATTAAACAAAACGTTTCCACAAGTGACGGAGTCGGTAATTGGGGTAAGAAATGAGGTTTTTAGATTATTACGGGACTGTTGGACATTACGTAACCCTCGTCCCTTTGATGATGTTACAACACGCTGTCTTATCAACGGCCATAACGGTTATGTTGCACAAGACCAAGGATGGGAAGTAGTCCTAGTAAAACCAGAATGCATGACTTGTTTCTGGACGTATGAATTACGTGTCTTTATTGCCTTTGCCGAACGACTTGTGTACTAGCTAGAATTGTCTTCACAACTATCTTGTATCAAAGTTATTGTGTGCTATATTTCATGCTTTATGTAAAATAAGCGGTATTGTAAGTTTGTAAAATATTGTATAAAAGTTTGAACGCGAAATATTATTACAATCAGTTTTTCATATAGAATTGTAGTAGTTGAATTGTATATTAGCTACTAAGTATGAACTTAACGGGTAGGTACTACCCGAATTTAAACTTATAAAACGCTAATATGAAGAAAAAGCTTTTATAAATGAGTTCATATTATGCTACAAAATACTATTAACTACTCTTAATATTCTGTATGATTAACTTGTTCCATTTAACTATTTTGAAGGAAATGGCACCGACTACTCGACACACCGTGAATATGAATGAAGAGGAATTTCGTACTTTTCTAGCTTCAAATATAGCCGCAGTACAGGCTGCGCTACATACCAACAATAACCTTGGATCTAGCAGTACAGGAAATCGTGTAGGATGCACCTACAAAGAATTCACTGCCTGCAAACCTTTGGAATTTGATGGAACCGAAGGACCGATCGGATTGAAACGGTGGACCGAGAAGGTTGAATCGGTGTTTGCCATAAGTAAGTGTACTGAAGAGGACAAAGTGAAGTACGCTACGCATACCTTCACAGGTTCTGCGTTAACATGGTGGAATACCTATCTAGAGCAAGTGGGACAAGATGATGCGTACGCACTACCGTGGTCAGCATTCAAGCACTTGATGAACGAGAAGTACCGTCCCAGAACCGAGGTCAATAAGCTCAAGACAGAACTTAGAGGGTTACGAACCCAAGGATTTGATATTACCACGTACGAAAGACGATTCACAGAATTGTGCCTATTGTGTCCGGGAGCATTCGAAGATGAGGAAGAGAAGATCGACGCGTTTGTGAAAGGATTACCGGAAAGAATCCAAGAAGATATAAGTTCACACGAGCCCGTCTCCATACAACAGGCATGTAGAATGGCTCACAAACTAGTGAACCAGATTGAAGAAAGAATTAAAGAACAGACTGCTGAAGAGGCCAATGTGAAGCAAGTCAAAAGAAAGTGGGAGGAAAACGGTGATAAGAATCACCAATACAACAACAACAGCAATTACAACAATAATCGCAACAATTATCCCAACAATCGCAACATCAATCGCAACTACAACAAACGGCCCAACAACAACAACAACAACAACAGCAACTACAACAATTATCCCAACAACAATAATAACCGCAACAACAACAACAATCAGAAGCAGCTATGCCAAAGGTGTGAAAAGAATCACTCGGGGTTCTGCACCAAATTTTACAACAAGTGTAAAAGAAATGGTCATAGTGCGGCGAAGTGTGAGGTCTACGGACCAGGGGTTAATAGAACGAAAGGAACAAATGGTGTCGGAACGAGTAATGGCGGAGCAAGTAGTGTCGGAGCAAGTTATGCCAATGTAGTTTGTTATAAATGTGGAAAACCAGGCCACATTATTAGAAATTGCCCGAACCAGGAGAACACGAATGGACAAGGCCGTGGAAGAGTTTTCAATATTAATGCGGTAGAGGCACAGGAAGACCCGGAGCTTGTTACGGGTACGTTTCTTATTGACAATAAATCTGCTTACGTTTTATTTGATTCGGGTGCGGATAGAAGCTATATGAGTAGAGATTTTTGTGCTAAATTAAGTTGTCCATTGACGCCTTTGGATAGTAAATTTTTACTCGAATTAGCAAATGGTAAATTAATTTCAGCAGATAATATATGTCGGAATCGAGAAATTAAACTGGTTAGCGAAACATTTAAGATTGATTTGATACCAGTAGAGTTAGGGAGTTTTGATGTGATAATCGGTATGGACTGGTTGAAAGAAGTGAAAGCGGAGATCGTTTGTTACAAAAATGCAATTCGCATTATACGAGAAAAAGGAAAACCCTTAATGGTGTACGGAGAAAAGGGCAACATGAAGCTACATCTTATTAGTAATTTGAAGGCACAAAAACTAATAAGAAAAGGTTGCTATGCTGTTCTAGCACACGTCGAGAAAGTACAAACTGAAGAAAAGAGCATCAATGATGTTCCCGTCGCAAAAGAATTTCCCGATGTATTTCCGAAAGAATTACCGGGATTACCCCCACATCGATCCGTTGAATTTCAAATAGATCTTGTACCAGGAGCTGCACCAATAGCTCGTGCTCCTTACAGACTCGCACCCAGCGAGATGAAAGAACTGCAAAGCCAATTACAAGAACTTTTAGAGCGTGGTTTCATTCGACCAAGCACATCACCGTGGGGAGCTCCTGTTTTGTTTGTCAAGAAGAAAGATGGTACATTCAGGTTGTGTATCGACTACCGAGAGTTGAACAAACTTACCATCAAGAACCGCTACCCACTACCGAGAATCGACGACTTATTTGATCAACTACAAGGCTCGTCTGTTTATTCAAAGATTGACTTACGTTCCGGGTATCATCAAATGCGGGTGAAAGAAGATGATATTCCAAAGACTGCTTTCAGAACACGTTACGGTCATTACGAGTTTATGGTCATGCCGTTTGGTTTAACTAATGCACCAGCTGTGTTCATGGACCTTATGAACCGAGTGTGTGGACCATACCTTGACAAGTTTGTCATTGTTTTCATTGATGACATACTTATTTACTCAAAGAATGACCAAGAACACGGTGAACATTTGAGAAAGGTGTTAGAAGTATTGAGGAAGGAAGAATTGTACGCTAAGTTTTCAAAGTGTGCATTTTGGTTGGAAGAAGTTCAATTCCTCGGTCACATAGTGAACAAAGAAGGTATTAAGGTGGATCCAGCAAAGATAGAAACTGTTGAAAAGTGGGAAACCCCGAAAACTCCGAAACACATACGCCAGTTTTTAGGACTAGCTGGTTACTACAGAAGGTTCATCCAAGACTTTTCCAGAATAGCAAAACCCTTGACTGCATTAACGCATAAAGGGAAGAAATTTGAATGGAATGATGAACAAGAGAAAGCGTTTCAGTTATTGAAGAAAAAGCTAACTACGGCACCTATATTGTCATTGCCTGAAGGGAATGATGATTTTGTGATTTATTGTGATGCATCAAAGCAAGGTCTCGGTTGTGTATTAATGCAACGAACGAAGGTGATTGCTTATGCGTCTAGACAATTGAAGATTCACGAACAAAATTATACGACGCATGATTTGGAATTAGGCGCGGTTGTTTTTGCATTAAAGACTTGGAGGCACTACTTATATGGGGTCAAAAGTATTATATATACCGACCACAAAAGTCTTCAACACATATTTAATCAGAAACAACTGAATATGAGGCAGCGTAGGTGGATTGAATTATTGAATGATTACGATTTTGAGATTCGTTACCACCCGGGGAAGGCAAATGTGGTAGCCGATGCCTTGAGCAGGAAGGATAGAGAACCCATTCGAGTAAAATCTATGAATATAATGATTCATAATAACATTACTACTCAAATAAAGGAAGCGCAACAAGGAGTTTTAAAAGAGGGAAATTTAAAGGATGAAATACCCAAAGGATCGGAGAAGCATCTTAATATTCGGGAAGACGGAACCCGGTATAGGGCTGAAAGGATTTGGGTACCAAAATTTGGAGATATGAGAGAAATGGTACTTAGAGAAGCTCATAAAACCAGATACTCAATACATCCTGGAACGGGGAAGATGTACAAGGATCTCAAGAAACATTTTTGGTGGCCGGGTATGAAAGCCGATGTTGCTAAATACGTAGGAGAATGTTTGACGTGTTCTAAGGTCAAAGCTGAGCATCAGAAACCATCAGGTCTACTTCAACAACCCGAAATCCCGGAATGGAAATGGGAAAACATTACCATGGATTTCATCACTAAATTGCCAAGGACTGCAAGTGGTTTTGATACTATTTGGGTAATAGTTGATCGTCTCACCAAATCAGCACACTTCCTACCAATAAGAGAAGATGACAAGATGGAGAAGTTAGCACGACTGTATTTGAAGGAAGTCATCTCCAGACATGGAATACCAATCTCTATTATCTCTGATAGGGATGGCAGATTTATTTCAAGATTCTGGCAGACATTACAGCAAGCATTAGGAACTCGTCTAGACATGAGTACTGCCTATCATCCACAAACTGATGGGCAGAGCGAAAGGACGATACAAACGCTTGAAGACATGCTACGAGCATGTGTTATTGATTTCGGAAACAGTTGGGATCGACATCTACCGTTAGCAGAATTTTCCTACAACAACAGCTACCATTCAAGCATTGAGATGGCGCCGTTTGAAGCACTTTATGGTAGAAAGTGCAGGTCTCCAATTTGTTGGAGTGAAGTGGGGGATAGACAGATTACGGGTCCGGAGATTATACAAGAAACTACCGAGAAGATCATCCAAATTCAACAACGGTTGAAAACCGCCCAAAGTCGACAAAAGAGCTACGCTGACATTAAAAGAAAAGATATAGAATTTGAAATTGGAGAGATGGTCATGCTTAAAGTTGCACCTTGGAAAGGCGTTGTTCGATTTGGTAAACGAGGGAAATTAAATCCAAGGTATATTGGACCATTCAAGATTATTGATCGTGTCGGACCAGTAGCTTACCGACTAGAGTTACCTCAACAACTCGCGGCTGTACATAACACTTTCCACGTCTCGAATTTAAAGAAATGTTTTGCTAAAGAAGATCTCACTATTCCGTTAGATGAAATCCAAATCAACGAAAAACTTCAATTCATCGAAGAACCCGTCGAAATAATGGATCGTGAGGTTAAAAGACTTAAGCAAAACAAGATACCAATTGTTAAGGTTCGATGGAATGCTCGTAGAGGACCCGAGTTCACCTGGGAGCGTGAAGATCAGATGAAGAAGAAATACCCACATCTATTTCCAGAAGATTCGTCAACACCTTCAACAGCTTAAAATTTCGGGACGAAATTTATTTAACGGGTAGGTACTGTAGTGACCCGAACTTTTCCATGTTTATATATATTAATTGAGATTGATGTTTACATGATTAAATGTTTCCAACATGTTAAGCAATCAAACTTGTTAAGACTTGATTAATTGAAATAGGTTTCATATAGACAATTGACCACCCAAGTTGACCGGTGATTCACGAACGTTAAAACTTGTAAAAAAAAACTATATGATGACATATATATGGTTATATATATAGTTAACATGATATTATGATAAGTAAACATATCATTAATTATATTAACAATGAACTACATATGTAAAAACAAGACTACTAACTTAATGATTTTGAAACGAGACATATATGTAACGTTTATCGTTGTAACGACATTTAATGTATATATATCATATTAAGAGATATTCGTACATCATAATATCATGATAATATAATAATTTAAAATCTCTTTTGATATTATAAACATTGGGTTAACAACATTTAACAAGATCGTTAACCTAAAGGTTTCAAAACAACACTTACATGTAACGACTAACGATGACTTAACGACTCAGTTAAAATGTATATACATGTAGTGTTTTAATATGTATTTATACACTTTTGAAAGACTTCAATACACTTATCAAAATACTTCTACTTAACAAAAATGCTTACAATTACATTCTCGTTCAGTTTCATCAACAATTCTACTCGTATGCACCCGTATTCGTACTCGTACAATACACAGCTTTTAGATGTATGTACTATTGGTATATACACTCCAATGATCAGCTCTTAGCAGCCCATGTGAGTCACCTAACACATGTGGGAACCATCATTTGGCAACTAGCATGAAATATCTTATAAGATTACAAAAATATGAGTAATCATTCATGACTTATTTACATGAAAACAAAATTACATATCCTTTATATCTAATCCATACACCAACGACCAAAAACACCTACAAACACTTTCATTCTTCAATTTTCTTCATCTAATTGAACTCTCTCAAGTTCTATCTTCAAGTTCTAAGTGTTCTTCATAAATTCCAAAAGTTCTAGTTTCATAAAATCAAGAATACTTTCAAGTTTGCTAGCTCACTTCCAATCTTGTAAGGTGATCATCCAACCTCAAGAAATCTTTGTTTCTTACAGTAGGTTATCATTCTAATACAAGGTAATAATCATATTCAAACTTTGGTTCAATTTCTATAACTATAACAATCTTATTTCAAGTGATGATCTTACTTGAACTTGTTTTCGTGTCATGATTTTGCTTCAAGAACTTTGAGCCATCCAAGGATCCATTGAAGCTAGATCCATTTTTCTCTTTTCCAGTAGGTTCATCCAAGGAACTTAAGGTAGTAATGATGTTCATAACATCATTCGATTTATACATATAAAGCTATCTTATTCGAAGGTTTAAACTTGTAATCACTAGAACATAGTTTAGTTAATTCTAAACTTGTTCGCAAACAAAAGTTAATCCTTCTAACTTGACTTTTAAAATCAACTAAACACATGTTCTATATCTATATGATATGCTAACTTAATGATTTAAAACCTGGAAACACGAAAAACACCGTAAAACCGGATTTACGCCGTCGTAGTAACACCGCGGGCTGTTTTGGGTTAGTTAATTAAAAACTATGATAAACTTTGATTTAAAAGTTGTTATTCTGAGAAAATAATTTTTATTATGAACATGAAACTATATCCAAAAATTATGGTTAAACTCAAAGTGGAAGTATGTTTTCTAAAATGGTCATCTAGACGTCGTTCTTTCGACTGAAATGACTACCTTTACAAAAACGACTTGTAACTTATTTTTCCGACTAGAAACCTATACTTTTTTTGTTTAGATTCATAAAATAGAGTTCAATATGAAACCATAGCAATTTGATTCACTCAAAACGGATTTAAAATGAAGAAGTTATGGGTAAAACAAGATTGGATAATTTTTCTCATTTTAGCTACGTGAAAATTAGTAACAAATCTATTCCAACCATAACTTAATCAACTTGTATTATATATTATGTAATCTTGAGATACCATAGACACGTATACAATGTTTCGACCTATCATGTCGACACATCTATATATATTTCGGAACAACCATAGACACTCTATATGTGAATGTTGGAGTTAGCTATACAGGGTTGAGGTTGATTCCAAAATATATATAGTTTGAGTTGTGATCAATACTGAGATACGTATACACTGGGTCGTGGATTGATTCAAGATAATATTTATCGATTTATTTCTGTACATCTAACTGTGGACAACTAGTTGTAGGTTACTAACGAGGACAGCTGACTTAATAAACTTAAAACATCAAAATATATTAAAAGTGTTGTAAATATATTTTGAACATACTTTGATATATATGTATATATTGTTATAGGTTCGTGAATCAACCAGTGGCCAAGTCTTACTTCCCGACGAAGTAAAAAAATCTGTGAAAGTGAGTTATAGTCCCACTTTTAAAATCTAATATTTTTGGGATGAGAATACATGCAGGTTTTATAAATGATTTACAAAATAGACACAAGTACGTGAAACTACATTCTATGGTTGAATTATCGAAATCGAATATGCCCCTTTTTATTAAGTCTGGTAATCTAAGAATTAGGGAACAGACACCCTAATTGACGCGAATCCTAAAGATAGATCTATTGGGCCTAACAAACCCCATCCAAAGTACCGGATGCTTTAGTACTTCGAAATTTATATCATATCCGAAGGGTGTCCCGGAATGATGGGGATATTCTTATATATGCATCTTGTTATTGTCGGTTACCAGGTGTTCACCATATGAATGATTTTTATCTCTATGTATGGGATGTGTATTGAAATATGAAATCTTGTGGTCTATTGTTACGATTTGATATATATAGGTTAAACCTATAACTCACCAACATTTTTGTTGACTTTTTAAGCATGTTTATTCTCAGGTGATTATTAAGAGCTTCCGCTGTTGCATACTAAAATAAGGACAAGATTTGGAGTCCATGTTTGTATGATATTGTGTAAAAACTGCATTCAAGAAACTGATTTCGATGTAACATATTTGTATTGTAAACCATTATGTAATGGTCGTGTGTAAACAGGATATTTTAGATTATCATTATTTGATAATCTACGTAAAGCTTTTTAAACCTTTATTTATGAAATAAAGGTTATGGTTTGTTTTAAAAATGAATGCAGTCTTTGAAAAACGTCTCATATAGAGGTCAAAACCTCGCAACGAAATCAATTAATATGGAACGTTTTTAATCAATAAGAACGGGACATTTCACATCCTACACGATTTCCTGTACTGCCAGATCCAAGGTTATTGTTGGTATATAGCGCAGCCTGTACTGCGGCTATGTTTGAAGCTAGAAAAGTACGGAATTCCTCTTCATTCATATTCACGGTGTGTCGAGTAGTCGGTGCCATTTCCTTCAAAATAGTTAAATGGAACAAGTTAATCATACAGAATATTAAGAGTAGTTAATAGTATTTCGTAGCATAATATGAACTCATTTATAAAAGCTTTTTCTTCATATTAACGTTTTATAAGTTTAAATTCGGGTAGTACCTACCCGTTAAGTTCATACTTAGTAGCTAATATACAATTCAACTACTACAATTCTATATGAAAAACTGATTGTAATAATATTTCGCGTTCAAACTTTTACACAATATTTTACAAACTTACAATACCGCTTATTTTACATATAGCATGAAATATAGCACACAATAAATTTGATACAAGATGGTTGTGAAGATAATTCTAGCTAGTACACAAGTCGTTCAGCAAAGGCAATAAAGACATGTAATTCATACGTCCAGAAACAAGTCATGCATTCTGGTTTTACTAGGATTACTTCCCATCCTTGGTCTTGTGGAACATAACCGTTATGGCCGTTGATAAGACAGCGTGTTGTAACGTCGTCAAAGGGACGAGGGTTACGTAATGACCAACAGTCTCGTAATAACCTAAAAACCTCATTTCTTACCCCAATTACCGACTCCGTCACTTGAGGGAACGTTTTGTTTAATAGTTGTAGCCCGATGTTCTTGTTCTCACTTTGGTGAGAAGCGAACATTACTAACCCGTAAGCATAACATGCTTCTTTATGTTGCATGTTAGCCGCTTTTTCTAAATCACGAAGTCCTATATTTGGATATACTGAGTCAAAATAATTTCTTAACCCGTTGCGTAAAATAGCATTTGGGTTCCCCGCAATATATGCGTCAAAGTAAACACATCGTAACTTATGGATTTCCCAATGTGATATCCCCCATCTTCCGAACGAAAGCCTTTTATAAACCAAATCATTCTTGGAACGTTCTTCGAATGTCTTACAAACTGATCTCGCCTTAAATAGTTGTGCCGAGGAATTCTGACCGACTCTAGACAAGATTTCATCAATCATGTCTCCGGGTAGGTCTCTTAAAATATTGGGTTGTCTATCCATTTTGTGTTTTTATACTGTAAAATAGACAAGAGTTAGATTCATAAAAAAATACTTATTAATACAAGCAATTTTTACATATATCATAAAGCATAAGCACACTATATTACATATATTACACCACACGAATACAACTATCTTATTCCGACTCGCTTGTTTCTTCTTCTTTGGTTTTGGTTCGTTTTCCCAAGTTTCTAGGGATATATGATGTTCCCCTAATACGAGCCGTTATTTTCCACATTGGTTTGGAAAAACCTGGTGGTTTAGAGGTTCCCGGGTCATTGTTACAACTTATGGACTTCGGGGGTTGACGATACATATAAAGTTCATCGGGGTTGGAATTAGATTTCTCTATTTTTATGCCCTTTCCCTTATTATTTTCTTTTGCCTTTTTAAATTCAGTTGGGGTAATTTCTATAACATCATCGGAATTCTCGTCGGAATCCGATTCATCGGAGAATTGGTAATCCTCCCAATATTTTGCTTCCTTAGCGGAAACACCATTGACCATAATTAACCTTGGTCGGTTGGTTGAGGATTTTCTTTTACTTAACCGTTTTATTATTTCCCCCACCGGTTCTATTTCTTCATCCGGTTCCGATTCTTCTTCCGGTTCCGATTCTTCTTCCGGTTCCGACTCTTCTTCCGGTTCCTCTTCGGGAACTTGTGAATCAGTCCACGAATCATTCCAATTTATATTTGACTCTTCATTATTATTAGGTGAGTCAATGGGACTTGTTCTAGAGGTAGACATCTATCACATAATATCAAACGCGTTAAGAAATTAATATATCACATAATATTCACATGTTAAAAATATATAGTTTCCAACAAAATTTGTTAAGCAATCATTTTTCAAGTAAACACGGTCGAAGTCCAGACTCACTAATGCATCCTAACAAACTCGATAAGACACACTAATGAAAAATTCTGGTTCTCTAAGACCAACGCTCTGATACCAACTGAAATGTCCCGTTCTTATTGATTAAAAACGTTCCATATTAATTGATTTCGTTGCGAGGTTTTGACCTCTATATGAGACGTTTTTCAAAGACTGCATTCATTTTAAAACAAACCATAACCTTTATTTCATCAATAAAGGTTTAAAAGTTTTACGTAGATTATCAAATAATGATAATCTAAAATATCCTGTTTACACACGACCATTACATAATGGTTTACAATACAAATATGTTACAACAAAATAAGTTTCTTGAATGCAGTTTTTACACAATATCATACAAGCATGGACTCCAAATCTCGTCCTTATTTAAGTATGCGACAACGGAAGCTCTTAATAATCACCTGAGAATAAACATGCTTTAAAACGTCAACAAAAATGTTGGTGAGTTATAAGTTTAACCTATATATATCAAATCATAATAATAGACCACAAGATTTCATATTTCAATACATATCCCATACATAGAGATAAAAATCATTCATATGGTGAACACCTGGTAACCGACATTAACAAGATGCATATATAAGAATATCCCCATCATTCCGGGACACCCTTCGGATATGATATAAATTTCGAAGTACTAAAGCATCCGGTACTTTGGATGGGGTTTGTTAAGCCCAATAGATCTATCTTTAGGATTCGCGTCAATTAGGGTGTCTGTTCCCTAATTCTTAGATTACCAGACTTAATAAAAAGGGGCATATTCGATTTCGATAATTCAACCATAGAATGTAGTTTCACGTACTTGTGTCTATTTTGTAAATCATTTATAAAACCTGCATGTATTCTCATCCCAAAAATATTAGATTTTAAAAGTGGGACTATAACTCACTTTCACAGATTTTTACTTCGTCGAGAAGTAAGACTTGGCCACTGTTGATTCACGAACCTATAACAATATATACATATATATTAAAGTATGTTCAAAATATATTTACAACACTTTTAATATATTTTGATGTTTTAAGTTTATTAAGTTAGCTGTCCTCGTTAGTAACCTACAACTAGTTGTCCACAGTTAGATGTACAGAAATAAATCAATAAATATTATCTTGAATCAATCCACGACCTAGTGTATACGTATCTCAGTATTGATCACAACTCAAACTGTATATATTTTGGAATCAACCTCAACCCTGTATAGCTAACTCCAACATTCACATATAGAGTGTCTATGGTTGTTCCGAAATATATATAGATGTGTCGACATGATAGGTCAAAACATTGTATACGTGTCTATGGTATCTCAAGATTACATAATATACAATACAAGTTGATTAAGTTATGGTTGGAATAGATTTGTTACCAATTTTCACGTAGCTAAAATGAGAAAAATTATCCAATCTTGTTTTACCCATAACTTCTTCATTTTAAATCCGTTTTGAATGAATCAAATTGCTATGGTTTCATATTGAACTGTATTTTATGAATCTAAACAGAAAAAGTATAGGTTTATAGTCGGAAAAATAAGTTACAAGTCGTTTTTGTAAAGGTAGTCATTTCAGTCGAAAGAACGACGTCTAGATGACCATTTTAGAAAACATACTTCCACTTTGAGTTTAACCATAATTTTTGGATATAGTTTCATGTTCATAATAAAAATCATTTTCTCAGAATAACAACTTTTAAATCAAAGTTTATCATAGTTTTTAATTAACTAACCCAAAACAGCCCGCGGTGTTACTACGACGGCGTAAATCCGGTTTTACGGTGTTTTTCGTGTTTCCAGGTTTTAAATCATTAAGTTAGCATATCATATAGATATAGAACATGTGTTTAGTTAATTTTAAAAGTCAAGTTAGAAGGATTAACTTTTGTTTGCGAACAAGTTTAGAATTAACTAAACTATGTTCTAGTGATTACGAGTTTAAACCTTCGAATAAGATAGTTTTATATATATGAATCGAATGATGTTATGAACATCATTACTACCTCAAGTTTAGTAGGTAAACCTACTGGAAGTGACAAGAAATGATCTAGCTTCAAAGGATCGTGGATGGCTTGAAAGTTCTTGAAGTAGGATCATGACACAAAAACAAGTTCAAGTAAGATTTTTGCTCGAATTAAGATAGTTTATAGTTATAGAAATTGAATCAAAGTTTGAATATGAATATTACCTTGAATAAGAAAGATAACCTACTGTATATAACAAAGGTTTCTTGATCTTAGATGATTACTTGGAATGGATTAGAAAGCTTGGAAGTAAATTAGTAAACTTGAAGGGATTTTTGAAGTATTCTTGAAGTGTTCTTCCTATGATGATTATAGCTTGATTCTTGAAGTGATTTTTGATGAAGATGATGATTAACTACTGGAAAAATACGTTCATAATAGTGTGGGTGTGTTGAGAGAGAATTAGAAAGAGATTTGGAAGTGAAATGGAGTGAATGATGAGTGTTAATTGGTGAGTGGTGAGTGGGGTTAAAAGGAGTTCTAGTTAGTTGACTAGCTCATGGTAGAAGTTAAAATTGATTAGTCATACATGACATAATCAAGAGTGGAATCCCATGCTAGTTCCTATTGGTATATACCCATAGTAAGTACGTTTTGAAGCTGTGTATAATACGGGTATGAATACGACTAGAATTCTTGATGAAAGAAAAGAATGGGAAAGTAACTGTAACCATTTTCGTTAAGTATGAGTGTTTTGATATATGTCTTGAAGTCTTCCAAAAGTATTTTAATACATCTAAATACACTACATGTATATACATTTTAACGGAGTCGTTAAGTCATCGTTAGTCGTTACATGTAAGTGTTGTTTTGAAACCTTTAAGTTAACGATCTCAATTAATGTTGTTAACCCATTGTTTATTATATCTAATGAGATGTTAAATTATTATATTATCATGATATTATGATATATTAATATATCTTAATATGATATATATACATTTAAATGTCGTTACAACGATAATCGTTACATATATGTCTCGTTTCGAAATCCTTAAGTTAGTAGTCTTGTTTATATGTATATAACTCATTGTTAATATACTTATGGAGATACTTACTTATCATAATCTCATGTTAACCATATGTATATCCATATATATATCGTCAAGTCGTTTTTACAAGTTTTAACGTTCGTGAATCGCCGGTCAACTTGGGTGGTCAATTGTCTATATGAAACATATTTCAATTAATCAAGTCTTAACAAGTTTGATTTCTTAACATGTTGGAAACATTTAATCATGTAAATATCAATCTCAATTAATATATATAAACATGGAAAAGTTCGGGTCACTACATTTTGACCTCTATATGAGACATTTTTCAAAGACTGCATTCATTTTTAAAAACAACCATAACCTTTATTTTATCAATAAAGGTTTTAAAAACATTACGTAGATTATCAAATAATGATAATCTAAAATATACTGTTTACACACGACTATTACATAATGGTTTACAATAGAAATATATTACATCGACATATGTTTCTTGAATGCAGTTTTTACACAATATCATACAAACATGGACTCCAAATCTTGTCCTTATTTTAGTATGCAATAGCGGAAGCTCTTAGTATTCACATGAGAATAAACATGCTTTAAACGTCAACAAAAATGTTGGTGAGTTATAGGTTTAACCTATATATATCAAATCGTAACAATAGACCACAAGATTTCATATTTCAATACACATCCTATACATAGAGATAAAAATTATTCATATGGTGAACACCTGGTAACCAACATTAACAAGATGCATATATAAGAATATCCCCATCATTCCGGGACACACTTCGGATATGATATAAATTTCAAAGTACTAAAGCATCCGGTACTTTGGATGGGGTTTGTTAGGCCCAATAGATCTATCTTTAGGATTCGCGTCAATTAGGGTGTCTGTTCCCTAATTCTTAGATTACCAGACTTAATAAAAAGGGGCATATTCGATTTCGATAATTCAATCATACAATGTAGTTTCATGTACTTGTGTCTATTTTGTAAATCATTTATAAAACCTGCATGTATTCTCATCCCAAATATATTAGATTTTAAAAGTGGGACTATAACTCATTTTCACAGATATTTCCTTCCTCGGAAATAAGACTTGGTCACGGATCGATTCACGAACCTATATAAATATTTACATATATATCAAAGTATGATCAAAATATAATTACAACCATTTTTATTATGTTTTAAAGATTTGAGTGTATTAAGTCAGCTGTCCTCGTTAGTAACCTACAACTAGTTGTCCATAGTTAGATGTACAGAAATAAATAGATATATATATTATCTTGAATCAATCCACAACCCAGTGTATACACGTCTCAGGCTAGATCACAACTCAAATTATATATATTTTTAGAATCAACCTCAACCCTGTATAGCTAACTCCAACATTACTGCATATAGAGTGTCTATGGTTGTTCCAAATATTATATATACATGGGTCGATATAATATGTCAAAACATATGCATATGTGTCTATGGTATCCCAAGATTACATAATATATTAGAATACATGTATAATACAATATAAGTTAGCTAGGATATGATTTGTATAGATTTGTTAAACATTTCCCGTAGCTAAAAAGATCAAAAATATCCAATCTTGTTTTACCCATAACTTCTTCATTTTAAATCCGTTTTGAGTGAATCAAATTGCTATGGTTTCATATTGAACTCTAATTTAAGAATCCAAATATAAAAAGTATAGGTTTATAGTCAGAAATTTAAGTTACATGTCAATTACTAAAGAGGTAGTCATTTCCGTCGAAAGAACGACATCTTGATGACCATTTTGAAAAATATACTTTCACTTTGAGTTTAACCAAGATTTTTGGATATAGTTTCATGTTCATATGAAAAATAATTTTCCCAGAAGAACAACTTTTAAATCAAAGTTTATCATAGTTTTTAATTATCCAAACCAAAAAGCCCTCGATTTCACTACGACGGCGTATATCATATTTTATGGTGTTCATCGTGTTTCCAGGTTTTAAATCATTAAGTTAGCATATCATATAGATATAGAAAATGTGTTTAGTTTATTTTAAAAGTCAAGTTAGAAGGATTAACTTTTGTTTGCGAACAAGTTTAGAATTAACTAAACTATGTTCTAGTGATTACAAGTTTAAACCTTCGAATAAGATAGCTTTATATGTATGAATCGAATGATGTTATGAACATCATTACTACCTCAAGTTTTCTGGATAAAACTACTGGAACGGTGAAAAATGGATCTAGCTTCAAAGGATCATTGGATGGCATGAAAGTTCTTGAAGCAGAATAATGACACTAAAACAGTTCAAGTAAGATTTTCACTCGAAATAAGATTGTTATAGTTGTAGAAATTGAATCAAAGTTTGAATATGAATATTACCTTGAATTAGAAAGACAACCTACTATAAATAACAAAGGTTCCTTGATCTTAGATGATTACTTGGAATGGATTAGAAAGCTTGGAAGTAAACTTGCAAACTTGATAGTATTCTTGATTTTTATGAAACTATACTTATGGAATTTATGAAGAAAACTTAGAACTTGAAGATGGAACTTGAGAGAGATCAATTAGATGAATAAAATTGAAGAATAAAAGTGTTTGTAGGTGTTTTTGGTCGTTGGTATATGGATTAGATATAAAGGATATGTAATTTTGTTTTCATGTAAATAAGTCATGAATAATTACCAATATTTTTGTAATTTTATGAGATATTTCATGCTAGTTGCCAAATTATGGTTCCCATATGTGTTAGGTGACTCACATGGGCTGCTAAGAGCTAATCATTGGAGTGTATATACCAATAGTACATACATCTAAAAGCTGTGTATTGTACGAGTACGAATACGGGTGCATACGAGTTGAATTGTTGATGAAACTGAACGAGGATGCAATTGTAAGCATTTTTGTTAAGTAGAAGTACTTTGATATGTGTCTTGAAGTCTTTCAAAAGTGTAAGAATACATATCAAAACACAACATGTATATACATTCTAATGGAGTCGTTAAGTCTTCGTTAGTCGTTACATGTAAGTGTTGTTTTGAAACCTTTAAGTTAACGATCTCAATTAATGTTGTTAACCCAATGTTTATTATATCAAATGATGTTAAATTATTATATTATCATGATATTAGGATGTATGAATATCTCTTAATATGATATATACATTAAAATATCGTTACAACGATAATCGTTATATATAAGTCTCGTTTCGTAATTCTTGAGTTAGTAGTCTTGTTTTTACATATGTAGTTCATTGTTAACACACTTAATGATATATTTAAATATCATTTTATCATGTTAAATATAGTGTATCAATATCTTAATATGATACATATGTATTTAGTAGACGTTATCATAACGATAATCGTTATATATATCATTTCGAGTTTCTTAACTTAGTAATCTCATTTCTTATGTATATCACACATTGTTAATATATTTACTGAGATACTTACTCATCATAATCTTATGTCAACCATATATATATGTCTATATATACCACAACATGTAGTTTTTACAATTTTGTAACGTTCGTGAATCGCCGGTCAACTTGGGTGATCAATTGTCTATATGAAACTTATTTCATTTAATCAAGTCTTAACAAGTTTGATTGCTTAACACGTTGGAAACATTTAGTCATGTAAATATCAATCTCAATTAGTATATATAAACATGGAAAAGTTCAGGTCACTACAGTACCTACCCGTTAAATAAATTTCGTCCAGAAATTTTAAGCTGTTGAAGGAGTTGACGAATCGTCTGGAAATAGATGCGGGTATTTCTTCTTCATCTGATCTTCATGCTCCCAGGTAAACTCGAGTCCTCTACGAGCATTCCATTGAACCTTAACAATCGGTATCTTGTTTTGCTTAAGTCTCTTAACCTCACGATCTATTATTTCGACGGGTTCTTCAATGAATTGAAGTTTTTCATTGATTTGGATTTCGTCTAATGGAATAGTGAGATATTCTTTAGCAAAAAATTTCTTCAAATTTGAGACCTGGAAAGTGTTATGTACAGCCGCAAGTTGTTGAGGTAGCTCCAGTTGGTAAGCTACTGGTCCGACACGATCTATAATCTTGAATGGTCCAATGTACCTTGGATTTAGTTTCCCCCGTTTACCAAATCGAACAACGCCTTTCCAAGGTGAAACCTTAAGCATGACCATTTCTCCAATTTCAAACTCTATATCTTTTCTTTTACTGTCCGAGTAGCTCTTATGTCGACTCTGGGCGGTTTTCAATCGTTGAATTTGGATGATTTTCTCGGTAGTTTCTTGTATTATCTCCGGACCCGTAATCTATCTATCCCCCACTTCATTCCAACAAATCGGAGACCTGCACTTTCTACCATAAAGTGTCTCAAACGGCGCCATTTCAATACTAGAATGATAACTGTTGTTGTAGGAAAATTCTGCTAACGGTAGGTGTCGATCCCAACTGTTTCCGAAATCAATAACACATGCTCATAGCATGTCTTCAAGCATTTGTATCGTCCTTTCACTCTGCCCATCAGTTTGTGGATGATAGGCAGTACTCATGTCTAGACGAGTCCCCAATGCTTGTTGCAACGTTTGCCAGAACCTTGAAACAAATCTACCATCCCTATCAGAGATAATAGAGACGGGTATTCCATGTCTGGAGACAACCTCCTTCAAATACAATCGCGCCAACTTCTCCATTTTGTCATCTTCTCTCATTGGCAGGAAGTGTGCTGACTTGGTGAGACGATCAACTATTACCCAAATAGTATCATAACCACTTACAGTCCTTGGCAATTTAGTAATGAAATCCATGGTAACGTTTTCCCATTTCCATTCTGGGATTTCAGGTTGTTGTAGTAGACCTGATGGTTTCTGATGTTCAGCTTTGACCTTAGAACACGTCAAACATTCTCCTACATATTTAGCAATATCTGCTTTCATACCCGGCCACCAAAAGTGTTTCTTGAGATCTTTATACATCTTCCCCGCTCCGGGATGTATTGAATATCTGGTTTTATGTGCTTCTTTAAGTACCATTTCTCTCACATCTCCAAACCTTGGTACCCAAATT
Organism: Rutidosis leptorrhynchoides; assembly: GCF_046630445.1. NCBI lineage: Eukaryota > Viridiplantae > Streptophyta > Magnoliopsida > Asterales > Asteraceae > Rutidosis > Rutidosis leptorrhynchoides. The sequence goes on from NC_092343.1 coordinate 309,815,065, forward strand.
CTATCAGCCCTATATCAGGTTCCGTCTTCCCGAATATTAATATGTTTCTCTGATCCTTTGGGTATCTCATTCTTCAACTTTCCTTCTTTTACAACCCCCTGTTGCGCCTCCTTTATTTGAGTAGTAAGGTTAGTACGAATAATTATATTCATAGCTTTTACCCGTAGAGGTTCTCTGTCCTTTCTACTCAAAGCGTCGGCTACCACATTCGCCTTCCCCTGGTGGTATCGAATCTCAAAATCATAATCATTCAACAGTTCAATCCACCTGCGTTGTCTCATATTCAGTTGCTTCTGATTAAATATATGTTGGAGACTTTTGTGGTCGATATATATAATACTTTTGACCCCATATAAATAATGTGAAATGTCCCGTTCTTATTGATTAAAAACGTTCCATATTAATTGATTTAGTTGCGAGGTTTTGACCTCTATATGAGACGTTTTTCAAAGACTGCATTCATTTTTAAAACAAACCATAACCTTTATTTCATAAATAAAGGTTTAAAAAGCTTTAGGTAGATTATCAAATAATGATAATCTAAAATATCCTGTTTACACACGACCATTACATAATGGTTTACAATACAAATATGTTACATCGAAATCAGTTTCTTGAATGCAGTTTTTATACAATATCATACAAACATGGACTCCAAATCTTGTCCTTATTTTAGTATGCAACAGCGGAAGCTCTTAGTATTCACCTGATAATAAACATGCTTTAAACGTCAACAAAAATGTTGGTGAGTTATAGGTTTAACCTATATAAATTAAATCGTAACAATAGACCACAAGATTTCATATTTCAATACACATCCCATACATAGAGATAAAAATCATTCATATGGTGAACACCTGGTAACCGACATTAACAAGATGCATATATATAAGAATATCCCCATCATTCCGGGACACCCTTCGGATATGGTATAAATTTCGAAGTACTAAAGCATCCGGTACTTTGGATGGGGTTTGTTAGGCCCAATAGATCTATCTTTAGGATTCGCGTCAATTAGGGTGTCTGTTCCCTAATTCTTAGATTACCAGACTTAATAAAAAGGGGCATATTCGATTTCGATAATTCAACAATAGAATGTAGTTTCACGTACTTGTGTCTATTTTGTAAATCATTTATCAAACCTGTATGTATTCTCATCCCAAAAATATTAGATTTTAAAAGTGGGACTATAACTCACTTTCACAGATTTTTACTTCGTCGAGAAGTAAGACTTGGCCACTGGTTGATTCACGAACCTATAACAATATATACATATATATCAAAGTATGTTTAAAATATATTTACAATACTTTTAATATATTTTGATGTTTTAAGTTTATTAAGTCAGCTGTCCTCGTTAGTAGCCTACAACTAGTTGTCCACAGTTAGATGTACAGAAATAAATCGATAAATATTATCTTGAATCAATCCACGACCCAGTGTATACGTATCTCGGTATTGATCACAACTCAAACTATATATATTTTGGAATCAACCTCAACCTTGTATAGCTAACTCCAACATTCACATATAGAGTGTCTATGGTTGTTCCGAAATATATATAGATGTGTCGACATGATAGGTCGAAACATTGTATACGTGTCTATGGTATCTCAAGATTACATAATATACAATACAAGTTGATTAAGTTATGGTTGGAATAGATTTGTTACCAATTTTCACGTAGCTAAAATGAGAAAAATTATCCAATCTTGTTTTACCCATAACTTCTTCATTTTAAATCCGTTTTGAGTGAATCAAATTGCTATGGTTTCATATTGAACTCTATTTTATGAATCTAAACAGAAAAGTATAGGTTTATAGTCGGAAAAATAAGTTACAAGTCGTTTTTGTAAAGGTAGTCATTTCAGTCGAAAGAACGACGTCTAGATGACCATTTTAGAAAACATACTTCCACTTTGAGTTCAACCATAATTTTTGGATATAGTTTCATGTTCATAATAAAAATAATTTTCTAAGAATAACAACTTTTAAATCAAAGTTTATCATAGTTTTTAATTAACTAACCCAAAACAGCCCGCGATGTTACTACGACGGCGTAAATCCGGTTTTACGGTGTTTTTCGTGTTTCCAGGTTTTAAATCATCAAGTTAGCATATCATATAGATATAGAACATGTGTGTAGTTAATTTTAAAAGTCAAGTTAGAAGGATTAACTTTTGTTTGCGAACAGGTTTAGAATTAACTAAACTATGTTCTAGTGATTACGAGTTTAAACCTTCGAATAAGATAGTTTTATATATATGAATCGAATGATGTTATGAACATCATTACTACCTCAAGTTTAGTAGGTAAACCTACTGGAAGTGACAAGAAATGATCTAGCTTCAAAGGATCTTGGATGGCTTGAAAGTTCTTGAAGTAGGATCATGACACAAAAACAAGTTCAAGTAAGATTTTTACTCGAATTAAGATAGTTTATAGTTATAGAAATTGAATCAAAGTTTGAATATGAATATTACCTTGAATAAGAAAGATAACCTACTGTATATAACAAAGGTTTCTTGATCTTATATGATTACTTGGAATGGATTAGAAAGCTTGGAAGTAAATTAGTAAACTTGAAGGGATTTTTGAAGTGTTCTTGAAGTGTTCTTCCTATGATGATTATAGCTTGATTCTTGAAGTGATTTTTGATGAAGACGATGATTAACTACTGGAAAAATACGTTCATAATAGTGTGTGTGTGTTGAGAGAGAATTAGAAAGAGAATTGGAAGTGAAATGGAGTGAATGATGAGTGGTAATTGGTGAGTGGGGTTAAAAGGAGTTCTAGTTAGTTGACTAGCTCATGGTAGAAGTTAAAATTGATTAGTCATACATGACATAATCAAGAGTGGAATCCCATGCTAGTTCCTATTGGTATATACTCATAGTAAGTACGTTTTGAAGCTGTGTATAATACGGGTAAGAATACTACTAGAATTCTTGATGAAAGAAAAGAATGGAAAAGTAACTGTAACCATTTTCGTTAAGTATGAGTGTTTTAATATATGTCTTGAAGTCTTCCAAAAGTATTTTAATACATCTAAATACACTACATGTATATGCATTTTAACTGAGTCGTTAAGTCATCGTTAGTCGTTACATGTAAGTGTTGTTTTGAAACCTTTAAGTTAACGATCTCAATTAATGTTGTTAACCCATTGTTTATTATATATCTAATGAGATGTTAAATTATTATATTATCATGATATTATGATATATTAATATATCTTAATATGATATATATACATTTAAATGTCGTTACAACGATAATCGTTACATATATGTCTCGTTTCGAAATCCTTAAGTTAGTAGTCTTGTTTATATGTATATTGTAACAACCCAAACCAACCCTCGACCAAACCCCGTGAAAATACAAACAAAAAAAAAATTTGCTGTACAGTGACCCCGCGCGCCGCGCCCCCTATCTGGCGCGCCGCGCCAAATCGGCCTGTCTCCGGGCTTTTTAAATGCGAAAAAGATAGACTCGTTCCCGACACTTTCAGACGAAACGCTTTTTACAACACATTAATATAAGTAAAACTAACATGATTAATTAATTAAAACGAGCTTTACATCGCGGGGCCCACATATGCCCAAAATACCCCTTTTAATACAAAATACAACTTCGACCCAATGAGTTTAAGTTCCAACAAACTACGAGCATGATGTTGGGGATAAACTACCCAATCCTAGGTCGAATCCAAGCAAGCATCAAAATGGGAAAATCATCTAATCCCGAGCATACCCTTGTCACGTCCGCCTTCGAACCTAAAAATGTAAACAACGAGAGGGTAAGCTAATACTTAGTGAATGCAATACTTATACGCATACATACATAATCCAATTACTTGCATACACCTACACAACAACACAATAACATTAGTAAACCGCAATAACAAATAAACGATTAATCGTACGTACAACAAGTCAACATCATTAGCATAGAGATCTCAACAATAATACATGCCAAAAACGAATACGTACAATGCTAATAAAATTACACATCCCAATATACCCAATGTCGACATTCGACTCGATGGTGGCCGACGAAGAGTAGTAGGTCAAAATCGTTAACTACTCACCACCCATCGCACGCGTAAGTGGCCGACGAAGAGTAGTAGGTCAAAATCGTTAACTACTCACCACTACGCACTATGAGGCCGACGAAAAGTGCAACCGAAACGTTAACACTTACCTTAATCATAAGGATGGCCGATGAAAAGCGGAACCGCTTACCATCCCACGATAAGTGGCCAATGAAGAGCGAACCCCTAAACGGTTAACACTCACCACTTACCCAAACACACATGTAGCCGACGAAGAGCGATAGGTCAAACGTTAATAACTCGCCACAAACTAAATATACACATGTGACCGACGAAGAGTGATAGGTCAAACATTAACCACTCGTCACATATCCAAACGCACACATGTAGCCGACGAAGAGTGATAGGTCAAACATTAACCACTCGCTACATATCCAAAACGAATATAGCCAACGAAGAGCTATCCACGCGGATATCACTCACTATATTTTTCCCAACTCAAATGTGGTCCACGAAAAGTGAATCCTAACGGATATCACTTACCACCCCACACACAAGCAACCAAATTATATACATAAGCGTATAAATATTCCACTCACCTTGAAATACTTGAAGAACGTATCCCGCGATCTTAACTTCTTCCACCGACTTCACGCAAATCACCTACGCAAAGTATACATGCAAATAAGCTACTCACAATGCTTGTTCGACTTAAACAATACATATGTTCTCCTAGAACATCCTATTGACCAACTTTGACCAAAAACCATTTTTCGCTCGAAAACCTTCATAATCACAAATGACTTGTGATTATGCCTCAACAACATCATTTAAACATGGTTTGGTCATTCGATCACTCATTTAAACACACGACCCGCCCATTTGGTCCTAAAGTGTGTTTTACACCCTATTAAGCATAAAACAGTACTCACAAGTCCAAAACTTATGAAATCACTTCCCGCGTTCCCGAAATAGCTAATCTTAACTCTTTTAGCCATTAAACGCCATTTATAGGGTTGTTTACTCAAAAACCCATTTTGACCTAAAACTAGTCAAAACACCAAATTGTAAGTTTACACCCCTAATCACCAACAATCCAAGTAGCTAGTGATTTCATCAACTAATTTAGTTTTACAAACCCACAATATCATCATCCAACCCTAGACCCACCAATATTAGGGTTCTTGCACTAAAACTTAACCCGTTTACCCCAAACTTCCAAGAAATGGGTTTTACATCTACTTTAGCACAAACCCTAGCATAATAAACGAATTAACACAACTAAATCCGAATTAGGGTTTTACCTTTTGAAGAAAACGAAGCTAGTACAACAACAACACAAGTAATGAGCTTAAACTTGAAGAATCCAAGCTTCTTCTTCCTCTTCTCAAGCTTTCTCACTCTACTCTCACTCTAGAACTTGAGGTTGAAGATGAGAGTGTTTGTGGACTTGAAAATGATCCAAAAGTGGATCTAAAACTGATCTAAAAGCCACAAATCCGTTCACAAGTGAAAGGACCATAATACCCTTCATTTAGACACTTAAAATGCTGAAAAAAACGCATCAGACCCATTCGGCGCGCCGCGCCAAAAGGTCGCGCGCCGCTCCACGCTGCAGGTCAGATTTCAGAAACTTGTTTTGGCCATAACTTTTTGACCGTAGCTCCGTTTTCGATGAACCAAATATCGTTGGAAACGTAATAAGATATTCTTTCCAATGGTAAGGCTTTGAAACATCAACTCAAACTTTATTTGGGGTTGAAAAGATACGTACACACTTTGTACCTCAAACAACGTCCAGTTTTCTTCGACGTTCGAGCAAGCAACACGTACCTGCTTCGTACACTTCGTATACGCATCGTACACCATAAATACATTATGTACAATAAATATTTGGGTCTTACAACTCTCCCCCACTTAGAATCGATCACGTCCTCGTGATCCTTGTCACTTAAATTAGCAAGTACCAAAATCCATGGTCCTTCGACATACGTCCAAACTCGATGTCCACAACATTTCCCCCAAATTCGAAGATTTCATACAAATCCTTTAGGCGACCTTACACAAAGTTACCTTTCTGTTTAGAATCATCCTCCGTGATTCACCAATTCTACCAAACCGAGTACTAAGTCTCGCTTCGTCCCCAAACCGGGACAAACTCATGCCTCGACCGCATGACATAAGTAAGCTAACGTTCCATACCTCGTATCAAGTTAGTAACCCTTTTAGCGTACCCTTATCATGTACATCGCTAAAATAACAACACACCAATAATATGGCCAACAAACAATACAATGGAGCCAACAAAAAGTGAATCCTCACGATTGGATACCACTTGCCCCATATCCTCACGCGTACGTGGCCGACGAAAAGCGGTAGATCAAACGTTAACCACTTACCACTACGCAACAAGAGGCCGACAAAAAGCGCATTCTTACGGATCACACTTACCTCTCCTCACATATGGCTAAACAAAAGCGATTCCTAACGGAAAACGCATGCCACACACCAATAAGTAGCCAACGAAAAGCGAATCCTAACGGATAACACTTACTACTTATCATACTCAAACCGTGGCCAACGAAAAGTGAATCCTCACAATGGATAACACTTACCACAATACATACAAACAAACTAAATATATGCGCATACTTAGAATCATTCCATACCGTCTGGAATTTCCGCACACGAAATGTCCACACCCACGAACATTGCTTAACACAATCGAGCAAGAACTACCTATAGCGCACATAGGCACAAAACAATAATCCTCTAGAAGAGAATTCGACACGCACACTCCTTAAGCGGGGATTTCCTTGCTCGTCAAACACGTCCATTATCTCTCAACGAGATTTCCCACATTACCACCTCGAGTAGTAATTCACATCCAAATCAATAAATACAATTCAACCAAAATTGTATTCCACCACAAATCGACCAATCTAGGCCTCGACACCAACTCCGGATCTAATCATGAGCATTATCCGAAATTTTCACACCAAAACCTCCTCGTGCGGGAGTGTAACTCCCCCACTTGGAACTACGTTCCATAACTGCATCTTGCACAACCGTACAATGCTACCAAAGGTAGACTTTACCAACAATTGGGTTCACACGACCCATCACCATATCTTACTCCAACCTTGAGCATACTAAGGATCTTAACATACCCTTAAACACTTCGAACGAAGAGTTCATCACAAATTACCCAACTTCATTCTTGCAATCCCATGATTGCCACAAATTGTTAAAGTTCCACCTAGTCACTCATGTACCTAAGGGTTTCTCTCCGGTACCCTAAGTACAATGTAACCACAATACCGTCGGAGTCGAATGTTACGCTTGCAGGTATGAAAGAGGCACCTGACATCGCGTCACATAGACTCCACTATCAACATTCATCGAGACCGAAAAACTCAACCTCGAGGGTTCCATTCATCCGATGTCACCCATCACAACACTAAAGTGACCTTAAGTCATCCGTACCCGACGAAAATTATGTTTCATAAATTACTGTAAGACCCGTGTAATTATTGTACATAATGTTTGTATGTGTAATTATATGACTAGAGTTGTGGAGTTCATGTTTCATACATTTAAAAAGGGGAAAATCATTGCTGAACTGGGGTCTGCGCGCCGTGCAGATGAGGCGCGCACCGCGCAACGCGGCTGCCAGCTATTCCTTGTTTTTATTTAAATTTAAACGTGGGTATTTTGGTAAATTCACATCAAGGCCGAGTTTAATGCTTGGTTCAGTAGTTTGGGAGCTCATTTACTCCCTTGTTCACCAACCTTATCACCTCCCAATTTATTTTAGTGAGAGAGTGAGTTTTAGAGAGGGAAAGCTCACTTTGAAGAGGAAGAAGAGGGTTTCTTGCTAAAGTCCAAGTTCTAAAGTTGTTCATCTCGTCATTCGTTACATTTTGATAGTTGTGGTATGCCTTAACTTTCAATTCTTGTTTTGATTTCGTGTATGGGTTAGGGTTTGTGTGAAGATGAACATTAAGACCCATTTTTGGGTAAATTGGGTGTTCTTGGGTAAATTGGGTCATGTAGGCTCAATAATGGGTTAGCTAGGGTTTTAAAAGTATTAATTGTTGTCATGAAACCCTAATTGGCTAATAATTTGTTAGAACACCTTAAGGAAGAGTAAATGGGTGTGATTTGGGTATAAATGACCCAAAATGGGTGTATTGACTTTTATTGAGTCAAATGGGTCAAAATTAGACCAAGGTTGGTAAATGGTTGTGTTTTGTGATAAAACCTAGTAATCTAATGTGTAGGAAGGCCTTGAGTGCCAAGCGTTAGGGTTTTTGGTGAAAATGACCCAATTTAGGGTTAAGTGTCCAAATGGGTCAAGATGACCTAGGAGGGTGTGGGTTGTAAGATTAGACCAAGTTGATTGATTATATGCTTGTGAAAATAGGTACGTTACCTCGGAACTCAAGCTTGGTTTAATAATCACCGAAGGCATAAGGTGAGTGGAATAATTATGCGTATGTGTATATAATGTATTTATTTGTGTCGTATGAATGTGGCATTGTCGCGTTGCTTAAGACACCACATTGTAAAGAAGTGGATGTCGCGTTGTTTAAGACACCACATGGTAAAGAAGTGGATGTCGCGTTGTTTAAGACACCACAATGTAATGGAGGGGATGTCGCGTTGTTTAAGACACCATCCATCGTATTGAATGGCATGTGGAATCGTCGCGTTGTTTAAGACGCCACATTGTAAAGGGTGAGTGAGTCGCGTTGTTTAAGACATCACCCGGGGGATTAGTGACTACGCGTTGATTAAGTAGCACTAACGGATGTTATAAACTCCAACGGTCTTGTATGTACCATTTCCCTTGTTCGAATTGGTTAACCAAGGTTGCGTGAGTTATGTATTGAAAGTATTTATTTATGAATCGTATGCTTTTGTATTATTAGCTACTTGTGGATTTGCGGTTTATGGTATATGCATAATATTGTTGCATGATTGTCGAATTGTTAAACCGAGTATGATGTTGTGTAAGTGATGCAAGTAAGTAGATTATATATGTGTATGTATAATTATTGTGCTCACTAAGCTTTGCTTACCCTCTCGTTGTTTACCTTTTTATAGGTTCGTGTGTGGATAAGGGTAAGGGCATTACCTTGGATTGAGTTTCCCGCTTCGATGATTAAGAAGCGCTTTTGGTTTTGGCTTGGAGTTTGACCGAGACTTGGGTAGTTTAACCCCAAACACCATGCTCGTTGTGTCGTTTGGCAATTAAACTTTTGTGGTCGAAACTCTAATTTGTATTAAACTTGTATTCTTACACTTAGTGGCAATTTGGGCACGTGTGGGCCCCACTTTGTAAAACTCGCTCAAACCTTAGTTATGTGCTAGTTTTACATATATTAATGTACGGTTAAAAGCGTTTTGGCTAAATGTGTCGGGAAGTCGCTCATCTTTTTCGCATTAAAGGCAACCGGCAACAGCCAGCTTTTGCGCGGCGCGCAAACAGTCTGCCAGCAAATTTTTTTTTTTTTGCTAAAATTTAACGAGGTTTAGTGGTGGTTGGTTTGGGTTGTCACAAGTGGTATCAGAGCATGGTCTAAGGGATTTAGGTGACTTAAGATAGGCGCCTAGACTTAGACTTTTGTGTGTGCATTGTGCGGGACTTGTAGGACTTTGGGTCGGACCGGGTCTTGGTTAGTACATAGGTTTATGTGAACTAATCATGCATTATTGGTTGTATTGTATAGTAATCATCGAGCGAAATGGACATTGTACTAGCGCGTTAGCGTGACGTGCTCGCGTAGTAATGATTAGCTACCCTTACTACGGGTGCAAATTGTGTCAAACAAGCGATGCACGATGATCGTCGAGCGAGATGCGTATTGTCATGTCTTTCGTTTCGTTATTTAATCTATTCCGTTTTATAGAATGAGGACGCGAAACGGACACGACACCGAACTTGATAATGGGGGCACGAGCGAGGACCCCGAGTTCACGGCCAAGGTTGAGGCCATCTTTGAACGCCAAAAGGCGGAGTTTCGTGAGGATGTTAAGAAGATGTTTTTAGAGACGATTGACGAACACGTTGTCACTATGGTTAATGAGCAAATTAAGATTGCTCTTCAAGAAGAAAATGTGGGAAGACGAGACTTTTTCTTCAAGAACTTTAAGGACGCTCAACCTCCTACTTTTGAGGGCGATAGGGACCCACTCAAGAGTGCCCGATTCATCTCCGATATGGAGGGGGCCTTCCGTACTTGTGAGTGTCCACCCGATAAGAAGACTAGGTACGGTTGTAGCATGTTAAGGGGTGACGCGAAATTGTGGTGGGATGCTAAGATCCAACTTTATGGTGAAGAACAATGTATGGACTTCACTTGGGATGAATTTAAAGCGGAGTTCTTCGATGAGTACCGAACTTCGGCCGATCTTACAAGGCTTAAGGACGAGTTACGCACCTTAAGGCAAGGGTCGATGGACTTGAACACTCTCAAATCCGTGTTCTTGTCCAAGACGCAATTTTGCCCGGAGTATGTCGAGAATGATAAAATGTTGAAAGAAGACTTCTATCGAACCTTGAATGACAGTTATCAAGAAAAGATTAGCGTAAATGTGGTAAAGAGCTTCGACGAGTTGTTTAATATGGCGAAAGGGTTTGAAGCGATTGTGTTGAGGAAGAGAAAGTTTGAAGGTTCTAGTCATTCAAATTTTTCAAGCAAGAAGTCAAACTTTTCAAAGAAGGGTGCAACCGAGAGTGTCGGAAGTGTCAAGAAGAGTGCGCCGGGAGAGTTTCGTTATACTTGCCATAATTGTGGGCGAAAGGGACATATGGCCCGTGATTGCACCAATCCCTCTACTACACCCAAGTTTACTTGTTTCAATTGCGGTAAAGAAGGGCACAAACGGCCCGAGTGTCCCGAGTTGCGTAATGATAATGCTATGAGGATCGAGAAAGCGGCGGGTACGGCTAGGGGTCGTAATTATTTGATGACTAATGAAGAAGCTAAAAAATCGAATGAAGTCGTTTCAGGTACTTTCATGGTTAATTCTAATCCGGCACGGATACTTTTTGATAGTGGTGCTAATTTGTCTTTCGTATCTCCAAGATTTGTGCCTAAGTTAAATAAACCGCTAGTAAAGTTGAGTCGTCCGGTAGAAGTTGAAATAGCGGATGGCAAGACGGCGCTAGTGGTTGATGTGTGTAAAAATTGCAATGTTGTGTTTGGCGCCGAAAGTTTCGAAATTGATCTTATTCCGATGACTTTGGGTGATTTTGATGTTGTCGTTGGTATGGATTGGCTCGATCGTTATAGAGCCGATATTGCATGCCACGACAAGTTTATTCGTGTAAAGACACCAAGTGGGGGAGAGATGATTATTCATGGTGACAAACGAAGGAGATCGGTGCCGATATGCACTTTTGTCGGGCACGACGTCACGTTGTTACCGGTGGTATGGCTTTCCTTGCTCATGTTGTCGACACTCGTAATGAGCCACCACCAATTCGTGAAATTCCGGTAGTTAATGAGTTTGAAGATGTCTTTCCGGATGAGTTACCGGGTTTCCCGGCGAAAAGACAAGTCGAATTTCGCATCGAGTTGGTTCCGGGGGCTACCCCCATTGCTAAAACTCCTTATCGTTTAGCACCAACGGAGATGCAAGAGTTATTGAATCAAATTCAAGAATTGCTCGGGAAGGGTTTTATCCGACCAAGTGCGTCGCCATGGGGTGCTCCGGTTTTATTTGTAAAGAAGAAAGACGGTAGTATGCGTATGTGCATCGATTACCGTGAGTTGAATAAAGTGACGATCAAGAATCGTTATCCGTTACCTAGGATCGACGATTTGTTTGATCAACTTCAAGGCGCAACGTATTTCTCTAAGATCGACTTACGGTCCGGCTATCACCAAATGCGGGTCCGTGAGGAAGATATTGAGAAAACGGCTTTCCGAACGCGTTACGGGCATTATGAATTTGTAGTTATGCCCTTCGGTCTTACGAATGCACCGGCGGCATTCATGGATCTTATGAACCGGGTGTGCCAACCTATGTTGGACAAGTCGGTTATTGTGTTCATTGACGACATACTAGTCTACTCGAAGAGTATGCACGAACATGAACGTCACTTGCGTGAAGTTTTGAAGACGCTAAGAAAAGAGAAGTTGTATGCAAAGTTCTCTAAATGTGAATTTTGGCTAAGGGAGGTTCAATTCCTTGGTCACATTGTGAACGAAAGCGGTATCCAAGTGGATCCGGGGAAGATTGAGACGGTGAAGAGTTGGGGACGACCGACTACGCCCACGGAGATCCGAAGTTTTCTCGGATTGGCCGGTTATTATCGTCGGTTTATCCAAGACTTTTCTAAGATTGCTTCTCCATTAACAAAGTTGACGAGGAAGAGTGCTAAGTTCAATTGGGAAAACGAGCAAGAAATTGCTTTTCAATTATTGAAAGAGAAGTTGTGTCAAGCTCCGGTGTTAGTGTTACCGGAAGGCGTCGAAGACATGGTGGTTTATTGTGATGCTTCCTTAAATGGGCTCGAGTGCGTTCTTATGCAAAGGGGTAAAGTCATTGCTTATGCCTCTCGACAATTAAAGGAACACGAAACGAGGTACCCGACTCATGATCTTGAAATGGCGGCGGTTGTGCATGCGTTGAAAATTTGGCGCCACTACTTATATGGTGTCAAGTGTACGATATATTCGGATCATAAGAATTTGAAACACCTTTTTACTCAAAGGGATTTGAATTATCGTCAACGTAGATGGATGGATGTGGTGAAAGATTATGATTGTGAGATACTTTACCATCCGGGTAAGGCGAATGTGGTCGCGGATGCGTTAAGTCGGAAGACTCAACATCCGGCGATACGTGTAGCATCGTTACGTTTGATTATCACTAATGACTTTCTTGAAAAGATGGGTGAAGACCAAATAGAGGCTTATGTTCACGATAAGCACGCGGAACGAATTGTGGGCCAATCGGAGTTCATTACAATGGGCCCGTGGGGTTTATTGTCGTTTCAAGGAAGGGTGTGGGTGCCTAAGACGGGTGATTACCGACGGGTGCTACTCAATGAAGCACATAGGTCGAAATATTCCATTCATCCGGGTGCGACGAAAATGTATCATGACTTGAAGAAAGATTATTGGTGGCCGGGCATGAAACGCGATGTTGTAAAATACGTTGAACGATGTGTTACTTGTTTGCAAGTTAAAGCCGAACATCAAAAGCCGTATGGTAAGTTGCAACCGTTAGAGATCCCGAAATGGAAATGGGAGCACATTACCATGGACTTCATCACTAAATTACCTAAGACGGCGAGAACTCAATATGATTCGATTTGGGTTATAGTTGATCGGTTGACGAAAAGTGCTTTGTTTCTTCCCATTAAAGAAGCAATATCGTCGGAGGCCTTGGCTAAGTTGTTTATCAAGGAAGTGGTCTCGCGACATGGCGTTCCTATATCTATTATTTCGGATCGAGATACCCGTTTTACATCTCGATTTTGGGAAAAGTTTCACGAAGATATGGGTACACAATTAAAGTTGAGCACGGCGTATCATCCTCAAACGGACGGTCAAACCGAACGTACGAACCAAACTTTGGAAGATATGTTACGGGCGTGCATTATCGATTTCGGTGGTAGTTGGGATGAGCATCTACCTTTGGTGGAATTTTCGTACAATAATAGTTTTCATACTAGTATCGGGATGCCACCGTACGAGATGCTTTATGGTCGAAGGTGTCGAACTCCCATTTGTTGGGGAGAAGTGGGACAAAGGGAAATCGGGAGTACCGATTTGGTTCTAGAGACGAATAACAAGATTGATATTATCCGGGAGCATTTGAAAAAGGCTCAAGATAGGCAAAAGTCATATGCCGATAAACGTAGACGGACGATCGAATTCCAAGAGGGCGACATGGTCATGCTTAAGGTTTCGCCATGGAAGGGTATTATTCGATTTCGAAAATGGGGAAAGTTAGGTCCTCGGTTTATTGGGCCGTTTAAAGTCTTAGCTCGTGTTGGTGAAGTTGCATATCGATTGGAATTACCCGAAGAACTTGCGGGGATCCATAATACGTTTCATGTTTCCCATCTCCGTAAGTGCCTTGCGGATGATTCTTCATGGATGCCATTAGACGAAATCGAGCTAAACAATAAGTTGGAGTATATTGAAGAGCCGATTGCTATACTTGATGAAAAGGTCAAGAGGTTGAGGCATAAGGAGGTTAGGACTTTTAAAGTTCAATGGCGGCGGAATAAGGGTTCCGAGTTCACTTGGGAACCTGAAGAGTTTGTGTTGGTTTATCTTCCCGCTTGTCATGTGGCATGGATTGCGAGGACGCAATCCGAATAAGTGGGGGAGAGTTGTAAGACCCGTGTAATTATTGTACATAATGTTTGTATGTGTAATTATATGACTAGAGTTGTGGAGTTCATGTTTCATACATTTAAAAAGGGGAAAATCATTGCTGAACTGGGGTCTGCGCGCCGCGCAGATGAGGCGCGCGCCGCGCAACGCGGCTGCTAGCTATTCCTTGTTTTTATTTAAATTTAAACGTGGGTATTTTGGTAAATTCACATCAAGGCCGAGTTTAATGCTTGGTTCTGTAGTTTGGGAGCTCATTTACTCCCTTGTTCACCAACCTTATCACCTCCCAATTTATTTTAGTGAGAGAGTGAGTTTTAGAGAGGGAAAGCTCACTTTGAAGAGGAAGAAGAGGGTTTCTTGCTAAAGTCCAAGTTCTAAAGTTGTTCATCTCGTCATTCGTTACATTTTGATAGTTGTGGTATGCCTTAACTTTCAATTCTTGTTTTGATTTCGTGTATGGGTTAGGGTTTGTGTGAAGATGAACATTAAGACCCATTTTTGGGTAAATTGGGTGTTCTTGGGTAAATTGGGTCATGTAGGCTCAATAATGGGTTAGCTAGGGTTTTAAAAGTATTAATTGTTGTCATAAAACCCTATTTGGCTAATAATTTGTTAGAACACCTTAAGGAAGAGTAAATGGGTGTGATTTGGGTATAAATGACCCAAAATGGGTGTATTGACTTTTATTGAGTCAAATGGGTCAAAATTGGACCAAGGTTGGTAAATGGTTGTGTTTTGTGATAAAACCTAGTAATCTAATGTGTAGGAAGGCCTTGAGTGCCAAGCGTTAGGGTTTTTGGTGAAAATGACCCAATTTAGGGTTAAGTGTCCAAATGGGTCAAGATGACCTAGGAGGGTGTGGGTTGTAAGATTAGACCAAGTTGATTGATTATATGCTTGTGAAAATAGGTACGTTACCTCGGAACTCAAGCTTGGTTTAATAATCACCGAAGGCATAAGGTGAGTGGAATAATTATGCGTATGTGTATATAATGTATTTATTTGTGTCGTATGAATGTGGCATTGTCGCGTTGCTTAAGACACCACATTGTAAAGAAGTGGATGTCGCGTTGTTTAAGACACCACATGGTAAAGAAGTGGATGTCGCGTTGTTTAAGACACCACAATGTAATGGAGGGGATGTCGCGTTGTTTAAGACACCATCCATCGTATTGAATGGCATGTGGAATCGTCGCGTTGTTTAAGACGCCACATTGTAAAGGGTGAGTGAGTCGCGTTGTTTAAGACATCACCCGGGGGATTAGTGACTACGCGTTGATTAAGTAGCACTAACGGATGTTATGAACTCCAACGGTCTTGTATGTACCGTTTCCCTTGTTCGAATTGGTTAACCAAGGTTGCGTGAGTTATGTATTGAAAGTATTTATTTATGAATCGTATGCTTTTGTATTATTAGCTACTTGTGGATTTGCGGTTTATGGTATATGCATAATATTGTTGCATGATTGTCGAATTGTTAAACCGAGTATGATGTTGTGTAAGTGATGCAAGTAAGTAGATTATATATGTGTATGTATAATTATTGTGCTCACTAAGCTTTGCTTACCCTCTCGTTGTTTACCTTTTTATAGGTTTGTGTGTGGATAAGGGTAAGGGCATTACCTTGGATTGAGTTTCCCGCTTCGATGATTAAAAAGCGCTTTTGGTTTTGGCTTGGAGTTTGACCGAGACTTGGGTAGTTTAACCCCAAACACCATGCTCGTTGTGTCGTTTGGCAATTAAACTTTTGTGGTCGAAACTCTAATTTGTATTAAACTTGTATTCTTACACTTAGTGGCAATTTGGGCACGTGTGGGCCCCACTTTGTAAAACTCGCTCAAACCTTAGTTATGTGCTAGTTTTACATATATTAATGTACGGTTAAAAGCGTTTTGGCTAAATGTGTCGGGAAGTCGCTCATCTTTTTCGCATTAAAGGCAACCGGCAACAGCCAGCTTTTGCGCGGCGCGCAAGCCGGGGCGCGCGGCGCGCAAACAGTCTGCCAGAAATTTTTTTTTTTTTTTGCTAAAATTTAACGAGGTTTAGTGGTGGTTGGTTTGGGTTGTCACAATTACGACACAAAAGCGACTACGCACTACCAAAACAACACCAAAGCCCGTTCTCATGGCTTGGTAAAATCTTTCGCCCAACACTAAGGAATGCTTGGAATCACCAAGTCTTACGCCCTTAGCTCGTCAATCCGACCATCGTCATAGGGTACTTCCATAAGGAACGCTGCCCCTCATCACACTACGCACTAACACAAAATGCATTTAAACAAAGTCATAAGTACGTTTCAATAAGATAATCGAAAGGTACCTGAACATCGTCGTCAGGTTCATGCATTACCAACCAAATCCGGACACGCCGACTTTCGGTGTCCCTCCTTTCGACAATTAAAACACGTAACCTTGTTAGACTTCGCATTCGTACATTCACGCGAAAAATGACCTCGTTCACCACAATTATAACACGTGGGCACAAAACCACCGGTGCCACTCCTTTTCATGCTCCCGCGGCCCTTGGAAATACTCTTACTTTTCTTGTTCGAATGCATCGTAGTCTCGAACTTCCGTTTACTAACATCAGACACACTTGGCTTCGACACCTCCGGTTCGAAACCCCGAGCCAATTCGAATAGCTCCTCAAAAGACTTAGCCATTCCCCGACTAATTTTACCCTTCAATTCATCATTCATCGTACGGTAAAAATCTTTCATCAACTTGTGATCGTCACCAACATACTCCGGACAAAAACGAGTCTTTGCCAAGAAGGTAGACTTGAGAGTAACCAAGTCCATCGAACCTTGTCGCAAATTGTGTAACTCGTCCCGGATTTTATCAAGGTCGGAAGAAGTTCGGTACTCGTTAAAGAACTCCTCTTTGAACTCATCCCATGACAAGCTCATACATTGTTCCTCGCCATACAATTGAATCTTGTCATCCCACCACAACTTGGCTTCTTCACGTAACATACTAGAACCGTACCTCGTTTTCTTCTCGGGAAGACATTCACTAGTACGGAAAGCCCCCTCGATATCGGAAACCCAACATGTACTCTTCAACGGATCCCTCACCCCATTAAACATAGGAGGTTGAGCATCCTTGAAGTTCTTGTAATGGAAGTCCCACCTTCCATGTCCACCGTTACCATCGCTCCCTTCACCACGAGGGTAAATGTTTCTAGCCTCGAATGCCTTTTCGATCGCGGCATCCACTCGTTCGTCGATTAGTTCGGTTACTTGCCCATCAACCGATTCCTGGAACTCCTTTCTAACATCCTCGAGAAACTCCACTTTATAACGTTTAATGATGGCCTCAACCTTAGCCGTGAACTCGGAGTCGTCGCTTTGATCACCATTATCATGTCCGTTCCTCGTCTTCATTCTAAGAAATGAACTTGGTTAGGAACGCAACACAAGTAAATCACATACACCGCCTCGAACAATAATCACATCACATAAGTATGCCAACTTCGTGCATCCCATCTAGTCCAATAATTGTTGTACATCACTTGCATGACTTGGCTTGCAACCGTAATAATGGTCGCGAAGCATTATTACGCTCACACGCCATGCCAAACTCATGAATACAACAATCATCTCGCTAGATGTTCAACACAACACAACATGATTAGTAACACATAATCAACACATAGTTAAAGCACCTATTTTCAAAGGCACTAACTAGAAACCCGAACCGACCCGTAATCCTACAAGTCCCGCATAATAGCACACACAAAAAGTCTAAGTCTAGGCGCCTATCTCAAGTCACCTAAATCCCTTAGACCATGCTCTGATACCACTTGTAACAACCCAAACCAACCCTCGACCAAACCCCGTGAAAATACAAACAAAAAAAAAATTTGCTGTACAGTGACCCCGCGCGCCGCGCCCCCTATCTGGCGCGCCGCGCCAAATCGGCCTGTCTCCGGGCTTTTTAAATGCGAAAAAGATAGACTCGTTCCCGACACTTTCAGACGAAACGCTTTTTACAACACATTAATATAAGTAAAACTAACATGATTAATTAATTAAAACGAGCTTTACATCGCGGGGCCCACATATGCCCAAAATACCCCTTTTAATACAAAATACAACTTCGACCCAATGAGTTTAAGTTCCAACAAACTACGAGCATGATGTTGGGGATAAACTACCCAATCCTAGGTCGAATCCAAGCAAGCATCAAAATGGGAAAATCATCTAATCCCGAGCATACCCTTGCCACGTCCGCCTTCGAACCTAAAAATGTAAACAACGAGAGGGTAAGCTAATCCTTAGTGAATGCAATACTTATACGCATACATACATAATCCAATTACTTGCATACACCTACACAACAACACAATAACATTAGTAAACCGCAATAACAAATAAACGATTAATCGTACGTACAACAAGTCAACATCATTAGCATAGAGATCTCAACAATAATACATGCCAAAAACGAATACGTACAATGCTAATAAAATTACACATCCCAATATACCCAATGTTGACATTCGACTCGATGGTGGCCGACGAAGAGTAGTAGGTCAAAATCGTTAACTACTCACCACCCATCGCACGCGTAAGTGGCCGACGAAGAGTAGTAGGTCAAAATCGTTAACTACTCACCACTACGCACTATGAGGCTGACGAAAAGTGCAACCGAAACGTTAACACTTACCTCAATCACAAGGATGGCCGACGAAAAGCGGAACCGCTTACCATCCCACGATAAGTGGCCAATGAAGAGCGAACCCCTAAACGGTTAACACTCACCACTTACCCAAACACACATGTGGCCGACGAAGAGCGATAGGTCAAACGTTAATCACTCGCCACAAACTAAATATACACATGTGACCGACGAAGAGTGATAGGTCAAACATTAACCACTCGTCACATATCCAAACGCACACATGTAGCCGACGAAGAGTGATAGGTCAAACATTAACCACTCGCTACATATCCAAAACGAATATAGCCAACGAAGAGCTATCCACGCGGATATCACTCACTATATTTTTCCCAACTCAAATGTGGTCCACGAAAAGTGAATCCTAACGGATATCACTTACCACCCCGCACACAAGCAACCAAATTATATACATAAGCGTATAAATATTCCACTCACCTTGAAATACTTGAAGAACGTATCCCACGATCTTAACTTCTTCCACCGACTTCACGCAAATCACCTACGCAAAGTATACATGCAAATAAGCTACTCACAATGCTTGTTCGACTTAAACAATACATATGTTCTCCTAGAACATCCTATTGACCAACTTTGACCAAAAACCATTTTTCGCTCGAAAACCTTCATAATCACAAATGACTTGTGATTATGCCTCAACAACATCATTTAAACATGGTTTGGTCATTCGATCACTCATTTAAACACACGACCCGCCCATTTGGTCCTAAAGTGTGTTTTACACCCTATTAAGCATAAAACAGTACTCACAAGTCCAAAACTTATGAAATCACTTCCCGCGTTCCCGAAATAGCTAATCTTAACTCTTTTAGCCATTAAACGCCATTTATAGGGTTGTTTACTCAAAAACCCATTTTGACCTAAAACTAGTCAAAACACCAAATTGTAAGTTTACACCCCTAATCACCAACAATCCAAGTAGCTAGTGATTTCATCAACTAATTTAGTTTTACAAACCCACAATATCATCATCCAACCCTAGACCCACCAATATTAGGGTTCTTGCACTAAAACTTAACCCGTTTACCCCAAACTTCCAAGAAATGGGTTTTACATCTACTTTAACACAAACCCTAGCATAATAAACGAATTAACACAACTAAATCTGAATTTGGGTTTTACCTTTTGAAGAAAACGAAGCTAGTACAACAACAACACAAGTAATGAGCTTAAACTTGAAGAATCCAAACTTCTTCTTCCTCTACTCAAGCTTTCTCACTCTACTCTCACTCTAGAACTTGAGGTTGAAGATGAGAGTGTTTGTGGACTTGAAAATGATCCAAAAGTGGATCTAAAACTGATCTAAAAGCCACAAATCCGTCCACAAGTGAAAGGACCATAATACCCTTCATTTAGACACTTAAAATGCTGAAAAAAACGCATCAGACCCATTCGGCACGCCGCGCCAAAAGGTCGCGCGCCGCGCCAAAAGGTCGCGCGCCGCTCCACACTGCAGGTCAGATTTCAGAAACTTGTTTTGGCCATAACTTTTTGACCGTAGCTCCGTTTTCGATGAACCAAATATCGTTGGAAACGTAATAAGATATTCTTTCCAATGGTAAGGCTTTGAACCATCAACTCAAACTTTATTTGGGGTTGAAAAGATACGTACACACTTTGTACCTCAAACAACGTCCAGTTTTCTTCGACGTTCGAGCAAGCAACACGTACCTGCTTCGTACACTTCGTATACGCATCGTACACCATAAATACATTATGTACAATAAATATTTGGGTCTTACATATATAACTCATTGTTAATATACTTATGGAGATACTTACTTATCATAATCTCATGTTAACCATATGTATATCCATATATATATCGTCATGTCGTTTTTACAAGTTTTAACGTTCGTGAATCGCCGGTCAACTTGGGTGGTCAATTGTCTATATGAAACATATTTCAATTAATCAAGTCTTAACAAGTTTGATTGCTTAACATGTTGGAAACATTTAATCATGTAAATATCAATCTCAATTAATATATATAAATATGGAAAAGTTCGGGTCACTAAAGTACCTACCCGTTAAATAAATTTCGTCCCGAAATTTTAAGCTGTTGAAGGTGTTGACGGATCTTCTGGAAATAGATGCGGGTATTTCTTCTTCATCTGATCTTCACGCTCCCAGGTGAACTCGGGTCCTCTGCGAGCATTCCATCGAACCTTAACAATTGGTATCTTGTTTTGCTTAAGTCTTTTAACCTCACGATCCATTATTTCGACGGGTTCTTCGATGAATTGGAGTTTTTCGTTGATTTGGATTTCATCTAACGGAATAGTGAGATCTTTTTTAGCAAAACATTTCTTCAAATTTGAGACGTGGAAAGTGTTATGTACAGCCGCGAGTTGTTGAGGTAACTCAAGTCGGTAAGCTACTGGTCCGACACGATCAATAATCTTGAATGGTCCAATATACCTTGAATTTAATTTCCCTCGTTTACCAAATCGAACAACGCCTTTCCAAGGTGCAACTTTAAGCATGACCATCTCTCCAATTTCAAATTCTATATCTTTTCTTTTAATGTCAGCGTAGCTCTTTTGTCGACTTTGGGCGGTTTTCAACCGTTGTTGAATTTGGATGATCTTCTCGGTAGTTTCTTGTATAATCTCCGGACCCGTAATCTGTCTATCCCCCACTTCACTCCAACAAATCGGAGACCTGCACTTTCTACCATAAAGTGCTTCAAACGGCACCATCTCAATGCTTGAATGGTAGCTGTTGTTATAGGAAAATTCTGCTAATGGTAGATGTCGATCCCAACTGTTTCTGAAATCAATAACACATGCTCGTAGCATGTCTTCAAGCGTTTGTATCGTCCTTTCACTCTGCCCCATCAGTTTGTGGATGATAGGCAATACTCATGTCTAGACGAGTTCCTAATGCTTGCTGTAATGTCTGCCAGAATCTTGAAATAAATCTGCCATCCCTATCAGAGATAATAGAGATTGGTATTCCATGTCTGGAGACGACTTCCTTCAAATACAGTCGTGCTAACTTCTCCATCTTGTCATCTTCTCTTATTGGCAGGAAATGTGCTGATTTGGTGAGACGATCAACTATTACCCAAATAGTATCAAAACCACTTGCAGTCCTTGGCAATTTAGTGATGAAATCCATGGTAATGTTTTCCCATTTCCATTCCGGGATTTCGGGTTTTTGAAGTAGACCTGATGGTTTCTGATGCTCAGCTTTGACCTTAGAACACGTCAAACATTCTCCTACGTATTTTGCAACATCGGCTTTCATACCCGGCCACCAAAAATATTTCTTGAGATCCTTGTACATCTTCCCCGTTCCAGGATGTATTGAGTATCTGGTTTTATGAGATTCTCTAAGTACCATTTCTCTCATATCTCCAAATTTTGGTACCCAAATCCTTTCAGCCCTATACCGGGTTCCGTCTTCCCTAATATTAAGATGTTTCTCCGATCCTTTGGGTATTTCATCCTTTAAATTTCCCTCTTTTAAAACTCTTTGTTGCGCCTCCTTTATTTGAGTAGTAAGGTTATTATGAATCATTATATTCATAGATTTTACTCGAATGTGTTCTCTGTCCTTCCTGCTCAAGGCATCGGCTACCACATTTGCCTTCCCCGGGTGGTAACGAATCTCAAAGTCGTAATCATTCAATAATTCAATCCACCTACGCTGCCTCATATTCAGTTGTTTCTGATTAAATATGTGTTGAAGACTTTTGTGGTCGGTATATATAATACTTTTGACCCCATATAAGTAGTGCCTCCAAGTCTTTAATGCAAAAACAACCGCGCCTAATTCCAAATCATGCGTTGTATAATTTTGTTCGTGAATCTTCAATTGTCTAGACGCATAAGCAATCACCTTCGTTCGTTGCATTAATACAAAACCGAGACCTTGCTTTGATGCGTCACAATAAATCACAAAATCATCATTCCCTTCAGGCAATGACAATATAGGTGCCGTAGTTAGCTTTTTCTTCAATAACTGAAACGCTTTCTCTTGTTCATCATTCCATTCAAATTTCTTCCCTTTATGCGTTAATGCAGTCAAGGGTTTTGCTATTCTGGAAAAGTCTTGGATGAACCTTCTGTAGTAACCAGCTAGTCCTAAAAACTGGCGTATGTGTTTCGGAGTTTTCGGGGTTTCCCACTTTTCAATAGTTTCTATCTTTGCCGGATCCACCTTAATACCTTCTTTGTTCACTATGTGACCGAGGAATTGAACTTCTTCCAACCAAAATGCACACTTTGAAAACTTAGCGTACAAATCTTCCTTCCTCAATACTTCTAACACCTTTCTCAAATGTTCACCGTGTTCTTGGTCATTCTTTGAGTAAATAAGTATGTCATCAATGAAAACAATGACAAACTTGTCAAGGTATGGTCCACACACTCGGTTCATAAGGTCCATGAACATAGCTGGTGCATTAGTTAAACCAAACGGCATGACCATAAACTCGTAACGACCGTAACATGTTCTGAAAGCAGTCTTTGGAATATCATCTTCTTTCACCCGCATTTGATGATACCCGGAACGTAAGTCAATCTTTGAATAAATAGACGAGCCTTGTAGTTGATCAAATAAGTCGTCGATTCTCGGTAGTGGGTAGCGGTTCTTGATGGTAAGTTTGTTCAACTCTCGGTAGTCGATACACAACCTGAATGTACCATCTTTCTTCTTGACAAACAAAACAGGAGCTCCCCACGGTGATGTGCTTGGTCGAATGAAACCATGCTCTAAAAGTTCTTGTAATTGGCTTTGCAGTTCTTTCATCTCGCTGGGTGCAAGTCTGTAAGGAGCACGAGCTATTGGTGCAGCTCCTGGTACAAGATCTATTTGAAATTCAACGGATCGCTGTGGGGGTAATCCCGGTAATTCTTTCAGAAATACATCGGGAAATTCTTTTGCAATGGGAACATCATTGATGCTCTTTTCTTCAGTTTGTACTTTCTCGACGTGTGCTAGAACAGCATAGCAACCTTTTCTTATTAGTTTTTGTGCCTTCAAATTACTAATAATATGTAGCTTCGTGTTGCCCTTTTCTCCGTACACCATTAAGGGTTTTCCTTTTTCTCGTATAATGCGAATTGCATTTTTGTAACAAACGATCTCTGCTTTCACTTCTTTCAACCAGTCCATACCGATTATCACATCAAAACTCCCTAACTCTACTGGTATCAAATCAATCTTAAATGTTTCGCTAACCAGTTTAATTTCTCGATTCCGACATATATTATCTGCTGAAATTAATTTACCATTTGCTAATTCGAGTAAAAATTTACTATCCAAAGGCGTCAATGGACAACTTAATTTAGCACAAAAATCTCTACTCATATAGCTTCTA